>NC_036444.1:9937567-10620424 GCF_002775205.1 Xiphophorus maculatus
TCAACAGTTAATATATATTTTTTTTAAATCAAGAAGTAAATTTAATTTCAGTCACAAATTGTGAAATAAATTTGAAATCACTGTCAGCTTAAATGGAAAGATGTTTTAAAAGATTTACTGTAAACGGTGAGGGAGGACTGAAGGAAATATGCAATTAATATCACTAAATTTAGTAGGACTTAATGAATAATATTTTTGCTCTTTGATTGTTCTGATTACCACACCTGCAGCTATTTACATGCTAATTGAACTTTTAAAAAAGAAATAAACTGAGAATACCACATTCCCTTACTTTCTATGCCACAACTTTTCAAAGAGTCAGCTGCCTTTCTGGTGAAACAAAAATCATTTTATAGGAGTGACCAAGAGTTTACAGCAGCAGGTAATACAATGGCAGTCTTCCCATACAGTTTGAAAAAGGAAATCACTTACTTCTAAATTTTCTCTCACATTGCATTAAAGGGAGTTTAATCACAGGAACAATCTGACAGAAAATTTCCTTCCTCTAACAATTACAACTAATTCTCCATAAAAACATAAAATCAGCATTTTATTAGCTGTTGGAATGAGCAAATATGAAACATAAGATAAGTATGTATAAAATACAAAACTTTTACAGTTACTCATCTGATGCAGGAACAAGACTCCCAAAATGTCCCATGCTAAGCTGGGTGAACTCCTTTGGGTGAAATGCAAATTCATGTTTCTATTTTTAAAAAGTGAAAGTAAAAAAATATGGTTGATGGCAAATAAATATAAACATTTCATGTATTTTTTCATCTCTATTTTTCTATGCAATGGCATGACGATTATTATGTTGCATTAAATGTGACTTAAAGTACAAAAACTTAACAAAATAATTGTTGCTGTGACAATAAAATATACTTTTTATTTTGACTTCCACCAAACAAATCTAAATAAATAGTTACAGTTCAACTAACATAGAGAAAAGACTGTAAAAGTAGAATCTTGTGCATCGAGGCACTGCAGCTGTGTCTGTCAACACAAGGGGGTATTGTTCTACTACTTTTGGAGAAACCCTAGTTAGTCATAATATACAGGTTAATGTTTAACTCTCTGCACATAGTGATGATGTGCTCAAAGCGCTCTATATAATACCGTGGACAAGAGAAGTGGATGCAAAACATAAAAAAGAGATCTAGTTCAATGACAAAGAATAATGTAAAATGCCCAAGATCAAATCTCAGTATTCAGTGGCAGCCACAGAATACTGAAGTGTGTAGAAGAACAGATAGTTAATATGAAAATTTACATGTTCTTACATTTGAACAACAGAATATTTAACTTTTCTTTTTTGCTAATGTTTTCAAAGTTTCAGTGGAAACTGGATTTTTCTAATATGGTAAAAGTTGTCATTCCCCATAATTTGTTTTCACATTTATTATTTTTCTTTTACTATGAAACCACAAACTGAAGTATATTTTATCTGAATTTATAGGATACACCAACACAAAGCAGAACACAATATTTAACTGGAAATCTTTCAGGTGCATGTTTCTATTAGCTATGCACATTTGGAGACAAATCCGTTTTCAAGTCTTGCTACAAATTTTCAATTGGATATACAGATGGACTTTTACTGGTCCATACAAATACAGAAATATGATTTAATCTAATTTTATCCAGTGCTTGTAAAATAACCTTTGCCAAAGTGTCAAGTCTTTTGTTGCTTGTTAAAAGTGTTTCTTTTTTTCCAGGGTTGTAGTACTTCCAACTATCTTTACAGAATCTCTTACCACCACCATGTTTTGCTGTAGGAGTAACGTTTTCAGAACGATGTGCAGTATTATTTTCTCTTTACAAACAGTGTTTTACAAGCAAGCCAAACCGTTTCATTTGCAGGTCATATTTTAAAAAAAAATAAAAAATCTTAGTCATAGTTGAGAGTGCTAATATCATATCCAACAAAATAAAAGACTGATTTCTTTGAAAACAAATTTATTTAATGACAATCTATAGGCAGTATTACTGTAAAGCAGGTTGTTCTTTGAAGTCTTTCCAGTAGCTATGTCAACATTACTCCCTACACAGTTTATCACAGTTTAGAGGCAGTTATGTCTATTTTCTAGTTTGCATAACAATATATTTCATTTATTTCACTTGTTGCTGCCCTTCCTCTTTCCTCTTTGAGGAGACTACTATTTTTGGTGCAAAATTTGACGAAATCGCCTCCTAAGAACGTCTGAGCAATTAAAAACCGATCATGGATTGATCTCCTCTTTTGGATGAGTGATGCTATGCCTAAATGTCACAGTCATGATTAACGATCTTGTGTCTCACAATGTTTCTCAATTACAGCAAAGGAAAACATAACGTGAGAAGAAGACGTGGTGAAACTGAGAATGTTTGGCTCATCCTTAAAAATTTTCCTGCATTTTAATCAACGACCTATTTTTATTTTTTATTTTTCTAAGTATTGCAGGACACGTTTGACGTCATCCATGCTTCTGTTTGAAGACACAAACATGTTTACTGAAACTTACCATCTTGTAAAGAGGGTCAGACAAAGATCATTTGTGGGTTTGCCACCAGGATCTTCACTCAGAGCTTTTAGGAATCAAACAAAGCTTAGATCAATAGCGGTGTGTGACAGCTGTCCTCTGTGTTTGATACTGCATGTATTTATTTATTTTTACCACATGTGCTCTGCATGCTGAAGCTGCGTGTCCCTGCTTCTAATTAAAAATTAACCTTTGGATGACGACACAAGCATAGGTGTTTGGAAAGAGGTCTGCAGACTGAAATAGTCAATACGTCTAAAGCTCCTTCTTTAATTAGACTCAAAGACGAAAACCCATCACCATGACGACACAATAAAGGGAGGCGAAGGAAGACAGGAGTTGGTGAGCATCTCTGGGAACCAGACAGGGCAGTGCATACCATCATACATTTGGCTGTAATTCGCTTTTATTCTCTCAGCGTCCTTTTAATAAATGCAGCTAATTTAATTGGATGAGCCGTTCAAACCAGCTGTGACACACACACACACACGCCCACACACCCCCACACACACATGCACACCCCGTCTTTATGAATAGATAGCAGCTCCCCACTTGTGAAAATATAGAATGTCAAACGAGATATGATTATGTCCAGTATATTCATGAGATGATCAACGGCCTGGTCATACTTCTGTTGTGGAGAACGGAAAAAAAAAAGAACATCTAAGAAAGGATGAATGAGATGAGACCCACCTCAAATCAAAAGAGTAGCACACCCACCCATTATCTGAAACTAACAGCAGACCACCCACTGGTGCTTGGAGCTCCAAGCTACCATCTGTTACCATGTGCTAGATGTTTACAAAGGCATCAGCTGCCTCAGATACTTTGCCACAAAATCAGCCTTGTCAGAGCCCCATCAACGGTGTGCCAGCCAACCTCAGAGGAAGAGCTGACTCACAGGCTTCATTGACTCAATGTGGGTTCAGAACAGGAGCCCAGCAAATTGTGCGTGCATACGTTTGTATGTAAACCATGTGCTTCACATGATGCTTGCTGTTGCCAGTAGCTGGACAGATAACAAAATGTCAGTTGACAGTAATTGCTGGGAAGCTTTAATCAAAAGGACAGCCTACTTTGCCCTGTACTACTGTCTACTATTCTGGTGATAGTTGAATGTGTAGGTGTCAGGTGGGAATTACAAAGACTTTACTCTGCTGGTGCTTTTGTGACTTAGTGACTGAAATCTAGCAAAGTTTGATCTGATAATAAATATATAT
Source organism: Xiphophorus maculatus (assembly GCF_002775205.1). Taxonomy (NCBI): domain Eukaryota; kingdom Metazoa; phylum Chordata; class Actinopteri; order Cyprinodontiformes; family Poeciliidae; genus Xiphophorus; species Xiphophorus maculatus. Next base: position 9,941,310 of record NC_036444.1, read on the forward strand.
CAGTATTAAAATGCAATAAGTCAGGATGAAAAAAAGTCTTTGTAAGCTAATATGTTCCCTGATGTGATGTAGGATTGACAAACTGTGTTAACTATGTCAGTTTAGATAAATGTACCTGCCTCTTAATTCAGTCAAATCAGTCAGAAGAGTGACTTATTTTCTTTCACTCTGAATTAACATTTGCACAAATTTCAGTTTTTTTTCTCAAGATTTATATTTATTAATGGGACAATCCCAACATGGGAAAATTAACACAGTAAAAATCAATTTAAGTTGTGCCAATTCACAGCCGATGCCATCTCAAGGCAATTAACAAGACAAACAGATTCAGTTTAAGTACTGAAAAATATTGACAGAGACAAAATCAATAACATACAAGTGAGTTAAAAACAATGCAATTAGGTTGTGTTTAATGTACTTATTGGTAAAAGTTTTCCATTTAAGCAAGATTGCAGAGAATCAGACTTTTCAGCAGTAGTTCCTCCTGAACAAGGACGTGGTAAAAGTGAAAAGGACAATATGTAGAAACCTTTAGAAAAAATCCAGTGAGTTATCATCTGCCTGTACAAAGCTGGGGTTTGACAAGACAGAGCACACACACACATACAGTACACCCCCACACACAGCAAACAACAAAACAAAATAAAACAAATCAAAACAAAACACAGAAGTGCTGTTCCAGGAGAACAACAGTTTTAGTTGCTTCATATGGGAGAGAAACAAAATCATAAAAGTTCTTAACCATTGATAAAATCTATGGAACAATTAGGATGATATATAGCAACATATGTGCTGGTTAGTAGTAGAAATTGTACTGTCTAGAGGAAAAACAGGACTGAACATAAAAGACAGGGTCAAGTGTTTCATCTATAAAGAGACAGAATAAAGTTAATGACAGAAATAAGTACTGCAGATAATGCATAAAGAAGACTCAGTTGCAAAAAGTTACGGGAGGTTTTTAAACAATACAAACATAATGATGACTTGCAGAACTTTCTTTAGAAATAGATATTGAAGCACATGGAACACAAACAACTATTTTACTGCACATACAGTACAGACCAAAAGTCTGGACACACCTTCTAATTCAATGGGTTTTCTTTATTTTCATGACTATTTATAAGGCAAGAAATCCCACTTATTAACCTGACAGGGCACACCTATGAAGTGAAAACCATTTCAGGTGACTATCTCTTGAAGCTCATCAAGAAAATGCAGAGTGTGTGCAAAGCAGTAATCACAGCAAAAGGTTGCTACTTTGAAGAAACTAGAATATAAGGGGTATTTTCAGTTGTTTTACACTTTTTTGTTTAGTGCATATTTCCACATGTGTTATTTATAGTTTTGATGCCTTCAGTGTGAATCTACAATGTCAATAGTCATGAAAATAAAGGAAACTCATTGAATTAAAAGGTGTGTCCAAACTTTTGGTCTGTACTGTATTTACACACATATGCACAGAGGACCATCTTGTCAATAACATATTTTCCATAATGATGTCTTGACTTCTTCTGTTTATTTTGTTAATTGACATCTGGTTCAACATGAAAGCTTTAACTCCATCTTGCAAAATAAAAAGCCAGTTCTTTCAAAATGTTTTCTAATTATACTACCCATTTAATATTTGTGAAAATGCACAGCCACGTAAATAAGCAATTCATTCTACCATGTAATTTTGCATAGTGTTACGTTACACCTATGTAAAACAAATTTTCACCATTGCAGGATAATGCTATTTACAGTACTGTGTAGAAAAACATCTCTTCAGTAATAACCAATCTCTAGGTTATTTGTCACTTGGTACATTTTAAAGCTACTGTGTAATTAATGTTTTTCCGTTTGTATTTGTACATCATCACCATGACAATTGGGGTTTCCTATTTTAGAAGTGCATGTGCTGCAAAAAAAAAAAAAAAAGAAAAAAGGTTTTATTTATGTGAGGTGATTTGTTTAGTGTGATGCTTTTTGGTGGTCTCAGCTGGATGTGTGACAGTGCATGGTCATCTTCCCTCAGGGACGTGATCAGAGAGATTCTTCTCTTTAATGACCCTGCTCTTGGCTGACTCACCTCCCCAGCTGACAGACAGTTTATTAGCTCCTTCAGAATAAACGTCTGCCTTTCCAACCCTTGCAAAGCCACATCTCAAGGGTCACAGACTGCATGGTCCTTTATTCGGTTTATTTATAGTGTGTGTCCTTACGCCTCAGTGAGCTTCTTTTGACACCTGGCTGTGCATAGTTGATCATTGATCAAGGCAAACTTCTAGGAAGGAAAACCGCTAAGGAACAGCATCGTCATATCTCACAGGTTGAGAGTGATAAGGCTGAGATAATCTTAGAGCATAATGTTGTAGCCCCTTTGAGTAATGAACCAACATCTAAAATGTCAGTAGAACTTAATATTCAATAAGCTAAGGCACCCACATTTACTAAAGGAAATAAAAGGTTAAATTTTTTCTTTGTTTTCTTTTGTTTTATTTTTTACATTTACATATCCTCAAATATGTTACATCTAAATAAAGGGACCTGAAGTCCCCTAAAATCTCTCTGATCCATCCTTAAAATATTTTCATGGAGGCTAAAGAATGAACACTAATAGTAACCATAAGTATTTGACTAAAACAATATTGGTATTTAATCTTAGGTGTTTATTTGTTCAATTTTCCTTCTGCCAAGGGACATTAGGACTCAGGGCCAACTGCTTGCTGTATCATATGCAGTGTTTTTCTCGTTCATTTTTAACAAAAACTAGTTCTGAATGAAATTCCACCAAGTTAAAATCTACTGAAAACAACAAAGATGTCTGATCCATACAAAATCATTTGGTTTGACAAATATATATATATATATATATTCAGCATTACCAGTCTTACTGTGCAACCAATTGTCCAGCAGAATGGGATTATGCACTAAATGACAAATAATAATAATTAAAAAAAAGAGGATTCCATAAAAACTGCACTGCATGCACGCAATGTTGTGTGTTACCAGGTTAAAAAGAAAAAGTATTCTGTTTTTATATGACCATCAAAAGACAGGAGTGGCAGAGAGCAGAGAGCACCATGGAAACAGGGAAAAGTTGTACAGTTAGATGAAATATAGAATGATTTGTATTCTGAACTGTGAGTTGCTCATTGAGGTTCTTAAGCATAAACTTCATTTATGCAAAATTGATCTTCAGTGGCCCCTGTTACTAAAGACAGAAAGAGGCAAGCTTTGTCATACATAGACCCATTCAATAAAGGTTCATTTGCTTCATTAACTTAATTCATTAAGTGAAACACATACAGTTATTTCCGGACTATTGCTGCACCCACTACTTTTGAAGAAAAAAAAAGTAGTGGGTAAAAAGGAAAAAAAACATATATATGTCGGGGTGTGTGGGTGTGTGTGTGGGGGGGGAGTGCATGTGTGTGTGTGTGTTTGATCTGTGTGTCAAAAACATTCTGAACATACATCTTTGAGCATTTGTGGGAGTGATCACGAATACATCCTAAACCAAAATTAATTGGTTAGTTTACTTTTGTATAGCAGCTGGTGCGTTCCATAAGCTAATTGTGTCTGTTTGGTAAAGATAACTAAAATTGTGTAAACCAGCTTTTAAATGGGTAAATCTCGTCAAAACTTTGCTAAAAGAGTAGAAATGAAGCAAATGTCATATCCTCCTCTGGATGTTACAGACACAGTACCTAAGCCTGGGAACTGGCAGGTGAAGAGTTCACTTCAGATAGGCAAATGCCAGTATTTGTGTGGGTCAGATGCAATGTGCTGGTTTTGTACACCACATGCATGCACGTTGGGGATGTGGTTGTGTTTGAAATGAGATATATTCCAATTTATTGAGTATGGCTGTGCATTGAGAGGCCTTGGAGACTGCACAGATTTACAAATATTAGACTGTCAGGGCAAACAGAGTAGAGCTTGTTAAACATAATCTAATCTTTTTTTAAATTGTGCAGATTACACGCACACTGCAGAGTGCTGTAGGTTTCTGAACCACTATTCACATTTCATTTTGCCATTCCCTGAATATAATAGTAACTTATTTAAAAAAATATATGTTTTTATATTTTCATTTTATTATTTTTCAAAGATTTGTTTCACTTTTTTTTCTAATATGTTTCCTGTAAAGAAAATCAATCAATCAAAAAACAAACAAACATCACAATCACATCACAGCTGTTTTGAGTAACATTCAAACTTTTCATGCCTGACTGAGAAAATTTTATGATCTATTTGATTGATTCAAGAAATACAACAATAAGAGCTATGACCATAACAACACAGAGTGACATGAGGAGTTCAAACAGCTTTTCAAAACACTGAAAAAAAGTGTTTATATAAGGTGATTGCTGTGTCTGCTTGGAATATGATTTTTACATGTATTGCTTTTTTATGATATGAACCAATTTGCCTGGAATATTAAACAGAAGAATAATAAAATAATGTTAAAATGTTAAACAATGTTAAAAAATAAACAATATTTTTTTGTCTGCAAACAGACCCTTATTTCTGTTTTTTTTTATCTCAAATGTTCCTTGATCGTATTGACACAATACTAAACTCATACTATTAATAAGTAATGTTCATTTTCCAAATCCATGTGTGCCCAAGATTAGAGATAAAACTACAAAGAAATACATCCCAAATTGCAAAATAATGTTGCAATGTACTGCAGAATTTGTAACATCTACTGACTCAAAAGCTTTTCATACTGAACACATTAAAGTAACATAATATACTACAAAAAATAAACAAATATCATTGTGTTTGAAAAGGGATTTTCTTTATATCAAACCTCCATCAAGCAACACATGTACAAGAATGTGACAGCTCTCTTTTCTGCATCAACCTCTTAAAACACAACCAGTAGCTGTTGTGTCTCTCTTTTTTCGGTAAAAAATAGGGAAACTGTTGATATAACTGACCTCATTCAGTTCTTGCCACAGTCCCTTGTGGTTTGTGTTCTCTAGTTAGCTGCCCTGGATTGTGAATCACATAAATCATCTCTAAAAATACCCCCCAAAACTCTACTTTTGTTAGCACTTTGCTGTTGATCAGCACAAACACACTTAAAATCAGAAGAGCAAAACTGACAAAACTTTTCCTCTTTTCAAATATTAATTTGTGCTTCAATAGTGGCATTCTCTACTACTGAGAGACAGTTTTAATCCAAGTCAAATGATGATGGAATCTCTCTGTGGAAGCATTTGGACTATAAATGAGCTATTAGATCAATTGCATGAGAGAAGCAGCAGGAGAAGCAGAGAAATCAGCATGGCTACTTACATATGCACTCCATCTGTTCACTGGATATATGGTGACATCATAAATATGCAGAAACAAACTTTTTTGGGCTGCATAGGCACAACACCTGGCATTTACTTGACAAACTGAAGACTTATTTGTGTGTCGGTGTCGGTAGCAGCATCTTCTTTGTCCGTCAGCAGCCTCAAGCAAACAGCAGCATGAACGCAGAGACACAGTAGCTCAGGGATGGCCTGGGCTCCTCCAACTAAAAGCTTTATCAAAAAGCAACATTTTAGGCCTAGTCTTAAAAACTGGCATCATTATTTCATAAAATGTACCAGTCATAAATATGTTCATAGAAAATGAGTGTGTGCATGTTTGTGTAATTTCGATCAAAGAGGGAGAAGTAATTTGTAATGCTTAAATAATAACTGAAATTATCTTTTGTGGGCTGCCATGTGCTGCATCATCTCTTTGTCTTCTCACACTGACCAGATCCGTTGCTGTGATATAACAGGCCCTACATGTCAGACAGTTATTGTCTACACACTTGGACAATGAAAAGCACCGTATGAACCCTTTGATCAGCTCTAATGAAATCAGCTTTCCCCTCAATTCAACATCCATTGAGTCCCACTGAAACAAGAGCAACACAGCTTGAATCGGACAACGGAACACAGCTGCATTGTTGTCAGTCAAAAGGTCACAAAAGTAGATTCTTTCAAAAGTAATTAGTTTAGATTTTACTAAAGGTTTGTTTAATATACATGCAATTGGTAAAATAGATATTACAGACACACACACCCACGCATACACACACACGCACACAAATAGAATCATATATTTCTCATATCTGCTGTGAGGAGGAGGCACAGCAGGAAAAAAGATGAGAAACATGAGTCACCACAATGTGATACTGACACAGTCGTGTCACAGACAGCATGCCAGCAGAACTACGGGTGTCTCCAACTCCTCGGGATGGGTGCCATTACTGCCCTCAAAGATAAGTGCGATGCAGTTGTTCTAATGTTCGACTTTAGACTTGAAGGATAGCATTTTTGCAAAAACAACAGAACATCAAACTTATTTTGGTATTTTGCCTGAAAGACCATTTTCAGGCTGAAGCAGACATAAAGACTGTACCGACTCTGACCTTGTCTGACCCTGAATGAAATACTGCAATGCCTCAGCTTTACAGTAATCGCACAGAGTCTATTAAACAAACAGAAGTATTTACCTCTAAAAGCCTTTCAAGCCAAGCTGAAGAGTGGGCATCCTATTACACAAGATAATGTTCTCAAAATATGCCAGCTGGAACGATGTGTACCAGTTTAGAGCCAAACTCAACCAACTCCACCCAAACGTTGGGAGAACCCTGTAATAGAAATGGTGTATGCCAGTTCTTCCTTCGTCTGCTTACCGTGTGAGTCATTAAAAGCCTTCCAACATGGAGATCCCTGTTATGAAGTCTTTTGCAATATAATTGGTCTTCTTTTGGCCGTATGATATGATAAAACTGAAATATAACACCTTTTAGTGGCACCAGAAGGAGCTTTGTACAAAACTGATTGGTGTTGTGCAAAAAAAAGTGTAAAAAAAAAAAAAAAGAAGAAGCCTATCAGATATAGTTTACATGAGACGGTTTCAATCTTAGAGCTTGAACACAAATGTAACAAGTCATGGTTTCCAGACCGCAAAGGTTTTGTTTCACACCATTGCAGTGCTTAAGTCATTTTACTTTATTACAAACAGAGTTTGTAATGTAAAGATAATGTGGAAGCTAGTATTATTAATGGTTTCATTATTAACTATAGTAATAATGTCCATTGCAGTGAGTTTGCATGGGAAGATAACCATGTACTCTTACACTTAAGAGCATTTTAAGATGAACGATTACCTGTAGGTGGTTGACACTAGGAGTACTAGGTTTTCGATTTCTCCCCAGACTTACTGAAACAGTGCCAAAAGAACCAACGACTGATGGCTCAAATTAGCATCCATTCTTCAATTGTAAATGTGGTCGTTGACCGTCAGGCCAGAAGGTAGGACTGTGAATAGTCCATGTTGGTGGTGGGTATCTATGATACCAACAGGAGATCAGATCTCCTGTAGGTAATGCTCTTCAGTCTAGTTTTGAAGCATACATGAAGTGTTTTTGGAGAGATGTGACCTTTTGCAGCTGATCCATGATGTTGTGCTGCATTATCCAGTCTAAGTCGAAGTCTAAGTCTAAGGAACAATTGTGCAACTGTGAGATGCGTTGAGGCCATTACCAGGGTACTTATAAGGTAATGGCCTTATTTACAGAACAAAAGCAATCCTTCAGGTCATTTGGCCTATCTCTAAACTTTACAGAACAAAAGCAATCCTTCAGGTCATTTGGACTATCTCCAGCCTATGTCAAGATGGACTAACTCCAGCATTTCTAGTGTTGAGGAAAACTAGATCACGTAGAAAAAAAACAATGTTTGGACTGGTAGAAAACAATAAACCCAATTGGGATTTAAACACAAGACAATGCTAATAAAAATACTAATACTTTGCCCTATTAAGCAATGTGTTATAACATATTGGAAGAACTTTTAAATTTTTAATTGAAAAAAATCAAAAGAGTTATAAAAAGCATTCAATAAATGTTAAAAAATTTTTAAAATTCTACTAAATAATTGTTAATGTTATTTATGCTCAGAATTTAAAAGCAGCAATTTCTTTAAAAATTGTCTGAGTGTGGTTAGTTGTTATCATTTTAAAGTTGATGATTATAGAGAATACATGAGTCAGTGTCCATTGTTCTCCAGCAACTGTTTTCAGTTTTCTCAGTTTCTTTTCCCAAAAGCTGCTCTTTTTCTCCATATTAAAGAAAGTGTGATCCCAAAATATTCTTCTACGAAAAAAAAAACACAGCTTCAGGGTAATATGCTGTGCATGTATTTATTTGAGGTGCAAAAACTGCTAATGAGAGTCATCATGTGTTGTATTGTAGAGAGCTTCTAATCAATATAGCATGTTCAGTTTTGACACTTCAGTGCTACGTCTAATTGTTCCACAGTTCCTCAGGAAACGCTGCAGTTTCATTGCACACCTTCTGATCTGCTAACAAGGAATTCAAAGTGCCAGACTCACAGGCAGCTTCCTCTGTATTATTATGTGCTACCTTATGATCATTTAAGCCAAATTAAAATGTCAACAATAGACGGTATTTAACTTCTTTTTTTTTATTTCTAACAATTAATTACAGTTTAAGTCGCTCTTGTCTCTAATTGGATGGGTAGAAGATAAAGAGAATAGACAAGAAATATATTGTGGTCTGACCGAATCCCAGGCTGCTGTGTCTACTTTAAGTGGTGATCTCCCTCTGGGATGTGGAGTGCTGTGAGGCAAAGACAACCGGTTCTTATCTTGATCTGCTCAGTCAGGTATGAGAGCTCCTTGCCCAAGGGAGCACCAGCAACGAGCCTCAGCCGCACAGGAGGGAAACAGAATGCAGATTAATTTTCCTTCCCTTTTTACTTGCCGCTGTTTGCTTTAATTACGTCGACTGTCTTCCTCACAGCGTTTTTGCCTTGCCGTCACACAGGCGGTTCATTGTCGTGTCTATTTTGAACAAAAAAATCAGACGGGGAAAGGGATTACAAAGCGGCAGAGTTGTGAATCAAGCTGAGCAAGGCTCGCTCATTCTGCCTCCTGTTGGAAACTCTGATACGAGTCCTGCCTGGTCTGTGTGTGCAAACAGCAGGGCACAAACACAAGCGGCTCAGCCAAGTGTGTCAGCCGTATCAGTGTGATTTAGAGTGTGAGAGATAAACAGGTGATACTATGCTTCCAGAGCGATCTGTTACTTTTGGAGCGCCCGCTTATTTTTAAGGATATATGGGTTTTTGAAATAATAATAATAAAAAAGACATCAGAAAGATGGGTGTAAAGATCTGTACAATCCAGTGACAACATATTCCTCATGTTGCCATTATTAGCTGTCAAGAGAAAATCTAAATACTTGTGTTATAACATACTTCTGAAAATCCACTGATATGGAGAATTCTCATCTGGATATCAACAGAGAGATTTGGAAAGATGTGTTCAATAGGTAGATGTACTCAAACTAAGGGTTATCTTGGGCCTAATATTATTATTATTAATTATTTGTTATTGTTATTATTATGGTTGAAATACTAACTTACAAAAATAGATAAATACATAAAAGATGTCTTTTATGGTGCAATTCTGCTCTGAATGTGCACCTGTGATGTCTCATTACCGTAACTACTGCAAAGGGGTGTTTCATTGCTTTTCATTAGGCTTAATTGCATTCACTCACATCTAGTTCAAAGTACAAAAACATAAGACAAATACGAAATATACATCTCTTCACTGAAAAATTATTGAAAACGGTCTGAAATTTTTACATTTTCAGTTTTTTTCATCTCACCTGTAGTGTTCAGAAAAGCTATTTGTCAGTGTGTTGGTATATATCATTACTGAGACCATTACTTCCACTTAACCACACATTTCTACTGTTAGCTGGCTGTAGATGGCTTAGTTGTATGATAGGTTTTTATAATGAACTCAAATTATTTTACATAACACAGAATGGCCTAAAGCTGAGGACATCCACTCTGGTTTCTTTAAAGAAGAAATTGGGTGAGAAAATGTAAAAACCTCACTCTGAAAGTCCTCAATGTTTCACCACTCCTTTCGTATAGCATTCAGGAATAATTACTGACTTGTGTTTGCCCTTTGAAACTTGCCAGCTCTTCCCACCTACAAACACAGCTGAGGAGACCCAGCTGCAACACATATGCTGTCTTACACTAGCCTCATCAAGAAACCCGTGTCTGAACAATCCTCCCATTTACCCGCGTCTTATTGTTAAAGCAGAATCACTTGCTCCCATCAGAGTGGAAACATACTGTATATAGTCATTTAGACAGCTGATTTGGTTCTTCAATAATTAGTTATTATGATTGCAAGAGAAAAAATATTCAGTGTTCAGTTAACAGGTGGCAAGCATCCAGGTTTACAAGTACGTTCATAAAACCTCGGCTCTATTGTTAGCTGAGTCAATGGGTGAGGACACATTTTGCAGAGGCTAACCTCATCTTGTTTGGTCCTGTCATGTCTGATTGTGCTCATCAACAGGCACCACAAGGACAGACCCGAATTATTTGACGTCACTAGCGACAGCGTACATTGAACAAAAAAAAAAGCCTGCTCCTGCACCTTGTGCTGCAGAGGAGGTGTATTTTGGTCAGAGTGCCTCACATGGTGTCAAATACGTCACAGTCTCAGGGGTGTGAACCATGGAGCAGCGAAGTGAAGTTCTCTAACTCGCTGTCAGAACAGCCACTCATCCGCATTGATGTACCCACATGCTCTGACAGCCTAAAACCTGTGACAGCTCTGAAACAATCAGCGATGAAGTCACAGCACAAAACACTTCTTCACACTGACAGTTTAAAGTTATGCAAAAAGAAACTGCTCTGCATTATACCCAGAATATTTGACTACAACAGCTGCAGATAAAGTAGAACATAAAAGGATTAAGCTCCTTAGTCATTTGAATACACTCACTCACAAAGGTTCTTTAAAGTTGAAACAACCTAGCTACCTGACATATACAGTCTCTATAAAAAGTATTCATTCCTTTGTATGTTTTTCCCTTTTTATTACAAATCAATGATCATTCAACTCTTTTTTTTTTTACAAAAATTCATCAAAACAATAATTATATATACACATAATAATTATATATACACACTTTCTCATTGAATTCAATAAGAAAGTGTGTCCAAACTTTTGGTCTGTACTGTATATATATATGTACGTATATATATATATATATATATATATATATATATATATATATATATATATATATATATATATATATATATATATATATATATATATATATATATAACCTGAAAACTGATTTTTACAAAATAATGTTAAATAACAATACTTCATATATAAAGGCGATTGCACAAATATTTACCTACTTGAAGTCATTATCTTGTAGATGGACTTTTGGCTCCAAACGGACAGCGTAGTTTGTGTTGATCGGTTTTAATCAGGCTTTCACATCTCGATGCAGCAATTTTACTCTATTATTGCTTGCAAATCTGTTGTGGCTCTCTGTAGCTGTCTCTCTATGTTAGTTCAACATTAGCTTAATATTACATTACAATACAAGCACCACTGGATATTTGTTGCCAGTGAGATTTTGTAATTTTAACAATAAGGAATTTACAGAGTAGTCTTTCATTAGATCTCTTGTGAGTTAGCAGGGGCAGTCAATCGATATGGTGGTGTGAACAGAGATGTGACGGTTTCCACTGAAGCATCAATTCTGACTAATTAGTTGGTGAAGCTACTACAGAGGATCTAAAATCCTGCATGAACACAATACAAAATATGTATACATGTACAAAAGAACATGATGTCAAAGACATGAATAGCTTTGCTACAGGATTGATGTTAAAAATCCCAACGTTTTAAACAATAATGTCATGTGTGGATATATCTTGAACACTTGATTAATGACAGGCCATTAAGGCTGCTTCCTATTCCAGTATCCAATTAAAGGTTTCCCAACAACTCCTAATAAGAGAGTTGTAGAGTTGACAAGCAACCAATTCTGAGGCTTCTGGCCCCTTGGCTTCATTAGGAGGATGTTGAACTAAAACAGAAAATTCAACGCGGTGGACATCAAAGTGCCCACTCTGCAAAATGAGTAACAAACTCCTTATTAGATATGCACCAATCTCCTAGGATACAGCTGACATACACAATGATCACCAAGCAAAACTGTTGGCTGTATAATGCTCTTGAATAATTCTCAACTGAATTACAGCTCGCCAGAAGGGCAGGTGTTGGTCTGCACGGCGAGATGTGAAAGAACAGAAGGAGCGAAGATGGGAGAAGAAGTGCAGAGGAGGAGTGGAACCATCTCAACATCTCAAGCATGAGAAAGTAGCACTTTTCAATATGAAGAAGATGAAAGTGTCTGAAAATGTGTGATACTTCATGGGTTATAATCACGACAGGGTGATGAGGTTAAAAAAAAAATACTAGAAGCATATGTGAGGGGTTGGCCGGCTTTTAAGCTGCACTGGAGGCATTTTTTCCCCTCCTAAATCTGAGGGAGGCAAGGAGCAGTCCGGTGCAAAGCTGCAGCAGGGTTCGTGCCAGTTTATTGCTGTCGCAGCCCACACATTCGCTTGATACAATCGCAGAGACACCAAATGCCATGAGAATGTCAAACTCGGTCTTTAAAGAGACAACCACCATGGAGGAAGAAACAACACGGTTTCGTCACAACAGGTGATAAATCCTACTCTGTCTCACAATGCAGGAGAAAGAGGACGGGCACAGCAAAAACAGAATATTTGCAGTAAGCAATTCTTCCACAATATTTCTGACTTTTAAACCTATAAATAACTCCCTCATTTATGCCATTTACCCTTGTATGAGACTGAAACACTTCTCCTCTGTCTGCCTGTCAGATATGAAGTCACTGACAGCAGCTGGCTAACTAAGCTTTGCACAAAAAGTGGAATCAGGGTAAAACAGGTAAGAAGCTTAAGTGTAAAAAAAATAACAACAAATCAACAGTTTTGGGGTGTTATGTGTCAGACTGTTTCTTGGTATCTAGCAGTTTCCCAGCAACCAGTGGAGGCTCCAGGAGGTTGCTGCTCCCAATACACGTATTCCCGATAAAACAGCTATTTGCTATCTTCACAGTTTTCACTTGTTTTTGGGGAGTATTTGAAAATAGAGCTGGTGAAATTTGTCACCTTCGGAGAAAAAGCCCTGCAAGCTGTTTTTTGTTGGTTGGTTGAGATTTCTCATATACAGCTTTTTATACAGTTGAGTTAAAAATAATGCCATTGGGTTTACAAAAAGTGAGCAAATTCTTATAACAGCATTTATTCATATACTTTCAAATGCACTGGGAACAACATTCTATTCTAAATGTAGAGAAACAGATGTTAAATCCATCCTTCACTCTACGTCAAGTGAAGAAAAAGGACTTAGGTTGTGAAAAAAGAAAAGTGGCTGCGTTTGGGTGGCTGAGCTCAAATATTGATTTTGACATCACCCTTCAATTATTTTGATGGATTAAAACTAATCCATGGTCCCTGATCTTAGATGTATTATTTATCAAGGTTGACACATTATGTCTTTTTTTTGATATTTAGACTTTTGAAAACTGGTTGCTTTCTTTCTTATTTATTTTTTCTAATTAAAAGGTAAACCAGGAAAGTCCTTCTGACACAAAGCATCCGTCCATTTTTAAAGCCAAGTGAAAAGAATCAAATATGTTCAGATACCATATGGTGAGTTTTAACACATTCCTCCATCGCTGATGAAATCACCTCTGATTCTCACCATCCTAAATTAGGTCTGTGAAGCCAGACTTTTAATCAACATGTGATTTCAAAAATAGATTCTGTAGTCTAACATTAGAATAATCAAGTGCAAATTTAAATAGTTCATTATGATCCTTAGATTGTAATTGTGTTCAGCTAAATGTTGCTTTCATTTGATTTATTCCTAGACCTTGTTATGAAATTGTTGATGTGTCTGAAAATTCAAAATGTGAAAACCGTTGATAACTTCTCTGTGTCCTTTAGCCAGGTGTATAAATAGTCCTGGAGCTATACCCCAGCCTGATGAGTAAAAATCTCACAATGCAGACAGAAGAAAAGGTTATATTTAGAACGGGAGGAAGGAAGAGCAGCAGCTGCGATGTAAGATATCTGAAAATGGAAAGTACTCTCTGGGGGTGACGGTGTTTAAATTATTTATTTCCCCCTTTAATTTACCTCTGACAACAGCATTGTTGGGGCAAAGATCGCCTCATATGAGAACCCGCTGACGTCTCTGGCTCACGGACCTAATGAAAGCGTCTAAAGCTCTGAGCTTTGGCTTTGGCTTAATTCTTGCTCCAAGCCTCTGCAGACAGCAGCTCAGAGCACAACACAACTTATTTTTAAATCATAAATTAGTTTTCCTTTTAGACGATACATTTTGAATATCTACATACCAGGAAATTGAGACATCTTTCAAATGTACAGAGTATTACGCAGGACAATCAGAATAATTTCAGACAAAGAATATTCTAAATAAATTTCTGAGGGGTAAATAAAGATCACCACAGTCCTGGTCAAAAGTGTGGAAGGATGTCATATTAATCTTGGCTTTCAAAGATGTATGTAAACTATTCATTGAAGCTCTGAATGTATTAGCAATATCTGAGGGTTGGGTTCCTTATAAATTATTTGGTTTCCTGGTACAGACAAGAGTTTAAAGTACAACCCATACATTTAAACAGAGCTGAGAACAGGTCAGTCCCAGAAGCTTAACATTAGCCAGTACTGCTGCATTTTTGTGGTGAACTTTGTTTACACTGGCTGGCTGCAGATTTTGTAATGTTAAAAAAAATTAGAAGAAATCTTCCATTTTCATTACTTTTTATTGTAAAATTCATCAGTAGAACGTATAATAAAACAGCCCCACAGTATGATGCTTCCCCCACCGTGCTTGACAGTTTGTGAAGTGTTCCTCAGTTTGAAAAAAAATACTTCTTGTTATTGAGGCTAAATAGCTCAATATTTGTTCAACCATAAAAAAAAAATATTGAGAGGGCCTGGGGCTTGATCACTTGAGTAAATACAAGTTTGGTCATTAGAAATATTTAGCTTGAAGTTGCTTCTATTTTTCACCACATTTTCTTTGTCAGAGGAAATGTAAAACTGGCTTCATTTTTGGATGGTGACAATGTCAGCCAACAGCTTCTAGTTTATGGCCGGCTTGAGGGTTTGGTTATTCCGAGGTTGTTCTTAAACATCTGACTATCTTTTCTTTTATTTCAGGTTTATGATTTGGATCAAACAGTAGGAGGAAGCTAACTGAAGAATGATCACAAACTTGCATTAACAGAATTTATAATACATAACAAAACCCCTCTAAAACTACTGAAATAAATCATTAAAATCCCACAGATAGTGTTTTTTATGCATGTGATGAGCAGATGTAAACTCATGACAGGAGATGTACCTATTCTTTGCTTCTACATTTGTGTTTAATGCTTCTTGAATATGGATGGAGAGAGATGTGTCTTTTGACTCAGTGATAATGGTGTGTGCTGTTTCATAAAACCACCTCCATGTGCCTTGTAAACAACACATCCTGAGGGACTGGGGAGCCAATCACAGGTGAAAAATCACTGCAAGCATTGACAACTGGAGGTCCTGAAACATCAGGTGTTTGGATGGGTAATAAACTGATCAGTCCCTGTCAGGGAGGGAAAAATAGCACGGTTCAAAGAAAACAAAAACGCCACTTGCAAAGATTATCTCCACAAAATTCCATGAAAGCTCAGCTGTCATTGGTGGTATGTTGTGGGTCTGATTTACCTGTTCCTTGCAGGGCTGAGAACATCACTGTTCTCATTAGAAGCTGCCTCTGTGCTGTCTCATAGCAACCTAAAAATAGAAATGTCCATATTAGGCTGTATGGCGGTGATGGCTGCTACAAGTTTTAGCCTCTTTAATTGAACACTGTAAATATACATAGATGTGGAAAAATATGCAGCGCCTCGTGTTCACACCACTAGAGCTTTTCTCGTTTTGTATTAAAATCAGAGCTTCCAGTAATTGCAATGGTATTTTATGTGATTGAGCAAAACAAAGCAGAGCATATGGGAGAAGAGATGGATATATGTTCTGAAATTTTTTATATGAATCCAGCTGTTGGCAGTACTTTGTAAAATCAAAACTTTAAGCCTTTTTGGTATAGGGTTTCCAGCAGCTTCGCTGGTATACAATAGAGATTGAAATTTTGCTATTTCTTTTTTTGAAAAAATGGTTGTCAGATTGACTATGCCAATCTAACCCATAAACATCCACTGGTCTAAACTAGGACATAGCACTGTAAATTCAGGGTTGTTCTCTAGTTGAGAATTAACATCCGCCCAAGTTTCAAGTGGTTCTGCAACTTATAAAAAAGTTTACTTCCAGGAAATGTATGTTGCTGCATCCATCTTCCCATCAACTGTTTACAGCTTTCCTGCGCCTAATGTAGAAGAGTAACTATAGGGTTAGTAAGTTTAGGCTGGAATGTGGCGTATTCTATGTCCTAGTGCTTTTTATGTAGGTCAAAAAGTTTCATTTTTGTCTCATCCGATCTTTATTCACGTTTGCCATGACAAACTACAAACAGCACTTCTTATGAGTTTCTCTCAGCAATGTCTTTCTGCTTCCGACTCCTGCATAAAAGTCAGATTTTTGGGGTGTGGCTGCCCTGTAGTCAGATTCTCTCCCTTGAGCAGTGCAATTTCTGCAGCTAATCTCTCTGACTGGTGCCCTCTTTATCTGCCAATTAGGTCTGCAGTTATGTCAGTCACTTCTCATTTTGGGTTGAAAAAAGTGCTCATGCTAACTTAAATGTCTACAACTTTATGCCAGACTTGTCTGCAGTTTTCCTTGGTATTTTTGGGTCTGTTTGGTCACTGTTCTCTAACAGGCCTCTAAGGCCTACACAGAAAATGTGTATTTACACTGAGGTATAATTACACACAGGTGAACTTTACTGGCAAAATAAATTTGAAGGGAAGGAGTTGCACTGGAATTTATTTCGGGGTATCACAATGAGGGGAGCTCTTTTTTTTTGCCAAACAAAAATTAGAGTTAAGCATATCAGTTTGAACAAAATGAATTAATTTATTGATAATATAAATGGACAGGGTTTTGTTTGTTTTGTTTTTTTAACCCTAACAGAACTTACAGGAAGGCTCACAAAGATAGGCAGGTTATCTCTCCCTTAGTAGTAAACAGTGTTATCCCGTCCTTATTTTGTGTTAATTTTGAAGCGCAAATCAACTACTGTTCACTGAGCAGATGAATTCATAATTTTGATGTCCAGAAAAGGTTCATTTGTTTTTATCATAAGCTGCCCAAAACGCTTTTCTGCTACTTCCATACTTCAGTGTTCCCTCTATAACACTGAGAAATACACGCAGAGCAATCGCAATGTCAATAGGAGGTGGCGCTCGTTTTTGTTTGCGTCCTTTCAGATGTAAAGATCAGGACAGAGGTTTTTCATCAGACGCAGTTTATTTCGGGCGACTCTGACGTCAAGAGACAACACGTTTCATTCAACAAGCAAGAAACTAAGTTATTTTTAACCCTCCGCATCTCCAGGTTGTGATCCCTGAGTGCGCAGTGAAAGGAATACACCCCATTGGACTGATGTAGCGCGCCTCCGTAACAAAAAGCCACACAGCTCGTCATCATGTGCTCATGGTGACAGAGAGGGACGGCGCACTGTAACCTAAACTAGGACGCATCGATGGGAGCTGCCGCGGCTGGAAAAATAAAGGATACCGCAACAAACTTTGTGTTTTGAATCAGTTATTCGCCCCTCCATGTATAATCCCTCTCAGATGGCACCGGACACTTTGAATATGGAGAGACTCTTCTCTGAGCAGGTAAGCGCATGAAGTTGGTCCCTGAGATCGTTCTATTGCAGCAATGATCGCGAATGAAGGTTTGTGAACTTTATGTCCTTGCCTTGCGTCGAGGCGGGGTGACTGGCAAACAAGACTCACATTCCATAGCAAAAAATTAATAATAATAATAATAATAATAATATATCCCCCATAAACACAGCTTATTATTTGCGATGTAATTTAAATGTAGCCTATTTGCATAATTTAACAGAGGATTATCAAATCAGCTGTTTCAGGTTATAACAAAGCGCGTCTCTCTTGCCAAGTTCATCACGACGACTCTGACTGGGCCGTCATTTAATGCCAACAGATGTTTGTGATGCTGTTTTTAAATTTAGATATAAAAACGTGACGGTAAATTACAGTGTCTTATACACGTATGACTCACTAGAAATAAGATTAATTTAAACATATCATCTGCTTCCTTTTTTTGTTGTTGTTGTTGTTTTGCATACAGGTTATAATACAGGACAATCTGTTTTACTGATAAAATATCAGTTTTGAATGTTTTTAAACAAAATTACACAACCTGATCATAGATCAATTGTGTTTGGAACTCTAACAGGTTGTGTCACCTTGTTCTCCTCCTCAGTGCATGAAAAAGCTACATGTTATATAAAGAGGCTTTCGTCTGATTTGTTATTTACCCTAAAGAATACGTCTACTACAACAGATTTGATATTATTAACTTATATTTATGATTTTCATGTTATATCAGACTGCCACCTACTGGTTGTGAAAATGTAGGTAAGGACTAAATAAACAAACTGAGGGAAGTTGAAGTTATTCAATTTCCATCTTTTTTTTGGTATTGTTTTGCTTTGTTTCTGCACAAAGGTGGTTGTATTAAACACATAGAAAGTGCAAACATGCATTTCGAGCCAAGCAGATGTTATCCCCTATATCTGCCTCAGATTACAATTGTTCTCTCCCTCATCACAAATACAACAGACGAAATTTATTTTTAAAAACAAAGAGAATTTTTTTTTCATTTTTGAGCTATTTAAAGTCATAGAGAAGTACAGGCATGGAATTGAACAAACATTCCTAGAAACATAAAGAACAAAATCCGACTAAAGGAATCAAGATGTACTTTTAAAACTATAACGATGCTGTTGATTGTGAATATCAGAGGAATTGTGCATCACTTTAATGGATTCATTTGAATTGTATGTTAACAAATACAGTTAAACCTCTGCATGTGAAAAATATCAGAACCTTCCACAAGCATGATTTGAATTACAGATATGTTCTGTGATTGTTATTGTATTTGTACAAAAATGGAAAAATATAAGCCCAATTTTAACACCAAGTGTCTAGTGTAAAAAGGATCAACCCTACTTTCTGTGGCATATCTGTACCATTTTGCTGTATACCATCTTTTACTTCTTGTCCTGCTCCAAAATTACCACCAGCTTTTAGAAGATGACATTTCGTCCCCACAATCTGCTTAACACAAACATTCCCAGTCTTTGAGAATGTGAGGTAATTTGCTTTGGCTGTAATTTACGTAAATACACACAAAAAAAGCATTCTAAATTCATCCATAAGGTATTTAAATATGAGCAAGGTAAGTCGGTGAAAAGACAATGTTTTTTGGATGGACTATTTTAATAGCAGATCTGTCTTTCCATCTTATTTGATAATTACAGTTAAATGCAACTTTTGATACAGGTAGTATGGCTTATTGCCCAGGGTGGCAGAGTTTTGGGGAAGCAGCCAGGACCTTAAAAAGTCAGTTACTCCCAACAGGTTTTCTGCTGCTTATTTTGCATTTCAGTTTAATAAAGAACAGAGTTTGTATAAAGAGCTGTGTGACTGTCAGTAGGTAATTTATGAAGTAGAATGTTCTTTTTTTTCACAGCTTCAGATTCAGTTTTGATTAAAGAGCTACTTCATTGTTTTTTTAAGGAATCTGCATACCATTCTTCTAAGAATCACCACTGATTAAGGGTTAACTCAGATTTGCACATAGCTTGGTCATAGATATTTTTACAGATAGCCCTGTGAATCCTATCTTCTAAATTTTGTAAAATGTTGAATGCTGAACTAATTCCACACTTTCTTCAAAGGTCTATGAGCTGTAAGTTCAACACTGAGAGGACCTGAGACAGGTTGGGGATATGGCAGACATTTTGGAGCTGCGCACAGATGGAAACTCTCTCCTGAAGGCAGTGTGGCTCAAACGATTAAGACTCACCAGGCTCCTGTTGGAAGGAGGTGCATACATCAATGAAAGCAATGAACGGGGAGAGACGCCCCTCATGGTGGCCTGCATGTCGACACACTCTGACCAGCAAAGTGTGACAAAGTCAAAGCTTGTCAAATATCTGCTGGACAACCAAGCAGACCCAAACATACAGGACAAGGCGGGCAGGACAGCCCTAATGCATGCTTGCATCCATAAGGCTGGGCACGAGGTGGTGGATCATCTGCTAAGCAACGGTGCTGATCCCAGTCTGGAGGACAGGAGTGGGGCCTCAGCTCTGGTCTATGCCATCAATGCGGACGACAAGGAGACATTAAAGTTGCTTTTGGATGCATGCAAAGCTAAAGGAAAGGAAGTAATCATCATTACTACAGACAAGTCACCATCCGGCACTAAAACTACCAAGCAGTATCTAAATGTGCCGCCATCTCCAGAGTTGATCGAGAGGTCATCTCCAGAATACTGCGCCTCTCCCTCTGACGTCAACGTCACCGCATCTTCCACATCTGAGCAAGAGCAACAAAACACAGTCTTCAGTTTCCAGACAAAGCTAAAAACTTCTGTCGCAGCATCAAAGCTCACAAATGGACCCACATCTCCAACTCGCCGGCCCGCAAACCCAAAGCGAGCGCGTTTGCCTCAGCTGAAGCGGCTGCAATCAGAACCCTGGGGCCTGATTGCACCCTCTGTCCTTGCTGCAGCTGCTGCCCATGAGGAGAGTAAGAAAGCCAGCTCTGATGAAGATGTTGTTGCCGGAGTGAATGGACTCTCTCTGAATAAGAGATCCGCTTTGTCCCGACAGAGCAGCGTGGATGGGAAGGAAAGCCTTTTCCCACTGGTGGTGGACCAACCGTGCAAAATGACAACCTCATTATCAGTCCCTCCAACATCTAAGCAGTCATACGAAAGATCTCTCGGACAACACCAGCCGCTGGCTCGCCGCAGTACCGTTCCCACAGAGCAGGAGAACGGCAGCAGCTCCAGCAGTGGACAAGTCAGCCTCAGAGACACGTTGCACAGGAGACGTCTGGGAAATGATCACTATGACTCAGACTCGCAGCTGTACTCTGACTCTGCCATGTTAGACTCTCCTAAAGTCCCAGTGGAGCGAAGGAAACTAAACACTTCTCCACTTGCCATGCTCACCAGTTCTAGAGAATCTCTTGACAGCAATGCGAGCACCTCCTCTCCAAGCACGGCGCGAAGGCGTCCACCTGGCCTCCTGGAGAGGAGAGGCTCTGGTACACTACTATTGGACTACATCTCCCACACTAGGCCCGGCCAATTGCCCCCTCTCAATGTTAACCCAAATCCACCCATTCCTGATATTGGGGCCAGTAACAAGCCCTCTTCACCCCTTCTAGCAGGTATTAAATCTATAGCGCCAGTAGCACCAAACACACCAAAGACAGGAGGTCTCAAGTCAAAGAAGAAACTTGTAAGAAGGCACTCTATGCAAGTGGAACAGATGAAACAGCTTTATGATTTTGAGGAGCCTCCACATTAGTTAGTCAAGATGTTAATGCAGCAAATACTGTGGTAGTAGAAAAAAAGCACCCTATAATGGCAGGAAGTACATCCATAGGTTCAGCTGTGTGTACACACGGCTAACTAGATGTTGAATAATGTATAATTTAAAACAAATAAATCTACATGAATATATATTGAATCTAAGCAATATAGATTTCTTTCCTGGGTTACACCCAGATTAAGGATTATCTTTACAACATTCCCTGTATATGTATTACTTTTGAATGTAAATGTGAATACATGGTACTCTTTTTGCCAAATGCTCTTTAACATGATCATATAATTTATGAGAAACATAGCAGGGTTAATTTTGTAGCCAGCAGGCCACTTGAGTAAACTTTGTGCATACGGAAATGATAATTCCTCTGGAAAAAGATACAGGAGCGATACACTTCTCTGAGATGTAGCTTTGAATGGGATGACCCCTGACTGTTTGTAGCAATTTTGTAAAAAGTGCCTTCAAACAAAAGAAACAAAAAATGACAAATGAACAGATATATTTATTATATGAAGGCAATTCATTTATGTTCATGAATTTATAAGGATAGTCCTATTGAATTTTTGAAGTGATATTCTGTTAATGGGATAGTAATTATTTTCTTACTCAAAGATGATAATTCTCTGTCTTTATTAAGTACAAATAGAGATTATTAGATTCCTGAGGGTGAAGTTAAATGGTAATTTTAAGAGAAGCCAAGATCAAAGCACGTGTAATAAAAGAACTCAAATTGATAAAATGTCATAGCAATTTTATGCCAGTTATATTTGATCAACTTTTAAGCTGTCATTAAGTTTGCACCGGGCAGTTATTTACAAACATGCTAAAGTTAATTTACAAAAAAATAATGACAATAATAAATCAAAGCTGGAGGTTGTGTGCCGCAAATTATCTTCCTGTGTGAAACACTTACGGCTAACGTTTGTGTTGTTTGTGACATTATGGATCACGGCTTAGTTGACTTTGGACGAATTTTGACTTTATAAAGATGTAGTAAAGATATTTACTGCTCAGCAGAATCTCACTTCAAAAATATTGAACTACCCTTTAGCAATGTCTACATTATTCATTTGACATAAAGCAAAACAAAGACAAAGAATGAGTGAACATGATATTAATAAACATTATGCCTTAAAGGCAAGACAATAGGCTATGATGTTTGACAACATTTTAATGCTCATAAAAAATGTCAACCTTAGCAGTGTTAAAAAAAGAAAGTCTAATGAAAGGTCATGTCTTAAATGTTTTTTTTATGTAAAAGCGAATAATATATAAATTCCCAGTCCACGCAGACACTGGTGAAATGTCATTTAATGACAATTTAAGGATCGTGCAGCTTCCATGTAACTTATCTGTGAAGCAGTGCTACTTTTTAAACAGAGAAAATACAACATAGCTGAATAGATAGTATTTTTGCAAGTAGTTTGTTGTACATTCTAAATAAATGTCTATCAAACGTGAATTCCTGTGTTTTGCTTGCTAACTTATTTGTTAAAAGTCACGCTGTTGCTCCCCAGAAAGACTGCCGATTCATTATTGGGGTGGCTTTGCGATGAGTTTGGTGCCGTGAAAACGACGACAGCCATCGCCACCATCATGTGCGTCACTCTGACTGTGTCAGACCCACCATGGAGGCGCTCAGATCCCACAGCTTCTTGGCAACTTCATCATCACGTCCCTGAGGGGCGGTAGCTTTACGGGCACAGTCGCTGCAGTAATCAGGGAAGGAATTGGATGTTAAACACATGACTTGATTCACACAAGTACGCACGAGTAAGTTAATCATTCGGCAATAAACGAAAATAACTGGCAACCAAGTAGTAATTTACAGGGTAATAAAGAGATATTTGTCCAAGATAATGATGGTTATTCAGCCACCTCTTGGTAAAGAGACATTGTAAATTTAATAAGTAAATATATCATTGTCTGCAGGACAGTTCTTTCTTTCCTCACAATCTAAGATCCAGTCAATATTTTCTTTGTGTTTACTCCATTAAGAAGATCATTGAGTTTATTAGATTTATAGACAGTGGGGATCAAAACAAGTTAATGAGGAGTTGGGGCCCTTTTAAATTTGCAAAGAGAAAGATGGAGACAAATACTTAATTACTAAACAGTCATTAATGAACTGCAAGAGTGTTAGGTTTAACTAATAAAAACAAATGCCTATTTTATAGTAGAAATAGTGATTATTATATTATATGTTATTACATTTTATTGCATTGCTTAAATATTTTTGAAATGAGTGTAAAATGTAAATTTTCATTAACATAAGCAACATAAAATGAAATAATTCATAAATATCATATATTAGGGAGGTCTAAGGATGGTACTGCATGCACTTATTTTGCAGGGAAGAATTTGGGATTAAAATAATTACTTATTTAAGCAATTAGAAATATTACTTAGAAAACGGTTTGGTATTCCACTGGTACTTTACTTCCAAACACATTATTTCAAATTTCTCCTTTTGAAGTTTCCTTAAAGATGACAAAACATATAGAGCACCGTTTCCCTAGAAAGGAGAGGTTGCAGGATAGGTTTTCCTACCTAAAAGTGACAACAATAAAGGGATGAATGCCGGTAAGTTTTTCATATCTTGCGTATATGTTTTTGTTTTCAATACTTGCTTCAGTACAGAATAATGTTTCAATGACTGAATGAATATGTAATGCCTTAAAATGTATGGGATAATTTTTCACTTCTCACCATAAGAAACTGTAGAAATTTCCTTTTATATAATTAGTGGGGATGGAATAAAATTTGACATGTGATTAATAGTAAATATTACATATTTACTTATAATTAAAAGGAGGGAAATTGTGGTGAAAAATGACTACAAGTTAACGTCTGCTGATCGTATTATATTAAATGCTTGTGAACTCTCACCAAAAGAACTATTTGAGTTACATGTACAAGGTTGGAAGTTCAGAAGTTCATCAGAACCAGACTGTCTCGCCACTTGTTTTGAATTCCTTATTTTTTGTATAAAACTCATGTATTGTTTCTGCCTGGCAGAGCTTTTCACCCAGACCTGCTTCATTATTGATTGTCCTACAAGCTCTCTGTATTGTGCACAATCAGGATAGAATAAACCTGATAGAGTGATTTCACCTGACAGTGCTTGGTGAAATAGTTTTTTTTCCCACAACACCTTAGAAAGGCAAAAAATTGAGAAATCACTTTTAAAATTGTATCTTCTTTACTTAGTCTTTTTTTCTTTACATTGATGTTGATGCACCTACTTCTACAATATCTGCATATTGTGAAAGAGCTTTTCTCATAGGTACTTATCAACCACCTCTGTAATGTGCTTCACCTTTACATGTTCTTTAAATGCGTTGCAGATAATTGCTTTGGTTTTCCAGCCCACAGCTTTGCTCTCATCAACTCAGCAAGCAGTTATTTTGTGCTAAGAAAGCTCTGCTGCACCCTTTGTACCTGGCCTAGAAAGCACTGCTTGGATGACAGACAATGTCACCACATTTGATGGTGATCATAAAGCAGCAACCTGAAAAGGCGCAAATATCCCTTGGGAGTCAGCAGAGAGCAAAACAGAGTTAAAAGCAACATGAATGCTGAGTGAAATTCATCATGACAAGGCTCCTAATTCTTAATGAAGGTTATTGTTGCTGTTTGCTGTGCTTGATTAAAAGCACTGCTGATCAGGACATTAGGCAGACTGAAAACATTAGAACCGGTCAAATTCTAAAGCAAGTGCTTTTTTAGAGATCTTAGTGAATTTATTTTAGGTTTTATTGAATTTTCAATAAATTTAATATGCTACTAAACATAAAATAAAAGACAGCAACAAGGAGATATTTTGTGAAATAACGTGCAGATGCAAAGTTGTAGCGACCATTTATAAAAATCACATATTTAGCTATTTTATTCTCATTTTAGATTTATTTTTTCATCAAAATGAACTAGTTTATGCTCACAATTAGGGCTTTCGATCCAAGAAAATAACATTTAATACATAAACAATTACTAGAAAATGTACACGTATAACACATAAAAACACATATCCAGATCAAATTTTTAATGTTAGATCCTAATAATCTAGATCGTGCTTACTTTTAAGGTGACACACAAAAAACACCACTAATAGTATAAAATAAGATCAGTCAGCAAAATCACATTTGATAAAGCTCCATTAAATCAGATGCTGCAATATTGATACTGAAAGTTGAATTAAAGATGTTGAGTGACTGACCTGTAGTACAATCCACTCTCATTTTCCAGGCTTTTCTCCACTGCACAGTAGATAGTGGTTTGTGCGCCCTCTGTGGGATTCTTAATGAAGACGCTGAATGGTTTGTATAACACTTTCTTCCACAGGGGTATGGTGGGCCAGAAGTGTCGGCCAAGCTCAGTTCGAATAACTCCAGGGTGGAGGCTGTACGTTGTTACTCCAGTACCTAAATAAAGACACCATGTAAAACATGATTACCTCAATGTATTTATCCTTGTAAAGAAGCCTGAAAAAAACTTCAAATCAATCTTAAATTATATATTTTGTACCTCACACCCGTAACGACTATTCAGAGGGGGAACAAAACAAAATTTTGGTGATATAAGGGACCACAAATAGGTTCAATAAAATAAATGTTAATGAAATATTTGTTATTTATTTTTTTTAAAGTTAGTATTACATGACTTCCCTGGTGTACGATTATAATATGATACATACAGAGGCCAATTTATCTTAATGTTCAAAACTGGAGGGCCTAAAAGCTTTAAGCACAACATAGGTGTGTTGTGTCTATCTTCTTAAGTTGGAGGGTGGCTATAGACGGCTGAATGATATAACTTTAAAAAATGTTTTTTTACAAATAAAGGTGAAAATTAAGTACAGAAAGCTCTTCCAGAAACCAGGCTATTGTCCTGGGGCCATTATTGACTCCCCACTTTTTCCACTGTATTTCCTGTACCCATGTAAAAACTGAATTACAAGTTAAAGCATTTATATGGAACTTTATGGAGGGATAAGCTTCTCACATTTGGTTATTTATTTATTCATTATAAGTAAATCAAATCAGTTTAAAAAACTACAGTTCATTTTCTGCTGCCATGAATGTAATAAAACACATATCAAATCACTGATGTTTGTTTACAGCCATCTGTGAGGAAAGATGGAGTAAAACCTTCAATGTTCCACGGTTTTAAACAGTTTATGTTCTGAGGCACAACTGAAAACATCCACATCCTCTGTGGAATCCTTTATAGATTTTAAGTTAAGAGACAAGGTGCTGTGACTACTATTGCTCTTTGTGATGTGGTTAATAGTTGGAATGTGTCTCTCAGGTTTTATTTATTTAACAGCTGTTAATGTAAATATTGTTAAGTTTTACAGCGTAAATTCTGTTAAATTATCACAAGCTAGATCCATGGACTTTTAATCCAAATGCCAGCGCTTCCTTCGCCTCTCCCGTAACTGTACTACTGCTTCTGTGTCCCCTGCTACTACTAATGTACCCACAGCTACTGCTGTTTCCTCCGCAGTTAAATCCAGGGTTTTAGTTGGAACTTTACACCTTGAAATAAATGGTAAAAGCAAAGGCAAAATATTTATTTGATTAACGTTGTCTTACTGATTATCTTTTATTGGCGGGGCTGTCTATGTGGTGTGCTGATGTATTTGCCTTCTGTCAATTGCATCCTCTCTCTCCCCTCAGTTTGTCTAAAAATGTATTATCAATACCAAGAGTTTTCACTTTTTTTCCATTTTCATTAATTCATTCGATTTTTTAAATCTCGCTTTATGTGGTGTGGATTTGCCGCCGTTGAGTCATTTTCCTTTTTTGTTTTCTTTTTTTATGGGTTTTATTTGTGAACTCTCTTCAAAGTTCACAAATAACAAAAACGGAAGAGGCATTGACAAATGAAAATGGGACGACTATAAGTTCCATGTGAACATTGTAGGTCTCATTTGAAATGCAGCTTAGCAGTTTTTGTTTATATTTTTTATTGAAAAAACTGACAGTACAGTGGCTGCTAAATAAATGATAATAATAATAATGGAGCATTTTTTGCTACTTAATAGGAAAAATAAAATTTGGATTTATAGTGAGACAATATTACAGCAAATAGGAATTTATTTTATAGCTTTTAAACCATCTTTACAATACATGTTGACATCTGTATGTTGGAATAATAATCTGAAAATACATTATTGTTAAAGTAAGTTGAAAAAGAGCTTTGTACCTTGTAACCTTTTACTCAGCTCCCTTGTAAAGAGGACATTGGCGAGTTTACTTTGAGAGTAGCTTCTCCAAGGATTATAGTTTTTCTCTTGATTTATATCATCAAAGTTGATTTGACCTGTGAAATAAAGACAGGACATTCTTATTTAAAGAACTGCAAACATGTAAAACATAAAAGAACCATTGAAAGATTTCACAGCATAGCAAATAGAAGGAAAAAATAACTTCACCTCTTTCATGTGCTAAACTGGAAACATTGACAATGCGGCTTGGTGCTGACTGCTTTAGGAGATCCAAGAGGCAGTTTGTTAGAAGGAAATGGCCAAGATGATTCACACCAAACTGCATATCAAACCCATCTTCAGTTTTCCACTGTGGGCAGCACATAACCCCTAAAGATAAGAACATTGGTTTATTTACTTAACCACAGAAATGTCTGACAGCTGTTGAACACAGAACACCCCTGATCAAGAGTCAGGTTGGAGTCATTAGCCACCTGCATTATTGATGAGAACATCCAGACGCTTTTCACTTGCTGAAATGTCTTTTGCAAACAGACGCACCGACTGCAGGGAAGCCAAGTCCAACTTTTTGACAACAACATTGTTATTTCCACTCTTCTTTTTAACTTCCTCTGCAGCATTGTTAGCTCTGCCCATGTCTCTGCAGGCCAGGATTACCTTCGCACCTGTTACACAAAGCCACAAGCCGTAATATTAAACAGAACTGTGTATTTCTCACAATATTTAACACCAAGGTAAAATATTAACCTCTTCTGGCCAGGTCAACGGCGGTCTCTTTGCCGATTCCAGTGTTGGCTCCGGTGATCAGGACGGTCTTTCCATCTAAGCGGGCTTTGCTGCGACACACACCCCCAGCCATCCATTTTTTTAATCCAAACAAGCTCACTCCTATAGAAAAAATGTCCAGATAGTTACCAAAATAAATCTAAAAACTATTCCTTCCCTTAGTACTTCCTTCAAAATTAGATCTGTACATAATTAAGATTACTAAACCATTTTTTTTTTTGAAAACCCAGATGATGATGCCATATAATGGTAAGTTTCTAATACAATTTCCAGACACCTGAAGGTGTCATGATTATCTTTGAAAAGCATGATGCAAAATGTGGATGTCGACCGCAAAACAAAAGGCAAGATAAGATACTAAGTGAAACTGGTAAGTGTCATCATCTGCAGTGAATTGAGGCTTGTACTGTCATGGGCTCAAAGGCAGCTCAAAAAAGAACAAGCCATTTCCCCGAATGCAAAGATATTTACAAATGCACACCGGAGCAAAGATCTTAGTTATGAAAACAAGTCCTCTGATCTGATGAAAAAACTGAACACTCTGACCATAATGACTATTGTTACATTTAGAGGAAAAAAGTGGAAATTTTAAAGCCTGAAAAGAAAATAGTAACTGAGAAATACAAGGGTGGCAGCAATATTAACAAGCAACTGGCTTGTTAAAGAAAATATTTAAAAAGTGATAATAATAAAAATATCCCCAGAAATTTATTGTTTCATCCAAACAGAGAGTGACCCTAAATTATACCCCAAATTATTTCTGAATTAAAGTTCTGAATTTAAACCTAAATGGCACTTTGTGAATAAAAAATATTTTAGGTAATCATAACTAACCTAAAACAAGAGCAACTTAGACTGATTTAATGTCAGAGAGTGAAGAAAAAAATGTTGTGTATCTTTCTTGCAAAGTATGTGGAACATCACAAACCTGTATTTCATCAAAGTCTTGTTCCACCTTTTCATAAGAAAATGTATTATTTTGCATTTTGAGCTCTTGGTTAAATTCAAATGACTTGGGGCAATTTCTTTGACTAAGAAAAATAAGTCAGCTTGCATTTTCAAGGAAAACTAACCAAGAGCAAGCTGTCTGAACTGCTGTTTTAAAGAGTGAGTTGGTATTATTATATATTATTTTAGTGTCCAGGATTTTTCTTTAAATATTTAGAATTTTCCTCCTGGATACATTTTATAGTAAAATCTTTCTTGTCTCATCTCTAGTTAGTGAGAAAAACAGAAGTAGTAGATAATAAACTACATTAAGGTCCACAACTTTAACAGTTTTTAGGGCTAAGCCTTGCTGGTAATGTTTATGTTTCAGTATGTGGCAGACAAGAACTGCACTACACAAATGAAGATAGAAAAATGCAGATAATAAGAAAACTAATGACAGGAGTGACAGTATAGAAATAGAGTAAAAGCCCAGAGAGATGCGTAGAAAGATACATTGCAGTAGAGAAGGTATGTGAAGGGTAGATGCCAGGGTAGGAGATGCTCTCTGAAGAGCTGGGTTTTTAAGAGTTTTTGAAGACAGTCGTGGAGACCCGTTTTGCTCAGTGGGACATTCCACCATCGTGAAACGACACATGAAAAGATCATGTACACAATTATAAACAATGAAAGTATGGTAAGCAACTAGCCTACTGTATTGCCCAACATTAGTGATTACAGAAATTATTTATGTAAAATGCCTCAGTATCCTCTTGCTCGAGTAATAAGCCAATTACAAAACTGCAAGAAACAAAATCCTAAACAACTTCTCAGACAGGTCTGACTAAGTACGCACCATTTTCCAGCCGGTACACAGAGCAGTGTACTATGTGGGCGGAGATTAAAGTTAGAATTTACATTGTTGAAATACGACACCGAATGCAGGAAAACCAAACTCCAATCGTATTAATGATATAAGCATACAAAGATTGTCTATATTTTTGTTTTAATACCATTTGAGTCAGTATCTAACTCATCAACATGTGTAAAACAAGCGATCTCTGGGAATTTATGTTTAAGTTTCGCACATTTATAGTGAACGACTTAATCATATAGTGAGCATACTGCTGTACTAGGTCTCTCATTTAAGGCAAAGTGTTTGTTCTCGTTCACAAAAACTCCATAATGACCGCTCGTGTCACTGGCCGACTCGCGCGCCGGCTGACTGTCAAGGAACGTACCAACTGTTAAAAGATGTCCTCGAAGTGCAGTTAGTAACTTTTTGTTAGCCTTGTGTGCCATGTTTCCATCCATCAGACAATTATCATGAGATAATAAATATATATCTAAAAGAATCGAATACAGTTCACCCTTTACTCTGGAAGCTTCGGAAATTCGTTTATTTCAATAAATGTATTTTTTTGGGCAGAGCCAAGTTACTAAAACATTTTAAATGCGGCACACGACTTAATATTATTCATAACTAAGTGATATATTTAAAACATTTTTTAAATAAAGACTCGGGACGCCAGTACGTTACCTGTAAGTGTGACCACAACAATAGTTTTAGGGTACTCTAGCAAAAATGACCTTGTAGCGGTGATGGCCTCCATTGCTTTACTATCGCTGGACTCCAATGGATGAAAAAGGAATAGCGGACTCTGTTCAAGTCTGTTCAGCAAACCAGCACCAGAAGAGCAGGTTAAACAACTTGTTACAAAAAAAAGCTCGTCTGCCTCCCACAGATACGTAATACACAGAGGAAGTACCGCCCACTGCCACAATAAAGAGGAAGCTCAAGCTCATTGGCTCCCCAATGCCCTGAAAAACAGCTATAGTGTAAACTTTATGAGGATATATAAAAAAGTCCTAAATAATTTTGATGATCGGTTTAATCGTCTTAGACTTAATCGTCGACTTAGGTCTATATATAGGGGTCATTGTGCCTGATCCATGCATGATGTATAATAATATTAATAAAAAAAAATTAAAAATAAAAATATGGTGGTAAAATGACCCTTTTAATGGGTAATAAATTTCAACCCAATATTGAGTCATTTTAACTTTGGGCAGTGGTCAATTTAACCCAAGCTTTAGGTTGCAGCTATGACCCAATGTGCTGGGTCAAACCCTCAACCCAACCCAGTTGAGTTAAAACAACCCAGCGTTGGGTCGGTCCATATATGACCCAGCGCTGGGTTACGTATTGGGTTATTTTCAACCCAGCAGTTTTTACTGTGCAGTTATTTTTTTTATTTGTTTGTTTGTTTACAATATCACAAGAATTGTCTAATTTTGTGGACAAACTACGTGAAATCCAAAATTTGTTCATTCGTTATTGAAACGTAGCTGAGGGTTATAGTGTATGCTGCAGAGAAGCAGATGTCTGATTCATTTATGCCATTCAATTATGCACATTAAATTTTTTGTATGATTTGCTCTTGCTTTGTTATATCCAATAACTTCAGAGTCTAGGTATTACTTTTTACTACACTGTTATTCTTCCAACAGCCTGTTTCACAAATTAAATCACTAACTTGCAATGTTGTTTTCCCCACTAAGCAAATGACTATATAAAAAAATAAACTAAAAAAATTAAACATGTTAATAAAAAAACTTCAGCGGGCGTTGATCTTATAGTAAAACCATATTTCAGCAACCCTATTCCATGAATAATAGCAATAAAATATCCCTGAAAATAAATAAATAAATAGTAGCAGCAGATGGTATCAGTCATCACATTATGAAGCTTTGTTTGTAAACGTTTAGTGAAATTTTGCTTTTCCCACTGGTGTATTAAGTAAAAAGAAAATACAGTGAAAGATCAATAGAAAGGGTTACATCCCATGCAGCAATTTACAATATCATTTCATTGCATTTTGCAAAGTAAGGTCAAGAGCAGCACACATTAAAATGAATGTTGTGAATTTGAGCCAGTAGAGGTCAGTGCAGGCTCACCAACAGATTAGCAGTGCTTCTCTGTGGAGCCCAGCAGATGGAGCATCTGCATCATATACAACCTTCAGACAATTAGAATATATATATATATATACATATATATATATATATATATATATATATATATATATATATATATATATATATATATATATATATATATATATATATATATTTAGATATTTTATTCTCAGCAGTCCAGTATGTTGAATTTGTTTTTATGGAAATTATGGTACGTAGCATGAAAGAATGTTCTTAATTCCTATTAGTACAAAGGGTTAGTTCCTGCGATTGTTTTAGGAGACAAAAGCTGAAACCCACCAGTAAGAACAGTAATAATAGCATTCGCCTACACTCTTAAATTCAAACCGACGTCTGCTAAAAGCCTCAACTGACTTTAAATAAAACATTTGCACCGAGCATACTGATGTGAGAAAAAACACTGTGTCCTATCAAAAAGTCATGTCCTCCTCTGAACTTCAGAGCTCTGTGGAGTTTTCTGGTATGAGTCTGGACGAGGGTTAAGCATAGTGACCTGACCTTGGGGTTAATACTTTGACATCTGAGAAAATCTAAAGGAGTGTACGCAGACATGTTAACTGACTGAGTCTTCAAGGACTATTGTCGAACATAAAGGATTATGCAATTGTCACTGACTCCTACCTCCCTATTTCGTCATTACAGTCTCTCATTAAAGATACAGGGTCAATCTGTGCACTTCCAGTTTTACTAGGAAACAATAAGTTTTGATATCTCCAGTCAGACATAGGCAGATTTAAATCTCAGAATTTTAATTGTATTTTTCAAATCACTACAACGTCTATTCTCCCAGAGTGCGTCAGAGGTGACCCGACTGCTGGCACTCAACCAAACCTGTCATATGATTGCTCTGCTCACTTCACAGTCACTCTCCCATTATGGCAAGCTTCCCCTGCTAAAATTAGAGGGCCCTCTGCTGATACTTTTTGGAATGTGACTTTACGGCTTGAATTCTACTGACGATTTATTATCAAGATAAATTTCACAGTGTTCCTGATATGATTTTTATTTATTTAACAAACAGTTTGCTAAAAAAGACAGAGAAGTAAACTTATAAAGGGTTATGGATTAACAGTTATAGTGTTCATAAAAAGGTTTTTATAAGTCTAAGAGGTCATGGGTGTGGAAGAAAGCAAACTGACTAACAGGTACTATGAAATAAAAATGAGTGCAGCAAGACAGAGAAATGTACACATGAAAGACAACATTTTTAAGGACTAGGAAGATATAGGCTGTGTTGCAGCTTTGTCTTATTGTAAGTGTGTTTTTTTATACAATGCGATTTATTAGAAACTTAGGCGGTAGATCAACACAAAGTAGTGCACGACTTTAAACAAAAATAATACACGATTTTCTGGGAGAGGATCATAAAGAAATATCTGAAGACAGGCAACATGCATTTGTATTCCCCCTTCTAAGTCAATCATTTGTAGAAACAACTGCTGCAAATCATTTCCTTCTTCCATCTAAAGAGGGAGTTTTTTGTCCCTTCCTCTTTGCAACCTCAGTCTCAGTCAGACTGGATGGAGAGTGCCTGCTGAAATCTAAATTTATATTGCCAGGTGAAGGATGTGAAGAAGTGGAAAGTAACTACTGTAGCTACATCTTCTCACTGCAACAAAAAAAAAAGAAGAGAGAAAGACTTCTCGGAGTAGTTGAACTATGGAATACTTTTTGCTTTTATTTGAGTTGTATTATAACTTAGTCATGCTACTCTTACTTGAGAAAAATTTCTGGCTACTTTACCTATTGGAAGTAACCTCCCTGAATGAAGAACAATGTTTTAAATAAAAATGGACCAAACATAGACAGTTAATGTCAAAGTCAGTATTCTCATTTATACCACATGGATTAATATAAGTGTCAATCTGATAAATCTACCTTGTCATTTGGAGGATAAGTGATAATACAGTAAACTGTAGATATTGTCACTGGAAGTACCTTAATTCTAATATACACAGAGTACCTTCAGTAAATATTGGGTTCAAATTTTAAATAAAAAAATCATTTGCTGTTCTAATTAATATTTTATATTATTTATTTGTGTTATTTTTTTATATACTTTAAAATACCAAATTTGGCACACAACCATATTTTTTTTATTTATACTACCAAATCAGATGTTAGTTTAGTTATTCAATACTTTACAGTAGCCTTCTTATCAAATAATTTTCTTTACTCTGCGTGATTTTTTTGAGGACTACTTTCTACTTTTTATTTGAGTAAAAATATGCTGAAGTACATTTTTTTTATTTACTCTACCAACCTCTGCAGATTTGTACAAAGTGAGGTATTAACACGACTCAGAACATTTTTATGTCTGAATGTCTGTGGCTGCGTCTCTGACGTAGCGCTTAGCGTGTTCACCGGGGAGGGCCAGAAGGGCGGTCCTGCTGACTCCAACTATATTGGAGCGACCATCGGAGCACGTCGCCCCCTCTTCCCTTTGAGTTTCGTCGAGTGTTGACCGCAGACGTGTTTTGGGCCCGGGAAAGAAAGACATGGCTGGATATTTGAAAGTTCTCAGCTCCCTTTCGAGGTCGACCGGTGCGGCTCTCTCCAGAAACCCCGCAGTGCTTGCGCCGGCTGCAAATTGCCAGACTTTGCAACAAAGAAACTGTGAGTTGATGGAGATAACGGCGGGGGCGGACGTTCTCAGCATCAAATTGTGTTGCTGAATAAATTGGAGGTTTATAAAGCGCTGCGTTTTTGATGTAATTAAAATGAAACGTGGATAGAGAGAGCAATGTCAGGGAGGACGGAGGGCGTCATGAGACAGCCGTTTGAAGCCACCGGCTCCGCGCTAACCGCAGCCATGCTAGCTTAACGTGTGTGTTGCTGCTGCTAGCCAGCTGGGATGCTGTAAATAGCTTTAATGGAGCTCTTAGGTTAAGGCCAACGATGCTCCACAGGCCCGTTTAAATCTCTGAAACGGCTTGCAGGCTGCGGATTGTTCTGAAAATGACGAGGCGGATGTAAAAGTCGAGAAAGGTGAAGGGCAGGGCAGTAAACCGAAAGCTGTCTTTGTATGTCTCTTTCAAAGTGTGAGAAGCAACTGATGGATCACGTAAAGATTACGCGCTAACCTTGATGAATGACACGCGAACTACTTACGATCCGTCAACAAATCCTGCTTGTATCCCACGCAGCTCATAATCAAAACATTTTAGGCTACTTTCGGGGAAATTTTGCGGACAGTGTTAAAAAAAAAAACGACTACAGATGAGTCATAAGGATGTTCCGTTTTTAGCTGTCTGCGGTAATTCTTGATCGCATTCCTCTAGGGGGCTAACTGAGGGAATGTGCTTCAAAACCAATTAAAGAAGCTGCTCAAGCACAAATTGATGAATTCGTACTCGGAGGTTTTGTCATTAGCTTAACTTGTAGAAAAGTTTCCTCAAGGTCAGCCGATGTATACGAGAGTCTGTTACAGGGAGCAATGGCTGCCGCTGCTGCAGCTCAGGGTGTCCTACATGCGGTCTTCTTCTGGGTCACATCCAGGCTGCAGCACAATATCCTCACTCCAACATTTAATGAATTATATTGGGAAGACTGTTTAGATCTTCACCATAAGTATTAAAGTGTGACAGTTTTAGGACCACTGATAGCAAAGAGGCCTACATCAGGGATCCAGATTGATTTATATAGTAATTTCTGCATGCAGTCATTCTAACTTTCATAGCTACACAAGAGATTAATATTTAAAGAGACCCTTGGCATTAAATGTCTTCTGCTGGACACTACAATTTGCTCCCCTTGATTTGAAAAACAGATATGTAGGTTTCATCTTTAAAGTATGATACTTTCATTCAAGCTCTAACTTTGCAAGTTACAACTTGTAAAGGTAGACTTGCTTAACTTTAAGTTAGAACTTAGTCCTGACATTTAGAACTTAGTTCTCACATTTAAATAGTTTATTTAAAACTATTTAACAGTTTAAAATAAGGCTCGTGAAAGAACTAGATGTGCTGTTCTTCTGCACAATGTCATTTAAGTTCGTTAAGACTGACGTTTGAAAGGGCAACTATAACCAGTTTTTGTATGCCTTGGGTTGTAGACTGTTGAAGTAATATTAAAGATATGGTAACATTAATGATTTATTTATAAAAACCTTCTACATATAAGAGCTCAACCAGACAGCAGAGTGGGAGATGTCATCAGCTTTTCTTTCATATGTTGAAAATGTATGTATTTGTACATTTGGAAAGAATACTATTGTCCTACGCACTATAAAATCACATGCTTTAGTGAAATTTAGAATGGAATCCAAATTTCATGTCATGGACAGCCTTTTTTTATTAGAGAAGTATGGGCACCACATTAAAATCATTTAAATCAGTTGATTTTTGGTGTACTTGAAAACTTTAACAGACTATGTTTTGTGTAGTTGCATAAAAAAACTGCTCACCTACAGATGAATAAAACTTGGCTTTGTCAGACCACAAATCAGCTGGTGGAAGATATCCTTTCAACAACTGAATTTTTTTTAAAGAATTTCTATTTCCCACTTTTTACATTTTCTGAAACCAATATTCACCTGAAAAGTTAAATACGGTGTTTTTATTGGTGTATTTTTAATAACAGGTTTGCAGGGGCCAGCATGAAGTTCTCACTGTGTAACTTGATGTCAAAATGAACAAAATGTATATTCCCGCTGTGGTGTTTACTCATTCATACACAGCTGGACACCCTGGCTCTCCTACCAAGCTTTTAATAGAATGACCTTCAATTGGCATAGAAATTTTTACAGATTTTGAAACTGCAACTTTTTAAGATCTCACTGTTACTGATGCCAGTAATCATTCCATTTCTAGTCACAACACACAGTGGCAGATAGCTGAAAGTAGCAGAAACTTTTTCTGTTGGTTTTGCTGCAATGCAAAGATAAGGCCTGATGTTCCATTCAGTTGAAATTCAGAGTTCTCACGTTTTGGAGTTGCAGTTCTTTAACAAATCTTA
Organism: Xiphophorus maculatus; assembly: GCF_002775205.1. Lineage (NCBI taxonomy): Eukaryota > Metazoa > Chordata > Actinopteri > Cyprinodontiformes > Poeciliidae > Xiphophorus > Xiphophorus maculatus. The sequence goes on from NC_036444.1 coordinate 9,978,706, forward strand.
GATTCACCTTAGTGCTGCACCATTCCCTGCATCTAACCTGTCAGCTGTAAGATGGCTCTCCCTACTATAGGGATTATAACTAGAGGGTTTTAAAGCTCAGTCTTATCTGTGTTGAAAGTTAACCAGGAAGGACAGATGGACAGTCGTGCATGTTTGAGCCCATCTTTAAATGCCTGTCCTTAAAGTGTGTGGCACAACTTGAACTTAAGACGCAGCTTTAAACACTCAAGTTTTAAAATTAGTGATAAGTTTCTTGTGCCTCAGGCTAAGACTGCTTAATACTTAAACCTGGTACTGTAACCTTGGACGGATTATTGGTCTTGCTAACATACTTGTGTTGAAGTTCTGTCATATGTGACATTATTTAAAAAAATTACTTTGAAAGCGAGCCCTCATAAAACCAATTGAATTGCTGAAATATTTAAGGATGTTTAAGATACAAAGGTATTTATATACTTATATACTAGAAATGAATTATGACCTCAATAATAGATTTTTAAAATATGCATATTACTGTATTAAACATACTAAAATGCAAGATCTCCCACTTTGTGCATTGGTTTAATAAAATGTTAATTATCACTATCTATGCATATTTTTTAATTTATCTGATTTTGTTTTGTGTGTGTTTTTTTTTTTTGTTTTTTTTGCTGCGCACAAGCTCGTAGCTGCAAAGCTGCTTGTACAAATGATGTTGCAGGTGGGCTCACATGACTTTGGTTCAGCGTGTCCTTCAGAGTCGGTAGTTGCATAACCGGCTCACTTCATTGGTTCCCTCCCCCCCGCTCTGCAGGCCGACCAGCGTTCTGCTTTTGCAGATTTAGAGTCGACTGCTTAGAAACTATCCTAGACGGCAGGTTGTGCAGACTTCCCCACAATGCACTGGGACAGAGGGTCTTCTGTTCTTTTGAGTAGCTAAAAAGAAAAGAAAGTGTGATGCATATTAAAAAGCATCCTACTATGTCTCTAGTAAGGTTTTTAATTCTGCTAATATTTCTTTTTATCATGAGCTGTATTCTCAATATCACTACGTGCAGATATAGAGTGGCACTTTAAATGCACTTTCAGATTCAGAAGCAATAAATATCAAAGCAAGGGGTGTTTCTACCTAGTGAAAATAGATACTTAGGTTTTATTCTATCTAATTAAATTCAAGCATGGTGGAGAAAATAAGATCCATCTCAAAGGGCCAGTGGTGAAGCTCCAAAGGTCTTCTTTCTTTGTCTAATGCGTGATGCACTCAAAGTCAGTGCCAGAGGGTGGGCCGGGCCCACCCATTCAGGTATCCGGCCCCCCAGGACAGACTGCAACAGGTACCTGTCCTCCCGTATCTGTCCTCCTCACTTTTTAAAAGCAGTGTGTAATCTATAGTTGGCATGCCTTAACTTGTTTTTCCTAGCTGATTTTTAAACGCATCACAAGCGTACACATGTCAGTTTTACACCTATGTGGGTTAGCAATGGGACACCTGTAGCACGCTTGTGTGTGCTAGAATCATGGCAGCTAACTAGCCAGAGCCTGCAAAAAAACATTTGCACTCTTTTTTCCAAACAGACCGGCTTTTACTTGAGTAAAAGCATTGAAGTGCAGTTACTTTTACCTAAGTTAAAATTTTGGCTAATCCCACCTCTACCTATGTACCCATCCCTTTCTAGTGATATAATCCTAGGAATAAACTAAATCCTCTTTGATTTCTGTGCTCACTATTGCTTTGTTAAAAGAAATCTTCATTGTCACAATAGAGTAAAGTCAGGGAGGAGACATTAGACCAGAGGCCAGCAGCAGGGACGATGATGCAGGGTCTTCTCAGGTAAGGAGGGATTACAACTTGCTGAGAAAAAGATATCTATGCAGGGAGAAACCAAACGGGTATCAGGACAGGATTTTTACAGATATTTCAGAATTATTTTCATGTTCACACTCAAAAATAGTTTTTGTCTGTATAGCTAGCATAGACAGCATACTGTTACAGACTGTTAATTTTCTCACACATTATTGTCTGATTTAAAGAAATGGACTTCAATAGATTTCTGCAAAGTATGTGCAGAAAGGATGTTGCACATACTTTGCAGTAATGATGCTAATCTGAGCATCATTACTCAGAATTTTCTAGTGACTCGTAGTCATTATTCATGTCACTGTTTACGTCAGTATTCTTTATTTTGTATTAAACATTATATCTTTTTAAAGGTTACCTGAATAAAAAACCTGTTTACTGACCCCCCACACACCCTGAAAATGAGTCATAGCTAAATTCCTTTGGAGCCAAGTCTGCTGAAAGAGATTGGTTTGATAGCCAAAAAAATTAATTTGTTGTAGTTTTCTGCTGTGACACATTTTCTAAAATAACACATTTGCTGAGAAGATTGTCGTTAGTTTCTGTCGTCATGTAACTGTCTTTCCCAAGATTTTTTCAGTTTCAGACAGAAACTGTGAGACAGAACCTAAACAATATCCAGTTGACTAACCAGCACAAAACACTAACTATATGTTGAGTTTATGCTGCAGTTATATGGTTTTCTCCTTTTTCTTGTCTGCATTAGTCTATTGTGTAACTCGGTGGTCGCAGCTGTTTATCCTATGAGGATATTTTCGGTGCGCAGTCACCAAGCAGCAGGAGTCGGGTCATGTTTTAAGTTTGGGCCAAAGCCGAATTGAAACGATGTTTCTTTGACTTGTAATACTTGGTTGGTTTAAAGTATTACCAAACTCACATTTATCACATATATTTGTTTTATTTTATTTGTTTTACATTTTTATTGATTTTGGTGATTGACCCAAAGAGACTGCTGTTTCTTTAAGGGTTCCACGGGACACCTTAATGTTTATTTTGCAGTAAACTGTGAGGGCTTTAAAGGCGGTGGGGGAGCATTAACTCAACCGGGAAATCCGAGTCACTTGATCCTTTGCACCTCCCCCTGTACTTTAGATTCACTGAAATTGTCCTGCTGGCAGGACTCTCACACACTGAGCTGACGGAGAACAGATATGATTAGAGATATTCTGTCATGCTGGTCCAGGAGGAATGTGAACAAGTAAATAAAATGGCACAATGTCTTAAAAATTTATTTCTGACTTCTGGTTCTTTAATTCCTAAGATCCTGGGAAAATCCTTGAATAAATACTATGGAGATTTTATTTGTTGGTTTATAATATAATGCTCATTTGGTCCATTTTGATTAGTATGTTCATTTGATTTGGGCACAGAACTAAAACGCCCATTCTCCCGTGTTCAACAGATGCCGACAAACGCATCAAAGTGGCCAACCCGGTGGTTGAGATGGACGGAGATGAGATGACCAGGATCATCTGGGAGTTCATCAAAGAGAAGGTGATGAATTGGCATCCAGCTCTGAAGGAGTAAACGCGGAGGCGGGATAGTCTAGGCTATGATTGACTGATTGGGGAATAGTTCTGTGGTGGATTATTTATGCATGATGTTGGGGAGGAGGAGAGAACAGATGGCTGTTGGCTCATGAGTCGAATGTGAGAGAGTTAGCTGGCTTGTCATGTTCACCATACCAGTTAAAGTTGTTTTACTCAGGAAAAAATGCAAATGGTCTTCTATACAGTAATACAATTAGAGGTTTCCAGATGTTCTTTGTGTTAATTGTTTTTATTTTTCCTGTTCTGTAGCTCATCCTCACAAATGTTGATGTAGACCTGAAGTATTATGATCTGGGTCTTCCATACCGCGACCAGACTGATGACCAGGTCACCATCGACTCCGCCCTTGCTACCAAGAAATACAACGTTGCGGTTAAATGTGCCACCATCACACCTGACGAAGCCAGAGTGGAAGGTCTTTCACAAATCTTTGACTCCCAATCTTCCTTGTTTATTTTTTCACAACCTTTCACGTTACGTTTTCAGTTGTGGGTGATAAATATTAGAACATTCTCTGCAAATTGATCAGGAAAAATTTGAAAGGAATGGATTCTGTTTAGTTGATTTACTGTGCAATATCATCTAGTTGAAATATTTCTCTCACCCATGTTATTTTTTTTATGTGCAGAATTTAGCCTGAAGAAAATGTGGAAAAGTCCCAATGGAACCATCAGGAACATCCTGGGGGGCACCGTGTTCCGTGAGCCAATCATCTGCCAGAACATTCCCAGGCTGGTTCCGGGTTGGACGCAGCCCATCACTATTGGCAGACATGCCTTCGGTGATCAAGTAAGCCTCGCTTCTGCTTGGCAGCGTTACACATTTTCAGGGTTTTTGACGTTGTTGAAAGTTATGGAAAAGTATGAGATTCTTTATTTAAGATGTAAAAGTCAGGATATGTAATTTGGAAGGAAAAGAAGTTAGTAGTTTTAAGGCTTTGTTCCTTATCTAAAATATTAAGTAGTACATTTCTGCAAGATAAAACGATAATCAGTGCTGATGAAAGGTGCAATCGGTCAATTCCCATCTCTGTAGTTTTACTTTGTTTGGAATCTAGAGATGCACCAATGAGCCAGTCTTGTTTTTTTTAATTTTTTTTTTACAAATAAAATAAACCGTTAACAGACAACAAAGTCAGCTTTTAATCTGCATTTAGTATGGATAATGTAGTCCAGATTGGAAAAATCTTATTGTGAAACATTTTAAAACAAAACTGATTTACTTAAAAAAAAAAAAAACACTGCTGAATTTGAATCATTATGGATTTATAGACATAACAGGAAAAATTTAGAAATTTTAAAATTGTCAAGCATATGATGTTTGGAAATGGAAAATGTATGTGAATACTAAAATTTACTACATACAAATTCAGGGTTGTATTGTAATGTTCTGTCTTCTTCCACAGTACAGAGCAACAGACTTTGTTGTGAACCAGCCTGGCAAATTTAAGATGGTCTTCTCACCTTCTGATGGAAGTGCAAACAAGGAATGGGAGGTCTATGACTTTCCAGCTGGCGGTTGTGGAATGGGCATGTACAACACAGACGAGGTGAGCAAAGACTATTGAGATACATAGCAAATGATTCATGATTCTTTGTATTTTTCATTGTCAAAGCAGTGCAGTTTTTTGAGTGATCACTGGTTTTTTAAAAGTTACCCTGGCAACACAGATTTTTGTTTTATATCTGACTCTATCAGGTGTTTACGGTCACAATACACCATCAATGTTCTAATCTTATTTTATTGATGAACATTGAGGAATGCCCATGAAACAATACAAACTTGTTTTAACTGGACATGAGGTAATACTCTGATACAAATGAAATGTTAAGAGCATTACTGTACAAACTTCTAAATTAACTAAAATAAAAAAATAATCTGTTTTTTGTTTTTAAGTCTTTTATTTTTCACATTCTAAAAACAGAAGAAAGCTTGCAAAGCAGGCCAGGCTGCAGACATGCTTTCTGCCTCTTATCAGAGATAAACTATGAAGCAGTATTTTGCTTGTACAAAATCACAAGGCTTGAGGTCAAACTATCAAAACAACTCAAACCACTGATAAAGTGTCCTGAATTTTAGGTTTCCTTGTGAGAAAAGGGAACTTAAATGCAGCGGCTTTGGCACGTCAACCAAAATTATGAAACAATGACAACAAGGAGATTTACATGCCTGAGCTCAAACAATTTGGTCTTAAACTTAGTTTCTTACCCTGAAGACCTGTTGCATTTCTTTTAATATGTTTATTGTACAACATGCAGCTATTTTTTTATTTCACTTTAAAACAACTAGATCTTTGTTCTTTATTAATATAAACGGATATTTTTTTAATAAAAAAAATAAAGGGCTCTGCATGAATATACTGAAATACATTTAATATCCTTTTAATGGATGCACCATTTGAATTAGGTTTGTGTAGTTCAGAACGACTACGAATAAACTTAAAGAAACAGTACGTGGTGATTTGTAAAATTTTCTGGACAGCGTTGGTAGTCGGCCAGCTATCTTTCAGCCCACTTTGCTACTGGTTTGTTTGCCTTCATCAGCTCGGTCTGTTTGATTTAACAACATAAGAGGTCATTGCACATGACTTTCATCTCAACAAGGGGAAGGTTGTAAACCTTTTACAGCTGATAAAGACCTTCAGCAGGCATGAACTGTTTATTTTTCTCTCTTCACCAGTCTATCACCGGGTTTGCACACAGCTGTTTCCAGTATGCCATTGGCAAGAAGTGGCCACTCTACATGAGTACAAAGAACACCATTCTGAAAGCTTACGACGGCAGGTTTAAAGATATTTTTCAGGATATCTTTGAGAAGTGAGTGTCTAAGACTTATTTTTAAAGCACTTTAGAAGTCATTGGATGGAAAACAGATATTTCTTTTTATGTCCCACAGACATTACAAACCAGAGTTTGATAAGCTGAAGATCTGGTATGAGCACAGGCTTATTGATGACATGGTTGCCCAAGTGCTGAAGTCTTCGGGAGCTTTTGTTTGGGGTTGCAAGAACTATGATGGAGATGTTCAGTCTGATATTCTTGCACAGGGTAAGACATTTGAAAAGAAAACTTGCTTATTTTTTGAAAATGTGAGAGCTGCTCTAAAAAAGGGTCTCACTTTGTCTTTCAGGCTTTGGCTCACTGGGACTAATGACATCAGTCCTTGTCTGCCCTGATGGAAAGACCATTGAGGCCGAAGCAGCTCACGGCACAGTGACCAGACACTATCGCGAGCACCAGAAGGTTTGCAGCCATCAGTCTTTGTCAATCAGCCGCTCTGTATTGGGAAAACATTTCCACTGAGATGTGTGGGGAATGGAGCAGCAGAACTGCATTATCTGCTTTTACATTGTGACTCTATACTGCCATCATGTGGTGAAAATAAAATGCAACATGTATGCCCTCCTAAATAAATGAGTGCATCTCGGTAAATTGGAAAATTATCACAAAAAAGTATTAATTCAAAAAGAGAAACTTTTACAGATAGAGAGTAATATATTTCAAGCATTTATTTCAGTTTATCTTGATAGATATGGCTTATAGGTGCTAAAAACCCTAAATTCAGTTTCACAGAAAATTATATTACGCACAACCACAAAACTTTTTAATACAGAAAAATCTGGCTACAGCAAAATATGTCAATGTAATGTATATTATACACATTCTGTTCTTGCTCAGGCCTCGTTTTGTATGAACTACTACATCAACCTGTCAAGGCTGTAGATAACACTCTCGGTACTGCACATTTTTGTTGCTACACCATTTCCTTTGACTCAGTTCTCCATGAATAGGGTTATACAGCAATCTGATGTTCAGCAGTGACCTTCTGTAGCATATCCTCCTCTTGGAGGGGGTTCATGACTGTCAAGTCAACTATTTTTCCGATGGTCATGTAAGCCGCAACTTAGCCGCTTTTTTTATTGGTCTCATTTTATGTTCTACTTCTCAGAGAAACTTAATTTTGAGTGATAACCTTTAAACATGAAAAAAAATTGATTGTATTTCTCTGTGCATTATGTAATTATATAGAATGAGTTTTTGGTTTGAATAACTATGGAGTTAAATTCTGATCTTTTGAGATGTGAAATAGCTGATTTCCACGTGATTATTTTGTTATCAGGGGAGGCCGACCAGCACCAACCCCATCGCCAGCATTTTTGCCTGGACAAGAGGCCTGGAGCATCGAGGAAAACTCGACGGCAACCCTGACCTCATAAAGTGAGAGCTGTAATATGTCTGGAAACTACCTAACCTTAAGGTGAAATTGAGATTTTACAAATGTGTGTGTATTTTGTTATATTATTATTATTATTATTATTATTCCCTGTAGGTTTTCTCAGACTCTGGAGAGAGTGTGTGTTGAGACTGTTGAGAGCGGCATCATGACCAAGGACCTCGCGGGCTGCATCCACGGCCTCTCCAAGTAAGTTTAATTAACATTTATATCCAATTTTGCTGTGGGGGGAAAACAGGACCAACTGATGTCTCTAAACTTTTAACCTGTACTTTTTTTGGTTTTCTTGTTCTTGCGGTTCATGTAAAAACTATCTTCTGAATCTTTTAACTTTCATTGGGTTTGCGTAGTTTAGGCATTTATAGAGAAGCTGGTGGTGATTTACTCAGGAAACAATCTGCATACTGAGACTGAAACATTTACCAGTAACTTCTCAGAAAAGTAAGGCAATAGGAAAAGCATGAACAGCGATTATCTTTTTGAGACTGGAGTTGATAAACTCGTCTCTTTCCTGGAGTTATTCAGTCTCGAGGTCCATTTATTGATCGATTCATGGATCAAACACCTATTGTGAATTTAGTTGTCAAGTTCCTTGTTAGAGCAAGTTATGCAAAAAGTACTGAAACATCAGAGTTGGACATGTCAATTAAAAAATGTAGAGAAGGTCATTTTAAGTCCACCTGTAAACTTAATAAGTTGCAGAGAATTTCAGGTTCATCTTGAAATTTCTTCCGGAAACTGAATATCCTCAACTTTTTGTGATTAGACATTATTCATGTTTGGAAATCTTACTCCCAGAGGTTTCTGAAAATGCGAGGAGAAATGTAAACGTTTGTTTATAGTTGCTATATTCCAGAGTCACTCTGAAGAATTAAAAGACAATAGTTTAACATTTATGGATACAAGATTTCTGCTTGCTCTGGACAGACATCTGTAGTAGGCACAGACTTTTATTTACTGCTAACCAGCTCATTCCTGGTCTGTAACTAAACAGAAATCAAAAAAGTGAAGATAAAACAATAAGCACAGTTGTATTTTAGTTTATGACAAGGTTACGTAAAGGTTTGTGGCACCGTCCACAAATTGATGTGGCATCAATTTTGGCTTTGAGGATTTTTGATTCTTCGTCTAATTAGGTTAAATCTCAGTTGTCTTTATTTCAGTGTATTATTTTATGAGACACTCCCCTACCAGTGGAAAGCCAGTGGAAAACCACTGAAAACTCTGTCCACCCAAATCATAATCCTGTTCCTATGTGGTGGTGTGTTCTTTTCATAAAATTGTAAAGCTTTTTTTTTTTCTCCCAAAGGTTTATCACAATGTGGCAGAAATGAGTTAACACAGGACTTATATGGAAAGTTTTTATGGCAATCTTTAAAAGATTGTTTTTCTATTTATATTGTTTTAAATGTAAGGCATGAAAGACCGAAGGAAAAGCTGGATAGATATTTTCCCACTCCCAGGCCCAGATAATAATTGTTTAAATAAAAAGACTGTGATTGCTAAAACTGAATGCTAAGCTGTTATAAATTCTAAAAAGCAAATATTTATTTAAGGTGAAGATGGAAATTATATTTTATTTTTTTCAGTATGTTGATGTCTCATTTTTTTTATGGCAGTGATTAGAAGATCTTTTTCTGATAAGGAATTACTGTTGGAGAACAAAATGAAAGGGACTCCAGAGTGTTCGGTATTTTCTAGAATTGGAAACGTATGGAAAAAAGATTTGTATTTCCTGTTACATTGTTTTAAAGATCCATCCATCCCCCAACAATCCATCCATCTATTCTTCAATCCATCTGTTCATCTACCCATCCAGTCATCCATCCATCTGTTCATTATCTTTCTACCCATCATCCCAACTGTCCATCCATCCATTCACGTGTCGACCCATCTGTCTGTCCCTTCTTCCCTTTGTTCAGGCTGTTTTTTTTGTATGTTACATATTTGAAACCTGACTGCTGAACCTGCCATAAAATCGTACTGAACTCCTATATTTATACTTGAAAATGGGACAGAGATTTCTTAAATTTGAGCTCAAAAAGGAATGGAATGTTTGCAGGAAAATTGTGTAGGAACTGTGTAGTAGTCTGATATTCAAGATATGTTATCTTCATTTGTCTGAATTGATGTGTTTATCTCCATATTCAATGAGCATTGTATTTTAAACATTTAATTCACCACCAAACATAATGATTTTTATTCCACCACTAAAAACGGTGGTGGAATAAAAAAAATAATGAACATATAAGCAGTAAATGTTAATAAACCTAAAAAAAAAAAAAACAGTTAGGGAATAAAATCATCATTAATAAAACAAAGAAACCAGATATGTACCAGTCAGAAATATTTGTGGATGATTTCTAATCCCCTATTTTGAAGAACTAAACACAATAATTATAAACCGTACTTTGAATAATTTAACAGCTGACCTCTAAATACTTTTTTTATGGTAAAATAAAACGATGAATTCTTCATACGAGCCCATAATTACTGAGCTGTTTCGGTCTGCAGCACTGAATGTTTACAATGAAATACTCTGAGGTACTACTAGCAGTTTATTGGACAGGCATATCTTTTGAAATAAAAGGCACAAAATCATTTAAAAAAAATCTCAACATGTTGGCGTGCCGTATTTCATATTCCTTTTTTCCTGACAAAATGGTTTCAAGTTTACCCACAGCTGAGTCCAACTTATTTTAGATAAAATAAATTTCTATCCTTTTACACTTTCAGTTATATTTCAAAATTCCGACAAGATGATTATAAACTTAACATATCAAACTTCCTTTAGCTGTTTATATTAGCAGTTTGTGGTTAGCATTACTAAATCAGTCTCTGTTTGTATTCCCTGCAGAAGTAGCAGACCCTTACATTGAACGAGAGATTGTCAGGAGGCTAACGTTTTCTAACCCAGCCTGTTCCGTTGTAAATCGTTTTAAACTCTCCAAAAAGATAAATGGAGAAAAATTGCTGCAATACATTAAGTTCCCAGCTCTCTTCCGAGGTCCAAATGCCTTTTGTGGCACTCTGCATTAGTATCCGATGTACATCTATAGAAAATATTTTTCTTTCTAGAAGCTTCCTCTGCATTTTGTGGTACTGCTAACTTCATTTGGAAACGCGTCACTGATAAAATGGCCAGCCATGAGTCTTTTTGATCACTAACAACATCAACAAAGAAGTGTTTTCACCCAAACCTGGTAGTGGTTTTGCATGGCATGTTCACTGATTAGAGATAATATTGGACTTTCACTTTCCAATCTCTACTGATCAGCAATCAAGACTTAAATAATTTCTCAGGGTGGTTCTTTCATAAAACTTATCAGTGAAGATCCATAACTGAGATTATATGATATTAGAAAACTAATAAGAGCAAAAGTTACACTCAACCTTTCCTTATTTGAAAATGAGTAGGAGTATGTGAATACTTATTAATGCCCATCTGTGTTTAATCAGTAATATATATATGCATTGTAGCTAGTCTACAAGTTTTTCATTTTAGTTTTTGAAAACATGTATGAGGGCGGGGGGGAAACTGCACACTTTTGTGAAACTATTCATCCATGCACAGGTTTAAGCAGATTTTAATACAATTTTGTACAATTAATGTAGATATTGGATGTTATTGGTTGATTTTTCCTTCCTTTCTGCTTAATTTTCAGTGTGAAGCTGAATGAGCACTATGTGAATACTACAGACTTCCTCGACGCCATCAAGAAAAATCTGGATACAGCCCTCGGCAAGTGAAAGACTTGAAACTGGCAATAAGAACCAGGAGGTGGCAATGTCACTCTTATGTTTTTGTACCTCATTTTTAACTTGAAAGGTCAACAAATCCACTTGCTTTTCACCCGAAAGAGCATACACTGTAGGATTTACTAGTTATTATAGGAAATTAAATGACTGAGTCGTCCTTCCATCTGATGGCCCCATAAACACCTGACCCATTACGTGCAAGTTTTATTTTTGTAATGTGTACTGTATTCCGTGCTGTGTTATGCCTTGAGCAAGAACGAAGACTGACGGACATGCTTGCCAATAAATCTTGTTTGACCGATGTTTAGCCTTTTGTCTGGGCATTTATTAATTAAAAACTCAGCAAAAATATGGTAAATAAATTTATTATTTGACAATTCTGCCTGGTACACAACATTGTTCATACAACTCTATTCATATCATCTTCACACTAGAGTTTAATACAGAAAGCCTTTCAGGATGAGCTTCTTCCCATTTTCATATTCTTGCTAAAATATTGACGCAGTGAACATCGAAGCTAAAAAAACTCCCAAAAATGAGGAATTTTTATTTTTTTATGCATTATATCAACATTTTGAAAAGTGTGAAAAAGCTGAGCAGTGGAAAACTGAATATATTGAGCATTTCCGCATCATTTTCCGCAAGGTCCACGGCCCTGTCGCACGTATGGAGGCTGTCGTTCATCACTTGAGAGCAGTACGCAGCAAGATGGATGGTGTGCTCTCGCAGACACACTGGGGCACTTAATATTTCTGTCCAAGTTTTTTCTTTTTTTTTGGGGACAATTCAGTTTGAGATTCACCAATTTAAAAGGAGAAAAGTTAAAGTATGGATGTGGGTTGCATTGTTTTTTAAATACACTTTGCAGTGCTTCCTTCAGAAACTTAGAAGTAAGGGTGGGGGAAAGGTAAGATTTGTTGAAAGCTGCACTACAGCCTGATCTCCGTTGTAATCTTTTGAAGCGATCTATAGAAGGGTAGGAGGATAAACCTGGATGTAATTTCATGAAGTCTGGGGAATTCAATGTCCCAGTTCAACACAACAGCTAGGTTAAAAAAAATAACTCACCCATAGCTGCAAGATTTGTCAAATTCTTTGGTAAAGGGGTGCAAGCATTAAAAAGAACATTTGAATTTGCTTTATAACATTCCACAGAAACAGTTACATTCATAGACTAGAGATCAATACACGAGGATGGTTGTTAATGTAAAAAGTAGACAGTGGTCCTCTAGTTTGATGCACCAGTCAACATACAGCAGGACTGATACGCTGTACAATAAAATGCAGTAAAGCACAGAACATTTTTTTTCTTACAGTTTTTCCTTTTTTTTAAATCACAGTATAAATCAAAGAGAATCATTAACCTTTTGATAAGCTTTGGTAGGTGAAAGAGCACCTGTTCCCTTCATTCACAGCTCACACTGGTGAAACCCCAGCACCTGGAGAGACTCTGGGATTGTCTAAGTGCAATGTAACATGCATTTCCTCTTGCTAAAAATGTGCTTTATTTTAGGGCTCAGGTTATGATCTTGTAGCATTTTTCACTTAAATACTTCTATGCTGCTTTTTTCGTATAACCTTTAATAATCAGTTTTTCACATTTTGCAGATTTTGAGTGATTCCAGTGCATATTGATGTGCAGTTTGCTGGGCTTCCTCATATTCCCAAAAGGATTGTTGGGATTTTTTAAAGTTAGGTTTGTTCACATTATCTGCAATGGTTTCCCTACCTGTAGCACATAGGTCTCATCTACACTGCTCAAAAAAATAAAGGGAACACTTAAACAGGTGTTTAACACTTAAAGTGTTCCCTTTATTTTTTTGAGCAGTATATATTGTAATGACTTTGTAGTAAAGTAAAGAAAACCTCAGTGGGATTGGAGACTTAACTATTTTTAGCTACTGGTAATTGCAGCACTTTAATACAACTTTAACTGAAGATAATTTCATCCAAGGGGATAGAGCACTATATTAGCAGATATCAACTTTCTAAACTTTCTCAAGGTGGTTGTTGTTAAGTTTGTCTTTGTTTTCTCAGTTGAGCAACTTGTGTTCTACTACACTCAGTTACTTTGATTCTGTGTCATCCACCTGATCTGCCTCATGGGCATCGAAAAGCTGCCTGGATCCTGTGCACAGGAACATTTAAGTTACTGGCTTTAACAACAGTCTTGTAAAAGTGTAGATGTTTTACATATATACATCTGTACCTCAGTGGACGAATTTTAGGTTTAAAGTTGCTAAGAATCATCTGAAATATTCAATCAGCAAGTATGTTGCCAGCTATTAGTTGTCAATTGCTTTGATAGTTTCCTTATTCTTCTACAAACTCAATGATACATTTGAATTACAGGTAATGAAACTATTGCTGATAATTTCAAAGAACCTCAATTAAAAAACACAAGCTATCCCTTTAGGGAGGAACTTAACCATTTTGTCTTTAATAGCAATTAAACAAAATAAACAAACCTAAGTTAAATGAGTTCACGCACATGTTCAGTAACGCACATGTTCAGTTTGGGGTACTTGGTACTGTCCCTGATGCACTAAAGCGCCCTGCACTCTTTCCATAGTTGTTGTAGTACTCCATTTGAGATAGTTTGGCCACATCGGGTGTGTTGTTGTTGTTGGCGCGGTTTTCTCGCTCACTGAATTCAAAGCTCTCGTCTTCATACTCCTCTTGGCCTTCCGTCTCCTGGGGGGGTTCTGACAAAGGAAGGGGAATGCTGCATTCAATAAAAGACATGGTTGCACACATGCATAGATCTCTTCCTAAAGACACATGGCCACATTGAGGACATCCAGCAGATTGCCCGTCCTCCGCATCAGTCTTTACTGATAGAGACCGGCATGTCTAAACCAGGCACTGCTATATTTACTAAACACATGGGGAGATAGTGACAGAAACATCAAAATGCTTGGCCACTATGTTACTGTACAGTCCATTAGGGACAGACTGAGTGACAATTGTGTGACATTAAGCCCTCGGAGCAGTCCCACTTGGAGAAGTGCTATTGGTAAACCCTATGAACAAATTCATTAACTTCATTTGCTCCAAAGAGGTCTAATTAGGACAAGAGCAAAAGCCACTCACCATGTCCATCTATTGTGGTGTCCATAATGCCGTGCTTAACTTTCATGTGTCGACTCAGGTTGCCCTTCAGGTTGAACTTGCTGGTGCAGTAAGGGCACTTGAAGGGCTTGCTGCCAGCGTGGAGGTGCATGTGGCCAAGCAGATTGTACATTCTGTTGAATGACTTCCCACAGACCTGGGGGAGGAGGGTGAAGAATCAGTAATCTTCATCAGTTTGGTTCAACGTGATATTTATACTCCCTTGGTATACCAACCTTGCATTTGAAGGGTTTGACAGGGAGGTGGACAATCATGTGTGTTTTGAGGGTTTGCTTCTGGACAAAGGTCTTAAAACAGATGTGGCACTGGAAGGGTCTCACACTGGCATGGATGAGCATGTGTCTCTTCAGGTTGGCTGACAGAGTGAACTCTCTGGCACACACGTCACACTTGAATTCTTTCATGCCCTGGAAGGAAACACAAAGTGGTCAAGTCTAAATTGGAAGAAATTATCTAAATATGTGAGGGTTATAAAAATTCTTGGCAATGTTTGTCATAAACAAAAGATATCTACCATTAAAAATAAAGAATACATCATATATACTACAAGAGAGACTTTGTGAATCATCAAACAGGAAGAGAAGAAGCTTTGCAAATGAAACAAAACACTTGTTGGGGGTGGGGTTGAGCACACAAAAACTCAAGGCCTTTGAAGACTATGCTTTCAAAGCAACTGGTTTTAGAGAATAGCCAGTGATATAAGAATGACAGTTGGCGCAATTTTACATCTATGTTAATGCATCAAAGACTGACAGGAAAAAGTTAAACACTTTAAACACTTTTATCCAAAATATGTTTTAGTGTTTGTAATCTTGTTTCAAATAAGGAATTAGTTACATAAAGTAGAACGAGGCTAGCCAATTAACTGGTAGAAAAAAGAAACATCCAGTACCTTGTGGGTGAGGGCATGCTGTCGAAGGTGGTGGATCTGCACAAACTCCATCCCACATTCTGGACAAACATAGGGTCGAACGTTCTGATGCTTCATCAAGTGGTTCTGCAGCTGGCTCCGATATGCAAAAGATTTGTTGCATTCTGTACACTGGTACGTAGTCGGACCCTGATGGCTGGTTAAGTGACGTTTCAGGTGGGCGTAGGTTGGAAATTCAAGCCCACATTGGGTACAGACATGGCACTGACCGTTTTCGTGTTTGTTCTCATGGGTTCTCAGCTCACTGGGGTAGGCAAAGCCACGGCCGCAGAAGCGGCAGCTGTAAGGCTTAACATCTGTGTGCTGCAGCATGTGCCTCTTCAGGTGACTAGTCTG
Source organism: Xiphophorus maculatus (assembly GCF_002775205.1). Lineage (NCBI taxonomy): Eukaryota > Metazoa > Chordata > Actinopteri > Cyprinodontiformes > Poeciliidae > Xiphophorus > Xiphophorus maculatus. Next base: position 9,994,484 of record NC_036444.1, read on the forward strand.
TGTGAATGCTTTTTCACACACTGTGCATTTGTGGGGTCGGGTCCCCTGATGAGTGAGCAGGTGAGTCTGAAGGTGGCTCGGTTGTTTGAAAAGCTTCCCGCAGTGCAGACACTCATGAGGCTTAATTCCATTGTGACCCAGGATATGAGTGACAAGATTATATTTAGACGTGTAGGACTTCTCACACATACGACATTTCCAGCGTTTCAGACCTTCTCCTACATCAACACAGTAAGACTCATCAATCTGTACATTTATGTCCAGTCTGTCAATCTGCATTCGTCTGGCGAGCCCCTCTGGGTCTGACCACAGCATGGCCTGTGCTTGGCCATTCTCCTCATATTCTCCTTGCATCGGCATGTCAGCAGACTCATAGGCCACCTCATTGGAATCATAATAACGATTCTCCAGAGAACTGCTATTCTCTCCAGTTGTCTTTAGATTCAGTGCCTCTTCCTCTTCTTCCGCTACCACTAACTCTTCTTCCTTCCTCTCTTTCTCCCTAACAGAAGTGTCTTCATGCTCCAGGTCTGTCTGTTCGTCTGACTGTGGGATGGGCGTAACTCTCATACATGACGAACAGTTTCCACAGGTCTGTTCCTTTTTCAAGGAGGCATGATGGGTGGTTGAATCCTCTAATTTGCTGGACGTGTGTCTGTTATTCATGTGAATGCAGGAAGGAGGTGTGTCAAAATCAAGTCTTTCCCCTTTAACCTGAGCCTGTGGAGCAACGTCTTTGTGCTGAGGAGATTCTATCTCCCCATTGCTTCTCGGCCTCTTGGTCCTCCCACGGGGACCAGGGCGTCTTCTCTCGCTGCAGTGCGGCTGGGGCTCCTGCTCACCAGCAGGCTCTGGCAGGTAGTCCCCGTTAGCACCTATCAGCTGGTCAGCATACTCATACTCCACTGACTCAGGAGGAGGAGGAGGAGGACACTCTTTTGGCTCCCCTGTGTAAAAGCCATTTGGGGCAATGGTAGCCCCAAATATTTCATTCTGGGAGATGAGTCCAAGAACAGCAGCTTGAGCAAGTGATAACACCACCACAGGCTCTGTTTGTGTGCCCACATCCACGTGGGCCTCAGTCATCTTTGGAAAAGTTCGCACCAAACAGCTACTTTCTTCCTCCTGCAAACACACACACATGGTATAAGGCATAATGGAACTTGGACTGATGAAACAGCTGTTAAGGTACTACTTAATATTTTATTAGAACAAAATATACCCTCATATTTCAGGCTCATAAAACTGTAACCGAATACTAAAATGATTTCAGCTTGCATCTATTAAGATCTTATTTTTCACAATAAGAAAGCTGCGTTCAGATGCCGCCTTTGTGTCTTCGGTCAGAATCCAAAGAACATTAGATCGAGGAGATAAGGTAGATCTGTGTTTGTGCTCAGCTTCCTTCCTTGACAGGTTTTAGAATAATAAAGAACACAACAAGGGATGCAGGTCCTGGTCAGGAAGCTGACTTCCGTGGACTGTCCTCGGCACTTCCTGTGGGGTCCTGGGACGCCCTGGCTTGACCACAGTCGGCCCATCACTGGAGCAAACCATCTCATTGATTCTCTGAGCACTGTGGCCAACTTCATAATGCCTTCAAACTTGAACCTCTTTAACAAGATGATATATGCTGGCAGGCGGTCTCATAAGTTCAAAGCTCCAACATTCAACTGGGCTTTGAACTTGCTCTATATTCCAGACTGATGCAGAAAACTCAATTGTATAATCTTTAAGTGTTTCAGACCCTTATGCTCACATTCTGAAGAAACTGGCCCTCTGTTGTATAAGAAGACATGATTTAAATTAAATATCAGCATGGATCAGACTGGCTGAAACATTACTCTGAGAAGTTCTGACCCTGTAGTTTATTTTCAGGTAGCACTCTGCAGCTTTCAATGTGCCATGTAAGAAAAAGCTGCTTCCTTTTCCTGACACAATTCTGAGAAAAGAAAAGAGTAGACAGAGAAAAGGCAGAAAAAAAGAAGAGATAAAGAACAGGAATAAAGGTGTGTGTAGGTGTGTGTGTGTGTGTGCGTGTGTGCATGGGTGAGGGGAGTAGACCTGGATGCCCTGATAACCATGTCATTTATAATTACTGCTTTTAAAGTAGTCAGACAGAGACAGACTGTGTTTGTGAGGAAAGAAAAAGAAAGAGACTGGGTGTGTATTTGAAAGCGTGTGTGAGTGAGAGAGAAAGAGAAAAGAGGGAGGGAGGTATGAAGAGAAGGAGAAAGAGCTGTGGGCGGGGGAGGAGTGGAGGGAGGGAGACAGAGAGAGAAATGAGATGGAGGGGCTGAAAGATAAAGAAAAGAGGGGAGGGGAGGGAGGGAAGGGGAACGAGAGATTGAGTGAGCGTGTGAGAGGAGTGAAGAGAGAAAGGAAAAGGAGAAGGGGGGTGTGAGTGTATGGAGGGGTGGTGGTGGTGAGGGGGGCAGCCGAAGAGAGACAGAAAGACAGAGTGAGTAAGAGAGAAAGAGGTGAAGGAGGAAGGGAGGTAGGGCTGTAGAGAGAAGAAAAAGCACAGCAAAATGAAAGGCTGACAAAATGAAAGAGAAGAAGACAAATGACAAGTAGACAGGGAAGGTAGGGTAATTATTGCGAGAGTGGCGCACTTTCACATTTAAAGTTGCAAGACTGAAAGACACCTAAAGACAAACAATTAGAATGGAAACAGAAAGCGCTCTTTCAGAAAACATGTCCATATGCCACAGCACTCATGGCACACGTGAAAAGTACATTCTCTCTTCCTTCCTATAACTCCTGGGTAAGAGCGCGGACAGGACTATGGCAAACACCTCATTGACAAAGTGCTAAAAACAAGTCCCCAACAACCCTCAGCCCCCTCTCTAACACAACCCTTACATCTCCCTCAAGATATTCGGGTCCCAAACTCACCACATTGCTCCTGGAGTGATGTTTGAGGTGTTTCAGGGATCTCATCCTTCAGGAGAAATGAGTAGAGTAAAAAATCCACCTCCTATTTATATCTGCGGGAGAGTGGGGCGGTCCCACGGCTCATCCTCCTCCTACTGTTGCTGTTATCAGAACTGACTGTGCCTGCCCCCCCTCGCACCCCACCACCCTCCAACAGCCCTCACCCCAACACACACACGCACATGCACAGCATCACCCCATTTCTTTCTCTTCCTCCCACCCTCTCCTTCCCATCTCACTTTTCTCTTCTTTTCTCTCATAAACACACACATCTTATCTCCCTTTCTCACTACGTACAATTCAACATGACCCTTCAACACACATTTCTCTTCAGCTACTACTATCTTGTCTTGATCACACTTGATACTTTGCATTTCCCTCTTTTTAACAGTAGCACACACTAAGACATACACATTTATATATATATATATATATATATATATATATATATATATATATATATATATATATATATATATATATATATATAATTAAGTGTGTGTGTGATTTAGATCCTCTCATTCATAGAGGCGCCACGGACTTTCTCAAACATTCAGAGACGCTATGGGTGGAGGTGCGTCTGTCAGTGACAAAACAGACAGATAATGTCTGAGAAAAGCTTATATTTTTTTACTTTTTCATAGAGAGCGATGAGTTCTTCATCCAAACTAATTAAGAATAAAGTATACTGTCTGAGAAATTCAGAAGGAGGGAGAAAAAAGAGTGACAAAAGAAGAGTAGGAGAAAGAGAGGAGAGTAAAGCAGTTAGGAAAGAGGGAGGGAGGGAGACAGACATGGGGGAGAAAGAATAAGGAAGAAAGAAGCAGAAGGAGGGGGAGTGAAGCTGAGTGGAGGAAGCAAGGGGGGGCAGAAAGAAAAAGGGAGAGAGGAAAGAGAACTGGTGTGGGGGAGGGAAAAAGAGAATGCTGCAAAAAAGGAGGAAGAAGGTAAAGAAGAACTGTTGGAGGAGGAGGAAGGGGAAGGCTGGGGTATAAGAAAGGATGTGGCGAAAGAAAGAGAAAGAATAAAAGACAGGGAAGAAAGGAAGGGGGGGTGCATGGGATGGGGGAAGAGGTGGGGATGGAAAGACAGATAGTGAGTTGAAAGAAAATGCGGTGAAATGAGAGGAGCAGGGTGTGTGGAGGAAAACAGGAGCAAAAAAAGAAAATAGGGGGATGGTGGAGTGTGAAAATAAAAAAAGAGGAGTCCATCAGCAAGAGAAAAGAAAAGAAGAGAAGGAGGAGTGAAGGTGGAGGTGGTGGGGTGGGAGCAAAGGGAATGGAGAGAGGAAAAGGAGATAGAGAGAGACAGAGGGAGTGAGGAAAAAGGAAAAAACAGCAAAGAGAAGGCATTAACTATTGAACTTCCAGATTTCTTTGAGAACGGTGTGGCGGAGTGTTCTACCTGCCGGATGAGAACTGATGAGGTCGCCACTAATGACAAACCTCATAATTTAGACGGCTATTCTTTTATATTACCTCACCTTTACCTTTACTTATAAACACACTAAAACCAAAAAAAAAAAAAAAAAAAAGTGGATGTAAGACAAGTAGGAGTAGGTGCAGGCAGGCACAACAAACAGTGTGGACACATGCCAATTGTGACTGCAAGACTGAGAACTGTGCATAAACATTTCCTGCTAAATAACAGGAAAGGGCAAACCTTGAAAACCTTGATCAATCATCAGCAGCTGGGAGTGCTGCGAGAATGAGAAAAGATAGAGAGAAAGGGGTGCGGAGGGGGAAGGGGGAGGGCGGAGGGGGAGATAGGGAATGAGAGGGAAGGAGGGGAGGGGAGAGGAAAGAGAAAGAGATTGAGTGAGGGTGTGAGCGAGGCGGAGAGATAGCAGGAAGTCGAGGGAGAGAAAATAGAAGGAGAGCAAGGGAAGAAACAAAGAGATAAGAGGCTGAAAGACAAAGAAACCACATGGAAGAAACAACAAGGGACACGTACATAAAACAACACAGAACTAGCCTATGGGGAAAATGAAAAAGACACAGACAACAAAAGTTTTTTTTGGGGGGGGGGGGAGTAGGAAAAGCTCTGGCTCCTTTCCAGGCCTGAATCTTTGTATCAGTATACAAAAAAAGGGAAAAAAGCTTGCTTGTCCATTTACTTTAGTTACATTTACATGGGATGAGACTCATGGCTACAAGTGAGAGTAAAATATAATTTCTACAGGTACTACAGCAGGAAGAGAGAGGGATGTGAACCACTGGTCTGCTCTCGAGTGCACTAACCCTCATCTGGGATTTCAAATGTGTTTGTCTGATGCTAGAGATCAGGGGACAAGCACACACACACACACAGAGACAGAACAAGAACACGCTTTCTGTTTTCCACATGGTTTATATGTCTACTGTGTATCATATAAACCATGATATAGGCCTGCTTAGAGCTGTTTATCCATAGGGTGACCATGCATGAGTGTCACATCCTCTGTGTGATGTAGGTCAAAGTTAGAACTTATTGTTTCTAACAAGAGAAAGAGAGCAAGTCAAGGAGATGGAGAGCTTGAGGGAGGGACAGAGAAGAGGTGGCAGCAGCGGCGGCGGTGGTGGTGGTGGGGTGCAACAGATCCAGATATCAACTGTCTGCTTCACCACTGAGAAAAACCTCAATGAATCACAAGCGATTTATCGAAGTCAACTTACTTTCCTGGTTTAAGGGGGTTAAAGCAAATGCTATTAATAAATTTTTTATGCAGGCAAATTTGTTGTGGGAAAAGCTTTAAAATGAATTTATCCTCTATTGCAGTACTACAATCTAATAAAAAACAGCTAAACTTTAAGTGGGTATATTTTATTCAGAAGGGAAACATTTCCATGTGAAGAAGTAGCTGTCTCAAATAAAATAATCAGCTGCTCAATTATTGTTACCCCAAACATGTCTTTTAAAATAAAAAAGTGATGAAAGTTATACACTTTTTAAAGCTTATCAGACTTTCTAGGAACTTCACATTCTTAATTCTTATCTGTCCATTCTCTGTAGTATAAATGCAGTGCAACACAGAGTGAAAGGTCTTTTAGCCACTGGCCATATTTATCTTGCTCAACAGGAGTGATTGCGTCAAAGTTAAAACCTCAATGCCACTGACAGCCCACTGTCGCTAAATGCTTGCTAAGGAAGAGGATGGATTGTTGCAACATCAATGACTCAATGCAGTCTGCTGGTTTACTTTAGATAGAAAGATTTTTTACCAGTTGAGAGATTCAGGGAGCAGAAATCCTAAAGTCAGTGAGATACCTATCAAACTTCAATGCCTTGCATTGTTTGATTATATCTATTTTATTTTTTTAAATGTTTCTAAAAATTTGAAATCGAAATAAATTCAAAGGAATTTGACAAGTCTTGCTTATGCCACAAACCATCTCTGCAGTTACAGAGATCTGGTTGGTTAAAGTCTAACCTTCAAAGAATGTTTCCTTTTTTTGTAATTGTCTTGTTTATGCGACATCGCTTAACAAGCTAAAAAAGTAAAACATATGTACTTGTGTCTGTCAATATGTTGTGGGAAATGTTTTTTTGGAAAATTAAGATTGTGTGTCTAATACAACATTTGAGAGCCAAAGATCCCAAAAGAATGTTCAAAGGGGAATGGTCAAAAATCCCTATCTCTGTATGCTTCAATTTTGTAAAATGCTCCAGAAGAAGAGTAAGTGCTGTCCTATTGGAAAATTGAACTGTCCAAAGTATAACTGCAGGGTTGAGGGGGACAGAAGGTAGGATGGTGTCATGATTGTCACAAATAATGATTTTGTGTTTTTCTTTTTTTCTTTTTAATTTACACATAGAGGCTTGGATTCAGGGGTTTACAGAAACACTATCATTTGGCTGTAGTTGCCACTAAATACATCTTGTATTAACTATAGTAAGAAGTGGTTTTCAGTGATGCTGTTAAAGTTATATACTCATTTATTTAGTCTGTTACCGTGGTTTCTCAGTTCTGTTGTTTTTTCCTCTTTCTGTGGGTGTAGAAGCATACTTCCTTTTCTTCTCCCTTCTTATTTCTGTCTTTCTCTTTTAACTTTTTTCCCCACCTCCTTTTCTTTATTTTTCATTTCTACCTTTTTTCTCTGTGTGTTCATAGCATTTGAAATGAACTCAAAGTAATTTCTAAAATAAAAGGGTAAATATATTCAAAATATATGAAATGGAGCGTTATAGCAAAACTGTAACACTCCACTTGTGAAAAATAAATCTATTGGGCTTCTCCTTGCCACCTAGGCAATTTTTTCTTTAAATTAAAGAATCTATCCCCTTTACCCCCCCGCCCAAAAAAAAATCACAGTGAGATTATTCCACTGTAAAAATGGTTCCATATATTTTAAGGCTTTTCACACAATTTTGCCCCTGTAACGTTGGTTTCTCTGTGCTTTCAGCCAACGCCTGGAGCTTATATAGTAAGTGTTGTTCCTCCATGCAGCCCAGTGACAGGCACCATGCAGCCCCAGTTTGCTCAGCCTGCGTATGAGACGCTGTGCCGGGTGACGGCCATAATTCAACATCCTCTCCCTGTCAGGCAAACTGGAAGCTGTACTGCTCTGTTTTAAGGAAGTTGCCTCTTCAGTCTTCAGGTAAGAATCCTCATTGAGAGTAATAAGCTCGCTCTTGGTTGTGAACTTTTTTTTCTTGTTTTTTTTTTTCTGTTTTGTTTTTGGAGTGATGTCACTGTTCTTTTTTTTTTCTGCAGGCCATCTTCTCAGACCTGTGTCTGCAGCATCAAGCCCACACACCTTCTGTTATTTCCAGTGCTGGATCAGTCTCACCTCTGCATGGCATGCTGATATAATAGTAAGTCTCAAGCATGATTAGCTGCTGTAATTAGGCTTTCACATAGAGAAAAAAAAAAAAACAGCAGGGATTTTCATAAGCGCAGACGAGACAATCAAGACAGCTCGAATCGTAGCAATGCAGATGGAATATGGGAAAACACTAAGAAAAAAGTAGCCACACCCTGTAGAGCTTCTTTGGTTAAGGTCGGTAAGAAGAAGCAGGAGGGTCTTCGTCATGAAAAAGAAGAGCAACTTTCGCAGCATTCTCTTTCAACTTCAAGTTTCGGGTTCAGTATTGATGTTTTCCCTTGTTTGCTTGCTTTCTTCCCTTTCTGTAGTCTTAATATTTAAACAATTCTCTCAGCAAAATCATTCCTGAGCAAACTGGCTGACAGGATGCAGAGATGACCAGAGCAGCAAAGAAAAAAATAAAACAAGCAAATAAAAGTAAAACATAAGAGAAGGAAAACTAAATAAAAGATTACATTTTCCATTTTGCAGTGGAGTTACTAAATGGAAAGACAGAATATTACCAATGAAATAACTCTGCTTGGAGACAACATTGGAGAAAAGAGTGTGGGGAGAGCTTGAAAAAAAAAGAGACTGAATATAAAGGAGAAAAGACAGAGTTGAGGGAGGAGAGGAGAAGAGCATTCAGCAAGGAGGATATAAAAGGAACAGAGAGGGGGGCGCGGGAGTGAGACAGAGAGCTATGGAAGGAAATAGAGAAAGAGAAAAAGAGGGGGGCATGAGAGAGCAGGAGAGAGGAGGAGAGAGAGATCAAGAGAAAGAGGAAGGGAGGGAGTGAGGGAGGGGGAGAAACAGAGACAGAGGACGAAAGAGAAAGACAGAAAGGAGAGAAAAACAGAGAGGGGGAAGGGAGAAGGAGGGATAGCCACAAGAGACTCAAAAACCACAGAATAAAAAAATAATAAAAAAAATCCCTCTCTGTCTGTCTGTAACTCTATATAGATATACAAATATGAATCCTAATATATGGGCACGTTGCATTTATTCATTGGGAATGGATAGCCTGCAGTACAGAATTCAACATGCACCCCAAGTTCATTCAATAAGTCAGCAAACAGAGAGCAGGACCAACTTATACCTTCTTATCAGAAATGCAGTTTTTCATTGCAGCAAGGTGGGAGAAGAATCTCGCTAAGGTACTTTATCCTATTTTAGTCTCTTCCTGCTATGTGCTTTATGGCAAACTATGATTATAAGACACTATATAGTCTCTGCGCCTACATGTGAAATCTGTGTGTGACAGACATAAAAAAGGGAAACCTGAGATATTTGGCTGTCTTTGCTTTGCGAGTGTCCTACATAGAGATATGGCCCCAGATTTACTCAAGGTGAGGCCCACAATGAACCACAGAAGCCTATTAACACTAGAGGTCTCTGGAGTGCCTCCTGCGCCCGCGTGCGGGCGTCTGCATTCAGGCGCTGTCCCTCCATGGCTGTCGCTCATCTTCTTTTTTTTTTTTTTATATATATATTATTATCTCTCCACCTCCTGGTAACAAATTTCTGTCGGAATTACTTTTCTCTCGTCCAAGTTTCATTCTTTTTAAATCAAACCCCCTTTGTCTATCTCTTCTTTTGTACCTTCCTCTTGTTTCCATGGTTACCTCTCTCTCTGCTCCGTACACTATCTATCTCTTCCTCCGTTTCCCTCTCTGTCTCTCTCACTCTGTTCTTATCTTTCTCATTTTGCTTTCATCTCTGCCTCCCTTCCTCCTGCTTTATCCCACACCCTCCTCACTCTGGCTTTTATCTCTCTTCACTTTCATCTGTCTTTCACCTTTCTCTCCCCTTCAAGCCTGCCATTCCATCATGCTGGTTTTGGTTCTTACTTATAGAAGAGAAGAGAAAGTTTTTTTTTTTTTTTTTTTATCGGTTTCCCTGTCAATTCTGCATTTTTAATCATTTCCAATTTATCCAACCCCCTTTCTTTCAACGCCATTGAGTCATGCATTAAGCCGTCTCAGAGAGAATGTGAGTGTGTGTGTGAGATGGGAAGCATAGGTGCAGGTGGATGTAGTCTTTCACTGTCATAAAGAAAGAAATGATTTCTGTCATGATATCTGGAGATTAACTGGCTGCTGTGAATTGTCTTTGTGTGTCTTCACTAATAGTTTTTTTCTTTCTTCCTCCCTGCATATTGCTGCATTTGCAAACTGCCTGTGTGGCTTTGCTATTTGTGAACTGGACTCATCTGTGCAAGTTCCAAGTTAGATCCAAGCAGCGGAGGAGATTGTGCATGTATGAGGCAGCTTGTCAGTCCTCTGCAGCAATGAAGATGTTTCCATGAAGCACAAATGCCTCCCTCCACACACCTCACTCGGGAGATAATCGTATTCCTACACGGCTGGGGCTGGTTTTTAAAACGCATCATGTGTCACCATGTGATACTCCACGCACAAACAAGCAACTCTTCCTGATATTTAGGAGGACAATAGTCTGTATGGAACATGTGGATGTCTGCTGGCCTAAAACCAAGTCACTGCAAGGCTGTCATCCATGGTGGTACACATAGGAGTGGTGGTGTTGGGGGGGATGTGTCTTCAAGTCAGTGACAAACTCATTCCAAGAGACACTGCATGTGGTGTGGGAGGAAGTTTTGTTCTGCAGCTTTGACTGAAACTAACCTCCCTCCTCTCTCCCTCGCCTTCCCCTTCCCCTTAAAGTACCACAACTATTCAGAAAGGAGAATAAAGAAAACCTGAATAGAGGAAGAGAGAGAAAGAGGGAGAGAGAGAGAAAAATGGGGTCCCTAGGCGAGAGAGAAAAGAAAAACAATGAAAGAAAATAGAATGAAAAGCAAGCGGCTCAAGAAGAAAAAAGAAAAAAATAAGGGAGGGAGAAAAAGAAGGACAGAGAGAGGGAGGGGAGGGAGAAAAAAGATACTGAGCATAAAGCTGGGAGAGAAGAGCAAAAGAAAAAAAACAAAGACAGAAAGAAAAAAAAACGCTCTGAAAGACAGAAATATTTTATTGAAAATGCATTGCAAAGAAGAAAATGACGCGACCAGAATGTAGAAATGTGCTCAAATTATCAGTAAATACTTTACATAGTGAAGCTGTTCTATATGCCTGCATGGGTAGTCCCACCAAATCAAACCGTCGTAGGAAGAGAGCACAAACACACCAACAAAGATTCAGACCATTAAAAACTGCTCATATTACATTTTGAAAGAAAACCAAATGGATTTGACCTTTTAAAATGAATTCATAATACGCCCTCCTTGTCCTTTACTGGCTGACTTTACTCATCATCATTGTGCATCAGAACATGAACTGCTAATGTAATGCACCATGTTATGTTCTACAGCCACCGTTAAATTGCCAAATATTTTAATCAATTGCAACTCTGAGTTAAAACTTATTTGAAAGTAGAGTTTTTCTATTTAAAACCTAAAATCATCTGGTGCTGCGAATGAAATAAAATGCTGCTGTGGTGTGTGAGAAGTGAATGGTCCGTGAAAAGGTTGAGGTGGATGGTAAGCATCAACCTGTATGCATGTTGTTGTTGCATGACATTGCTTTGCAGTAAAATAAGTAGGTAATGAACATGGTATTAGAAGTGTTTGTTAAAGCATTCTTCTTTGTTTCCCAGAAAGGACAGAGGCTTGAACAGCAGAAAGATTCACACCATCAGAAGTTTTACAGATCAGAGACACAAACTCCAAAGCATTGTATTGGTATTTGATGTGGTGCATTAATACTAAGTAATGCATACTTGTGAACTCAAAGAGAAGAGATAAATAGATGGCTTAGTTTAGCTACAAATAAAACATCGGAAAGTGTGAAGCACATATTGCATGTGAGGCTGGCTTTACTCTGACATCTTTAATTAAAATCCAGCTAAATCAATTGCTGTCACACGTCACCTAGTTAGTAAATAAAGTCAAGTTTAATTTCAGTCTAAATCCAATGTGACTGTGAAGGGCTCAAGGCTTTGATAGGTGATGTTAGTGATGGAGACTAAGAAACAGAGCGGACAGGTCAGAGATGCATTTGTGGAGAAGTACGACTGATTATGCATTCCACAAAAATTAACATTTTTGAAAGTGGAAAGAGAAAAACCAGTGCTCACAAAAACTTTAAGAAGGCTTGGAGCTGTTTAAAGTTTGCCACAGTTCATGTGGGAGACAGAGAAAACATGAGAAAGACGGTACTCTTGTCAGTTGAGAACAAAATGTAACATTTTGGGAAAAATATAGATGTTATTTTGTTGGTAGAAAACTGGCTCTTCACATCACCCTAACATCACCCTTTAGTAATACATGGTGGTGGCAGCATCATGCTGCAGGGATGCGCTTATACAACTGAATACAGTATAATCCTGGATTAAAATCTATCATAGTATCTGGAAGTCATTTTTTAAGACTCCTACAGAAACTCAGCACATATGTTGAGAAATAAATTATCCTAAAGATCTTTGGAATCACTTTGTTGGTGGTAAAATGCTCTTTTATGCTCCCAAAGTGACTGTCTTTGGTAATACTAATGATACTCACACATATTCAGTCTTTGTGCTATAGCAAGTCACCAAAAGAATTTAAAATCAGTGTTGGTTTATCCAGTGGCTTTATGAATGACTCACAAATCAGTTAAGTGGAAAAAGAAACAAAACTCAAAAATGGTCAGATGCAGCCAAGGTCCAAATAAATGAAAGTGCTTAAAGACTTTTATTGTGCTCCAAGAACCCATTTGAAAGATTATATAGTACGTATTGGATCAAAATATAATGAGGTAAGAGCTCAAGAATAAACTGTATGTGGGATGAGTGTTTTGTATAAATATTTTCATTTTAAACAATTCCATTATGAGCTCATTTAGGACAGATAATTATATATTTTTTATTTTCTATGGAAATAATTATGTTAAGAGTGATAGTTATTGTAGTGACAGTTATTGTTACTTATACTGTGTTAAACTATTTGCCCACTGTTGGTTCCAAGAGAGGATCATTAAATGTTAATATATTTAAACATATGGCTGAATGCAATGGTTGTGTGTTTTTCAATAACATTGTAATGATGTAATGAGAAAGATGGTAGAAAAATGGGTACGTTTCACATTTAGGGCACTTTACAGGGATATGTCTACAGTGAAAGATGTATGACCAAAAATAATGTGATGATTTTTATGTTTTCTGTCTTTACTTTTATTGACAACATAAAGTACATAAAGTGTCAACATAAACCATATGATATGATAAAATATTTAATTCAAATCAGAATCAAAAGGATTTAATTTACTCCTAAATACCATTTTGAACCAGTTTTATTAATGCAAAATCGACTTCTGCTTTAGATTTTTACTCTTTATTATAAAGACTATAAATATAAAAATTCTCCACATCTTGCTTATAGCCTCATCTAAGTTATCACAATGTCTCTGTCTATGTAGCCTGCAGCATGCAGGCTAACACCTGAATCTGATACCAGATATCAGTAATACAATCTGTAATTGAAAAACACTGACCTTCCAGTTCTACTCCAGCTAAGATCCACATGACGAGCAATAATAACTCTGACGGCTGCTGTGAAAAATCATTCAACGAACAGCAGCAGTTCAACTGTAGAACAGTCTCATAGACGTTAATAGACTTTAATTTAGTTAAACAAAGTTACTCCTGCCTCTCTCAAGCATTGGGAATAAGAAATTAAACCTGTTAAAAACTGAATCTCAGATTGGTGACTATGTGATCATAATAAGGATTATAACTAGGGATGGGCATTCATCATATTGTATATCATTTATTGTGAAAAATGTCTTATGTTAAGAATTTTGATCTATCATTTTCTCAATAAATTTTAATTGAAAAATGTTGAATAAAAATCTAAATTGACAGTATCATTGGAAATTTTACTTTTACCGTTTTCTTTACTGTTTGTACCACAATAACATCAATAAATTTGAAAATATGATTAATTTCAATTGCTGTGTACTTGATACTTTTTTTGACTTGGAGGTCATTTTTGCTTTGTCGCGTTCTTGTTTCCGAATCAAGAACATTGACCTTAACTGAAGTAGGTAAGATCTGCAGTACTTTAGATGTTGCTTTGAGTTATTTTCTGACCTTCTGGATGAGTCATTGATGAGCTCCTTCCAGGAAGATTTTTGGAACACCAACTATTCTCGGGAAGGCTCAATACTATTTCATGTTTTATTCATTTGTGGAAAATGTCTCATTGTTTTGCTGCAGTCCCAAAGCCATAGAAATAGCTTTTTAACCACTTCCAGACATATGCATGTCATTGGCCTTGTTTTTCATCTGTCCTAGAATGCCTTTGGTGCATATTGTGTTGTATTTTGAGATTTATTATTCCAATTCATGTGGTCTGACAGGTTTGGACTCTTGTTTGCACAGCTCTTGCAGTGGTCAAGCCTAAATATAATTGGTAAAATGAACTTTTTAAAATCTGTCATTAATCACAGAGAATTCAAGATTTAAGAACGGGCAGTTGGTTTTTCATGTAGGACATGGTTGATTTGGAAAGCGACTTACCTTTAATGACTGTTGTATTTACTCAAGTTATGTTTGATGCTAAAATAGTCAATATTAAACATTTAAATGTTGCAAAGAAACTAAAAATAGAATACTCTGTATGATGAGAAATACAGAGTATACAACTATGAATTCCTTTTGCATTTTGTATTTTAATCTTGATTTTATTTTTTTTTGTTATTGTTTGTTTTGTGCTCTTTCATTTCTTACGTTTATTCTCAGGTTCCTGAAGTGAATAGAAAATGAAGGGGTAGAAGCCTGTTTTTGCACCTGTTTTTCTTGTAGTCTTTTACTCCTTCAGTACAGAGGAGCTTTTCTGTTGCTCCTCATCAGACTCACTTTTTTGACATTGTCTTACTTTTTCAAGTTTTTTTTTTCTTTGTCAAGCTCAGTTTGATTGTTTCCAGTTTAGGTTTTCTCTCTTTTTTGGTCTTCCAGCTTTGGAACATCCTTTGTCTTGTTGTTGTCATGAAATATATTTTTTTTCTTCATCTTGGCTGCATTGAAGTCCCCCACCACATTGAATGAAAGTACACAAGTTTGTCATGCAATACTCCTGTGGTTTCCTTTAAACTTTCTACTTTTCCAGCAACAGGATTTGCTTGAAAAATCTACAGCGTTTTTTTTTTTTTTGTTGACTCACACAAATTCTCTCGTAGCTCTTGGTTGAAATTAGTCAAACAATACATTCTCATTTAAAATCTAAAACAAGAGGAAAGTACATTTCCATTCCATCCATGATTCTGTACAGGCAAACATGTTGTTTGCTGGTGAAATAAATAGCAGCTGTTATTGGACTGTTTTTTTTTTTTTTTTTTACAGATGCCAGCATCTGTTTCTTTTTGTCACCTATAGATAAGAAGAGCAAAAGACAAAGACGAACGTTCTCAAATCTAGTAATTGTGTGAAAGCACAAATATCTATTCACTCTATATTGCGGCTTTTAAAATCGATTTTTCAATTTACATTGGAACCCCAAATATTTGCATTTCTGTATTTGCAGATTCATTTGGATTTTCAGCGAAAATTAACTCCAAATTATTTATGAAAAATTTGCCTATTTGCATATTTTTTCAAGCTTTTCTTCTTTCTATTTTCTATTTTTATTTTTTCATGGCCAATTGTTTTTGATGTTGTTACCCATTTGTACAGCACAAATAAAAGGAAAGCAATTACAATATGCGTTATGTACTAGAGACATAGCGATATTTTTAAGACTTATCAATCTCTGCAAAGACATTTTGAACCTTTGTCACTCAAAGAGGATTCAACTTAAAAAAAGTCTAATCTTCAGTACAAAGTAATACTTGTGGACAATTCCACTAATCTTGTTTGATCAAATACTGACCTAGAAAAAAAACAAAAAAAAAAACATGCCACAATATTTATTTTCTGTTGAGAAATTATTTTCAGGTCCCATAAGAAAAAGAACAAGCAAGAAAAGAAGCATAATTGGTTTCTGCTTCAGTCAGAATGTTTATGTCTGGATCTCCTCCTTGGTTTGTTATAATGGATCAAACATTGTATAAAGGTTTTTAAAAGAGGGAGTTTCCTATATCGAATTGTGTCCCACTTTTAGAAATACCAGCCAAATGAAACAGAAAGCTTAAGCCAGCTTTTATGAAACACACTAGTCTCTGGCAGGCCCTTACAGCGTCTGTCTCATCTTGTACACAAGGTTTGCCACATTTTGTAAGCACTGCTGACTTACATTTAACAGTCTTGTGTTCAGCAACTTATTGGACTTCTGTAAGATTGAAAACTGATAATGCCTTGTTTGCAAGCACTGATAGCCAGTAAGACAGAAATAAATCTGGATCCCGCGTTTGGCACAGAAAATGTGTCAGCAGCTACTTAGCCAAACGAATGATCAAAACAATAACAAAAAGCAAGATATTAAGTAGTTTTGCCACGTTCAAGCAGTTAACTGAATTATTGACAATCAACTATCTGCAATGTTATACTGTGTAATTGTGGTCAAGCCTTCAGAATAGAGTAGATTCAAGTAGGGGCAAGGCACCAAACCACATGTCAGTATCCTAATGTTATAAATGTGGTTGGATGATTGCAAATAAGTTTTGCTTGTTTAGATTGACCATAAAGACAGAGCATAGGTTACATCCATTCGACAATACATCATAAAAGTGCATGATTCAAGAGTGATTCCTGCTGCATATTTGTCATATCTGATTAGGAAGAGGACTGCAGTCAAAGTGGATTACAAGAGCTACTGTAAATATTGGCTGCACAGTGCTGAGATACATCATACAACTGTCCGCGTGAGTTTGTGGCCGATTGTGTCTTTTATTTTTCTACATAGTGGAAAGTCCACTCACATTCTGACCCACAACGACCACAAAATGGGGCTGCTAATGGTATAGGTCTGACACTTTTTAATTAGTCTGACTTACAGTATGTGCTGATGTTGTTCATCTGTAAAGGATGAACATATTCTTTTTAGTGCACAAATCTGAATGATGGGTCAATGAAATAAACAAAGGAGAAACTTAAAATAGAGGAACATGGTAATCTGTGATTCCTCGTGCCATGATAGAGCAGGGCTGTGTGCACTTTGTAGTACATTTGGGATAACTTTTTTGAACAACAAGAAGCAGAGAAATAAGAAGAAATTGGAGGTTTTTTGTGTATGAGACAGACATCCTCTTACAGTGAGAACTGAATCATATTAAACTAGTCTTCTGCTGTGTGTCCTCTACTTGGTCTCCCTTTGTGCATTTTGAAAACTATTTGAATAAATAAAAATGCATAAATAATCAACATTTCAAAACTGAATACTTCAAAGACGCTTCGTGGATTTTGGTTAAAATCCCATAAAATGATATCTGTTTGGATGGACCCATGGCCTTCTAGCAGACAGTGGAAATAATAATAAAAAAAAAAATCACACATTATGCATAAAAAACCACCAGGTGCTTTAAGTAATTCAGTATCCTTCGGTATTTTTATAAGAATTTATATTTGACTCCTCACCAAACTACTAAATTATTACATCCATCAAATATTTATGATGGGCTGCTAATAAGAGCCCTTTTTGAAATCTATTCTATCTTTAAATGAACTGTCTAAAATTTCAGCTGGCAGGGTTTATCGTGAATCAAATATCAGCTATCAGGGCACTCACCAATGATAGACTAGCCATTGCTGATTGCTCTGGTTTAGGAACCTGTAGTCATTGTGAAATGTGTCTGAAGTTAAGATTTCTTATACAAGCAAAAGTTCTCTAATTACCTTTGTATCTAGTGTAATAAAATACAATTGAAAATGCATATTTTTTCTATTTTTCATTGATTTCTGTTTGTGGAGATTTGGTCCATTCCAAGATTACATACACCGAACACAAAGACACATGCCTTTTTTTAATACTGTCTGAAGTTAAAACAGGCCAAACTTCTCCTGTTTTAAGTCAGTTAGAGAAAACACAATTATTTTTATTTGCTAAGTGCCACAATAATTTGTGAAATAATAATGTTAGAGATTTATTTATTGATGTCTCTTTGCGCAATGAAGGGAAAGCCCAGATGATGATGTCATAGCTTTGGAGACTTCTGATAGGTTAACCGTCGCATTTGAGTTAATTGGAAGCCCACCTGTGGATGTATTCTAAGGCCACACCTAGAACACTTTGCTTGTTTGACATAATAGGAAAGTCAAATAAATCAGCCAAGAAATTATGAAGAGAATTGTGCAGCTGTACAAGTCGGGTTCATCCTTGGGAGCAAGCTACTGATGCTTGAAGGTGCCGAGTTCATCTGTTAGAATGTGTTGTAATAATATGCAAACATAGATATGATGGGAATGTCCAACCAGCATAATGCTCAGGAAGTAGATGGATTCTGTTTCTCAGAGATGAATGTATTTTGGTCCAAAATATGCAAGTCAACTCCAGCCATCAACATTGTGAAGATGCTGGCGGAAGATGGTAAGACTGTGTTTTTATCCACTGTCATACGTATTGAAATGTGTCCTGTACCAAAAGGGAAACATATGTTGCCAGCAAGTTCAATAAAAGTCACGTCACTCAATCAAGTCAATATAGACAACTTAGACAATTAGAACTTTATTGGTTAATGTGTTTAATAATTGCAATAATAGTTTTAATGAGCAAAAAAAATTGGCAATAATAATACAATGACATTTTATTCACGTAGGTTTATTAGAAAAAACACAAATTCATAGCAACTGCTAGCTAAAATAAGCTTGTAAGGTAAAAACATCAAATTTATTTGCAATTATATTGAATCCAATTTGATCCAACTTAATTTCCACTGAATCCAGTTCATCCTAATACAATTCCATCATCTAGTCAGATTCAGATCCAGTTGTTTTCTAATCCAATCATAATCATGACATAATGCAGTCAAATTAAGTTGATCAACGTTAAATGTTATCCAAGACATCCGTGCCAAATGCTGAAAATCTTTGATTTTGCAGCAGTCCTAAGTAAGCACGAGGCAACGGTGAAAAGCAACGACTTTTAACACAAAAAGATTTCCAGGAAAACCAGGCTAAGTATATTAGACCATTTGCTGTGGCTGGCTGGGGATTGAGAGGACAGGAGGGAAACACAGTAGCAGGTTCAGGAGAGCCTTTAAGGAAAAGAAAAACCAAGGATTTACAGAGCTAATGAGGGCTGAAGTTCCATTAATGGCTTTTTCTAGGAGAGAAACAGAGCTAAACTCTCAAACCCCTGTTGTATTACTGTATTTATGGAGAGGAAACACAAATATAGTCCATAAAGTTACCGGCAGCAATGTCTACTTCAGTAGTTTTGTCTTGAAGAAAAATGCAGCAAAAAACATAGAATAAACAGGACAGGTAAATCTTGAATGAAAACAGTTGACAAATGTTATTTACTTGGCGACTCCTGCTACATTAAGACAGAGCCAAACATAGAAATATTGGGCCAGCAGTTTTTAGCATTGTGGTGAAATGTTCAGTAGACTAAGGCTGTTGTAATGCAACTACAGAAACAATTCAACATAATGTGCTATTCGAACAATAAGCTATTTCAAAAGGGATGTTTTGCCCTAATTAAAACTAAGAATATTTTTACTTTCATTAGTATTTTATTAATATTTGATGCAGATACATCAAAATAAACATGACCAGAAACAACATTTAGTTTTGTTCACAGTCTATGTGAACTTAATAATTTGAATACTCAAGTTTTTGCCCATTACGAAATCTCAATTGTTTGTGTTTGACCATATTTTTGACAATTGTATCTGCTGTTGTGAAAAACCGACTACTCTTTACATTTTCAGAAAAAGGAACAGCTCCCTTTACATTCGCTCCAAATGTTTGAAGGAAAACATGTTTCATCCATCAGAAAATAACAAGATATGTGCGTCATCATCTTTTTGCAGGTTTCCTTTAATCCATGCAGAGAATCACTAAACATAGAAGGGGAAAAAGCATAAAAATAGGCAATATGGTTCCTTTAAGTACATCAGTTGAAACATGCACTATGCTTTTAAAATACATCACACCATAAAATCACCTATGTCTTATTTAAATTAGCAGCATTTCAAATATACAGTCACCCTTAAAATGGCAATAAAGGCATTTATTTAGTGATCAAAAATAGTTGAGGAAGAAGCACTGATAATAACCAAAGGTACTATGTTTTTTTTATTTTTTTCCATTTCCCTGGTAGGTGTTGTCTTACCACAGTAAAATAATGAAGAGAGCTCTGCTAGATTACTTTCTTTCAAGGCATTCTTCCCCCACAAAGATAAAACACACACAGGCTCAAGGTGATTATTTTTTTTCTTCCCGATGAGACTTTAAGAGCTATGAGCTACTACCGAGCACTATGTGATTTAACTTTATAACGATAAGGTTGCTTCTTCTGAAGATCTGGAATCCTGCACATCTCACACACTTTCAGGTTTATAACAAGCTTTTGAAATTCAACACAGCCTGCTGTTCATACTGTTTTTTTTCTAAATTAGTAATCCAGCCTTCCCTGAACTTCTTACTGAGCTGTGCATCACATCAAGGCATTTTGAACAATCAAAATGACAAAAAAAAAAAAAACGCAACCTACAAAACATTGATATAACTCGATGGTTATGGTTCGAACTGAACTCTTTATTTAATTCAAACAGTGAAAATGGTTTGTTAATTTTTTCAATCTTACTGTTTTTTCAGCTTTGAAAAGGAACTGATTTAGGTGTAAATTAGATTGTCACAGAGACAAAAATATTGCCTTTCAGTTTCTCTCCAAAGGACATTTTCTGTCATGAAAGAAAATATACACATAGTGCCTACTGGTGATCATGCAGTTAACATCCGTAAAATGTATGATGACAAACATATTTTAGTTTTAAATTATTAAAAAAGGCATAACAAAGATTTTTTTCCCTCTTTCTACCTCGCGAAAGACATCCGTCACCACTAGGTTTAAAAAAAATCTGTAATTGTGTTTTCAAAAGTTCTCCACTAGATGGCAGCAGTGGTCTATTCAAAAACAAATCTGCGTTTCTGAACTGCTTCTTCAAGGTCTGGTTGCTGATGGCCCCTATAGAGGCAGAGTCTGTGGAATTATCCATCATTTGAGTCTGGACTTTGATTCCCTTTATGTAACACACTTTGTAGTTTATCATCTTACCTATTAATCATTCAGGCCTTTAAGTTTTAAATCTCAAGAGATAAACGTTGGCAATGAACCACTTTGAAATCAACCTTTTTTTCTTACTAGGCCAACTTTGTCTTGGCCCTTTTAACTGAGGACAGACATTAACAGAAGTCCTTGCACAAGGCAGATAATCAGCTGGAGCATCACAAATGTACCGGATCCTGTCTTTGCTGGGACTTTTTCTTCTGCTGTAGACAGATTTGTTTATGTCTCACTTTTTTTTTCCTCAACTTGTCGACTTCCCTCTTTTTTTTTTTTTTTTTACCCCTCCAGGGGGTCTTTTTGTGGGCTCTAGAGTCCCTTTTTTATGAAGTAGGCTGACAGGAAAGGGGGGAGGAGAGGGGGGAAGACATGCGGTAAACGTCACCGGGTCCGGGAGTCGAACCCGCGACAGCAGCGTCGAGGACTTGAGGCCTCCAAATGTGGGTCGTGCTAACCCCTATGCCACCACGGCACGCCCACTTCCCTCATTTTTAAACAAATAACATTACCTTCATATGCGTTCATGGTTGGGTAAGAGGAACAGACAAAAGATGAGTGTCTAAAAAAGTATTTTCTAAAAGTAAGCAGAATATTTATCTGAACCAAATTTAAAAGATTGACATGAAGTTTGGGCATTTGCAAGTAAAGTATAGAAGTATATTACCCTACTAATGAGAGAAATATGACTGAAATTTTAAGATTTTTATAGATCGTACTGACAATAAGGAGTCAAAAATAGAACATTTGTTCTGCATATGTTTGATTCTAATGAAACAAAATAAAGGAAATCACAGGAACTAAGTTTGCTCTTTTTACTGCCTCACTTATAGGAGATTAACACAACATAAATCTAACTTTTACACTGTAAAATAAATAATTCAACATGTTTGCAAATAGCCCTAAGGTGCAACAGTTTCTAGAAAATGTGGACTTAGTCAGTAAAATGGAGCTGTGCAGAGAGAGTTTGCGCTGTTAAAACAGACGTACTTCTGGATGTTTTACATGAGACCTGGATGAGACTGAACAGATGAAGGATAGAAATAAAATATTTTCTGCTCTGGCTTTTCTCAAGGCATTGCTCTCCATGAAATGTGGCACTGACCTTGTTAGAAGACTACTGAGCAGAAAGGAAAAGACAACATTTTGTGATGCTTCTTGATAAATGATCAGAATAAATAGAGATTTAGAGATCTTATAGCATAGCAGAAGAAACATCTAATTTAATTTACTGTTAGCTTAAGGTTCTGTGTGCTATAACGGTACACATCTACACATGTGACCTCCACTGCCCGTTTCTTTGTTGTTGATTTATTCTCTTTTTGGTGTTCTCAGAGGACTCAGTACCTATAAGCTCCATACAATGTGTACAGTGTCAGATGGTTTCTTTGAGAACTTTCCTAGAAACAGAAGTGTTTTAGTTGGTCTTCTGTATTTCTGCACTGAATGACTACATAAATGATTGAGCTGAAATGATTAACAGGCTTCAGAACTGCTATTTCTGGAGGCATGGCAGCTTACTTAACATTCATAAACGGCAGTAGACTCATACGTTTGTAAAGATGTTTTCATTAAATATTGAGAGTCCTCTCTCTGTGGGGGATGTCTGATAAGTTACTAAAATACACCTTCTCTACTTTATTAACTCTTGGTGGAGTGTGAAAACTATTATTTAAGTTTACTAATATTGAAGTATTAATTTTTGTTTGACTAATTTGAAGAAATCCTGGCTCTCTTTTCCCTTTGACATAATTATAAATATGCATACAGAGAGGAACTTTATCTCATTTGTTATGTTTGTAACATCTGTAATGCGTAATTCATTTATCAGTGTTAAAGATAATAATTTGAATTAAATCTTTCTTATAGTTTCTAAAATGCCTAACATCTTTTCATTTTTTTACAAAAGATATTAATGTTTCAGATTAATGAACTGCTTAATATAAAAAAATGCCACTAAACAGAATTTTTAAACACTTTGTAGTCATATTTATATTTTTCTATTTTCTAATAAACAATTTTTATTTTTGCATGAAATCAGACTTTGCCACTTCAGCTATTGATTTTTTTTAGAGACAGAACGCATTTTATTCACTTATTTTTTTCTAAATGTGCATAATTATGCAACCTAAGATTTTAATTGTGCTCAAATTTTGTTTTTCATTATTATCCATCCATCCATTACCAAAACACGCTTATTCTTGCAGGCGCATGTCTTCTCATCGGGAAAGGGCTGTTACCTATCTCCAGAGGTCATCCAACAAAAGGCAGAGTACTACCTGGACAGGTTTCCAGTCCATCCAAAGGCATTTAAATCATTATACGTAATCCACATTTAGATTACTATCACTATCAATCTTTTGAAAACATAGAGTCAGTAAGTATATTTATTAAAACACCAAAAAACAAAGTTCTAATCATCTGTTTTTATCAGTGGCTGACACTTGACTATATTTGATTGTAAAGGATCCTAAGTTGTATTTGATTTCTGATATGTTCTATCCTAAACATTGTAGATATTATATTTGTCCTGCTTTTGTTGCAGGACAGTCAGAATAACAAGTACACACAATCCAATCCAACTTATAATAGACAATAAACAGATTATTGTTGACTTTGGGAAATAATGATGCAATAATGTATCAATTTAAAGCTGAGATAAGACAGTTTTTGGACCTTGAAAGAATCAAAAGTTGGAAATATATTAGTTCAGGGGACATAGGTCAGTGACACACATGACTTCTCCAGTGAAAAAAAGGCAATGCCTGTTTTCCATTCTGTTATGCTGCCATGCAAGCTTGTTTTACACCACTGAACTGCTAACTTTGTCTCGCTGCAAACGCTTTTTGTTTTGCAAATTCTTTCTAACAAAATATAAATTACAGAATTGTTCTGAGTAATTTTCTAATTTGAGTTCATGTTTAATCATGCAAGTAAGACTGCTTGCTAAATATTTGCCCAGCACCGATTGAAGCCCCTTGTAATGAATCTAATTTCCTGTGTTTGGGTTTTCAGTGGGTATAAATATTATTGTAAGAAATGCTGTTATTAGGGCCAGTTGTTATATGTTTTCTCAACTGTGAAACTGCCACATGCCCAGATCAGGCATAAAATTATGACCACCGACAGATGATGATGTGAACTAGTATAAGTCTCTTCAGCATGGCATGTACTAGTGAATGGGTTTTATTTGGCACAATTTTCTCCCTTTTGTGGATGCTTTGGAAAATGAGAAGGTGTAAGGATTTCAGTGAATAGGGATCCAAAAATCTGGGCTGGAACTTGATGGTCAAAGAGACCTCTAGCAGGCCTTAGTGGACAGCTCGGACGTTGTAGGTTTTCTTCTCGAGTAAAAACAAGTCTCTCACCACCTGTATTAAAAATGTTTAAAAATAGACTTGCTTGAAAGCCTTCCAATGAGAGATGTTACATATTTCAGATCATTGACTGTGGATGGTGGATCTGATGAGATCCACTAAATACAGTGTTTGCTGACCTGTCTCGAATGGACGGGCATGTATAGATAAGGCTTTCTGTGGTTCTGATAGAAGACATGCCACCCTAAACAAACTTTCTTATTGGAGTGCAGAACTGCAGCCCAGTTAGGAAACCCATATTGACTCCTTCCCAATGCCAAAAGCATGAATTCATGAGCACCAGAATTGAACCATGGAGCAATGCAAAAAGGTGGTCTGGTCTGTCTGATAAATTACATCCATGTGTGACCTGCATGGGTGGCAGGGTGGGAATTACTTATCATGGGAGCACATGCAATCAGCACATGCAATCAAAAAAAAGGCAATATATCTGAGTCAGTGTCATGTTTTGGGGAATGTTTTAATGCAAAACCTTGGCTCCTGTCATACTTGTGAATGTTACTTTTATACATACAATCAGCTGTGAAGACCAGCATGTAAGGGCTTCATAGTTGCAAATCAGTCACTCTTTTTTGGAACTGAATGGCTTTGGGTTTTTCGGACGGAGTAGTGGACCCTGCCACAAAGGAAAATCGGTACAGAAAGAGTTTGAGGAACAAAACATTCACCTTAAAGTGTTTGCATTGGTCTCCAGATTCCCCAGATCTCGTTCTATTTGAGAATCACTGAGATGTGCTGCACAAACAAGTCAGGTCTATGGAGTCGCAACCTCAAAACATACAGGACTGGACTTGGTGTTAACATCTAGGTGCCAGATACCACTTCTCTACTTAAGGGGCCTGATAAAGGCTGTGTGTCATCAATACACTACTGGACCGGTGGTTGTAACATAAACAATCAGTGTTTCACATCATATGATGCTGCAAATAAGCAAGAAGCCTTTTCTAAACTCTGCTCTATTCACTCTTTCAGTCCAATACGTAGATAACACTTCAGAAATCAGTGCCTTCAGTTGCCCTGCCTCAGTTACTTCACTTGTGTGCACAAAGCCTGTTTGATTTATTTTTCTTAACTTGGCACTCAGACTTGTCTTTTTACTCTTTACCTTTAAACATTAGTGTAGGCTTATCTTCCCTGGTTTTAACTTGGCTTTCATGGTGGCAAGGCCAGTAAAAGACACTGGGCTTTTGTCTGTGCCCTTCTGATTTAATCTAGCACCTGTTTGCTTTGCAAAGCCTCAAGAAGGGCTCTTTGATATGGGTGTGTGTGTCTGTAGGCGTGTCGGTGTGTGTGTGTGTGTGTCTAACACCCAGATTCAAAATCTGATGGTATCATGAGCATTCTTTTAAAGACTGAATATGCTGAGGGATGGCCAGAAAGGATTATGGAACTATTTTATTTTATTTTTTTAAGACATAGAATGATACAAATGTTACTTCCTCATAACTGTTAAAAGTTGTTTAGAGCATGATCCTAATGAAGAAGAAAAAGCACTCCTGTGCTTTAAATTAGTAGCTATTACTTATGATTTGGGTGAATCCTAGACATATAATTCTAGTTTAAATATTCAAGAATGTTTTTAAAGTTAGAATCGTCAAATACCTAAATCTCATATTGCAAATACTCGTTTGTTTTTTTTCTTGTCTCTTAGTGGTGAGTAGAAATTGGAGCACCAACAGCCCTGGCTTGTGTGTCACTTTGGCACAGTGGTCACACACCAAAATGCAGGTCACGCAATGCGCTTGGGTCCTCTTTGCATTTCTTATTCATCGCTTATTTAAAAGCCACCCAGAGCTTTTCATTATCACCTGTTCAAGTCACTCGTGCCAGCATTCAACCGACTCAGCAAGACGATGATACAAATGTGAGTGCATACAAGATTTCAGCTTTAATGATACCTTCAATACGCTTCCTGTTTAATGGGGGTTTTTTTAGAATCCCCTATAATGACAAGGGAATTTGCTTGAGGTTGGAGACCTTTATTTGCACCTCGATATGTTAGTTTGTATCATAGTTTTCTCATGAAAGCACTTTATCCTTAAATTTTGAAATTTCATAACTCGGTGATGCAATGTTATGACTATAAAATCTCTAAAATACATTAAAAATAAACAGCAGAGAAGATTTTATAAAAAAATTTATTTTTGTTTTCTATTTTGTTCCTATGAAATATTAAGTTAAAAATATTTTTGCATGATTTATGTTTTTGGTCTTTCAACCCTTGAAAGACCAAAAAAGTCAATTTTGGTTCACCATTGATTATTACAGAAAAACCATGAAACATAAAAATAAAATTGTATAATTTATCCATAATACTTCACACACACATGTAAACATGTAGAGATTATTTTTGTACTTACTACATGCATTATTGTCCAAAATTAATAGACAATTCTGCTGACACACAATTATTTTGATAGTAAGGAACCCTCATGGAAAATGCTAAAAATTGTGAAATTTGAATTGATAAAAAAAAACTGCACTGAGAATGACAGCAAAATATTTTAAAGCGATAGGTGGTATGACAAAATGTGTCTTTCCTAAACAATCCCCAACCACAAAGAGAGAAGTGATGAGCCAAGTGACATCTTTGCCAGCAATAAAATGCTTTAATCATTACGTTTGCTTCGACTTCAGTTGCTGAGTATTTGGAAGTTTGGTCAACATGGGCCGAATGGCATTGTTCATTTTGTTTGCTGTTATTGATATGGTTGTAGATAAACTACAACCATATGCAGTTTACAGTATAAAAACAGCGCAGAAAGTTAATGTCATTATTAGCTCCACCTTCTGTTTAATTGGCCAGGATGAAATGTGCCAAGAGAAATTGAGCTTAATAGCATAAATCCCATAAGGAGCTGAATTGTATATGAAGGCCTTGGCCAGGGGTATAAGAAAAAATCATTAATAAAAATAAAAAAAAAAACAACAAAACAAAGCAAAACCAATTGCACAAAAGCTCCCTTAAAATCTTTTAAGGTTCAACAAAAATGATGTTCATCTACTTAGTCACAGGTCCAGTCGGTCAAGCTGAAAACGATTGTCTTCAATTGCCAGATCATTCCAGTATTACATGCAGTTCAAGCAATATTCTTGTTCTTTTAGTTATTATGTTGTACTGTAGTTGTCTGTAGTTCAATTTAATTATCTGTCTTTAACAGTAAAATACATCAAAGCTTTAAAAAAGAGAGATACAGCCTTAAGTAGCACAGCGTTTTTTTCAGGTTCTGCATGTGTTCACATAAACACCATATGTCTTCAGAGACTTGTAAAGTAATTTCAATTTGAAAAGACAATCATGTGCTAGAATTGTGATATAATGTCCAATTTTGATATATTAACCATTCATGAAGCAAAGGCATTTTATTTACAACAAATGTGTTTGTGGTGACTAACAAAGCATATTGCTGTGATGGAGGAAAATAAGTTTTAGATCACTACCGTGTTGTAACATTATAATTATATTGTATAGGATCAATTATACAATGTAATCATCACCTTTATACAATACAGTTATCATGGTTATACAACATGTCATTATGCTTGTGCAATATAGCCATCCCATTCAACCAATATGTTATCCTATTTGTACAACATAATTATTATGCTATAATGTGATAGTGTTCAAAAACTTATTTCATTGTGTGATAGCTGTAAGATTCCATACACAGGATTCTATATGTCAAAGAAATACAAAGAGAAACTTAAATAATAAGCTTTGTTTCTAAATTTAAGAATATAAATCTGAGTTTGCTTACATTTTATATTGCATGGTGTTTCAGCTCAGTTTGTGCCCAAATGTGTGATAAAAACGTTTTGACTTTGGCATTTATATACTGTGTCAAGTCGTATTACCGGTCCAATTTGCTCCAGTTAGATTGAATATGCCTGAAGACTGATCAAACACAAAAGATCTTTAGTTTGATTGAATACAACTCTGAAATAATATGAGGGGGTTTGGTAATCCTCAGTAGGGGACCAGAGCTAAAGATCTTCTAGAGTCTTGTGCTTTGGTTTTACTTTTTCCTCTGATTCTGATAGTAAAACCTTTGTAAGCATTGTTCATGTATTCAAAAGGCCTCAGTGTAACATCAGATGTTTTGCTTTGGGCCTAATTGGGCATAATGTTACTTATAATGCAGCGTTTGTGTTTATAAGCATGTGGGTATTTTCTGCAAATACCCAGAAAATAACTGAGGATAAACTATACTTTGTAAGAACATTATGAAATGTTTAAATTTATATTATTAGGTTCCATTCAAGGAATCTCTTACATTTTGAATGAGTGATTATGTATTGGCTAATTTACATTTCTTCAGTAGAAACGTGTAGTTCACAGGTGTCAAACTCCAGTCTTCGAGGGCCGCTGTCCTACAGCTTTTAGATGTGCCACAGGTACAAAACACTGGAATGAAATGGCTTAATTACCTCCTCCTTGTGTAGATCAGTTCTCCCAGCCTTGCTAATGACCTAATTATTCTATTCAGGTGTGGTGCAGCAGAGGCACATCTAAAAGTTGGAGGACACCGGCCCTTGAGGACTGGAGTTTGACACCCCTGGTGTAGTTGAAGGACACTTCAAAAGAATTACATAATTTTTAGCAGGCATCACACTTTCTTAGGGAAAACTCTGGAACCCAAAACTATACGCTGGAAATTTCTATTAGGAGTAATAAATATCTCATACACGAATGTCTAATCTGATTTTGATGAGATGACAAGCTCATGAACATTCATGAACAAAACATTCTTGTTTTGTCTCATAAAATGAGACAAAACACGAGAGCGAAATGCGTTTTGTGCAATATTTTAGTGAAAATATTTATTGGAAGGGTTTTGGAGTTGGTAAAATTGTCTCACCAAGTCTAACTCCTCGTTAATTTAGACTGTATAACCTGTAAAAGTCAGAGTTTTTAGTGTTGGAGAATTGGTCTTCTTCTTTTCCCCCCACAGTAACAAGGACATTTACTCACCTGTCATTTGTTTTTGAAACACTCTAACAAGTCGAGGCAAAGTATTTTTTAAACAACAATCTCAACTTTCCCTCTGAAATTCACGAATATATCACAGTAACCCCTATCAGTACAAGTGATGGGTGACTTTTGGTGAACAGCTAATGCATAATTATGAATTGCAGGAATGTATCAACATCAATTGTTTGATGTGGTTTATCAATTTTTTTTCCTTATCTATCTTATAGTTCACCTTAAAATTTCACCTTTTCCTTTTATTTGAGGCAAAGCGAGTGTATGTGGTGTTAAACAAAGTACCCCTGTCAACTGAAAACTATTGGCTGCTGGTGACAGTAATTTGATCTTGCCTATTGAGTAAAAAAAAATATTTTAGTAACTCAATATAGATAAATTTTCTACACATCTGAAGTAAAACCTCTGGAGCCTTTTATGACGAGTTGAAATCAGAGTGACGGTGCTGGATCGCAGCATTACCTAAGGACTTTCTTCTTTTTATATTCTGTAACATAAATCTGATGAGGCATTTTCATCCTTCAAAGCACTGAGCTATTTCTAGCTCAGTATGCCACTGTTGTGTTTTTCCATACATGCAATCGAGAACTCGTGCAGACTTGCAGTGGCCTCAACCAGTTGGATGCAAAAAATAGAGACATCTTGTCAGGAAATTGATTTTAAAACTAAAAAGAAAAATCACTATTCCAGAACCCTTTTCAGAACAGAAAAATATACGTCACATACATATTTATGGTTAAATTGTCTATTTGCAGTTTCAAGGGCTTAGGCTTCAAAGTTATTCATCTAAAATTCTGCTCTCAGAATATATTTAAATATACAGTTGTCCACAAATTGAAAATTATTTAATTTCAAACAGCAAGCAGAAGTTCTAAGAAAATAATAGAATTACCTATAGTTGGTAAAACTTTATTTTGCTTGATTATCACAAAACAATTTAAGTTTGTGGGATCAGTTTTCAAATTTTTTAATCAGTCAAAGACGGCTCAGCTTTGTTTTCTGATGCACATTAATTTGTCCGTTATTTTATTTCTCAATAGCAATTGACTCATCTGCACATACTCTAGACAAAGAGAGATTTTCAAAAGGTATGTACATGGCCACAAACAATACATGTGTGTGTTATGTTATGTTCTTCGCAACGAACTCTGACCCTAACATGTAAATGTTGTAGCTAAACTTGAAACTGAATCATACTAGGCAACATTTTATATAGCATTGCAGCGAAAAGTATTACCTCATCGTAACATCTTCAAAGGACAAAAAAGTCATTTCAATTTCAACCATAAATCATTGAAAAATTACAATAGCTTAAAAATCAACCTTATCTTAAAGGTCTCAAAAGCAATTATGTCTGCTTAAAATAAATCTCCAGCAGTCAGAACAAAGCAGCTTGACAAATGGCTCTTTTTGTCTTCGGTGTTAACTAAAATGATCTAACATAGTTTTTGTTTAATCCAGGAATCTGGTTCGTCTTGGTTATGCAGGAGAAGTCGCTCTGACTCACGTTGGCTGTCTAAAGACTTAATCTTGGATTCTCATCTGTTTTTGGCGAAGTAGTACACAGCGCTGGTTGTCAAGGCTGTGTTGATGCCACTGGCAACGTCAAGCAATATTTGGCTGATAAACAAAGACTTGTGAAATTGTGCAAAGACTGGGGTCATAAAGAGCCCAGAGAAAGCCAGGTGGAAAAGACGATGAGACTCACTGTTTTTTTTGTTTTTTTTTTACAAAAATGATAAAGCAGAGTCGGTTTTCCTTTTTAGTTTATTGATTCTCTTTCATTAGAGCAAGTGCATATATGAGCATGTTTACAGTCCATTTTATGATAGTTTCCCCTACTCAGACTCTATTATTCAAATGCTGGGGTTTATCTGATTTAGATGCAATATAGAAATGCATTTACTTAATTTAGAATCCCTAAATACTTTTAGGCATGAAGAAAATTGTATTTGTTTTCAATCAAATTTTCTGCTGTTTGTTGCTAGAAACCAACTACAGTTGTCTTGCATTTGTGTGTGTGAAGACAGAGTTCTGTGGATTAACACCATTGATATTCTGTCAGGAGCTGCTTTTATGGTGTGCACATGTCGACACATCTGCTGTCCTGCACCCAAAAACAAACTGTTCACTCTGCTATAGAGCCATCAATTCTGTTGATTGCTCATAGCAACCAATAAAACTGTATGCAGCTGCCGTGTGAGTGTTTACTGATGGAAACATTAGGATCAATGTCAAACACTGGGCAGAGAGGGTCCATTTAAATGTGTGTAAATCCTGGGACAAACAAAGCTGAGCTCAGACAAATGGGCAAGAGGCATTTAAAAGGAACAAAAAATCCGAGTAAGACATTTGAAGGTGTGCATTTCAATTTAAAATATGACAGTAAGACAAATCTGAACACATCTCGTTCACAATTTTATTTAAACTATAATTAATTTTAAAATGACTCAGAGGACAAAAGGTTAGGTGATTAAAAACTGAAAAACTATTGCTCCTTTGTGAGGAGTATCGAATGATTAAAGCTTCTAATCATTGATATGGGCTTTTTTAATGTATTTTTTACCACTGTAACACTGCGTATCAGCTTTTTTATTTCAGTTTTGAAAGAATAAGCAGTTCTTTATGAAACATCACTTGCCTTCCTACATTCATAATTACAACTGTAGGCCACACAAACAGAGTTTTAGCAAAGCAAGGATACCACAGATGTTTTGCATATCACACACACAATAACCCAGAATGAACACCCGACATATTCTGTCCGCTTTGAAAGAACCAGAGTTTGTGTCTCTCTTCGGTGTGGACCCGTTGTGCTGGACCAAGATTCACCTTTTGAGGTTGTCTCAATCTGCTTCCATGTGAACTCTGGTGAGATTTACTTCTGGTGTGAATACAGACCAGCCTTGGTACAAACCTACAAAAAATACACACCTTTTTGGACTTCACAAGCCACAGATCTAGGGATTATATTAAAAATGAGCCTTTCAGTGTTGTTAAAGCTGCTACTGCATTTACTGATTGTACTGAAATCGTACCTGATCCACATTTTTCTACTTGGCAACGCTGCTCCCAGCATGTTGTGGGTCAGGGTACTCTGTGCATCTCGCCTTATTCAGCTTGCAGCAGCACATGCTGACGCCATTCCAAATTTGGAAATATCACATCGCAAAATCTGCACTGAATGAGCTGCTCTTGACATTCAAATTGTAATGCAGTTGTAATAAGAGCACAACAGAAATGCTGAAAGCAGGATTTCCAAATTTGTTTACTTTCCGGTCTGTGTTGTGTCTCCACCCCCTTTATTTAATGCCAATGGAAAA
This sequence comes from Xiphophorus maculatus, assembly GCF_002775205.1. NCBI lineage: Eukaryota > Metazoa > Chordata > Actinopteri > Cyprinodontiformes > Poeciliidae > Xiphophorus > Xiphophorus maculatus. The sequence continues at coordinate 10,027,042 of NC_036444.1, forward strand.
AGTTACCATCACCTATTGTTACAATACAAAGTTTTTTCTTTTTGCATTGCTGTCATCGGTATTCCATTCCATGGACTGAACACATTCAGTGACGTTTTACTTAAAAGCACATTTGGACAGACAAAAAGAAAAAAAACAAAACGAGCAAAAATTTTTAAATTTTGCACTTGATTATTTTCAAATTGGAGATTTTGACCAGAGGTGCACATGACTGATCTAGAACTTGAAAATAGACTTAAAAAAATAAAATAATGCATATTAGTGAGAGATGTTTTCTGAAAGCTTTGCTGATCATCATATAACCTGCTCTATGTGCAGATTAATATTTTTATTGTTGCTTGCTAATCCTTTCACTTTCACAGATTCTTTACTTTTGGGGTAATTGTCTCCACATCAGTAATAAAAGTCTTTAAGTTGGATCTTGTTGGTCTTTCATAAAATATAAAATGAAAAACTGTCTTTAAAATACTTGAGTATGGCACACACATGGATGAAGTAAAAGTCTGACTTCTCAACATAGATCAAGTCTGGGAAACCTTAACCTTTAACAAAGCCGTAAAACATCTTGTGTATTTAAACCATGATGTGGGACACAAAAGTTATGTGCAACACATTACAGGTTAAATCTAATGATTTATTTCTGCAGTGTGTGTTTGCGATTTTGACCCTGACCAAGTTGGAAATTTGTATGCATGGAGATGTGGAGTTTCACCTTCACTCACTGATCTGAATGTAGGCCCCAAAGATTTATGTGCTTCAGCAAATGTGGTTAAAATGCTGTCTTTCAGGAGTGTTGTGTTCTTGCTCTCTGCAGACCTTCACTACTCATACTTGCGGATGTTAAAATTGTAGCTCACTGCTTTTTTTTGTGGTGTTGCCTGGGAATGTGAGCAGTTGTCACATATCTTTGCTCTCTTTGAGGGATTGCCACGCGACCCAGCAGCAGGCAAACATTCTCTGATCTGGTATGTTTCTGGGCTGAGCTAAGTTTAGAGGCCTGCAGAGAGAGTTGACCTGAGAGGATTTCTGGGTGAGGCCTTTGCTGCAGCGGCTGCGTCCTGCATGCGCTTAGCAGTGTACAGACCCGGCACGAAAGAAAGGTTTGCACTGCAAAATGCAACTTTGCTTCATGTGTAACTGTTGATTTGTTTGCTGCTAGAGCCAAACATTTTCCTCAAGCAGTAATTACAATTTGCGGCTTTATTTTATTTCAGCCCACTAGCGAATTGCATTCTGTCATGTATTATTGGTGCAAAACGCATGTAGGACATGCTACACTACAGTATTTGACAGTCCAGATAAAACTATATGCATATAAAAAAAGTGCTAATATATCAAGATACCAGACTAAATGGGAAAAGTCGACAACAGCTTGCATTAAATTGACAAAATATGAAGTTGTTTGAGAACGCTGTAAGACATTGGTCCCCAACCCTAGTCCTTAGGGCCCACTGTCCTGGGTATCTTAGATGTTTCCTTCTCCAGCACAGCTGACTGAAATGAAAATCATTGCATTTCCTTCTTTGCATGTCTCCAATTGCTCCATAGTCCTGTTAAACACCAGTTCACTTAATCATGTGGGCAATAAGCAGTGATGTCATAGTTACCTTGAAAAAGTTACTTGCGATTACTCCTTGAAAAAGTAATTTAGCTAACTGCTTACTTGATTCTGGCAGGTGGCAGTAAGTGGACCTTGCATTGGTTTACCAACAGCCAGTAAAACTCAAAAGATTACTTGATTTACTTGGACGGAGAGCTGGTTAGGTGTTAAGTTCTCAGAGTATGACGTTCATTGGAAGGGGCTTTGCACCTCTTGTAACGATGCAAAGCAAATTAATTTCGCAATGCTGAAATGTTGCTCATCTCATGAGTCCAAAAGTGGTGAATATTTACAAAGCAATTTAAAACAACTTTTAAAGAATGTCCTTTAATGTTCAGCATTGAATAGTAGGAAAAAAGTTTAGTAATTTCAAAGATTTCAATTCTCCTGCATCTGTAAACAGTAAGATAACATGTTCTGTCACACCAGCTGCTGTTTTAGAATGCAGTATGTATTTGAGCTTCATAATTGGTGTAATGATTCTAAAGCTTAATTGAGGAATATTTATGCATGTTCAGGGGAACAACTGCCTGCCTCAAATCACTTTATTCAAATAGATCCCAAGGGTTTGTATTTATTTTTTAGCTGTTGTAGATACTCCCAAATTTACAAAAATTACATTTTATAGCTGTTGTTTCATCATTTTTCAATAAAATCATGATTGTGATTCTGCTTTTGTTTGCATAAGTGTAGTTTTGTTTTTCTACATTAAAACATTTTTATATAGCATGACCAAGTTTGGATTAAATCCTTTTCTAGAGACATCTGTTGCTTTAATTTTTGAAGCTCAAGTCTCAAAATGATGCAAGCAGAATAAAATCATCTTAATTGCTGAATAGATATTTTGCTTGTGATCTTTCATTTCAAATTAAAGAGGCTGAATTGCCTTTACTTTATTGGAATCGTACCCTGTCATTAGAAGAGCAGCAGACAGGCATTTGCAGGTGATGAGAAGCCAGCAAGGTGCCTGCAGATTACTGTGCTGCAGACATACCTGCTTTTTAAGTACAGTCCTTAAATTACAATTGCTCAACTGGCTCACGTCAGACATTATGTGTAAAAGAAGTCAAAGGCAGGACAGTATTAAGAGGTAGTTCATGTTTTTGTACTGTTAGTTTTTTCTTTGATTACATTTTACAGGACTGGTGCTGGTGGGGATGTTGCATCCCCTCTCATTCCAGCATGTTGCCGGGGGGAAGATTCTATTCTTAAATTACATTTATTAAGTTTGAAACACTATTGAGATATACTGAACAAGAAAGTCTCCTAACTTAATGTGACCTTCCTAATTACATAAAGACAGATGATCTCAGTAATTGCACAGCTTCAGTCCAATCTGTCATTTTCTGCTTGAACATTCATTGTGTTTGTTGCCACACGGCCAAATTTCAGTTATTGTGACACACCTGTTGGAACCATCACGTCATGCATATAAATGGAAAAGTCTACGCTTGACTTTTACATATTGCTACTGTCTAAAATACTGCATGACAACTTGTACGTAGTATGTGTTAGAAAAGGGTAAAAATGATATTTCATGTAATGCTATGCAATTTATCACGGGCACAAAGCTGACACAAAATTGTCTATTTCATTTTATTAAGCCACCTCTTCTTGGCAGATTCTTTATGGCACAATAAAACTCAACTAAAATCCAACATGATTAAGCTGCCATTGTCTTACCTGATATATTTTTTTATAAATATAAAATTAACATTAATTTGCTTTTCATGCACCTTTAAACACAACATAACTGTGTAAAACCACATGCACACTGACAGCTACCACTGGCACAAACCAAACTTTCATAAATATCTTGACTAAAAACTGAATTTTCCATAGTGCCTGCAGTCCTGCCATAGGCAGATGGAAATAATGTCTTTCACTGGGATTAATTTTATACTCCGCTTTATGTTATTTTTTAAAGACTATCATTAAGAACATCTTGAACAGGCAACTCGACAAATTATTTCTTTTTTTTTTCATTCCCAAACAATACTTATCTGCAAATGTAAATGGGATATCCCTGCTGCTTTAATAGGGAAAAAACACAACAATGAACTTAAATGTTGATGAAATAGTGACTTTTACCTCTTTACACCAAATAAACAAAATAAAGTTTAATCACAAAAGCATAAACAGAGGGATTTTAACTTCCCACTTCATAAATACGGTGAAGTGATGAGATACAACTGAAATCGAAGTCAACCCATTGGTGACTCTGACAAAGATAAGTAAAATTTTATTTCCTGACTAAAATTGTTTGCTCTACCTTCTGAACATGCAATTTTCCTTTTAATTAGCCATTTGTTGTGATATGCCTGGTTTGCTGGATAAATGTTGTGGGAAGATGAGTGTTTTTTCAGGAATGGGAGGGTGTAGTGGGTCCTGGGAAGATAGGACGGTGATGTGAATGGGGATGTGAACGTAATTAAATTGTTGTCTTGGTTACCAAGAACACGATACTGCAGTAAGAGTCAGTAAACAAGGTACTGTTTCAGCTTAGACAAAGCTGAACCAGAGGAGCTTAGAGTACTTGTCTGAACTCTTTAGTCAGCAGATAAATAAATGGAGCTAACAAAAGAGTACATAATGTGTTTATTATTCCAGGGAATCCATTTGTTGATTTAAAAATTGAGAAATGTTCTGTTTAAAAAAAAGAAAACGTTTTTCATGATGATTTCTTTTTGGAAGTAAAATATTTGTAACATGAAACATCAGATACTATTACAGAATTCATCTTATAAATATACATAGTATATTTTTTACTTTTACGTTCAAGGCCCGCTCTGTTTAAACAGATGATCGAAAGCTTTATTTTTCCCATGAAGGAAGTAGGAATGTCCATCATAGTGGCAGGGCTTTATCTAAACAGCTGTACCAAAGCCTCTGATACCCTAAAGGAAGATTCTGAGGGGGTATCTCTGCTTGCTTTCATGCTGGGGATTAAAGTCACTATTCTAAGACACAAAAAATAAGACACAACTGCTGTGCTTCTTTTTACTTATAGAAGGATCTGTGGCGGCGACCATACACATCACGCTTGATGAATCTCTGTGAAAAAGTCTCATGCATGTTGTGTTACTGTTATCAGGTTGGGCATGTTGTGAAGCCACTTTTGATGTTGCCCAAGATTCAATATTAAAATTAAAGGTTAGCATGAGTGGTCGTAACCTGTTTGGTGAATTTGGTGAACAACCCCACCGGCGCCTCTGGGGCTTATGACAAACTGCCCTCTAGTTTAGGAGCTATCAGGCCTATGGGGGCAGTGGTAGCTTGCATGTCGTCCCCAATGAGATGACGCCCTGGGAGAAAAGGGTGATGTCTTCACAGATTCCCAGTTGGGTTTAGGTCTAAACTGAACCATTGTGACATACAGTTTGATATGAAACATTGCACTGTAGCTTTATATGTTTAGGGAATATGGATACTGGTTGGCATAGGATTTTCTAACGTTTACACATCACTGTACCTTCTACAGATGTCACCTGACACACTATCTCATCTCACCTATTCCCATAAAGAAATTAGCTCATGTTGAATGAATGCATATGAAATTAACCAGTTATTCTTCATTGGTTTGCAGTGTAAAGCATGACTGCATCTTAACAAACGCTTGTGTTATTCTCAAAGATCTGCTCCATGTGACAGTGGTTTATTATTCCCTCTGGAATTTGTTGGTTACTAGTAGACCGGCCACTCACCTTTGACCTTCTTCAATTTGAACTGGTCCCCAGGGCTGGAGAACGGGGGTTGGCGGGGAGGAAGGACGCCGCTGTTAAGTGAAATCAATCAACACCCTGCATCACAGCTCACCATCTCGTCTCCAATGTGTGAAGTCTAAATAATTCTTTGACACCTGCCGCTCCAGGGTATTTTTTTTTTCTTAATTATAATTAGTTTGTCTTTGCATGATTTTTGATAATATAGTCTGATACAACATAAAATCTATCAGACTACCCCTGTATAAGTCCCACTTGGGCTGGCAAACAAGCAGTAACTTGCTGAAACATGAACTCCACCTGTTGGATCTGTTGGAGTCCTCTGATATCAGACATAAAGAAATGATCGGCAGATCATTTAAATCTTTGAAACTGTGGCATGGGGCTGGAATTGATTGTATCCTTAAAAAAAATCACATGAATGTCTGTTTGAATTGAGCACTAAGGAATAAAGAGGTCAAATTACCATTCCAAATGCTCTTGATGTGTGTTTGTAGAGTAGTACAGTATTATAAAATTTGACAATTACTTTGACTAGGCATCTATTTCTTTTCTAGTTCCCAAAAAATTCAATAGCTGTTTTACAGTTGGTCCCAGACAATCTTTTCTCCACATTAAGTCTTACGAGTCATTGAGACCGTCACAGGTTCCTGTGCTTCTCCATCAATCAATAAATATCTAGAAAAGTTCTCAAGACATGGCATTCAGAAAATCATTTAACCTTTCACTTCATTTCAAACTGGTTACGGTATGGTTTCATTAAGACAGCCCTAAATCATTTACGGACATTTACACCTATGGTGACCAGACCACAAGTATGTGGGACAAACATCATGTTAATGTAGGAAACATTAAAATATGTCCATGTATATTACAATCTGAGATTTAAACAGACCAAAATATGCATTCTGCAATGTTGACTTTTGATATTTCAAATGCAGTAATGTAGTTCTTTTGAATAACTTTTAATGATAATTATAGATTTTTTCAGTTCATTCAAAAAACTTTATGAATTCCAAGGAAAAAATAAAAGTTGCTATCATCCATCAGATATAGTCTCTCTAATTGTTTTTGTTTTTGATAAATTTGAACATTTTGTTTAAAATACTAAAGAACAAACAGTTATTATGCTGAAATTGTTATTGATGTCCTGAAAAGTTCTCTTCTGAAACTGGGGTTTTCAACAGTAAATGTGCTGTAAAATTGGGGGAAGGCTCATTAAAAAGTATAAAAGACATATTTTTATATAAAAGATCATGTGCTGTTCAGTTGGTGTTGGTATTTGTTCATCCTTAAAACTGAATTATAGATGTGATTTTCATGCCTTTCTACTTTAGGCATTTCAGCACATGGTCCATCATAAGACTGATAATGAGCCATCTATGAAAGCAAACAAATATACATGGTTTGCTTTATGGTCTTTTATTTAAACCTTTTAAGAAAATCCAGCCACTGTACATTAATTGACAATTGGCTGCTGTGGGCATAAAAAAAATTATCAAAATTATGGAATTAGTGAAGTAGCTGCAGTTCTGTTGATTGTCACTATAGTCCACTTTACAAGTTCTTACTTACTCAACCTTACTAACTCCCCCACTTACCACCTTACCAACCAATCCATATCTTTAAAGGGTACTTCAAAGATGCAGCTGCGGCTACTGTTATTTGAGCTGGTCATTTTACATGTTGAAGCAATGTATGAAGAAAATGTTTTAGCCCTGAACTGAGAGTGCTATGTGAAAGGCATTAAATTTGCATTGTTTATTTATGGCTGAAATGTGTCCCAACATCAAAGATGTATCAGGATGATCAAGGTTATATAGCTGAGCTGGACATGTAGTCCCTGCTGTATTTAATTAGTCTGTACATAGATTTCAGAGGTGATATGAGGTATTTGTTTGTTTAAAGTGCATTACAGCATTATTACCATACTCTGTAACTCCAAATTGAAGATTGTGACTATAAATCAGAACTAAAGCGGCATAATACTCACATCAACAATAAAAAGGCAAACATTCAGTGGGCACATCTGTGTTATCCTACCTTTCTATTTTTATGAAAGAGGAAATTCAAATTTTTCACCTCTGTAATCTACTTGAAAAACTCTCTAGTGGCCTCCTTTTTCTCTAGTGCATAATCCTGAAAAGGAACTAAGGAATAACAGAGTGGTTCCACATTTATGAATCAACCTCACTTCTTTTATAATTGCTGCCAGAAGAGCAAAACAGGAAACAGCCTCATGCCTACGAGGAGGTGCAATCATAACAGTCCTTTGGTAATATCTTTCAAACAGTGTTGAAACTATTTGCATGCAACTCAACTTGAACTTGAGTTGAGCTCTAGCTACAAAAAAAGTTTATTCAGTGATATTGTATTTCATTTCTCTAAAATAAACCCATTCATACAATTTTATGAAAAGTTTTTTTTCCCCTATTTTGCTGGTGTCATAGCTATAATTTAAAACAGGGATACCATGCAGTGACTTTTTGTTCCCCCTTTCCAACAACCAAACTAAAATGGCAACATTCAAATGTTTCCACATGTCGGACATTCAATATGGTACCCCATAATTTGACAAAATTTCACTTTCCATTGTGTTCTTGTGACTTTTTATTATTTTTCACCACAGAGTCTGAAACAGATCTTTGTATTTGTGAAAAATGGGATGGTTTCATGTTGAGGTCAGCCACTTGCTATAAATTACTGCCATTTCCCCCCTTCTTTTCCTTTTTTACAAAGAAGTTCAAATCTGTTTGCAACTGAGAGACAGAAGAGCTCTTAGGCAAAGAAGCTTGTCTGTGTTCTGCAGCAATAATATTTCAAAGCTGTTGTCCCCTGCGGTTATAAAGGGTTCAGTCAATTCATGTTAGCAAAGGTCAGGTCCATCTGGAGTGCTGTTTACATTCTGTGGTAGCCTCTTTCCTCAGACATCAACTGGTGAATGGTGTCATACACACTTGAAATCCTACAGTCTTGTTCTAGTACAGCCGGCATTCCAGCCAACCTACAATACTTGGCATGCAAGGAATGTTGCTCTCTCCATTTAAAACACAGAGATGGACAAAAGAGCAATTGATTATTTTATCCATGCTTCTTTGTCTTTTTGGTTGTATTGTTGCTATGTTATTTTTTTTATTGATTTGACAACTATAACTGCAAATAGCACAGTTAAGTCAGTGTTTTAGCATTAAGAAGAGCAACTTGCTTATTTCTACTAAAGTATTTGAGTTCATCCTATGTATGATGTCAGTCTGAATGTGTTTTTACATGGAACACAATGAGTATCTTTACAGTTGGTAGACCTGAGATATTCATGAGCATTATGAGGCGAGCATCACACTTTGAGCAGTCATTAACTCTCAAATTATAAGGTTGCTTTGCTTTGTCATTGCTACCTCTCAGTACTAACTGCCATATTTACTCCAGTTTAAACGGGCAACCTTCATTTAACGTTAACTGTCACAACAAGGTGCAACAACTGCCCCTCAGACACATACGTCCATTTAAATTGTTTTCTACCTCACTGCCAAATAAATAAGAGATCTAAAAGTAGCTAGTTCTTCATCCATTGATTTAAAGCTGCATTTCATTTGAACTCAAAGGTTGAAACTTTCAAGGTCCTAGACAGAAAAATCAAAGTTGAAATTCTGCAGTGGAAAATCATCCCTTGTTCGGGCTGAAAGGCTGCTGTGATGGTCTGCTCTTCTCCTTCCTGGATTAAAGAAAACCATTTCCTGGGTCAGGGTGTGGGTGACCCCTCTGTGGAGACATAATCTGTACATAAAGAGTGTGTATGGGGAATGAGACTGTGTGTAGCATCTATTTTTGTGTGTGTTTACACTGGATGAGTGGGCATGAATTTCGGTGTGTGCATGAGTGTGGGAACATGTCGATGTGTCTATGCGTGTCTGTTCGTCTTTCAGGTTGGGTTTTAGCTGCTCCCTTCTTCTGGATCATTTTGGGCCTCCCACCACATGTGGGGGACCCAAAGGCCACTGAGTTTGTGGCTCTCAGTGTCCAAAGCTGGGTGTTCAAATATGTGTGGCTCAGCCTGGTGATGACTTGACTGGAACTGGCCACCCTGGCTATGCTGTGTGGTGTGCCCTCGGGGCTCGGATCTTAGTGTAGAGGGTGTAGCAGGTTGACAGTAGAACCTGTGGACATGTTGTTGCAGTCCTGGGGTCTACCAGTCCAGGGGAGCAGTTATCCCTGCCGTGGTGATCCTGGGGCTCCGTGTTCATAGGTCCTCTGGATATTTGTGGCTCCAGTCTTCCTCATGTTGTCCTTGGAGGGAGGTCTGCGGGCTGGTAACTGGTCACAGTGAATTAGCTAAGTTTTCCTGCATCCTTTTTTTTAAAAATAAATGACAATATGGTAAATCTTTGGTATGTGATTTTCTACTCTTGAAGATATATTTAATCCATTATGGATGTAACTGGGTGGTGTATTAGTTGATAACAGTGGTTACATGAAATGGTTGTAAATTCCCACCCGTTTCGGGCCATTGAATACATCAATGCCCCATTTCCCCACCTTCACTTCCGTTTCACAGCATTGTTGGGCTCATTAGTGTATATAGGCACCGGGTGTGCCCGGCAAGCTATGAGAGTCAGGTCCATTGTGGTGTGCAGTTGGATCTAGGTTGGATGAGTGCTGGCGCCGTGCTCGTTGGGCTGCTGCGCCAGGATTTGGTCCTGGATATTTGTGCTGTTGGGGGGTAAATGGAATTTTGATGTCACCTGTGGCAGGTTTTGTGTAATGTCAGGTCGCTTTTTATATTGTTGCTACTGTGCTACTGATTTTTCTGAAGTGATTTCTAATTGCTTTTTAGGAAGAATTTTGGGGGCTTTTCACTGCAGTGTCTGAATGTACCGTTTTTGTGGCTGATTAAGGTACCAGTTTTTCATTTTACCTTATATGGCTTTATTATTGTCTGCAGACACTTTATTGTTATTTTTGGGTATTACAGATTGCTGCTGTTGCATATTATGCTCTCACCAAGGTGCAATTTTTTAGATGCTCTCAGTTAATTTGCTAATAGGTCGTCCTCTAGAGCTTGAGTTGTAGCACAAGCACTGCAGAACCAGAACAACAGTTCATATTTCTTTTTTTAATGAATTACCTGATTGGGCACAGCTTTACAGGACTGGGTTGATGCAATGTGAGATTTGCTTTTCTTTTGTTTAATATTATTTTGTATCATTAATTTGTGCTGCTACTAATTTGGTTTGCAGTTGTTTTTGTTTATGTTTCAGGTTGCTTCTAGTGTTGTCCTGGATTCCTGTGCTTTATTGGGTTTTAAATTAGAATAATAAAGCATATTTTTAATATTGTAAAAGAATGTATAAATAAAATATATTTTGTATACTATTTCTGTTTCATCATTTTAAGCCAGACCTACCTGGGTACTTTCAATTGGGAATCCCTAGGCTACTTGATATTATTTGAGAGGTCTACCAGTTGGCTTTAGGGCCACGTCCTCTGTCACAATCCAGGTTCTTCCCCCGTGTTGCATATAGCTTAATAATACCCTATCATTATTATATTAAAAACCCTTTATTGACATATTACTTATTACTTTTGGAGCATAGTAGCTGGCTATTGAGAAAGACAACAATTTCCTAACTCTTACTAAAATTGCACTTTCCTGCAAGGTGCTTAAACTATTGGCATAGTCAAGCTACAGTTCCTGACTAATTTATTGTGACAGGCAAGTTAACATTAATAATCGCTCTAACAGTTGTACCTATACACTCGCAACCGCCTCAAGGAATCTGGAATGACCTTTCAAAGAGGTTGAATATCAGCATGCTCTGTGAGCACTGGTAGGCAGGCACTGGTCACGCAATCAGATTACTGCACACAATAGACACTGCATGGGTTTCTATGCTCCAGACCTACACTCGCACACAGGCACAGTCTTTGCCCCAAAGGAACGAGGACATAATAGGGTACATCATCCATTCTGACAACAAAGCCCAGTGATCGTACACAATTAAGAGCAGTTGATTGAATTATCTCATAGGTCTGACTCCAACTACTGAGAGCATTTTGCAGCCACCAGATCATAAATATTAAATTTGGGCTTGTGTATGCACTGAAGCAGTGACAGGGAGTGCGTCGTTTCAAGGAGCACCTCCCTTCCCCTGTCCACTCCTCTCCCACCCTTCCACAGAGGCAGCCTATGATGTAATGCTACTGCTGCTGATAGAGCAGCCCCCTCTCTTGCCTTTTTTTTCCATATTTTCCTCCCCTCCCCTATCCGATCTGCTTCTGCTGGTGCTGATCTCACCGGCGGTGATAGTAGCTGTGGATGCATGCGTGCGGTGCCGGCTTAGCCGCATCCTTGGGCATCTCTTGAGCATCTCTTGGGATTCCTACAGAGCTTCTTTTCCTCTGTCACCACTTGCAAGAGAGAACCTCCAACTGACCTTGTCCTCTGCTGATAAAAGGTAATTCAACTGGCTAATAACAGAGGAGATTAATTGCAAAATGAAAGAAAAGAGATGGAAAGAGTAAAAGAATGATAGACAGCAAGGTTGACGGAGTGTGCAGTTAGCTGCAGAGTAAATTGTTCTGCTTCTTGTCGCCTTAGTCCTGGATGCCATAGCAATTGCTCTGTCAGTGTGCGTGCAAGTAGTATGGTGTTCGTTTCCATGGTAAAGATGACAGATTCCTGTGCTGGCATTGTGGAGAGCTGCAATTACCTTTTAGTGTGGAATGATTTCTTATCTCTTGTGCAGCGGCTTGGAGATGTCGAACAGATTTTATTGACATTTTTCAAGAGCTCTAGTATTATTTCACTTTTTTAACCTAAAAGAGTCTGTTTGTATTAGGTTATAATTTATTTGACTTTTTTGGACCATATGGCTGACTTTGACCTGCCTGCTCTACAAAAACTGGGCGTGTACAATGAGCATCATCTAGCCAAGATGAGTGAACCAGTGGTTGTTTTCTGCATGCAGATTTTTGACTGTCATGGACAAGAACAGAGGTTTACTGTATATCACTTGGATGCTGAGTCAAACACTTTCCTAACTTAAGGTGTTTGGATTTAACATAAGATCCTAAATTGTTTTTTTAATCTACAGTGTGCCATTATTTCCAGGAGTTTTCCTAACCATAACTCATGCTCTAAATCAAATGGTAAGTTAATATTTCATGTCTCAGTTGCCTCACATGTAGATGCCCTTATAACTAATTCATCCTCAGGATCTTCCCTATTTTAATCACCGCCCGTCTGTTCTTCTTTTCGTTTAATTGTAGCCATTCATCTTACTGGGTCATTTCCCAGAGTGCACAAACCAGCAGGAGGATAATGTTTCCCTTTATTTGTAATTGGTATAAGGAACCAATAATTATCTAATTGAAATTGTCAGTGGCCCATTGGGATCTGGATCTGTCTATGGTGAGGAATCCTGAGTAACCAACATCCATGAAACACTCTGATTGCTCTGTAAGGGTTTCTAGTTTTGCCGTACTGGGGAATAGTAATACTGTCTACATAGATAGGCTTGTAAAATACAATGACTCAAGGCATGTTAGGATATTTTAGGGTATTCTAATTGATTATTTGATGTTAATTTGTACATTGTACATCATCCACATTAGCAGCTTTACCTTTTATAATGCCATTTCAGATGTACTGCATTCACTGTAGCTCTCATTTTAACCCATAGATGTCGCCACAGAAACAATCTGCTTCTCTTCAACAAGTGGTACCTAAAGAATAATCTAGAAGAATTGAATTTTTCATCTAAAGCTTAACCATATAATACTTTGAGGCATTATCTTAGTTTGTTTGGAACTTTGAACCTTTATCTTTGGATGGGGTTTCTAAAAAAATGTTTCTCGATTTTTACTGAAGATGTATCGCATATTTGATTAGTCACCATTTGATTATTATTTTTCCACATAACTAGCCAATTCACCATTTGATTATTTTAGTTTTGTGACCTCCTTATTGTGAGGAGACTGCAGCTATCTTTGTGCAATTCTGTTTTCTATGGTGAAAATTGTCCTACAGGATGTGTTCCAGATTATCTTTTGAAGACTTATTTGACACTTTTGGTTTTTGGTTTGAGCACTCTTGTTTTGATTAACATGTTGCTCTCATTAGGCTGTGTTCCAGGGCTTTTAAGCACACTGTTGTCCAGCCTCTTATTAAAATGCAAAGCCTTGATCCAGCTGTGCTGTCTCACTACAGAACAATGTAAATGCTGAAGGTTTTAGAAAAAATTTGTTTCTATTCAACTTCAAAGATTTTTAATCACCTTCAACATTTGTGGAAAAATTCCAGTGTGGTTTTTGAGCACATCCCACTACTGAGTCATGCCTTTGAAGAGATTTTAATTACAATAGCTTAATTGTTGACTTTGGAAATTCTGTTTTATGTTTCTTGTCTGACATTGTGAATTAAAATATGTTGCTTTCATGACTTGAATTTGTAATTGATACTATAAACCAGACTGGTTTAAATCAACCTGAGAAATAAGAGCTTCTCAGCGGAGTTCAGGACATTGCCCATCTGGAGCAGAGTGGCACAAAACAGCACAGCTTGATGCTGCTACATTTGTACACATGCATGTGCCTTTAACAAACAATGTATGCCTCATGCTGAAGTGCAACAAGACAGAATAAATCAATATTTCAATATTTCTGTGGATTTTATTCAAATACAGTTATCTATTAATGCCAACAGATGGCCTTTCAAAGAAAATGTTAATACATTGCTTACTACACTAAAAATACATTAAAATAAAGCATCTGGTTGGTGCACTGAGCACCAAGCAAATGCTGCTAGTGTGGATTGGTTCACTGAAAATGATTGGGACATATATTTCAACAGAGGATCTAATACCACAACCCTGAGTTGCCCTTTAGGGTCCTGTTCTTAAATTGCTTTTCTCAGTTGTTTAACATTTGGATGTTCCAAGCTCCCTCAAATTGGAAAAAAAAAGGTTAATTATATTGTTATATTATGCTTCTGCAAATTCCAAGTCAGTCTAAATGTTATGAAATATTTACATATTAAAGAACTGGAAAGACTTACATTTATTTCGTCACAACTGGACAACTGTAGTAATTTGTATTTTGGTTTGAATCAGTCATCTCTCCACCAATTCCACATTGTACAGAACTAATATAATATTTTAACAGGCACAACAAGCAGAAACACATAATTTCAATCTTGATTTGCCTTCCACTCCACTCACAGACTAATTACATTTTTTTCCATCAATACTTTAATGCTTAATGATGTTCTCACCACCCACACCAAATCAGCACCCCCACACACCAGGTAGTTTCTTATTTTGCCGTTATTTAAAACAAATTTTTTTCCACCTGACTTGAATAGGAAACTCCTGCATACTTAATTTGCCGTATTAGTTTCTTCTTCAGCATACGATTTTAACGTTGATTTTATTAGATTTTTCAATTCTGGTTGTATAAATTAGTTTTTGCTTGAATTAAGTATTTTGGTTATCCTTGCTTGATTTTGCATATGCAACATAAATATACTTGACATTGACAGTCATATTGAGGAATCAATACCAGCACACAACACAATTGCAGCAGAAGACGTAATGCAAGAAGTACATCTAATCAAAAAGTTGTTTGGAATCAAGGCATTTAAAGTAGCACTGTTGTCATTTTTATATCCAGGTCCTTACTGTATTATCACTCAAGACAATTTTTGTTGATTAGTGGCAATTTTTCATTTGAAGATGGCGAGTAATTAAAGTAATGTTGTGTTAAGTGTAAGGCTCACTCATTAATAAAGAACAATACACATGAAAAATAAAGATAAATATTAAAAAGCAAAGAGTTGTCAAGCCCTGTTGCTCCAAATCCCGTGTAATTCCCTGTGCATCAGATATCAGAAAGAGAGATAGTTAAGAACTTTTGACTGAGCTCAGCTCTTATGTGAGAAAAGGAAGAGGTAATTGATTTTATGTCAAATTTCACTTAATGAGACTCCTAAGACCTTCTGGCAGGCAGAGACTATCAGTGTCATGTAGGCCTGCTGATTTACATCATATAACCTGGATTTTTTTTTCTCTCTCTCTATACCTTCTGTCAACAGTCATTGAAAATACATAATATATTTTTACATGATCTCTATGAATGTTTGGTGTCAGACCATACCAGTCCAGCAATTATAGATTTGTATATTAATTGGATAAAATTGGTGTTTGGAGGTATTTCATACAATGGAATAGTAAAAGCTGTGATTGGGTTTTTATTGTTTATCAGTTTTGACTAGTTATTTGACTGTTCTGCTAGCTAGTGAAACAGACAGTATATCCAGATTATGGAGCAAAACAACCAAACAAAAAAACCCTCAAAATAATAGATACTCATTAAATATTCCTAATTTATTTACAACTTGGAAACATCTGCTGCACCCTTAACTCTAAACCAGTTAAGTTGAAGTTTTAACAAGAAATAGCCAATAAAACATTAAAAGGCAAAAGTAACCCTGTATAAATTTAGATTATGTCCATCTGTTTGTGGTTGTGTTTTCAGCCAACAATGCATAAGTAAGCAGGGCAGAAACATGCCAAAACATACAGTATATGATGAAAACATTTCAGAACTTGAAAACCAAAATTTATGAGGCTGAAATAGGAACTTTGGCCCTTATTAATTAATTTTAATTTCATTCATATTACTCCAATAACCCAAAATAGAAATTAAAATGTGTAACTGATCTTTAACAATGATGTAACATCGTAGATTATAAGAGGACTGATTGAAAGTGGCATAAATAAAGCATTGCCTCTTGGATATCTATTAAGAGAATTGTGGATTAATTAATTAATCTTAACTTGCATTAAAAATGTGTTTGTGCTTTTCTGGTGATCTAGTATACCCTAAAGAGGAAGCCCCCTCATGAGTTTATAGTTTTGCCTTCAATTAACTTATACAACCAGCGACACTGAAAAAAGACTACCGCAGTATAATCAGTTTCACAGCTTTACTTTATGACATGAGCTGTGTGCTTTGAGAAAAGGGAAAAAAAGAACCGAGCTCTGTCAGTATGGAGGAGGTGTATCTGTGTGGGGGAGGCAGACCTGAGTTGGAAATCGCAGACGAGTTGAGCCGCTGCCACGGACGTGGTGGGCCACCTGAGGAGCGCTCGAGCTGTTCCTCTTGCTCCGATGAATTTCAAACAAGCCCACTTGCTTTGGAGAAGAGCCACTTGTTCTTGTATGACAGCATGCTGATCTGATAAACTGTTTAGCTGTCTAAGCTATCACATATAGTGTTCTGCTAGCTAGTGAAACAGACAGTATAACCAGATTATGGAGCAACAACCACATATTGTGAAAGAGCGCATGATGTTAGAAGTCATACGGATTGCATGAGGAGGTGGTGAACTTGTGATGGGAGTGCAGGAAACTTTAAAGGCAGTTTCACACTTAGTAATATTTGGATAACATTGAGAAATCCTGGATGAATCCAACAGTTTAATACAAGACAATTGGTCCAGGCATTGATCTAAATGCCCATAAACACATACTGCCAAGGGTTGGATGATTTTCCTGCCAGAAGGCACGAGTCCCACAAACCCCTTCTGCTGGAAGCTTCATGAAGGAAAAAATTAAAGCTTTTTGTTTTTTTAGACCAAGTCCAGGTATCACAGCTTCTCTATTTCAACAAACGGAAAACCCCCTACAAAACTCACATCATCCTCAGGCTTTTAGTATGTGTGAAGGGAAGATGATTGATCATATGCCACTGGTGTTTTACACCGTGTAACTTGTTCTCATCATGCTCTGTCCCAAAATGAGTCACACATCACAGTTTTTCCTCCTGAACTTGAAACATTTTCCTCCAGAAGCAATTTAATGAAAGACAAAGTTTAAAAAAATAATAATAATAATTATGGCTTCATGAATTGATAGTAACTCATCCTTAACTTTTACAAATTAAATTACTGCGGTTACGTGTTGAAAGTTGAGACACAAAATGTCCAGATATTGGGAGTTCCACAGAAAGATATCTGAGATTCCTAAGTGGCTGCAAATATTTCCAAACCCGGCATGATCCATAATAAACATACTGACTGTTCACAAGTATAGAACAGAAGAACACTGTTTAGTTTTTCTGTCCTCTGAAAGTTTCACTCTCTCTGACTCTTTTGCAGCCTGGATGAACCAGACATGTCACTACATTTGGTAGTGTCTGCCACATTTTAAAATAAAATGATCAACAGACTTATACTGACCACATTTGGAACACTTCGCTGACGCAATTTCTTATTTATTTTTTGTTTTATTTGTAGTCCTTATTACTCAGGAACAGTGATGTTGAGAGCCAATTAAGGAAGAGATAAAAATCCTCAGACAGTTTTTCAATACATCTCTAAAAATACAAAAGGAATAACTTTCGTAAATATAGATGAAAGAAAAGGGATAACATCTTTCTTTTCTAATTAAACTTTTTTTCTTTTATTAAAGTCTTGAAGCTGATGCTGGCAGAAAATTTAAGATAATGTACAATTGCTTTATGATCTTGTTAGTGATGCTTATAGCTTTTTTTATTCGTGATGAATATAAGAACATTTGAGAATATTTGTGCATACTGTTTTGTTAATTAAACAGTTACATCTATAAAAATAGCACTTTTGTTCAAAATCAAGAATTTATATAGCTGTTCTGTAATAGTGTAATTTGCGGTAAACCTCTGAGGTCAAAGGGCAAGTGTAAGCATTGGTTGGTCAAGGACATGGTTAGTCAAAGTTGTGACTTTGCTGAACTTTTTTAAAATCCTTGATGTAAGAGTTGACTAAGGTCTTTCTGTTGTTATGCAACTGTCAACAACCTGTAAGGTGCGTGGGGGTGTTTTAGCTAAAAGGTGATATATTTGTCATAGTTTGTTAACAGCAGCTTTATTGCTGAATGCAAGTTAAGACTCCAAAGTTGTTCAACTTTTTTCCCATTGAAAAAGTAAGAAAACTAGTGTAAGAAAACTAGTGTGCTCCAGAGAAAAGTGTTTGATTATCACTAGGTCTGCAGCCTAGGCAATAAAATAACAATAAAAAAAGAGTTATTTTGATCTGTGAATTAACTGTTTGGAAATCCATTGTCACTAAAAAGTAAGTAGTACAAGGAAGAAGAAGTCATGCTGTTTGTTTTTTTTCTATGACATATTTCTATCAAACACACCCCAGAATCCAAGCATTTTATCATACTGGAGAGTTGCAATGACAAACACACTCTATCACTGTGAAACTGTGAAGTTACACAGTGACACAGTCAAACAGCATTATTCCTGAACTCTGAGGATGTTTTAAGATTTAAATCTGAAATGGCACAATTTACCAGTTGTTGACGGGGCCTCTGGCCCCCACAGAGGATTTAAGTAGACTAGTGCTCATATCTGTTGGGCTTCCATTTGACTAATATGTGGAACATGAGGACTTATCGCTGAGCTGTATTTCCTCAGCTGTTAATCATTTACGCATAATGAGCTGTCAGCGCTTCAGCTTGGTGTGTGCCAAACATAAAGAAGGTGGAAATTGATTAAACTTCCTTTTTTATGACAATCATAAAAGGGGATGCTGTAGCATATGCCTAATTGTAAATGCCATAAAATCAAAGAACTGTGCAGTTGCATAGTGTCACAAAACACAATAGTTAAGTTATTTAGAAACATGTGGAATTAAATTTGCAAGGCATCATATTGAGAATGAATTGTTAAACATTTTCAGAAGACAAAACAAAAAATATTACCTTTGAAAATAGCTGTTATGTGCTGTTATAACACGAAGAAGTAACAATAAAACAATCTTGCTTATTTGAGAATATATTATAGCTCTCTGTAAATGAAATGTATCATTTTGTTTTTATTTTATCTCATTTTATTTTAATTTAGTTGTGTTTACATTTCTATGTTTTATATTTCTATGGTTTATTTTTTCTTTTTTTTCCTACGTGGTATTGAACATATTGATTTCTACCAATCATTGTTTAATTTTATTACCACAATTAATTTTTTTTTAGATATATAGTACATTTTATTATGTTCAAACTATTTTTAGCCATTATTTTAAATATGTAGCTCAAACGAACCTTTGCGACATTTCGAGAGCACACTTAATATTTAAAGATGAGTTTGGAAAGTCTGCCCCAGGAGTCATTTATGTCTTATAGCTCATTTACAAATGGAGTTCTGCAGGGCACCAACAGGTGGTTCTCTTCAACCTTAGGCATGTCAACAGTTCCAGACTGGAAGTAATATGCCCAATACTGGCTTTAAAAAAAAATTCATTGAGTATCCTCAGTGTGGTTTTAGAGTGAGGAATCTTGAGTTTGTAGAGAAACACTGAGGCAGCAGGCAGACTCCCAACACCTCAAACTTGGCTTCATGTCGTCCTCCTTAGCAGTTGCCTAAAGTGTATAATTAGCATCTGCTATTTTAGAAAGAGGCGTCCTGTCTCAACACCCCGCTATTTTACACTTCTCTATGTTTACCCACGAAATTATTTTGGAGCAAGCATGTGAAGTTATTTGGTAACTCTCCGTGAAGTATTTCATAGCACTCTGCTGTATATTCATTAGCATCTTATCCACAATCTACAGACATACATTATTTCTTGTGAAACCAGTTCTGTACCAAGCACATACAGTATATATAACTTCAAATAAGTTGCTATTTATTGTGTTTTGATATAACATTAAGCTATATATAGTTCTTTTGAGCTGACTTTTCCCTTAACAATTACTAAGAGGGCCCCCTCTGAGACTAATACGTCATATTTGTTGTTCTTTTAGTACAATGGCCTAAAAATCATCCTTGTTGGAGTTTCTTAAGAAGCACATTATGTCTATGCTTCACACAGCAAATGACCTGATTTAAAGCTCTACAGGAGCATTGTCTATGAAATAGCATCTGCTCTAAAGTGGCATCTGCTGTTATTGTCAGCTATAGATTTCATGATGAAGTTTAAATCAGATTGTTACTCATGTGTTTGTGGAGATTACTGTGAAGAATATAAAGAATGTTCCCAATGCAGAAACAAATATGTAAACAAACCGAATTTGAATACTTGCCATAGAAGTGTTGTCTTTGGGCCTTTGATAAACAATATGCTACTAGAGGGTAGCTTGGTAACTATATAGCCTGGACAAGTGGCTGTAGTATAGTATAGTATAGTATAGTATAGTATAGTATAGTATAGTATAGTATAGCATAGCATGTGGTGTGGTATGGCATAGTATAGTATAGAACAGTATAGCATAGTGTACAGTATGATAAAGTGACTATACTGTAATTACTCAAAACAGCAAAAATGTTTTGGCCCTCTTTTGACACGAAGATGGAGTTATAATCAGTTTGACTGAGTCTCAAAATGTTTTCTTAAGATCCACATAATTTTTGATATCTTGTTGATGAACATTCTTATACTCTCAGTTTATGTATGTTTGAATTTCCCGTGTGGAATATACAATTGAAACGGCCACTGAAGTAAGTTTGTCACCAACTTCCAAATCCTCAAATTTCAATATGGCCACCACATGTGTAAAATGTGCTGATGGCTGCAGTAAAACTGCCAGTTCATCATTATGTTTCATAGCATTCAACAAAGAATGCTATGAGTACATAAATTGCCTTTTTAATAAAACAAATGACTGTGTTTATTTACTGGCTTATTCTTCAGAGGACAGATTTAAAGTATAAAAGTCTTTAAAACAGACCGGTTAGGCTTGGTGCCTGAGCTGTAACAGCACTGTACTTTTCTCTCATTGTGCTGATTTTGTTCTTCTTGCTTTCCCCCTCTCTCTGGCTACTTGAAGTTACTGTAATTATGATAATTAAAGTCAGACTTTATAACGATGCTAACATCTGGCTGAGGGGCAAACACCTGCAGTCTGAACTTACTCCCAGGAGAGATAAAAGAAAAAAGATCATGCTTCCACTTTTGTCTTGCAGGAGCATGCTTACGGATGACTAGTTTATCTTGTGATCCCTAACATTACAGAATGTGTTTTGTTACTGATGTGCCTGCTAAGCACATAGTTATCAGCTTTCAAGTCTGCTCAACCATATGCCTTCGCTTAGTCTACATTTGAAGAAATTTCCCTTTTAAATGAAAAGTTTTATGAGTACACTGTGGCTGAATATATTTAAAAGAAGTCAGTTGAACTGCCTCATTTTAAACATTGAGGTATAGACACCAAACCGCTTCTTAGATTCATTAGATTCATAGCTATGTTTGTTAATAGGATTCGTCCATCGCATTGTAGTACTTTGTGAAAGATTAACTTGATGCTTTCTTATTTTGGCAGCGTGCTTTGCAGAGGGAGGAAGAGCAATCTTCAAACACTGTGCTTGGACAGAAAACCTAAAGTTTAGGCTGATAAAACCTGTGAAGAAGTAGCATCCAAACCATTGTCATTGGACTCTAGCATGTTGATCACAAATTTTTAATATATTGTTAGCCCTGTTGCTTCAAATCAAGAAGGTTCCAAATTCACATCCTTACAGGGGATCTGCAAGATCTGTGAGTCCATAGACATCTAGTGGCTACAAGTAAGATACATTTCATTATTCTTTCTTATATAAAAAAATTTAAATAAAAAAAATTGCATTCCTTTTGTTCAAAGGATGTTAATATAGCAGAGTCTTCATTTAGATGTAACAAGTCCAACAGCACTTGGGAAGGGAGCAGCAACTGTCAAATCTGTTGATGTCTAAACAGCAGGGGGTTTGATTAAGAAGTCAGTGTAACTCCTTAGACACCAATAATGTCCATCCATCAGTTCACATTCAGTCTCCATAGTAACCAACTCTTGAACTCGCTGCTGTGTGCCGGTAGCCTCTGCTGCTTCAGTACTGCATCATACAAACAACACAGCATAGAGATCAAAATAGCTTTCAAAAGTATATGTTTTTGTCTCATCTGAACTGAAAGACCTTAGCTGCTAGCATGTGTTGCTAAGGAGATGGTCTCAAACAAAAACACTGCAATCTCTTATTTGCAGGGTTTCATCCTAGGTGTATTTAATGCTGTCCAAAATCTACCTTGTTATCCACGAGGGATCTGTTAGCAAAAAAGAAAAAAAGAAGAAGGAAAAATGAAAAAACGCAGCAATGTAGCTGTTCTGTGTAGTTGAGCCTTAAGGTGTGCTCAGCAAGCACTTATGCCTCCTATCACACCACACTCTGTATCCTCACTTGATCAGTTCGGCAAACAAGGCTGCCCCTTACACAGACCATCCTTCCCATCATTGTTCATCTATCATTGATGGCTGTCCATAACTCCATTAGGAAACAAACAATTTAAAAAATGTCATACATCTCTGTGTTGCCCTGTGATGGACTGACGATTCGTCCAGTTTGTATGCCACCTCTTCCCAATGACTGCTAGATTTCTAAAACTGCACATTTTTATTGAAGGTTTTCAAAGTCCTGACAGCTACTCAGTGTTTGTGAAAAGACTGAGAGCTTGTGAAACTTTTTTTTTCTGCTTGTGCCATGTGCTCTGTCCCTCCCTCTCTCTCCTCCTGATGGGAGGAGCTCCACACTAAGTGGATGCATGCTGTAGTACCGCACACTGTCAGAAAGACAGAGAGAGAGAGAAGGACGTGCGGACACACAGCTGTCCTCTAAAAGAGCTTTAGATCAGCTCTTCCTGTGAATTCTTCTTTGACACTTCGCCTGCTGAGGAATTAGTCTGTTTTTAATGTCACCACCTACAGAAGGAAAGCCTGTTTGAGATGTGAAAGAGAGTTTTGGTTTCACGCCTGGCTGACACAGACCGTAAGTAATACTGTTACAGACACTACCCTTCTGTTCATTAACTGTTCAGTGCCTCAGCTGCATGAATCATTGATGTTGCAGTTCTGGTTACCTGTGATGCCAGGATAGCCCTGCTGGAGAGTTATAAAATGTTCATGAACCACACTATGTTGGGGTCATTGTTGGTTTTTCTTTTTAAAAAGAAAGTGGGTGTGATGTGAGAGAAGACAGCCCTCAGCCATCTCCAGTCAGTCTTTATCGTAAGATGATAGCATGGCAAGAGGCTGGTCATTAAATACTCGCTCTGAATGAGAGCATCTATAGTGGGTGAGTTTGCATGTGGGTTTGGAGAGGATACGGTTGCATTACTTAATATTGGCCTTTAACTTATTTTCTCTAGAATCACAACTATTTAAAAGGGTATTAGGCATCTTAAGACTTGATGACTTGTGGGTCTCTAGAGGAGCAAAGAAGGGAGCTCCTTCAAGTGGAGCCACAACAGCTCATCAGGTCTAAGTCTGTGTCTGCTAAGGGGCTTTTCTTCTGATATGAGTAACTGAATGTGTCAGCAAATGCACTAACATCCTCTCCCAGGAAGGAAACGTTGCATAAACTCTGAAGGAGTGTGGAAAGTCTGATGAATCAAAGCAAGACAGAGTATACTGAGCAGCTTCTGGTTTTTGAAATTTGAACACTAGCACAACGAGACTGGTGTACTTTCTTTTGTGTTATGAAACTGGACAGGGCTTTATGAAATGACCCGGGAACAACAGATAAGCCTCAGGTGCTTTTGTGTGAAATTCAAATCTGTCACCCACACACACTGCTGACAGTGCAATCAACGCTGATGCTGTAAACTTGCCAGAAGTGTGGGTGACTGCTAATGGATGGGAACCATAAATGGAAACGTCTGTCAAGTGGTTTGGGTCAGTTTATGATTTTTATATGTTCTGTTTGCTTACTTTTCAGTGTGTGACACTGTGACCTTTGAAAAATCTCACGCTCTTTTTCAAATACTACGTACCAATAAAGATATACTATCAGGAACTAATGAAAGATTCTGAGGGCTTTCATTTAAATATTCAGAGTAACCAAATAAAAATGTCAAACTTCAATGTATTTATAACAGTTTTATGTCATAAAGCTGTAGTGCATATTTGTGAAGTGAAAGAAAAAGTACACAGTGCATGACTTAAAAAAATATTTTATAAATAAAAACTTAAAATGTGACATGCCTTTAAATTCAGATCCAGCTTTGTTGGAATTACTGCTGCAAGTCTTTAGGGGTGTGTCTCATCGACCTGTGGTGAGGTTCATAACTGCACTGACTCCTGGAATAGGATGTACAAATGTCTATACAAAACAGAAGCTTATGTTTCAATTTTGACTTTGTTCAAAACATTTTGTTGTTTTTATAAGCTCTTAAGTGTGCCTTCATCAATCCCATACTCTTCAGCAAGAGAGCAGCAAAAAAAAAACCAACAAAAAAACAATTAATGTAAGGTAAAATTAAAGAAGTCCACCTCTAATAATTTTGTCATTAAGCTTGTCCCATTTGACCTGTGACTCTCTGCAGCTCCAGTTACCTCTGACTAAAGCTCTCTCTTATCTTTTTTGTATTGAATTTGATTTATAGGTACCAGAATGAAAGAGACTGATTATAAATGCATGCTGAAATTTTCAGATTTTTATTAGCAAAAGGTTTAAAAATAATGTCAAATTTTTTCTCACATATTTTGTTTACAACACACTGCACTACAATGGTTTATTGTAGATATAAAACTAATAAAATACCCTACATTTTTCTGGTTGTGCAAAATGTTAAACAGTTGAGCAAGGCAACAGACTACGTAGAAATAACATTCTGTTGTACTTGGAATCTCTTCGAGTTTTCTTTTGCCCATCTGCAAGCTACAAAATGTAAATATTTGCAACCTTCTTCCAGTGATCGTTTTAAGCCGCCTTCATTCTTCTTTCAATAGAGATACTTTAGTTTTTGTTTCCACAAGTTCATTTTTCTCTTTGAATGATGATTAAACCAGCTTTCTGGTGTCAAGCGGGCTACACCTCAAAGGTCAGGAAGCCAAGTGGTTTAACAATAAGAAAAACACTTTATGGATTTAGTTCCTCTCAGTTTCCCAAGAGGAGAATCTGTCTCTGTTCTCTGGTGTTTGCTCAAAAAAGTCTTGATCTCCCTGCTGAAACCCAGTCTGTTTTTGTCTAACAGGACACTTTAGACATAACCCTCCCAAGCCAAGCTTTCACACAGACACACAATCCCAAGCAATAAACAAGTCAAGCTGGCAGAACTAGGAATAAATGGGAGCTTTCATAAATTTTTCAGAATGGTTAATTATTCCAAGAGAGGGGTGGAATATAATCAGCTGCAAAATCACATTTGTGGACGCAGAGTTTGTTTTTTTTTTTTCTTTGTACGGCCTCGCATATGGAGACTCATGTGTCTGCTGCTGGAGAAATGCTTGTCTGCGCTGACCTTGGCTCTGCTGTTTTCTTTTGGTTTGATCCACAAAGAAAACAGCTGGCATTTGCATTCTGGATACTGCCGGCGGCCTTGACAATGAACCGCATGCTTGATGCTGTCAGGAAAAACGAGGTGTCTGTTATATCAATAGGTCAAGCCAGAATTTATTAAAAAAAATAAAAATCTACAATTTATTACTCTACTGTAATTCTGCTTTGTGAAGTATTCAGTGCAGGAATATGAAAGAGCAAATTTACTTAGAGTCAACATACTGTGATGAAGCTTAATGTAGTAGTAAACTGAATCAGTCTAATCAATCTCGCCTGGCTTCAAATGTGCATCTCTTAGATTTGAATAAATATTAGGTTTTTACTTTTTTGCTTAATTGCATCTGCATATGTTCTGACTTCATAATTTCTTTCCCATTTTCTTGCATTGAAGGAGAAACAGCTTTTAGATACGTTAAAAATTTATATAAATTGAATGTAAGTGTTGAGAGGGTTTTTAATCTTAATTGTTCATGAATGTTTGTATTTATTTTGTACTTTGTGACATTTTTTGTTTGTGTAGATGTAGCGGTGCACAAACAGAGTTTGCATCTACATCAGGCTAGGCTTTTTATCCAGACTTTCTTGCCACAGGAACAGGAAGTTGGAAACAAGTTTTTTTAACAGTGTACTTGTCTGTGCTTCTGACAGTTTTGCATTATATTGTCATTGGTGATCATCTGGGGATCGGTAGGCTGCTAAAAGTTTACACTGCTTTCTTGTCAACTTTTCAGCCTTGTTTTGAGTTTTCACAATGAAAGTATTCATATACAAATTTTGTTAATTTTCGAATTAATACTCGTAAAAATATTCACACAAAGTCTTTTTAAATACACTATTTTCAACTTATGGTTTCCTTTTAGCCATATAACAAAAGCAACTAAACAGCTGCACAAAGTACAAGAAACATACTTTAAATCAGCCCTGTTGTTAATTTGCTCTATGCTTTGTAAAAATAGCTAAAATTCCTTGCACTTGTTACATAGTGTGAAAATAAAGTAAATAAAGATACTGATCCTGATACTTATCTCTTGATCTTTGGTTTGTTTTATTTTTATCTAACTTCCTCTTTATCTCCCCGTACCCTGATGAAGAAGAGCCAGAAAAGGGTTAATGTCTTTGGGAGGGGCGTGCTGTGGAGTGGCCAGTCACTTGTAACCTAAAGGTTAAACACAGGCCTTCAGGGAGTCCTGTTACTGCGCATTCACTGATGGGAACTCTGCAAATATTCATTCTGGGAGCCCAGCGGGTTCCTCTGTTTATTCCCAGTCTAGTGCTGTGCCATGATGTGGGAAATGACTGTGGACGTGGAACCCGGCCAGATTGCTGCGTTCACTGTAGTGTTTCCAAACTGCTACTTACCCCTTGTGAAACTCGCAACGCATATGTCACAAAAAGTGCTTTGGGTCGTTGTTGCCATCCTGGAGTTTGTTTTTATTAGCGCAAAAAGTCTTTTATCATTGTGTGATCTTTTTTTTTTTTCAATAATATGTTTAGAAGTCATATGATTCCTCTTAACATCAAGTCTTCAAGACTATGTCCATTGATTCATTGCTAGCTCTGGAGCTTTGATATGATGCACCACATGTTTGTCAGGTTTTTGTTGTTCTTAGTGGTTGTGAATGTTTGTGTTCTTTCAGACAGAAGTACCAGGAGTGTTTGTGATCCCTGAAAGAGTCTCCAACCGATCCCAGTTTAGCAACCAGTACCACCTCCCTCCCCCCTGCCTAGTGATTTGATATCTCTGAGCATTCCAGGTTGTGCCCTTTACTCTGCTAATGGTTCTGCTGACCCTTTGAAGACATTCCTCTGATCACACACATTTAATTGGTCCATTTTAAACAAGTTGTTCTGTATTTTCTTGTTGAAGTACAGCAATTTTTTAAACTGGGGTTTAGGGCTGTGCGGAGTAAGCTGTTGAAATATATGAACGATGACGAAAGACTGATGAAAGAAGATGTGTGAGGCAAGTGATTAGTCATATCATTAAATCCAATAGGGAAATGGGAAGTTCCTTTTCACCCTTTAAAGTGAAAGCATGAGATTTTCTTTTACACATAAAATTCCCTTTAATAGTCCCTTTTAAAGATTTCTTTCATTGTTTTATATTGTGATGTTTCAGATTTAAAAAAATGTCCTTTTCAGCCAAAGATGACCTGAGTCATCTTTTACATCATGGTAAAATTTAGTGGTACGTAAGCCAGCCTGGTCTTGCAGGTGCATTTCAGTAAATAGAAATATTATATAAAAAAATATTTATTTCAAAACTCCATTCACAAAATAAAACACAACTTGGAATGGATTTTGGAATTTCATGTTCTTCCCTTTCTTAACAATGTACCAGATTGCCAGCATTTCTTCAGGTCTCCCTCAATATGCTGCTCTAAACAGGGCAACTGGTTAATAAACTAGATACTAGTAAACTGACTGAACACATCTTATGGACTTCAGCAAACTTGCATCTTCCTCATGTTTTTTCATACATAGTTTTCTATTGTGCTACACTAATGTTAGCATCTTTACTGGTGTTTTGATATGACACAGTAAAAATTGGATACATAACATATTGCAGTGCTATTCTAGTTTGTGAACAAAACATACACACGTAGTTGTTTTCTTGCTTCTGATGGTTTGTGTTGAACCAGTTAAAACTTAATGATGAGTGTTTTAATTGTGATGTGTGACATTTCCTCCCCAACACAAATCTGGGCGCAGTAAACGGAGCAGATTATATGACACAAACAGAAAGCCACAGCACTCTCTCTCTCTCTCTCACAGTGAACATCATTATAAAATGTGAAAAGGGCTTCAATACGAAGTGGAAAACCTAGTTTATATTATCGAATTTATGTGAACAAACTCTTACACAGTTCTGTAGAATCCTGCATACGAAACTGGTCACACAAAACTTGTCCACGTTTCCTTTGTATAATCACAGGTTGTAGACTAAAAGCAGGTATTAGAAGATGAGGTTTTTAGGGACTGATGTCATCATAAAATGAATTGTAGGTCCAAGAGGCTCTGATCTATGACCAAAGAGAGCAGAGATGCAAACATACACCGATGGTACAAACAAGATCAGAGGGGTTATTTTGACTAAAATCTAGCTGACTCCTTAAATGTGCTTATTAGTCAGTGTGTAACCAATACAGCAAAAGGAAAAAGAAAATAAGGCCGCTTTTTACATAGGTTTGAACTAGGCTCATGAAGAAGATACTCTACACCTTTAAGCTAGCAGGTTCAAGATTTTTCTCACGTTGTTCCCCGATTTTAAAACAATAATTAAGCATCCATGGTCACACAGACAACTCGAAGTGCTTTAACAATACACATGTTGGTATTAGCCAAACTCACAACCCATCACACAATTAATATCCCTTGTGGTTGTGAGTTGCCCAAAGCTATGTTACTATGTAGAGTGGGGAGGCTGAAATTAAACTCACAACATGCCTGACAACTACTGTCACCATCATGTACCAGCTGAACCCAATAAATTATGCTGTATTTGAAATTGAATGGGAAAAAATGTTTAAGTCCAACAAAAGCTTTTCAGAAAATCTTTTAATACTGCTCAGGAATGCTTTAAATTCTAACTGGAATGTAACTAAAAGACAATTAAACTGGAACTGTTGAATGAGGCATCAGTTTTTTTAACCTTTGTTTTTTTAGACAGCAGGTTAGGTGAGGTAGTTCTTTGCGTGCTTACCTCACCTCTGAGAACTCAGATATTTGAACGGTAGCAAATCTACTGTCTTTCTGTTAAAAGCTTTGTGCCCACTGGTCCTGTTTGTTGACACAGTAACCTGATCTCTTTTCCTCAACGCTGTATTCCTGAAGTCCAAAACATGTATATACTTAGAGGATTGGAGGATAAAAGGAGCGCAGACCACAGGATGGCAGCCGGACTAAAAGCTTCCTGTGGCGGCGCAGGCAGCAAGGCGGACTTGGCAGATCAGCTGGCAGGGCAGATGTTTTAGGTGAGAGGCAAAGCAGATAGCACAATCTGAATAATTCATCAGATCGTATTGAAGATGTGATATATTAAGACACGGCGCACAAGACATCCTTTGGCCTCTTTCAGCACTTTTTGTGTACAGTGTAGCATGGCTGCAGGGCTTATATCAGTATGCATCTCTGCTTTCCTTCTGGCTGCTATCCACTAAATTGTGTACAGTGTAAGAAACAGTCAGAGATGTGCTGGCCAGACCTCCAGACATCTGCACAGGAAGAAGCTGCTCGGCATGCAGGTGAAGTTTAACATCACAGGAAGTAACACTGGTCATGTGTTGTCTCTGATAAGACCAGCTGGGGTCAGCGGGGTCTCACCGACTGTGGAGAGAGAAAAAAATGGTTCCAAGGAACACAGTGATGAAGATAAATTACCCATAGCTATGTTTCTCTCTAGTTTTTTTTTTCTTAACTATTACACAAATATTTAACTCTTCCTTATAAAAGAATAATGTTCTTGATGCAGAAAATTCTCCTGCATTGCTTTGAAATTCAAGTATACCAATTTATTCTGCGGTCAAACCATAGACCCCCTATCCTGTTTGTAAATAATGAGATGAATTTCTGGCTTCATGCAAATGTCAGAGATAAATCTGCAAAGCACTCTCTTGGGCTTTATGGAAATGGAGCCTTGAGAAAGATAAACACAGTGGATGTTTGTTAATAAGAGACTTGAATGCTTGAATATTTGTAACCACTTCTCCGCATATCACGACTAATGTCATCAATTATAAACAACATTTTTTCAATGTTTTGAATAAGATGGAAATAAGCTTCCACTTGTGTATTTTTTCTTTTTCACTTTAAGTCACAGAATAGTGGCCCAATTTCCAATCACAGATTTTGTGAAACTTTGACTTTATTATAGATATTTCTTGTCCTGTTTCAATCCCTATTTATTTCTATTAGTTTCAGAGACAAAGTTGCATCATGAGTGTTAAAGAAAGAGCTGTTAGCATTGCACATTTACTACAAACAACAAAATGATTACAGAGTTGACCTTTCAAGCCATTTTTACTATCTTATATCAGTTTTTAGAGCACTGGTTAGCACAGTTAGCATTACAGATGTCCCTGAGTGTTTGTACCATGCAGAAGATGTAGATTCTTACCTTAGCTGTGAGATTTCCAAAGGGCTTTCAGCACTTCCTAATCTGGGATGATGTGTGACAGAACTGGACTTCAAAAGAATAAAAAAGAACAACTTTGCTGTAATATCAACCAGCTTTTTGCTTTCTACTGACGTCTATCCTGTTTGAGTTAAGTACCAGACAAGAAATCCGTCTTTAGAAAATACATTTTCTTTTTATAAAGGTTTCTCACAGCTTCTTTGCATTCTTCAGCTTCATTTTTAAACACCTTACTGATAATGAAAATAGCCAAGCAAGTCTTCTTCACTCATTAACAATTTTCATTCCAAGTGTATGCAGCATTCTCTAATATCAAAAAAATGCTTGATTTTTAGTCTTAACCAGGTCACGGAGGTCAAATGTAAAAGTCAGCTCTAATTGCAATCAGTAGCAATTTTTTATTTATTTTTTTTTTTTTGTGCAGTTCTGGTAACTGATATTTCATAATCTGGCACTTTATTTGTCATTTTCATTCCAGCTTGCAGTTACCTAACCAGTCCGCACTTGTAAAATGGATAAAATGAGAGAAGGTGTTGAAATATGTGCTTCATGCTCTGGTATTAAAGTGCGGGGGCTCAGCTTTCTTGTGACACTTCATTTCAACTTCATCTCTCCATGGCATCAAGGCCCACATGCAGGCATCCATCTTGAGTGGCCTGGGACACTGTTTGGACATGTCAGGACTCTGATTTTATTTGGTGCAAACACAGATGAGGGTTTCTCTCTAAGACACAGAGGTACATTCATTGAGGTTCCTTCGGTTCAGAAACCAGTGTTAAACAGTGTTACACTTCCTCTGGATTTATAGGGAATTAAGTCATTTACATCATGTGCACAGTTGTTAGCAATATGTGTGACTGCTCAAATCTGTACTGTACCTGCAGCCGAGAACTTTGAACTCTATCATCTGATATGTTTCTAATCCTCTTATTATGCTTGTCTGGTTAAATACTGCAGTCAGTCAGCCATTAAATCATCCAGCAAAGAGGTCAGTGAGGCCTATAATTCTGCTGTCCAGGCCTCTAATTATAGCATCATATATTTGCAATGTAAATATGAACAAGTGATTCAGTGCTACTATAAATAACAACTTCCAAAAAATGTGTGATTCCAACAAATTCAACTTTGCATCACAATAAAACTTTCAGAAGAGAGGAGCGATATTAAACTTGTATAACTTCCAGAACAAAGTGAAGTGAATTCATAAAATGTGATTTTGTCTGCTTATCTTGTATTGCATTTGTCTCTAAAGTTGAAACTTCTGGGAAATACATCAGTTGCAATGATTACAAGACCAGTGAGATTTGCTACCTGACATTCTCAGTAACCCAACTAATTGCTCTTAGCAATAAGGTAATTACTGTTTCTCTGAACAGCAACCTGTTGCGCAGAGGAGCTATTTAGAATTGTGTGTCAGAAAGAACGCAAGAAATTATCCTTATTGTGTAAGTCACTAAGTATATGGGCCATTAACAATTAAAAGTTGGGCATTTCTACTTCAGAGTAAATACTGAATGCATATTGATACCATGTCCTTTAATAAATCATGCAGCTCTAGCAAAAAACATTTTGTTGTATTTTTTTTTATCACAAATTGAAAGTCTTGTAGTAAGAATGGTAGGTGTATGGTTTTAAATTGTCTTTCAAAATAGTGATTCTTGAAAAAAACTTTTTTCAAAAGATTTTGTGCTTGATCCAAACCTTAATATTATCTCTAGCATTTGCTCGAGACTCGAGCATATGAGTGACATGAGCTCATTTGCCTTTCACTGGGCAGATGTGTTGCACCCACAGGTCAAAATTGGTCGTCTAGGATGCTCAAAGTTAATAACTGGAATTCAACCCAAACATCACTGTTCTAAAGAAATCCTAAAGTGTCTTGGATAACTGGGATAGCAAGGGTTGAGTGACTGCTGAGGAATGTGCAGCCGCCTATTGATCTTTACTAAGTGAGGTCACTTCATGTGGGGGGCAGCTGCCCACTTTCAGACATCTCATAATAGGGTCAGACTGACCCCCACAAAGATATTCTAATGTGGTCAATATGCCAACCAAAGAGGTCAAAGACAGAAAAAACCTGACTAGAGTAATGTTAAACTTTTGAGATAATGTGTAATTTTTCCTTTTTGCAAATGCACTAAAGAAATGATTATCCATTTACAATTTGTTTAGCAACAGCATACTTCAAGTTGTTGACTTCTCTGGTTCTCTTGCTGTTATCTCAGTTCTGCATACCATTCGCAACTCTCAAAAACAAACTGTCTCTTGGCTTAATCCAAGAGAAATTCTTAAAGGTTAAGAATTTCAAGACGCTTTCTAGCTAAACCCATCGTGCATCTGTTTGAGCTGAGGGCATCATAAATCAAAATTATACTATAAACAGTTCCCACATGTATAATTTTAGATAGTGCGCCATAAATGATTGAAGACTGAACATGAACCTTGTTACATGGGCCTGAATGAACAGGCAATTCCGTGATGTAATACTGATCGTTTCTCAGAAATCTTCTTTGGACATGTCAATGTTTTATTATTTTTTCATTTTTTGCATTATCTTCATTGATAGCACAACACATCAACACAATCAAAGCTAATTTTGAGCAATTTTTTCCTTGCCATTATCCTTTTCAGAGGAGACAAATTTGGAGTGACTATTTCCTTCTTCTCTGTTGAACAAGATGTTTAAGTTTGTAGAACCTTGAAGAGCATGTCTTTTAGTGGTTTGAGACAATCTCAATACAAAACTCTAGAGTTTTGTTGAAGGCTTGTCTCTGGACCATGTGGAGAAATGTCCATTCTGAGCCCTTTATCGGCCTCACACAGCGACGGATGCGCGCAGCTCTTTGCCCAGTGGCCTATAGCCTGAGCTTCTGTTTAAGCCTCTAAGCTACTGGAATGCGTGCAGCTTCTTGCAGCCGACATCAAGGGGGAGCAGCCACGTCGCTTTGTTTACAGCTTTTCCATGGATGCCACACCAGCCGAATCAATTTCAGTGAGCATAAATGTGTCGGAGCCTTGTCTGTTGATTGAATGCTCCATGAATTTGTAAGGGCAAAAGAAAAAAAGAGTCGCTCATTTTCTCTAGTCAATTTGTCTATAACTGACGGTTATCTAGTCTAAAATTTCAATGAGGTTTTGCTGTTTGTTTTAATTTACTGTGCAGTATTTTTATTTCCATTAAGTCCTCTGATTGACAAAATACACAAACTTAATAGTGACAAAAAAATTCATAATAAGATATGAAGTGACCAAACAAGATGGCAGGAAATGAGGTGGAATGTCAAAAAATGTAAGCTTAAAGAGATAGTTTGGACTTTTAAAGTCAGGTTTGGTAAAATGTTGCTATCTTGTCCAGTATCAGCTGCAAAGCTCTAGATTTAGCTGATGAGAATCCAGCTAATGGCTAGTCTGAAAGGAGACCATATTAATATGAACCTCTATCATTTTCAAACAACTTTAACTTCAAAAACATCACAATGGTCAATGCAAACAATAATTAATGAACATTTAAACTGTCCATACAGTTGTGCTGGATGCCGATTTGCACACAAGGCAGTTATTACAGAGGAAATGGTATGCTATCACTTATGGTATCGTCCTCTGTGAAACACACAACTGAGAAATGGACATCTAAAGTGTTTCCAGTCACAGTAACCCTTCCCTTAAATTGGTATAAAAATGTTGGCTTTGGTGTTGCTTTACTTTATAAGGCACTTACTTTTATCTGCTGGCACACCGACTCAAACCTACATTTACAATGTAAAGGTTACTGGCTTCTTTGTAATAATGGCTCTGCATAAATGATGGCATTTAAAAGGTTCATAAAGTAGTGTTTGCATGAATCGCTATGGTGTTTCTGAAACTTAAAGTTGCTTTAAGATGAAATAAGTCTCCTGTAGTCCTGGAATCTCCCTACCTAGCGTCAGCTTCCTAGATTTATATTAAATCAAAACTCCAGCAATATATTAACTTTTAGTGTAATCACACTAAAAATCTGAGCCATACCTTTAACAGTGCATTTTAAAACTCATTTTTCAGAAGAGTTAACATTGATCTTTGATGCTGTACAGGAAATATGCCTCCATATTTGACATGAAAAGATGCAAAAAGTACTGGAAGAAGAAGACAAACACCTGATTAAGCACATAGTTAGCTATGTCTAACATTTGTGTAATATTTGTAAATTATGAAACTCAGAACCTTGATGTATTTCAGTTTTTATTTGTATAGCTGAGATCAAAATGAGCAATTTGGATTAATAGAAAATCAAAGCCACTAATTCACTGCAGCAGATTCAAACAGTTTTTCATAAACATTTTCTTTTTTTTTTTTTTAAATGAACAGAAACATTTCAAATGAGACTGAATGTTTCAACAGGTCTGACCTACTTACCAGCAGCCAGGTCTGAAACTCTGAAAAGGCTCTTCACCTGACTCTGGCAGCAGTCAGGAACTCTCATAAAAACACAAGCCCCAGATATTTTTTTTATCTATTTTTTTCAGCTTCTCCTTATTAGACTGGACTGCATATGGGCATACTTTCTATCGAATGCAGCATAGAGTTCTTATTTCATCTGTTTGTTTGCAAGCAGTCACATTTATTAGAAAACATCTTGGACTATATTATATTCTTTTCCAACCCTGTGAAAAACAGACAGTAGTTTTTCTACAGTGCACTTTGGTTCCTCAGTAAATCTGTCAATGTAATTGTTTAGTTACAATGGTTAAATAAGGTAGAGAATGCCGCCAGGCCATCCTCTGCTATTCATTAGCAATATCTATTTAAGAACTGAAAAGGCTGCAATGTAAGCAGCCTGACCAACTGTCAGCATATCACATAGCACAGATAAAAATTCTAAAGGATCTTCCTTTTGAATTTTTTCAGTGTAACATGACACCCCAGATGGTTCACAGACGTAACTACTGAATGTTGCATGAAGAAAGATTTTTAACTTTAGACAACATAAGGAGTTTGATGCAAAATATCTTATTGAACCTAAAAATGTCAAATGATCGCAAAGTACTTCAAAGAAATGTTTAGATTAGTAAAAAAGAAAATAGCACTGATTAATGCTTAGTGAATAAAATGCAGTAATGTGAAACTTAGTTGTCCTCTCAGCATTAGAGCATGAAAGGTGTCGTAGACGTATGAATGCTAACTTTCCCAGAACAGGGTGTGACTACAGTAGAAAAGACTTTGGAAAAGAAATAGGCCATTTCAGCAAGATCAACAGTGCAGGCTCCTTCCTCAAAGTGGATCAACTTACACTGATTTAAAAAAAAGAAAAGCTGAAAGGGGCACAGAGAAAGAAAAAGAAGCTTTCGCCTTCACTTTCATGCTCCAGAGTTTATTAATGACAACATTTTGGCAATTTTAAGCCAGGTTAAGCTCTGTCAGATGTGTTTTGACGGGAGATTTGGCTGAATTGCCTGAAAAAGTTAAGTACAAAACCGTGAGAGGCTCGTTGTATCTTTTTTGTGAGATTAGACACTTTCAGGTAATTTCTGCCTTGTAAAAGTATTTATAAATCCTGGACCTTTCCACATCTTGTCCAATTGCAACAACCTTCAATCAGTTTGGTTTTTCTACATTTTTGCCCTTTCTTTTGGTAATTTTTTGATTGCGTTCCCCACAGCACCATCGTATTTTATTATGGGAATGATGCCTTCAGGGGGTTATGTAGTGTTAGTTTTCTGCACTTGAAAGACCAAAACACGTTTATGCTCATCCAAACTGGGGACTTTCTTCCAGATCTTTACTCTATTGCTTATCTAGTAGTAACATATAAACTGGACATCATATGACTTTCTTTCAACAACAGTGTTTCATGCTTGGTCTAAATGTAGGATTTTTATCTGTGAAAAGTTCTCTATAAATAAAAGTTGTTGAGCTCTACTTTTTGTTATCCTGGCCATTGCCTTCCTATGCATTTCCACTCTATTCTAATCTCCCTTTAGTCTGAAATTTCTCCCATTAAACTTGATTTCTCCAGCTGAAATTGAACTGAGCCAATCGCCAAACAGAAGCAGAAGTTGTGAACGATGATGTTGATTTTCACTTCAACAGAGTCCACGCCTCCAGCAAGAAATTGTTTTTCAATAGATGAGACTCCAGACCCTCTGTATGAAGAAAAGCATAGAACAAGGAGGCTGGATTTTAACAGGTCAACTTTGTGTTTGTGTATCATGCAAAATTCTAATAAAATACATTGGAATTTGTAGGTGATACTTGACAAAATGTAGAAAAGTTCAAGCGGCATGATTACCATTACAGGGTGCTATGGGACATAGGATTTTTGCTTGGAAACCTTTAGTAAAGACTACTTTGGTCCTTTTCTTTGCTTTTCTTCATCCTTCCCTTTTCATGATTAAGATTTTTCTTTCTGTCACGGAGCTCGTGCTGCTCTTCTTTCACAGACTGGCATTAATAGCTGTGGCAGACCCAGCGACAGACCTCGGAGCTTCACTGCTTGACATTTCATCAGCGAGACTTGTCTGCAGTCTGTGCATGTGTTATGGAAATTGGTGCAGAGGGGAAATTGAATGAAATCGAATATCTTTTCAGACATTTGAACTTTTGAAGGATGATTTAAGCACTTGTGTTAACTTTTTAAAGACAGAACTAATGATATGTTCTCAGTCACTTTCACAGCATATATTCCACTAATCAGCCAATGCATTCCTGTCTTATTTTAGCTTCATATACGATATTTAGAAAAATCAGCACTTTTGATAAAAATGACTGTTTCTGACCTGGTGCCTTTCCATACAGGAAGCAAGTTTGATTCATTGAACTCCACTGGCACTTGAGTTCAAAATGTCCCTTATCTTTGTTCAATAGTTTAATAAGATTTTAATTAGGCAATTAAAAGTCTTTGGAGTAGCATATAGTCATAATTACTGCTGTATGCTTCACTCTGAGATGAACGGGCCATTAATTATTCTGAACAGGGTCTGGGGATTGCACGTAAAATGGGTCAATCAAGAAGAACTTTTTTTTTTTTTAAGTAGTCATCTGATCAGAGATACAGACATTTTCTTTTAACACTAACTAGAAGCAGAATGATGCTGCAGCAGCAGCTGTTTTTGATCTACTGTTCTCTAGATCTAAACTAATGACTCACAACTGAGACCAGATATTGAAAACAAAATGCAATGTTTGTTACAATTCCAGTTGTTTATAATGTTTAATAATTGCTCTGATTAAAGCTTTAGAAAAATGCTTTTTTCTTTTGTTTCCTGACAAATCTGCCTTCATTAAATGGCATGTTCTCCTATCTTTCCCCTTTTGAAGGGTGAAATTGAGTGTCCATCTCCTCAGTGTTTCAGCAACTAAATTTAAGAATATTTTTGCAAATAAATTCACAAAAATGTTCAAAGTCTGAAAAAGGTTTCTAGATGATATAATAATCATCTTGTTTCCTTGGTATTTTTCTTTTAAATTTATTTTTCAACCTATCGCCATAAAACCTAATCGTTTGCAGATTTTCACACAATACTGCATAAAATCCCAAATAAATCCATTGAAGTTTGGAATGGAGTGGTTTGAAAAATATGTGATGTTTTTTGATGTTTGCATCGTTCACTATAATTGCAGATGTTTGTATGTGTATGTATAAGATTTTTATGAAGCAGCACAGTGAGTAAGTTAACTCATCATCTCCTTAGTGAAAAATTTGAGGAAGAACCACTCCAGGCTCACCGCTTGAACGTTACTGGAGCAATGTGGGGATACACAAAAATGTGATCATAATTCATCACAAGTATTGTGTGTCAGATCTGTGTTGTGGAAGTGTTATCAATTGTTACTCACAAACAAATATCATTAGAACTGATTAAGTGTGTTGAAGCAATAGTTGGACAGCTGATACTTTGCACAATTTTATCATAATAGTGATTCCACACAGCTCACCTGATAAATCAGACACTCTGTGCAGTCAGACATGCTCTTCTATTTAAATCTCTCCAGGCAGATGACACTCTCCATATCTCACATCTGCTTTATGTCACAACGGACTGTTTTTAGTGATGCGGAGCAGTTTGGGGGTGGGTTGGGGGTTTGCAGTTAGAATCATAGGCTGAAGGTCACACGTGGAAACATGTAACCTGAGGTGATCCGTGTTCATCTGCATACAGGTGGCTTTTTGACACGCATGGCATGCCAAGAGGTCACGTTTGTGATTCGGCACTATTCCAGACGACGTGTTGAGCACTGACCCAAGCTGTTCTACTGAAATAGTAAATGGTAATGGTTCCACCACCTGTTTCAGCTGCGCTGCTATTTATACCATTCACACTCATAGAAGCGAAGCTGTCATGGAGAAGCTTTTTCTGTATATATATACATATATATATATATATACAACAGGAAATGATTGACATAGTTCTGGGAAACTCCCAGTTTAGTTCAATATAAAAGTCTTTTCTTCTTTTCCCTGTTGTGAAATGTTTTGACAAAGTGGCAAAAACATAACCTTCAAATGGTTTTTTGCACTATAATATATCTTTGTTAGAAGTGTTTATACCAGTTTAACATCACAAGCAGCTATTTCTGTTTCCTCCTCACTCTACTGTGACAGATTTGCATATTTTAGGTGGTTCTTATTGCCATTTCAGCTCCACGTGTTAATGAATCAGTGCTTTTCTTGTGATAAATTCTCACCCAGTTTCCTGCAGAACATTCCTCTGTCTGAGTCAACAGTTTCTCTCTCTAATCAGCCATGTTCACTTTAAGGAGAACTCTTGCTTCCACTGTCATATGATAGTCTAGTTAGGAGAAACCAGACCAATGGATTAGTGAGACATAGGGTTCAGACATGGTTTGGATGGCAAAACTCTATACTTTTACAAACTGGGGGCTCTGGGATTTATAGACTTTTTATTGAATATTTAAAGAGTTTAGAGGTTCCAGCAGTACAAGTTCCGTCTGAATTTATGGTAGATGTTTTTACTGCGGTAAGGTGTAAATTTTAAAGACCATAGTGGACAAACCTATGGATAGATTTGATTAATTTATGTATTATTTAAATATGTATATTAGCAGGACAGAACTCATTAAGATAAAAAAATTGTTTTGCAAAAACATCTTGTCAAAACCGGCAGTACCACAAAAAATAGTTTCAGCTTGTAAGACATGTTTGTGTGGCATTTAGTAAACAAGAAACTGGATGAACAAATGGATGGTGAATAGACAGATAAAAGAAAAGATGAATACAGAGCTGAATGATGCAAAAGATATATTATATTCCATACTCCTTCAGACAAAAAAAATAAACCATAGCATATTGCAAATCAACAGCTTACTGAGATTTTATAAATTTTATAAATCGTAAAATGCTTAAAAGTTGGGGAAGTCCTTCATATTCAATGTGAAAGTCTGACAAATGAAAAAAAGTATGTCAAACGGATAAGTCTAATGTGTTGCTGAAGGCTGTACAGAGAGGAATATACGAGCACTGTAGGAGGAGATGGTAGACAGAGAGTTTGGAGAGCATCATCCAGAGCGGGAGCACACTATCATGTCTGTGTAGAGGGTGAAAGGGATGATTCAGTTTATGCATCATGCAGGCGAGAGCAGTGAAGTGCAGAGTTGCATGTAGATTTCACTGCTGTCTGAGGCGTCCTTGTTCTCATACCCTCCAACTTTCTCTACATTCTTCGGTCAGATTCCTGCTGGTTTCCTTTGCTGACTGATACACAAACCAAGAATTAATGATGTTTCCCAGGTTTTCAATATGACTCTGCTGCATAAATAAGCATTTTCTTCTTTCCTTTACAGTCTTTCCTGCTTTCCAAACAACCTCCGCCACGCTCAGATTCAGACTGCTCCATTTATAACAAGCAGCCGAGTGCTTATTGACTAAAATTCTGGATCTCCATGACAGAAACCAGGAATAGACTCCCTCACTATGGTCTGCCATTGATTTCCACAGCTCACATGAAACTGAATCTCCATTTGGTTGCGTCTGAGGAGCTTCTTGTGGCAGGTGTAATGGAGCATTTGAGGTTGTAACTGGGATGTCCGTACTAAGGTTTTCCTTTACGCCTCAGTGTGTTCAGTAGACTTACATCAGTGAATTACCCTTTAACTCTATTACTGGTATAATAGATAGCTGTTGGCTTTATTGGTGAGAAGATTAAGTTTTTTATTTATTTATTTTTTTTTTACAATGTCAGTGGAGATATTAAAGAGGAAAATGAAAATTAATTAATATAATCTCTGTTGATTTTTACAAATTAACTGGATTTAATATATAAGCTTTCTTTTCTGGCATCAAAGCTGAAGTTTGATAAACAGTTGCTCATTGTCTTTAAACTTTATAAAAAGATTTTTAAGTAAGACTTTCAATACAGAGATTTCAAAGTTATTTATTTTTGCTTTAAACTGACTTACTAGCACTAATGACACAAGGAAGGCCATTGTTTATTAGTATTCAGTTATTTAAATTACTGACCTCAGTAACACAGAGCAAGGTCACATTTCCAGATGACTTTTAACTCCTGTTAGACGTTGTAAAAAAAAATTTCAATAACTAATGGTACGAGACATTTATACAAAAAAGAGGCATTTTCAATGTTTGGCATATATTTCTTCCTGTATAAGTTTGGTTGTGTTTTGAACTTTTATCAACAGACTTTTAGTGATGCATGTGCTACACTTGTCTTGGCTGTGTCATTTAAGCCAACTGGCAGCAGTGGTCTACAAGGGTAAAATAATTTTATTTGTGATATATTTCATTGTGGGTCAAGGTAAATGGTTTGCTGACAAAACTTACAATGAAAGTTGCTTTCAAAACATTGCATGATGCCTTTACATTCTTTTTCTTAATTTCTTTTTTCATTTTTTCCCAAACACAACTGTTTTAATTTACTAAATCCAGAGCTGTTCTTAACTTAAACCAATTAAAATATCCCATCTAATTTTTTTTTTAAAACCAACATAAACATCAGTCAGATTTTATATTACTTTTTATTCTTCCTTTTACATTTGCCAAATTAGTGTTTTCAATTGCTCAGAAGCAGCCACTTGTTTCTGTTTTTTGGGGTTTAAGATTCCACTGCATTCCTTTTCCCCTAAGTGTCTAGATGTTCCTGCACTGTCATGTAAAGTTTGCAAGGGGATGAATGCAGAAACATATTCTCTTCTGGTTGCAGTCTGGTTGCAAGTGGGCTTTGGATTCAACATTGCAGAGTGACTATCCCATGTCTATTACACTTACTGCAATTA
The DNA here is from genome assembly GCF_002775205.1 of Xiphophorus maculatus. Classification (NCBI taxonomy): domain Eukaryota; kingdom Metazoa; phylum Chordata; class Actinopteri; order Cyprinodontiformes; family Poeciliidae; genus Xiphophorus; species Xiphophorus maculatus. The sequence continues at coordinate 10,069,007 of NC_036444.1, forward strand.
CTTTCCTAAACATAAGGCGATGGAGAGAGTAATTCAGTGATACAGCAAGGTTACCAGCAGAAGAATAGTGTTTACAAAAAGCAGTTTGTAGAGCAATGAATCTGAACCTGTAGCACAAGTACCACAGGTGATAGGTTGCCTTCAAGAGTACTCAGAAGTAATTTTGGCATTAGATTTGGAAGGTGGGTATGAATGGATTAAGTGTGATATAAAACTACTAAACAGCAGCAGCTTAAAAGATCAGTTGCTCAAGCACATTAATTGTTGCTTTATCAGAAATCTCTCAGTAGAAAATTGCTTTGAAGAAGGTTATAAGACCTTGCGGACGACGGTAAACCAACAACAATTGCAGGTGGCTGCTTATACTGTGTTCAAGTTACCTCTGAAGTTGTAACTTGCATCTGGAAATGAGATCAAATTCAATTTAACTGAGTTCTAGTTCCAAATGCAATAGCCTGTGGGATTTGCTCCTTTATCTAGTCAATAACTAGGGAGACTACAGTTTACAATAACAATGTATTTCCCTGCACATCGTACTTTCAAACACACAATACTACGAAGCATTCATGTTTCCGGAGGTTTTATTGTGGTACAAATTACCAAAAGCGGAAACTAAAAAAATAAATCATCCTACTGTACTACTTACTCAAAATGCCTTTCAGTGCAATTTATCATGGAAAACTTGTGGTATTTGTCATAAAACACTCAAGACTCTCTGACATGTAAATAAAAGAAGACATAATCTTCTGAGCATCTAATAAGTATATGCAGTGCATTACTCTAATCAACACAACTACAAAGATGCTAAATATTCTCTAAGGATCACAACTAAATCTAAACTTCTCTAAAATGAGCACAAACTCATTTCAGAATTCAAACAACATTATTAACTTCTAGAATTTTATGCAATAAAATAGTGCCACAATCACAGAGCTTACCACACAGGGAACATTGTATTCAACTACAATAGTTCAAATATCCTGATTAAAAAGGATATTTTGCTTCACAGTAAGCAAAGTGGTTTGATAAATGCCTGATCAGCTGTTAAATAATTAATTATAGTAGGAAATGACATGTGCAAATTAGCTCATACAACATACTAACACAATGTTGTGTTTTTTTTCTTTTTCTTCAAAGGTATCTGTTGAGACCCTGCAGTTCGGTGTTTCCATAGAAGAGGTTTTCTCCTGTGCTCTCAGGTCAACGATTGTAATATCAAACAACAAGGAGTTTTCTCTCTTCCCAACATTTCACCAGATTTCCATCTGAAGCACCTGGAGCTGCAAGAGAAGAGGCTGTGAAAGGAGATAAACAGAAACAGGCACACTTCATGAATTCCCCCAAAACCTAAAAGAGACAAATAGTACAAGTTGGCTGGTGGACCAGCGGTGGCATGTGGACGATGAGTATGGCTTGGCTGTGTCTCCCAGCCTACACTGTCCTACTTCTTGGTTTCCTTCATCTGGCTGTCACAGAAAATGATGTCACTCCACGTCTCAGCTTTCCCTACAGTAAGTCCCTTCTTTAAATAACTATGACATTTATAAAGGGTTTTATTTATTTTTTTACTTCTTACTGACACTAGCGACAATTAGTTGAATAGATCAGACAGGAAATGGCAGAAGAAAGAGAAGAAAGACATGCAGCACAGGATCCAGATTCGGGAATCGAACCCCTGGTTTGCATTCGATAAGTGTCTCCTACACAGGGACTACACCACCAATAGATTTTCTATCACCAGTTTCTCCCACCTTTTAACTTCTCTAGATTTATTATAGGTCTCATTTTCTCATCTTTTATTAATTGGTAGGTTTGTGGTTGTTCTGCATCATCCCTTCAATGAAACACAGGTTGCCTCTCCCAACTAATCAGAGTAGTAGGACTTCATTTATATATGTCAAGAAAGGGGGCTGAGTACTACTGAGCACCTCACCTTTTAGATTTTCAAAACATTTTATTTAACAGCTGTGTATGATACATTCTAATGGGATAGCACATGCAAATTCTATTGAAATACAGTGAAAATTGTGGTTGTGACATGACAAAATGTGAAAAAGTTCATGAGGCATGGATGCTTTTGCAAGGAATGCATTTCGAATCATAATAGCGCCTTATGCAAGCTGCAGATGCCTGAGGCTCCAGATGTGGTTGTATCAGATCCTTTTATGTGAACTGCAACATTTGGCCAAATGTCAATCAATTGTCAAATAAAAAATGAATGGAGAAAAAAAAACTTTACAGACCTGTTGATTTTGGTAGCATTTAACTGCAAGTAAGAGTTGGTTCTGCTGAGTTTCTGTGGGTCAAACATATTTACATACAGGCCTGTGGTTGTTGTAACTTGCTTCACAAATTCACTCAGGCCTTGGGTGTTACTGATTTTATCAAAAATGTATCTTTTCATGCCTACGCTTGCAAAACTGACTTGAAACTTTGAAACATGTTGAATATTCCTGTCAGCTTTCACTGAAAATATATCTTATTTGAACTCACCCAAGGCAAGTCTATGCAAGTTTATTTATAGTTCACATTTTAGACACAAGGCAATTCAGGGTATTGTACATAATGAAAATATATGTAAAAAATTACATTGCTGAAGGATAATAAAAGAAAGTAAAGAATGGACTACAGAATACAATTGATTTTTCAGTATAAATAGGTCAGTCAAAGGTAGCTGTGAAAGAACTCTGGATTTCAGCGTCATGTTTTCTTTTTCCATGAAAGGTGATTTATGGTCATACAGCTAGAGCATGTAGAAAAATTCATAACCGTGAATCAGATTATTGTTGGGATGCAGCGGAGTTGACAAGTTGGATTTCAACAAGAATCGCACCTTATTATCTCCATGGAAATTAAACACAATGACAGATTAAGGAATTAGTGTGAGATTGTAGTGTTTGAACTGTGGTGAGTGACTCATGGTCAGGCTTCATTAGTGTATGTCAGAGAAGATTGTGTGGAAGGATCTCGTTGAGTGCTCTTATATAGTCCTCTGATTCCCTTTTCAGCCCAGGACTACTTTGCGCTTTCAGAAAGTTGAGCCTGTCTGAGCTTGCGCCTTGTCTACATGTTGGACTTTTTACCTGAACATATAATCTCTCTCACCTCCCCTGCCTTTGCAGAGCCCACAGAGGCTGAGTGTTTCATAACAACACACATCATCAATCATTTTGTGAAAAGATGCTTTATGCGCTTCTCTGTTCTGCTGCAAAGATTTGCTTTTAGGGCGTGCAGCCAGAGTTAAACAACACCATAAAACATGCATGATTCACATGCCTCAAGTTCTCAGTATATAAACTGATGCATACAGTCTTTGAGTCTGATGCCAATCAAAGTTGGTTGTTTTGTTCTCTGTCTTGTAGGTTTGCATTAAGGCTAATAAGGCCCATAACCAGCCTGTGCAGGAACATAAGTCACCTTTAACAGTGAATTAATTAAATTTCTATATGGATGGTAGCTCTGAATTCAAATGATTTATTCAAAAACACATCTTGTTGCACTTAGAAGGCTGTAGATCAGGGGTGGGCACTCCTGGTCCTCGAGGGCCGGTGTCCTGCAACTTTTAGATGCATCTCTACTTCAACACACCTGAGTCAAATAATGAGGTCGTTAACAGGACTCTGGAGAACTTGACTGCACTTAGGAGGAGATTCAGCTGTTGGATTCAGGTGTGTTGGACCAGGGAGACATCTAAGAGTTGCAGGACACCGGCCCTCGAGGACCAGGAGTGCCCACCCCTGCTGTAGATCATGAAATAAGGAAAATCATGAGTTTCAGTATGTGAATGAAGGTCAGCAGAGCTTTGATAAATGCTGCCTTGCTTTGGTAACGTCAGTTCTGCTACGCTGACATTTTCCAGTCTCCCCGCAGAAAGTCTTTGTCACATTGTATATACAGTATCAAAGCAGAATGCAGAACCACAAGCCTTAGGGACATGAACTTTATACAGCAAAAACTGTCGGGCCTCGTCACGGCTTCCGGTGCTCTCTGTCCTATCTGAACGCCTGTTAGCTTGACAGCTTGCATGCCTAAACTGTTGCAGCTTAGGCAAGCCAGAGAACCGGCTGGCAGATCTTCATCGGTAGATTTCTCATTTACTAATGTCCCCTCCACTTTCCTCTGGGTCCCTCTGGATCCCCCTGGTTCCCGCCTCTGCCTTAATGAAGAGGGTAATCTGCCATGAATAATGAATGGGGATTTGTATGTGTTATGGTGTGAACACTTGTCTGGTTCTCATTATGCGCCTATCAGCACGGATCATGGGTTCATGGAGTAAAGCCTGCAACTGCCTTTCTCTCTGCTTTTGTTCCAGACTTTAATGTAGACCATACTGAAGGGCTTTGTGTGTTGGCGTGCTCTTTAAAGGCACACCTATAAGCCCTCCCCCTCCTCTATTTTTTCCCTGTTGATCCCTCTGTGACAACCCAAGTGACCATGGTTCTTTATTTTGGGCTAGGGCCATCCCTGCAGCCATGCTGTGAGCGAGAAAGTTTTCATTTAAATGTTGCCATGTTCAAATTAGCTAAATTAGCCAGTCTGCAGTAACTTCAAATGACAGCAGCATCAAGTGATATTACAGCTTTGTAATGCTGTTGCTGTCTGAAAAGTATGTTTAAGTGGGATTTTTTTCTGTTTGAGTGTAAAGTGAGAAGTGTTATTTACTCTGTAGTACAGATGCACCTGTTGAATCTTTTTTTTTCCATGGAGAAGTTCTTAACCTTGTTCCATGTACTTTGTCAAAGCATAATTACAAATAGGAAATGTAGTGCTGCAAACACGTGATAACTACAACAACAAAATTAGTAATTATTAGGTAATATCAAGCAGTTTTTTCTAAAGACTATCTGGGTTAGAAAATTATTATTTTTTTCTATCTAAAAGTATATTAAATGAGTTTGGCTTCTTGTATTAATAATAAAAATTCAATAAGATTGGTTGTGTCTTACTTCTATCATTTTTATATCAAAACATCTGTATCTATCTGAATTGTATCTATGTAGCCAGTCTGCACATTGTGAAAAATTTTATTTTTTTCTATTTGTTGATTCCATGAATAAACCATTCCTAGCCAGCTCCTCAAGCTAAAATTTGTACAAAAATACAATATTCAGTCAATCTGCACTTTATAAGATACACCTTGCTAATAATTAAGTTTTAACTCTGTCATAATGTAATAGCTCCCTGTGTTCTTTGTGGCATAGATTCAACAAAGTGTTGGAAACATTCCTCAGAGATTTTGCTCTGAATTGACTTGATATAATTCCAGATTTGCTTAAAATCTGTCATCTTATCATCCATAATGCAAATTCCCCAATCCACAACAACCCAAAGGCCCTTGATTGGATTGAAATCTGGTGACTGTGGAGGTAGATGGAAAACAGTCAACTCACTGTCATGTTCAGGAAACCAATCTGAGGTGATATAAACTTTGTAACAGTATCCTACTGGAGGTAACAATCAGAAGATGAACACTCTTGGCCATATAAGGTCAAAAACAAAAGACTTGTCACTGGATATTTTCTATTTTAGACCATTCTTTTCAAACCAGAAGGATAGTTTGTGAAAACCCCAGTAGATCAGCAGTTTCTGAAATACTCAGCTCAGCTCAATTGGCACTAACAACCATGCCACACTCATATTTATTTAAATCTCCTTTCTATCTCATTCTGATGCTCAGTTTGAGGTTCACAAGTCTTTTTCATTGTATCTAGATGCTTAAATGCATTAGGTTGCTGTCATACAAATGGGGTCAGTGGCTGTACATTGTAATATGGGTTTCTTTCATTTTTAATGTGCAAGTGCCATTAAGTCACATTTTAAGCACTAATAATTATCATAACATGTTTGAATGCATATAGTAAGTTTTTGTTTCTTCTTGTTTGTTCTACTTCATAACACCACAATGTCCATATTGTGCATATAATCCTGTACCTATTGACCTCTGCAAAGTTGCTTTGCATACAAGGTGCTTTTTGTGCTTAGCGAGTGTAATTGCTCAGAACAAATAGTAAGGTCTTAGTGCTGTGCTGCATTTAGAAACAGGTCAGGACCTCCTGTACAGCCCCTCTGTTCTTAATGCTCCAGAACCAGAGGAAGGGGTCATGGTGAGTTCCTGATGAACCAGCACCTGCTTAACATTATTACGGTTAATTCAGCATTTGTTGTTCCCTGAATGAACAAGGACTGCCTCATGAGAAAACGCTTCTCCTGAGGTGTGTTCCTTTTTAATAATTTATCAGAGTATAGCGCTCTTTATGTTTACAGATTAGCAGGATTCCTGCAATATCACACTGTGGTGTTGTAAATCGCACTACTGAAGCTTATATTGTTAATCCACGCCATGGAATATGTAAAACATGTTTTTACCCTGCCTTCCCCTCATTTTCCATCACACTTGCAGATATTTGTAGTTCTCACACCATGACATTATTAGAAATTAGAAAAGATATTGTCCACAGATGGTGCCGTAGGGACAATATCTTACTAACAAAATTCAGCCCCACAGTTTACCAACACAAACAGCAAGGCTCACTACTTGGCCAGAGGAACTTCTCAACCTCTTGGCCTTTTCATAATGCACTCCAGATGCTCCAGTCCCTGTCCTTTAGCTTTACTGGTTCACTCTCCCACACAATTATCCATTCAGGAGGAGCTTTTAAAAGCAAGCTTTAAAATACTTGGGATAATCCAGTTAGTGTTCCACTGTGGTTGTTTGGTATCTTACAAGACAATTTGACACTGCTATAGGTTGACCCTTGTTAAAGGTTTCTGCCTCTGTGGTCACTGCTTAAATGACTCCCCATCCTGTGAAAGCAGCAGTGCAAGGAATTCATCTACACAGAGTTTTGTTCTTTATGCCCAATATGTAGGAAATTGTCCCTTTGCTCTAATATTTTCTGCACAATGCAAAACCTATTCTTAATATAAGCTGTCAGTTTCCATAGTCATATAGCTTTCTCTGTGGGTATTTCTGTAATGAATACATAAAGATTTGTTTATCTACTTTGGGTTGTGAGTTTGCTTCTTTAATAAGTCCTGCTTTTCTAAAACCATTATTTGCTAGCATTACCTGGAGCTCCCTGAGACATTGCAATGTAGGTCATCTTAATGCTCAGAAGACTGGGAATGGGCTCTCTGATGTCCCTTAAAGATCAGTTGCTTGATACAAATTGGACAATGGCACTTTTTTTCTGAGCAAACAAAGATCACATGGAGTTAGTCAAGGCTCCATTCTTAGGCCACATGTATTCTATATCTATGTTTCATGTAGCTCAGACTGTGACGTACTGAAAGATCTCTTTGCTTATGACAGGAAATAATAAGTCCCTGTTTTCTGGTCCCAAAAATTGATAATTAGGGATCCGTAATCTAAATCTAGACTCCATGAGGCAAAAAACCACAAAGTAAGAAACAAAGGTTTTATCATAAAATCAGACATTAATTTTAACATACATTACATCTATATATAAATCAGAAGATTATTTTTAGTAATAATGCACCTGCACCTGAATTGGTTTCTGTATAAAATATATATGAGGTATCTGCAACTCATCCAAAGTGTTGATGCCACAGCCAGGACCAACATCTGTTCTTTCACCCTATTTGTAAAACGTTAACTTATGATGAATAAAGTTTAGCTATCTATCTATCTGTCTGTCTACTTTTAAACATTAACAAGATGATACATGATTTTCCTAAACTCCTCAGCTCTAGAACAGACACCTCTTAAACTTCAAGATGCACAGAGACTGTTGATTGCAACTTTATCTGTTCATTTGATCATGCCTTGTATTTTTTTGTATTTATTTGTCTTAAAATTGCCTTTATATTACTTATATCTAAAATTTTCTAAGTGTTTTATTACATTTCTTGTTTTAATTTAGTTTCCTTTGTATGTGTTCCTTTGTTAATCTGTGAAGCCTTTGGAATTGCCTTGTGTATGAATTGTTCTATAAAAAAAGTTCTCGTATCTTTTTTATTATCACAGTTTTTGGTGATGTTGACAACTATGGCAAGTACATTACTGTGAATTACAATTACAATGCAGTAAGCACATTCCTAGTGGTAAAAAATGTATTTATGATATTATCAGTGATATTCAAATCAAATTAAATCAAGCCTGTTTTTGTTTGTGATAATATTCCGCTGAACTCACTTGTAAATGAGCTGATATAAAAATAACAAAAAAGGCACCATTTAGTCAAATACAGTTCTGACTCTACAAAAGAAAGCCTTTAGATCACTATAAGTAAAGGTCAGAATACACTTCCTTTCAAAGATGTTCCACAGTCAATAAATCCTGCAAATGTTCACTTCTGCTTCAATGTAGCCTGCATTTTATGAAATAAATCTATAAAATCATCTTTTCCCATTACAAATAGACCTATTGTGTTGTGGTTCAAAATTATATTTGCCACAGTTAATGGCACCCAAGACACTGATCATTAGAATGCTAGAGCAAGTTCTTTGTATAGTACAGTTCATACACAAAGCAAATCAAAGCTGACCCAATAGAATAGAATGGGACTCCCTTAAACTTCATAATAATCTGTTCCCAAAAAAGATTTTCAAGTCCATCTAAGACAGTTTTCAGAAAATTTAACAGTGCCATTTGTAGAAATTAATTTTAATTACATAATAATGGCTATGATGCTTTATTGCTTGCAGCTGCAAAGTGTGCAGTTCATGGCTTAGTGGGAAAAGGTCACAGATGAAGTGCTACAACCACACAAAGCTGCTCTCACAAAGTCCATCATCAGAGGTCTACTATCACTGACATGATGAGATGTAAAGCCTCCAGCTTTGCCTACCAATGTTTTGGTATAATTTATTCAGTTGCCACTGGATATATATCATCTGTCTGTTCACTTTCTGCTTATTGTTCACATCAGTATAGCACAATTATTAAAAAACAAAGATCTTTTGTTTTTAGGCTTTACTAAATGCCATTTAGCATTTAGACTAAGAAGATAGAATGAAAAACATAGCAAAAGAGCTATATAAACCACATAAATTAGATAGAGATGGGAATAGGGTCCTTTTTTTCTTGTTGATCAGTAAAAAGCCAATCAGAAAAATTATAATTCAATATTTATTCCTGTTCAGTTAATGTATCAAATTCAAGCAGCACTGGGGTGCACTAGTCACAAATCTCTTCAGTGTTCAGTTGTTGTTAAAGGAAAAACAGCTAAAGATAGTCACTGTATATTCAGTATGTGACATTACCTGTTTTTAAAATTAGTACTCAATAAACATAAGGAAGTAATATAGATTTCTTTTAATTAAAGGAGAAAAAAAACAACAAAATGGCAGTTTTGAGAAAAAACACACATTAGAACTTAGCTGTAAATTTATAAATCTATATGATCATCTTCCAGTAAGGTTTTCGAATGCTTTCAGTATAAATTTGAATAATATTCACATTTCTTTGTAACTGATTTACTTTTATTTGACAAACTTACTGCTTGAAACTTATTTGAGCAGAAACTGTCTTAGAATAATCAGCGAGCTTAATCTGTACAAAGTACACGTCAACAAAGCCATTGTTTCTGTAGTGTAGATAGTTGTTGTTTTTCCAAGTTATTTTTGTAGATAAACCCTCAGTATCTCTCCAACAGAGCACAATTCCCTCATGTTCTTTTACTTGCCAGTAAGATCTAAACGGTCTGTCATATCTTATAGAAAAACAAGGAATTTTGTGGAGGGGTTTGCACGCTACGGGAATACATTTGTGCTAAACAGATAGTACAATTTTGATATAGTTTTTATTGCCCTACTTACCTTAGCATAAATTTTGACAATGATTTAGTATAAAATGTTTTTTTTGTTTGTTTCACATAAAAACAAATCTCTGAAGTGAAAACTAAATTCCTTGCAAGACATTTTGACTCTTAAAAGAACAAACAAGGTTGGTAATTTAGACAGATTGCAGTAATACTGGTGTACCTCGTCAGTAATAGCCTGATGTATGCATCTGCTTTGTTTGATTCTCTATCACAGATACAAGCTGTCCATACATTCCTAAGTGCCTCCATTTGACTCTAATGTTTCCCTTCATCTGCTGAGAACCTCAGAGTGTGTTGTGTAGAAATGCCACCAGGAAAAGGAGCTCAGATGGTCAAACATTTAGTCTTAGATTCCTTTTAAAAAGTTCAAACCACTTGTTAACTTTGCTCATTAGAAGGGAAATTTGTCTGCTCATGGGTTGACTAATGAGTTACTTCAAAAACCATGTTTCTGTTCTTTACTGCTGCTCCTGTTAACAAATTTAAGGCGGTTTTCACAAAGGTTTTTATTCTATCTTGAGTTTGAGACAGCGTGACAGAATTTGCAAGATAAAGTCTTTTTGATTCAGAAGCATCAGAACCACTTTTTGCCATTAGATTTATAAAAGCCACCACTGCCCTATATCTCTTGTAAATGCAGTGACAGACCAAAACTAAATGATATTACAGAATTTAATGTAAGAATTTGACAGCACTGTCGGCTTATTTGTCAGATTAAAATTACCTTTTGAAAATAACAATCTTTAAGCTAGTATTAAAGATCATTTTCTTTAAGTCCACTTTTTGTACAAAAAAAAGATACGATCTGGAGCTTATAAGTGACATGTGATGACATTAGTGGCTTTATAAAACACAAGAATACATAAATAAGTGTAACTAAAAAAAAATAGATTTTGAATCTGCGTCTCTTCTACAAGCTCATTAGCATACTTGCATGTCAATTGATTATTTTTTTAGGTCTGTATTTAAAGCAGTTTTAAAATAACTTACCAAATGTGTGTTTTATTCTTATCTCCATTGATAGCCGAGCCTCGATTTAATCTACAACTTAAAATTAGATGGTTAAACTTAATCATTGCTTTCTGCTTTCAGTTCTTCCACAACCTTTTGTTAAAATAATACAAAATTTATAAAACTCTTTACTGCAAGAGAGTATTTACTTTAATGAAGTCATAAAAGTATTTTTTTATTTACAAAAAACAATATATAAATATGCAATTGTCTAAGTTGTTTTTCTTTCACATCTGTGGTGTACCAGTTTTCCAGAATTGATCTCATTGTAGAAAACAACTCTGAATATATTTTGAGCTTAAAAAAACTATTTTATGCTTATGTTTGTAGTAAAGGAAACAAAACAAGTTGCAGAGTACAACGGAGCAGCCGTTCATTTATCCTGTAGTGCTACTGAAAAGCCCCCTGTGGGTCGATGTACGTGGAGCATTGCCTCTTGTGGTTTCACAGACAGATTTAACTACAATATGGCTCAGTGTTGCTGTGGCGATGGACTCCTATTAACATGTTGTTTTCCTGGGGGAAAGGAAGTTTCTCAATCTGCTGTAGAACCAAGGCACGGTTAAATTAGGACACACACACTGCAGGGTGATTGAGCTTCTTATGAGTAGAACTTAAAGACTCTTCCTGGAGTGAGTTGGTTAAACGTAGAAAAGTACCTTAAATTGTTGCCAGCACCATCTTGGGTTCAGTTTACTCTGATGCGGACACAGATAAAACACAACTGAATTGGATTCTGCACTTAATGCATCACTGTCTTTTTCTGCATGTGGTTATTCCATTAAGTTATGTTTTGAACGAAATCAGTATCCCTTTATAAGACAAATAGTTTTAGGCTTATATTAGGAGTGAAACATGATGTTGAGTCCCTACTTTTCACCTCATTAAATGCTCAGTCCCTTAAAGCAGTAGCTGATAGTTGAATCAGACTCTTCTTTTCATGCAAAATCCCAACAATCCAAAATAATCTTATTAAGTTTTAAATAAAAGCTTTTTTATCTGTGATTTTTCCTTCAGTTGCCATATTTTTAGGGGCAGAGATTCAGTCCCTTCAAGTTTCCAACAGCTCCCACGCTCTGTTTACATTGGCATGCAATTAAGGCAACTCGTTCAAGCTGGGCCTGTGCTGATGGCCCGTAAATCCAAGAAACACGTGGGCTAATAAATCATCAGCAGCAGCGATTTAGGGAGTTGATGATTCAACCTTTGTCTCTTTATTGAATCATGACCACTTAGGCAATAACACTGTTTAACTGTAACAGATGCATGAGCCTTTATGTCCTGCATGAAAAAAGATACACATAATGACATTTATTTCCTGACTTGATGTGAATCTGTTACTAATAATTTGGGTATTTTTTTTCCCCAAAAAACTATTGTTGTGATTTAACAAATGTAAGGAATTAATATGATATTATTTCATATGATAATTTCCCTCCAGGGTGATTCTATTCCATTTTAATTTACTCCATGGTCAGCAATGTTACTCCACTGTATTTATCCACCATCAGTCTCCTTGGTAACTAACTGCTTTACGGGCTAATGTTATAGTGATAACTTTTATTGCTTATTGTATTATTGCTCTGGGTTTGTACTCAAATATTCATCACTGCATAAGTGTATAAGTTACAATGCAGATGCTTTGCCATCGGTACATAAGGACATTAACTGCCACCACTAGTGCATAAGAAGACATTGCTATAAATATTATTTTTGTATACTTACAGTTGTAAATAATTCACCCTTTAGACATTATTCTCAAAACTAAATATTTAGTAATTAATTGAATTTCATACCACGTACTTTCAGAATCAAAATTCTCAAAAAGAGATGTTTTTCTACAATTGGAGTAAAATTATGTCCTGAACCAAGCATGTATTTTATTTTTATTTTTGAATGATTGTTCCCAGAACCTATTTTTGAATGTTTAAGCTGTAATTGTTTTATGTTTTCCTGCTATTATAAAGGGTAGCTCTTACTGCTATACCAGATGTCAAATCATATATGCCTGTTGAAATGTTCATAGTGATGATTCACTTAATGCATTTACATGTGATTGAAGAAAACACAATTAATATTACTTACATTGACCACCTTTCTGTTTCTGAGCAGATGCAAAGGAAAGGACAACGAGAAGCTTTTCAGCCAACGGGGTCTTCAACTTCACCTCCCTCCTGCTCAGCAGTGAAGACAACATGCTGTATATTGGTGCCCGGGAGATTCTGTTTGCTCTCAACCTCTCTGGTATCAGTGCAGCGAACCTACAAAGAAGTGTAAGAGCCTGAATGCTGCAACCTTTAAACTGCACTGTGATGTTAAGCATATAAATATGAATGTAGCTCCTTGAATCCCTCATGTAAGGTGGAAATTTGGCAATAGGGATTAAGAGATCACAAGAGTGCAAGCGGAATGTTATGCTTTACAGTGTTAAAGATATAGTTTAAAAACCACAGCATTTTTTTTTCCTGCAGCTCACGTGGAAAACTCCAGAGAGGAAGAGAGACGAGTGCAGTTTCAAAGGCAAAGATCTTCAGGCGAGTCAACTGTTGGTTTGAAGTGCACACAGCTGAACTCACATGGCTCAAACATTATTTACTGAACTTCAGCTCTGACTGCTGCTGAATCACAAAGCCCAGGCCAGGAAAGAAACCTGGACATTTCCTGTCATCTTGGAACTTTCCTTCTCATAACAATGGATTTTCCCCTTCCTTTTCAAATACAGTTTTATTGCACTTTTGTTAAACTTCTTTACTTTAGATCTGAACCTTTGACACTGGAGCATGTTAGCAAAGGGAAATGGAGCTTGTGTAAACGGGGAGTTCAAATTACTATGCAAAAACAAAGCATTTGATCTTTATTTTAAACTTTGTGCCTTTTTCTCTAATCTCTATACTATGCAATATAGTAATATACATTGCTGCTTTTTACTTGTTGTATAGCAGCTGGAAAATTTACAATAAACCCTTCTTCTTCTTTGTCTTTTTAAAACAGAGGGACTGCTTCAACTACATAAAGATTTTACTGCGTATGAACAGCACTCATCTGTACGTATGTGGAACGTACGCCTTCAGCCCAATGTGTGCCTACATTGTAAGTTTCCACTCTTTCAAAGATATCCCATCTGTTCAATAGTTTTGCTTCTGCATTTCTTTAAGATTTACAGACAACAGTAATGTTTGTTTTCCCTCATAAAAGGTGATTAGTCAGATGCAGGACATTGTATGGGAGTCATTTATTTGATTTTAGTGGAACATCATCTCAAATCTGATGCATCCCACATCCTGCCTCTCTACTCGCTCAGCATTCTGTCTGAGTGAGACGTTCAGACCAGTCAGATGCAATATACGTGCATTATTTTATTAGCTTGCATGTCCGTGGGGATAAGATCAAAATATATAATGCATGTAATCAGATTACATAAGAATCGATCTGGTTTTTATACATTTTCTTCAGATCCTTTAGTGCCTTTTAGAACAAGTCAGAACAAACAAACAATACTGACCTGCACTTCAACTTTGGCCAAAGACTGACCACCTTTTAAAGCAAAATCTGACAGAGAGGTTACTTAGAGCTTCGCCTTTCAAATTCCCTTATCACATGTGGTGTGTGTGTACGTGTGCTTGCCCCTCAGAGGACTGCGGACTTCTCGTTTGTCAAAAGTGATGCTGGTGAGATTGTTACAGAGGACGGACGCAGCCGCTGCCCATTCAACCCAGAGTACAAGTCCACTGCCATCATGGCTGGTAGGTTTATACAAATTGAAGAGCACACACTGGTTGTGTTACCCAGCAGAATCCTTGACGGAATGACACAAACATATCCATAAAGGGATGCTAGTTTGGAAAAATGTGTTTCAAAACTTAGAAATTTGGGAGTAAGGGGTTGATAACCACCAAGCTTTGTTAAAAGTTTCAAGATGCATATTCAGTGATGTCAGCGATAAAAACTAGAAGATATTCTCTGGATTTCATTACCATGTGACGCAGAAACATTTTTTCTTTTGGAGAAACATTGTGATCATTCTTGTCTGCATTGCAGATGGGGAGCTGTATGCCGGCACAGTTAGTAATTTCCAAGGAAATGAACCCATAATCTACAAAAGCTTGAGCCAGGGAACTGCTCTAAAAACCGAAAACTCTCTCAACTGGCTTCAAGGTATGTTGATGTAGCTGTGTAGCAATGCTTTTTATCATATCTTTCAGTGATAACATTTCTATTGTACAATGGATAAATACTCAGCTTTAAAACAGAGTGCCGGAAATGCTGCGTGATCAGTCTACAATGGAAAACCATCTTCTGTCCCTGCTGGATGTGGATTTCACTCAGCAGTGGGGATGTATGTTCCCAGATCCCAGTGTGACGGTATTGTTACTTTCCTTTCAGACCCAGCCTTTGTTGGCTCAGCTTACATACAGGAGAGCCTGCCCAAGGGCAACCTTGTGGGCGATGACGATAAGATTTACTTCTTCTTCAGTGAAGCAGGGAAGGAGTTTGATTTCTTTGACAACACTGTCGTGTCACGCATCGCTCGCGTGTGTAAGGTGAGTGATACTACAGGGCAGATATTTCCATCTGAGGATGCTTTTATATCCTTAAGCAACATCTAGCCCTGCAGTCACTGTAGGATTATATCGAACCAGATGGAGGCGAGTGCTTGTTTGTCTATTTCATGTATTTGTTCTCAGTCTGCCTCCTCTAAATGCACATGTGTCATCTTCTGCTTTCAGCTTAAATACATTTTGTGTAGCTTCCACTCCTACTGGGTGGTGATATAAGGAAATCATGTCCCTTCCATATGTTCGCTTTGTTTGATTCTTTTTTCTTTTTTTCCAAATCTCATCTTTAAATTCCTAAGGAACAAATGTTTGTCTTCAGATCTGGATTCAATAAACAGACACAGCCGCTTCAATTGTAGTATTTGAGTTTATCAGTTGTAGAATGTTGACCTTACAAAATATTTGTTAAAGACGGCAAGTATTTACATGCTTCTGAAATAATATCATTGCAGCTCAGACAACTGTATGGTGACCTTTCACCGAGAAATATTTCTACAAATACCATGAAAATATTATTCAGAGATTTTTTAGATTTAGATGTAACCTCTTATGCTACACTGTAGCCCTCCTACAGTGTTCTTTGACAATGCATCAACATTTATTTGACCCAAAATGTCTCTACTAAGATGTGTGAAAGTATTTTTTATATGCATTATCCATAAATTGAATGATTAATTTGTTAAACCTTATTTGGACTGTCCTTTCATTCAGTGGAATAATTACATTATTTGAACTTGAAAAACGAAGCAACTCCAGCCAGGAGATAGTGTTTCGTGAACGTTTATTTACAGTCTTTGGTCCTCCCTAAGTTTAAAGAACATGCAAGGAAACATTATATATCTAAAATATATTTCATAATTGTTCACCAACATGACTTGGCTGCATGTCTCACAAAGTCCTCATATGATTGGCTGGCTTTCTGTTTCGGAAACTGCCAGCTGTGTGGAGAGACTCAACCACAACCCATAGAGAAGAACCAGTGAGAAACTCTGGTTGAGTCAGAGCCAGACCTGATGAGTTTGCTAGACTACATAGATATTTTTGTGGTGTATCGCTTTGATACATTTGTCAGAATTTTGACAAATGTGCTTTTCTTTAAAAGTGTTAAAGTAGGGGCGTGCCGTGGTGGCGTAGGGGATAGCGCAACCAATGTTTGGAGGCCTTGAGTCCTCGAATCGGCTGTCGCGGGTTTGACTCCCAGACCCGACGATATTTGCCGCATGTCTTCCCCCTTTCCTGTCAGCCTACCTTCATGTAAGGACACAAGAGCCCACAAAAGAACCCCTGGAGGGGTAAAAAAAAAAGTGTTAAAAGTGTCATCACCCCCCAATATCACCACCTAACATCCTGCAAGCCAAAGAAGCAGCACCAACTCTTAATTTTTTAAGTGGGATCTTTAGGCAGGCAGAACCCCAGAGAGGCAGACTTTGTGTTTTTTTCTCTTTCCCTCTGCCCAAGCTGTTTGGCAGTTATGAAGGCCTTTCAAGGCCTTTCTTTAAACCTCTGATCAAGCAGTAAAAATTTTTATTAAAACAAATAAGCGTTTAACCAACCTAAAAAACATATTGTTAAATTCTTATTCAGCAAACGTAAACACTTTCCCCAATTGTTATACTCTGTAGAATTTGAGTCAGTACATTTGTTTTATTAATTTTTCAATCGGTCCTCCATCTCATGTTGTTGTTATCGTAAATAAATAAATGAATTAATTAATAAATTATTCAGATGTGTGATGGACACAGAAAGATAAAAGTAATTCTTAGGAAGGATTTTTTTACAAATTATAAAATAGATAAGTCAAATTAAGAGTATTTATGTAAGTATGTTAAGATACACAGAAATATACTGAACTTCTATAAATGTTTGTATTTCTTTGGGGGATTTAACATGACTAATTCAAGCTTACAGACTGAACTGACATTAGACAAAGCTGAACTCCTGGGCATTAATCTCCACCAGGCATCGCCCAGAAGGTTTAAACTGTCATTATTCAACTATTTACTTAAGTTTTCCAAACATTCAGTTTAGAGGCTCCATTTACCAGAATCAAGTAATCACTCACTCATGTAGTTTTCTCAGAAATTGTAAAATGAGGAACTCATCTTAAAATTTCCTGGTACGGATTACCCACAAGGGAATTTCCACAAACTTGAACAAGAATCCTTAAGTGTAGAATGTAAGCCAGAAGAAAAACAAAAGCTGGTATAATTGGCTACAAATGGTTTAAATAAAATACTAAAATCTACGCTTTGTTTCTGTTATCTCCCCAAAGCCAGTTTAAATCTCTGCAGAGGCTGCTTTCTCTGTCATTATGCATGTTCAGGTGTTTGCTGCTTTAGCTCTGCATCATCGGGGCAAACCTGGATAAACAATGTTTTGCCGGGAACAAACAAAACAAAGTGTGTTCTCATTTGCGTGATTTGCTCTGTTTCCCAGAAAGCTGCCTCTGGCAGCTGGCCTGTCCATGAGCTGCCTTTCGAACAAGGGGTGCTTTTACAAGAGGATTAATGAATGGAATGCATTTGCTTCAATTATTTAGTAGTCAGTTTAAGATCACAATAGCTTTAAATTATAAAACATGGGGATGCATGTTCCCTATTATCTGCCTGGGTTGCTGCAATAACCACAGTCATTGCTTCAGTATTTGTGATGGATCATTTCATCCCTAGCCAGGCTCCAGTAGTCTCCTATGAGGGTACCTGACCAAGGTGACCTCATAGGTCATTTAGATCATTCAGGTGTTGTTGTTGTTTTTTTCCGTCTTCTGATCATCACCCTTTCATCGTTTTGGATATGTGGGAACACTCACATCTGAGTCTTAAATCCATCAGATCAGACATCAAACTTCCACTCTTGTCTCTCAGCATGCATTGCTAAATTAGCACTCATGTCAACAAGATCCTGTGTCACTCATGGCACTATAAAGGATTATGCCAAGGGCAGCAAATCAGAGGGGCTATGTCAGGGAAGAGAGGTTGTTGGGGGGCATTGTTTCTTTCTCTTTTTCACTTAGAAGCACTTGCCCTCTTCAGAGGACCAAGTGTGTTTTATCTATGCCTGTTATGATGATGTAGTTTGTTTTCATGACCTAGAAGCATTCTGCCTTGGGGTAAATCTCAGTGGGAGGCAAAGCTGATTGAGTCCATAAGGGGTTAATATTTTTCCTTCTTCTCTGGTTAATCAGATCCAACTTTGGACCAAATACACTCTGTCTATGCTTTCAGAAAGAAGAGGGCAAATAAAAAGAAAATGAAATGACATGTTAACAATGTTGAATATTCCATACCGGTCTTCAGGAACTTTAATTTATGCTATTACACCCTTTACTGACCTTGAGCCAGACAGACTTTTAACCTCCAGTATTTGTCTTGTAGGGCGACATTGGAGGCGAGAGGGTATTACAGAAGAAGTGGACCACTTTCTTAAAGGCCCAGCTCCTGTGCTCGCTGCCTGATGATGGTTTTCCCTTCAATATAATCCAAGACATGTTTGTTTTTACGCCGAGTCCTGGGGACTGGAAGAACACTATGTTTTATGGAGTCTTCACATCTCAGTGGTGAGGATAAAAGTTTAAAACACCATACCAACAAAATTTAGCAAAAATATTTCCAGTATGTAAAACATATTTCAAAACAGATTAAAGTCTATATTAAGACATCTAAATCTGACAGGTGTAATATTAACATGAGTACGATTGTTAGGCAAGAAATTAATGTGGTCCTTTTGAAAAGTAGGGAGTATAATAATAGTATGAGTTCAAATTAGAGATGACTCTACATGGACTCTGATTTTGATGCTGTATGAGAGAAAACTGTGTGTACTACTTCTTGGAATATTCCTGCTAGAAACCTACACTTTTTGTGAAATCTTAAGGGCAATTTCTAATATTTTTGGATTTTTACGAAACTTTTTTGTCACTAAGGTATAAAGGTGCGTCAGGAAGCTCTGCAGTCTGTTCGTTCACGATGGACCAAGTGGAAAAGGCTTTCAATGGGCGCTACCGTGAGGTCAACAGAGAGACCCAGCAGTGGTACACATACAATCATCCTGTCCCGGAGCCTCGGCCTGGAGCTGTGAGTACATATTTGCTGCCATCTGCTGGAGAACCTGAACACATATTAACATCAACACACAACAGAGTCATGTCAGTTGCAAGACAGACATGCTTTGGTCTGCACATCAGTTATGATCTTAATGATTAATGACCAGACTGCTATTTGATAAAGATTCTACCAAACCACTGTTTGTGTTTTTATCAAGTGTGATAGAATATATAAATAAGATCACTTGTTTTGTTGCCCCCATAGTGTATTACAAATGCTGCCAAAGGGATGGGAATCTCTTCCTCGCTGCACATGCCAGACAAGGTGCTGAATTTTGTCAAAGACCACTTCCTGATGGACAGCGTGATTCGCAGCCAACCTCTCCTGCTGAAGCGTAACGTACGTTACACGCAGATTGTAGTCCATGGAGTCCAGACAGCTAAAAAGGTGTACAATGTTCTTTTCATTGGCACAGGTAAGGCACTTTCCACCAGTATTGAAGGCGGTGCTTTCAAGCATGCCTTTTATAGACAAAAATATGTCTAGTCTCTAATGGCATGTGTTACAATTTGAAAATGTTCTTTTCAGGTTTTTCAGGTTGTTTTCAGTTTAACATTTTTACTCTTTATATTAAAAATGCAAAATCAACACCTCTATAGTGTGGCGGTGTTTCCAATTTAGAGTACCATGACTTCAAAAGTGCTTGTTATAAAAGAAAATGATTTTTAATGGTCTCTATGACTTGAGAAACAATGGAAAGAATGATTGTTATTTATTTATGATTCATGCAGGGGTCTGTTTTCTGGCTCTAAATTGTAAGATGTTCCCTTTAACATGAGTCTTGTCTCATTTTAAGCTAAGCTATGTGTTTTCTAGATGATGGAAGACTCCATAAGGCCATTAACATCAAAAACAAGATGCACATTATTGAAGAGATGGTAATCTTCCGTGACTCTAAACCGGTACACCAAATTGAGCTGGACACTGAGAAGGTAAGGAGAGCTGCTTGGAAATAAATATGTTGAATCTATCTCTAAAACTTTCTCATTATACAACTTAAACAGTCTTAAAAAGTTTTTCAAAAATTTCCCCAGTGGTAAAGAGCTTTCCTCTAAAGCAAATGATACATTTTCTTAGTGGGATCTGCAAACTTACTAGACGTGGATGTGTTACACTTCCTGAATGTCAGCATACATAAACTTCCATTTTTAAATCAGGGTAAATAAATACTATTTAAAATGGCTGAAAAAAAGACCCTTTAAAGAATGATTACACCAGGAGTGGACATGGAAGTCAATAAAAAAAGTCACACAGACATTTGTCTAATGCCTCCTGTCTTCTCCAGGGTCGGCTTTATGTTTCATCTCTCTCTGAACTTGTGGAGGTTCCACTAGCTAACTGCACTAATTATCAGAGCTGTGGGGAGTGCATCCTTTCCAGGGATCCATATTGTGTCTGGAACAAGGGGCAGTGCGTAGACATCAGAAGTGCTCCTGCAAGCAAGTATGACCCACTCTGCACAATATTCTGGCTAAAACCCAGTGTGAAATGCAAATATTAGATGATGCAAACACAAGCCCAATGATTTGATGCATGTGTTTCAGTGCTCAGCAGCAGGATGTAGATGAAGCAAATACATCAGTCATTTGCAAGAAGCCAAGCCCACGGGTTCCTAATCATCCTCCAACACGTAGGTGAACTGCTCCTCTAAAAGCTGTCAACTTATTGTGTGAAGTCAATTATTATTCAGATAGCACAGCTTGCTACATCTTTTTCTGCTTTGCCTTCACACAGGATCATCTTCATGCCAGGCAATCATAATCCCAGCCAACACTTTCAAAGTACTGCCATGCAAGCTGCGCTCCAATTTGGCTGAGAGAAAGTGGCAATTCAGCGAAGGCACAGGTCACTTCCACTACCCCAGCCCAGAGGGGGGACTGGTGGTGGTCGCTCAGGCAGGCAGGCAGGAAACCTACGAGTGCTGGTCAGTGGAGGAAGGCTTCATGGAGTTGCTGGCAAACTACTGCGTGAGGGGCGAAGCCAGGCAGGAGAGCACCACCTTGACGGGCCGTTCCCGTGCGCCACAGCTTTCCCAAGAGGAAGTCATTTTTCTGCCAGGGGAAACCCTCTCTCCGCAGATAAACACCAAAACCTACTGGAATGAGCTGATTGTTGTGTGTGCTCTCCTGGGATTTTCCGTGGTGGTCTTCTCTCTGTTCGTGATCTATAGGAACCGTGACCACATGAAATCCATGCTGAAGGAAGGGGAGTGCCCCAATATGCAGCAGAAGAAACCCCGAATTGTGGGCAAACCTGCTGAGAATTTACCACTAAACGGCAGCACTGTCACAACATCGGCGTCAGATCACAAAGGGTACCAGACCCTTAATGACAACTACCTTTGCAGCACTCCACCTCATGAGTGTTCCTCGCCTGACAACACCAAGAGCTTCTCAGAGTCAGAAAAGAGGCCTCTGAACTTAAAAGAGAGCCATGTAGAGATTTCTCCCTCATGCCCGCGGCCTCGAGTCAGACTAGGCTCTGAGATTAAAGACTCTATAGTGTAAGACTGTCTGCAAAGAGCTGGAAAGAGTGCGCTTGTTGGTAAAGACTAAAATTTATAGGAGGAAGAGTACAGCACTCCGACAGTGAAACATTCATTACAGATATTTTGCACTTTGTCTACTTTTGTTCTGTCCCTGTGGTTCAATGTGCATTTCATTTTATTTTTCTCCTTCACACGGTGCATTCGGAGCAACTTCCAGTTTGCCTTCTGATGCTCTCACACATGGCTCACAGAAATATAACAAGCACAGAGGTGGCATCAAAACCACTTGTAAGGGATTGTGTTTCAGGGCATTTCAACTTTCTCCGTCCATAAAATACACTGGTAATGCTTGGAAATGCAGGGTGTTTCTCAAGGTTTATGTCACTGAGTTTGACACGGTCTCTAATGTTTTATTGTCATTCTGCCATCTGTCGGTGTTTGCGCTTCCCGGAAGCTACACACTAGTTAATGTGTGTTGCAAATTTCAACTCATATACAAACAAGTCTGACAATTGAAAGACATGGTTCCTCAGTTGTGGAAAAACAAAAATATAAAAAGCGCATCTAATATGACAAAGTGCCTTTTAAAAGTTTTCAAGTCTTCTGAATTTTTCTATATTTTGTGTTGTTACAACCACAAAATATGTATGTTATTTTTGCTTGATACTTTACCACAATGTAGTGTGTCTTTGTGAAGTAGACGGTTTTATTTATTTTTTTATTATGTTTTTTTTACAAATAAAAAAAAAAAAAACATGGGGTATTTCTCTATCAGGTTTATACATCCATACACCTAAGTCTTTGAGTAGAATTTTTCAAATATTTAACCCCAATTGGATTAAGGTGTAGATTTTCACAAGGACATTATAATACATGAATAGGCTTTGATCAAAGTCATTCCATTCTACCTCTGGGGTTATGGGTTTATTGTTCTGCTAGGATGTGAACTTCAGTCTGATGTTCCACGTTATAGGTTTTCTGTCACAATTCCTCTTTACCTCGATCTGTCTAATGAAGTCTGACCAGATTCCCTATTCCTTTTGAAGAAAAGCATCTATGACTGTGTCATGATTCTGACACATGTATTTTTCACTGTAGTAGCGCTGATATTTTCAAGATGATGAGTGTTACTTTCCCACCATTTAGCGTTTTGCACAGAGTCCAAATAGCTTTGGGCTGTGGTAAACTGCAAACAGAAGTTATTTTAGTTTGGTTTCAACAATGACTTGCTTCTAGTTACTTTTCCATAAAGGTCGGATTTGTAGAGTGGGCAAATAAAATCTGTCCTCTTAACAGAGTCTCCTGCTGGAGTTATGCTTTTCTGCAGCTGATCCAAACTTATCATACGCTCTCATCTGCTTTTTTTATTATCTTCTTGCCCAGTCTCTCAGTTTAAATGGACAATTATGTCTTGGTGAATTTACTGTTGTGACATAGTATTTCCATTTTCAGATGACCTTTGGCTTGTAAGATATCCAAAGGTTGTGATTTTTCTTTCATAATCTTTCCTAAGCTTCTTTAAAATTTCATCCCTGACCTGTTTTCTGTGTTCATTGGTCTTCATGATGCTATTTGATCTCTAATTTCCCCCGAGGCATTTATTAAATATGTGTTTTTACACTGAGATAAAATTGCACACAGGGGCACTCAA
This sequence comes from Xiphophorus maculatus, assembly GCF_002775205.1. Lineage (NCBI taxonomy): Eukaryota > Metazoa > Chordata > Actinopteri > Cyprinodontiformes > Poeciliidae > Xiphophorus > Xiphophorus maculatus. The sequence goes on from NC_036444.1 coordinate 10,092,601, forward strand.
ATTACTAATCAGGTATTTCTGGAAAATAGTTGGTTGCACTCAACTTTATTTTAGGAGTATCAAATTGAAAGAGGTTTAATAGAAAAGTACACAACACTTTTTACATTTTTATTTGACAATAAAGATTACTTTTTTCCTTCCACTTGATGATTCTGTGGAAGGAATCATCAAGTGGTACCTTTTGTTGGTCTTTCACAGAAAGATCCAACAAAATACATTGAAGTTTATGGTTGTAATGTGACAAGATATGAAAAAGTTCAAAGATTATGAATACTTTTGCAAGGCACTTTAGAAAACATTAAAAGCATTAAAATTTCACATAAATCCCACAAACTCGACTGCTAGAAGAGAAGAAGAATACGTATATACAGTACATAGATGAAGACAGATAAGCTCTTAAGCATGTAAATATTCTTATGATGAATTTTGACTTTTCTACGTTTTCTGTTTCTACATGCGACACAGAGAGAAATCTCATTCTGTTTTCCATCACGGTATTTGTCACAAGATCGGCGGTCTATGCAAAGCGAATAATGTGAAGTGAGGTTGATCAACATAGGATAACCTCACCTCGAGATTGGGTAAGCACAAGGTTTTGTTGCTGTGAATTACTTTAGAATCAGTGCCACTAAAAAAAGAGCAAAGCTACTCTTTATACAATCTTCAAATATGCAGCGTATTCTAGCCATTTGTGGAACGCTCCAGAGCAGAAGGCAGTGAAAACCTTGACAGGCTGGCAAAACGGGACAGATTACGAGGGTCCAGGACTGTTATGTAAATCTGTGGCGGCTGATTTATTGCAGCATGATGAAACTGTATAAATATTTATCATCACGATGTGGCAAAATGTTTTGGTTGCACAGAAACATTTTTTATAACCCCTTCTTCAGCGTTTCAAATATATATCACTGTTGTCACAGGGAAGTAGGGGTGAAAATAGAAATATTCTGACTTAAACGTCCCACATCTGTATAGCCTCAGCGTTAAATTGTTAGCCAATGAGTCTTAAAGATGAAAAGTATAAAAAAAACAACCTCTGCCTGCTTAAATAGTTTTGAGCGACCATAAGAGCAATAAGATCCATTCCCATCCAGAGACAAATACATGAACCAGTGCACTGAGTAATCATATTTATGCAGAAATAATGAATGATGAACGACAATAACTGCTAAATTCATGGATATTTCATCATTCATAAGTTGTGTTTTAGTTTGGCTCTAGCATTGTGACAAAGTAAAGAACTTAGAGCATCATAAAGAACAGGCATATTGCTGTGGGATTTGCACATGATGTTAAAAAGCCTTATTATGTTGCAGGTTGTGGCTCCGAGTATAAATTTGCCTCGGCAAATGGGATTAAAATGCCTTCTGAACAAAAATCAGGTGATGTGCCTCTTGAGACGATAAACTAACCAGGTATTAGAGCTTTAGAGTTATATAAGACACTGCAAGGTGTCAGAGAAATGGCCATATGTGGAAACAGTTGAAAACAGTAAAAAGATTCGTACCATCATATAATAGTGGCACAATTGTCTCTGTCATTGAACATAGCTCGTTAGGTGTTTTATTAGTTTAGTTCACTGATTGGGTGGCTTCAGTCTCAGCCAGGGACTGAATTTTTTTCCTAAATCACAACTCCTAACCACATCTTCAAAAAATAAAAAATGTCAAGTATTACATTTCCTATAAAAGTGTTTGGGGTTTTTTCTGAGACTGCCTAGCTGCAATCACTCATGCAGTGTAAAAGACTCATGCTTTGACTGTTAATAACGTAAACAAATGGCAGCTTTTGGTGAAGTGACTGCCATGAACAACAATAAATGTGCTATAGTCAAATGCATTGTGGCGATATTTTACTCAAAGATGATGTGCAGGTACATTAAATACAAGCTTAAACTAATAATGCCACTGTAAAAGTATTGTCGTCTGCTCTCTCTCCTAATGAACCACTGTAGTCAGGCCTTCTATTAGATAGCACACGTTGCTCAGACTCCTGTCAACATGCATTGTACAGCCAGTAAACAGGTTTTGTAAAGTTATTTTGTAAATTCAGCTGCCAATGTACAGGTATTGTGAATTGTATTTTTGTATCATATCACTACTGTTTTGTTTTGTTTTTGTATTGTATATAAAAAGCACTTTATTTTAATTTTTCAAATAAAGATGAAAAAAGATTTTTTTTTTCCATTGCTTCAGAATTACTGTGAGTTATAAGGCAAAATGGAGTAAGTACAATTGCCACTTCATACATTTGTTCAAGATTTGAAGCTAATTTATTTATCATGACTAATGTTACACATTTTTTAGAATCTTGAAGTTGTTTAAAGTTTCTTATTTTGGTGCACAGAGTATTAAATTCAGTGAAACCATATTTTACAATGGAAACTGGGTTTTGCAAATTGAATTCATATTTCATAAGAGTGACAATTATATAAAGGTTTATAACCAAAATAAAATAATCTCCACAGTTTTATCATTAGTAAAATTAAATTACTGCGATTTAAATTAAACAAATACATCTTAACAGTAATAATAAGTGCTTTAATTATATAACAATTTATATAAAAATATATATATATTTTTTTCTCACAAATTAGATCTCAATAATTGCTTTCTTCTTGGTTTCTGTGTTGGGATGACGCATTCCAATAGAGAAGTAAAGAAGTGTCTGTGATAAAAGCCTCCCCATGCGCTACACACCAAAAGCAAACAGACGTAAGCACTTGCTTATCTCTCCTGGATCTGCAGCAGGTTACCTTCGCTTCTCTCACCATGCATAAGCCTAACAAACCTCAGCTGCTGCAGGAACTGGGAGGCGGCCCGCCCACACCGACACCTGGACCAACCCGTGTCTTCGTAGGAGGACAGAGCGTTTATTTGTCTCAGACGCCGCTGAAGTACGTACATCCAAAGGGAGGTGGATGACCCCATTTAAATTTTCATACGCTCTAATTTGAATGCGATTTTTTTTTTTACTATGAACCGACCCAGTCTTAGAAGGCTGTTTTCCGCTTGCGATGTAAACAAGTCCGGAAGGATCGAGTATGAGGACTTCACAGTGGTCTGCAGGGAGCTCAGCGTCCCGAACACTGAGGTCCAAACTCTGTTCGATAAGTTCGGAGCTTGTGAGGACGGCTACATCGACTACAGCCGGTTTTCCTCCAGGTTTCAAGAGGTTTCAGAGACTCTCAACTTGGCGTCATTTGGCGCAGGAGCAGCTCCGACTCCGTGGGAAGAGTTTGTGGCCAGGATAGATGAGGAGTTTGTCCTCTCTGAAAGGTAAAGTCAATAACCGGACGGTAAAGTCAATAACCAGACCGGAGTCTCACTTTGACCAGGATTATTTACATACCTGTGATTACAGCACTTCTTAGCCAAAATGTTTTGCACAATCTCATTCTTTTAATGTTTTCACTTTTAATCATGCTACAACCACAAACTTTACTAACAGAGTAGTGCATTGGAAGAGTAAGACATGGCTTTAACATTTTACAAATCCAAATCCAAAAAGTGTGGCGTGAACTTATAGGACAAAAATTTCTTGACAAACTCAGATTCATTGTTTAGCGTCTGTTGAAATCAAATTTACAGTTTAATACTTTATTATGCTCTGTTCTAAACCATTACAATTTAATTTTGTCTAAATGTTTAGGCTTGAAGGTGAACTGGGTTGGAATCTGTTGGGTTTAAGCTTGTTTATATATATATATATATATATATATATATATATATATATATATACTTAATACTTAAAAAAAAAAAAACAGAATTGTCTGAACCTTTATATCTGTTGCTGCTTTTCCAGACGATAAAGACTGTTGGTTTCTTTTCTATTCTAAATAATTTTTAGTGTCTTCTAAGATTTTCTTGTGTTTATCCCCATCTGTTTTCACTGTCCCTACTAACCAAAAACATCCCCTCAGAATGATGTTACCATCATGGCATTGTGTTATTTACTGTGCACTGCAAAACACAATCTTACCAAGTACTTTTGGTACAGTTTTTAGTGAAAATATCTTGGTGCACTTGAAATAAGAGAAAACTAACTTACAAGTAACATTTCAGCAAGATATATCAGCTTGATTAAGTCAATAATTCCTTAATACTGATGGAAAAGTTAAACACTTTTGGGGTCCTGTGGACTCGGTGAGGCACTATACAAGTACAGACCATTTACCATTTTAAAGTCCTCTAAGTTTTGCAATTTTTATTTTATAACTGTCAAAAGTTTTTCACCAAATAGCTTCTGTAGAAAGGATGAGAAAAAACCTTGTGTGTAATTTTCCTGGAAATAAAATCAGCTTATCTTTTTAATCCATTTAACTTCAATTAAGCATTTGATTAAAGCATGATTGTTGCAATGAGACTGCATTGATTTAGGAAAGATAAACTTAACGTTTGAACAAGCAACTAAATATGCCATGGATGGCAAGCAGATGTGTATTTTGAAAATGCTGGCTTTTAATGAGACACGCTTAGTAACAGTCAGAAATGAAAATTTGGGTTAGGACACATTTTAGCTTATATTTACAATTACACATGTATTGAAAAGAGGTTATTCATCTACATATCACTTGTTTCTCAGCCTCTCATTTCTTTTGGGTGTTAGGTTGCTGTTTCTTTCTCATTGCTGTTTGTAAGTTTTTGTTCTACTCCTTATAGTCTCAGGGAGCAGCTGGCTAACCTTTACCAGGCCATTCACTCCTCTGCAAACACAACTCTTCTGCAGCCGTATGAGGACACCATCCACTCCCTTGTCAGTCTAAGCCTGGAAAACAAACTAGTGAGTGAACAGTTGGAGACCAGTTTGAAGAGGTAGGAAAAATAATGAAAGCTTTCCGTTTGTAGGGTCAGTGAAGCGAGCCGTTGTCTTGGAAAATGAAAATAAATGAACATGTAGGTCATAAAGAGCTTCTGCTCGACTAATGAAGTCCTTTCCTGATCCTCCAAAGATTGCTTGTAAAATATCCATGAGGTAAATTTAATGCTTTGCTTCACATGTCTGTTTTAAAGGGAACCACAGCTAATTATGAAAATAGACCTTATTTTGGAAATATTTATCTTAGATGTAAAAACAATACAGTAATAATACTGTAGGTTATTTAGTTTTTATAAATTTAAATAAAATATTTTCACAGGAATGTCGCCATGTTTTTCACACTGCAATGCATTCTGGGTAAATGACGTGTAACGGTCCAACTGCCTAAACAGTGATTAGTAACGTTATTAAGCCTTTTAATTTGAACCGGACCGCATTGAAAACGATCGGAACATAGAAATCAGAAGAGGTGATGAAGATGAGGAGGAGCAAACAGAAGAAGAGGACAGAGTTGGCCGTAGGAGCTGATGTTTCGCTGTTGCCTTCAGCTTCATAAATGAAACAATGAATGACACTTACCTCTGGTCGGACTGTGTGACCCGGCGTAGCTCCACTACCAACACTTCGTTCGGTGTTGGTAGTGGTTTTACAGTACCGGTGTTCTAGCTCCATTAGCATTTCCAGTAGTAGTAGCATCTCCATTAGCATTACCAGTAGTAATAGCTCCATTAGCATTACCAGTAGTAATAGCAGTTCCATTAGCATTATGTTGAGAAAAATGATTATTTTTGGTGGTTAATACAGCTAATATATGACATGTGTAAAGGTATAGCCAATACTTTGGAACAGTTTTCTGTGGAACATGTGGGAACTGACAATAGCAGACAAAGCAGGGCCTTTTGCCTCCCCCACACACACAAAGCAATAAAATTTACATTCCAATGGGAGTGGGACTTCGAAGGTGTCTGTGAAATCTCATCTTAGGATGTTTGGCGTCAGGGATCTGCCCGTATCAGATGGAGATGAGCACGGGGTAGACCGCCCTTTGCTTAGATAAAAAACAGACACCTTTGCTATAAATCAGGGAGTCCCAACTTTATCTGGGGGACCTGAGGGAGTTCTAATTGGTCGAAGAGCAGAACGCCTACTTTGCATATATTAAATAGGGAAACACCTCTTTAGTTTATATTTTTCCAGGTCAATACCAGAGAGTCAGAGTTTTTTCCATCTTTTTCTCCACGTGGGCGCCTTTGTCTCTCTGTGTCTCGTGTGTCTTCCCCCTTGTGTGTCTTTATTTTTTATGAGAAAATGCATATCTCTGTTCCTCTGCAGCTTTGTTGTCGATTGCTTTGTATGAAATTAAACTCTGTGATCTGTGACGTCAACACGTTTTGTTGTTGTTTCGTTTTACCAGCACGCGGTCGCTGCACGTCGCCCACTGAGAACGTCACTCGTCGAAGATCCCGGGCAAAATTAAAAGAGGAAGCAGGAGCCAAACGTTTTGTCCAAGGCTAGCATTAAATGATCCTCTTTTTTAATAATTACTAGTAGTAATAGCTCCATTAGCATTTCCAGTAGTAATAGCAGCTCCATTAGCATTACCAGTAGTAATAGCTCCATTAGCATTACCAGTAGTAATAGCAGCTCCATTAGCATTACTAGTAGTAATAGCTCCATTAGCATTTCCAGTAGTAATAGCAGCTCCATTAGCATTACTAGTAGTAATAGCTCCATTAGCATTACCAGTAGTAATAGCTCCATTAGCATTACTAGTAGTAATAGCTCCATTAGCATTACCAGTAGTAATAGCAGCTCCATTAGCATTACCAGTAGTAATAGCAGCTCCATTAGCATTACCAGTAGTAATAGCAGCTCCATTAGCATTACTAGTAGTAATAGCTCCATTAGCATTACCAGTAGTAATAGCAGCTCCATTAGCATTACTAGTAGTAATAGCTCCATTAGCATTTCCAGTAGTAATAGCAGCTCCATTAGCATTACCAGTAGTAATAGCTCCATTAGCATTTCCAGTAGTAATAGCAGCTCCATTAGCGTTGCTTGTCTTTTGACGTTTCAATCAGCGTCTGTGGCGCTGTGTCTGGTTCGGCATCAGCTGTGCTGCTTAGAGTTCGGTGCCGCGATAACAGCCACACCGGACGTAATTTCCACCGACACCGAACCTCCATGGATCCGGTCGGATCGGTGATGTCACTACCGCAGGCAGTATAGCTCCTGTTAGCATCTCAAAGAGCGTCCAGCTCTGCCTGTCTCAGCGGCAGCACGGCATTTATTTTTAGCTCGTTAAGGTAGCGATCACCTTAATGCTACCTTAACGTTGGCTGTTAGAGCCTTCGATGGTTCTGCCGGTATAAATAGTGCAAAGTGTTGCGGAGAAATATCCACGGTCCAGATTAGGTCCTTATTTGTGTTCCACTCCAGCTCTCGCACTGTGCTCTTCTTTCTTTCATGTGGGAAATTATCCAGATTCAGTCTCAATTTTTATTTTTATTTTTTATCACAGCCGATAGTGACACCAGTCAAACGCAATATGACAAGCAACTACTGGGGTAAAGTTAGCCTTCCCGCGTTTACTCTGTAGACTCCAGTACAGAATGGACCTAATGACGCCATCAACCCAGCGGTGAAAAAATGGCGACCTCCATGGGTGAAAAAATATAACAGAGGATGTACATTTTTGAAGCAATGAATTTTGACGTATCAAAAACAGCAATCTTTTAAGTAATAGGAAAATTGCAACATATTTAGGCCATATTTTGTTCAACTAGTTCAACTAGTCGTGGATCCTTTTAACAGGAGCTATGCCTTGGCTGAGCAGGTCACATCACTATAACTGATCTAATCTTTTGTTTGCAAAGCTGGTTGGGGAAAATTAGATTTGTTGGATCTCATACGCATTGCACACATTCCCCGTTTAACAGTGTTTCTCTTTGTGCAGTAGGATAGGAAAGGGTAAAAGTTTTTTTGTTTTTGTTTTTTTAGTTAAAATAGTTAATTTGTGCTCAGCAAATCAAAATTGAAATAAACATTTAAATAACTGCACAGTCCTAGCTGTCCAGCACAGCAAATTGTGCGGCGTTAAATCCACACTTAATCAAATTTATTTGTGTAACTCATTTCAGTAGCATGTCAGTTCAAAGTTCTTTACCTGGTGAATACCTAAAATGCATCATAAACAGAGATAGTCAACAGTTGTGAAAACAAATGTTACATTTTGTCTAGTGCCACTGTTAAAACAATCAGCACACATCAAATATGTTATTTGGTGCATAATAAAGTATAAGTATTATGGTTCAAAAGCAACTCTAAACAGGTGAGTTTTAATCTTGATTCTAAATAACTTAACATTTCCAGTTTTCTGGAAACTGTTTGAGATTTGAGGTGCATAGAAGATGAATACTGCTTGCACTCGCACGTATGCGGTTATCAGAAATTGTGTTTAACTTTTTCAACAGCACTTTCTACTCTGTTGCTTGAAAGAGTCAATAAACTTTCACACTGCATATCTAACACTGCAAAATTTCCTGCAAGTGAGGCAGGAGTTGCGGATGTAATTCTGCATGGCAGGTTGTGCCTCTATCTGCAAAGAGGAGATCTGGCTTGGCCTGAATCCTTCTTGTCTTGTGATTGCCCTCTCAGCAATCACACTTGTCGGACACTAGCTTTACAGTTCATTTTGTATCTGCTGCCAAAAATGCAGCTATATATACAGGAGATGGGTATAGTGATTTTTCTGCCCCGTGTCTGAGCTCTCTCTCAGGTTGAATTTGTGCACAGTATGAGAAAGGTGACATTCATTCCCTGAAGGAAGCAGGAAGCTTTAAATACACTGCCCTGCCCGGTTATTTAGCCTTATAAGAAGCCAAGCACGTCTTTCTATTGTGTTTTAAAGCTGTCTGGGAATCAATTAGCAAAGTCTAATTGACAAAGCGCAACTCATTTGTGCGCTGAGCTAACGCACGTGTGTGGGGAAATAGATCAGCACATATTTACAAAACTCTGTCCCTCCCTTGTCTCTGGTTGAGTAGAGTAGTCAAATGTGAAGTTTTGACTGAGCGGACGTGTGGACTTGAGCTTTGGTTCAGCAGTTGTGAGCCTGCAGTTCCAACACGTCTTATCCACTTTTGTTAAAACAGAGCTGAAGAGTTAAATACCAGTCGGCTGGCAGAGCTGGAGGACGACATTCAGCAACATTTAGCCCAAGCAGAGGAGCGGGCCAGAGACGAGGTGAGTGCTGTATGTACAATTTTTCTTTCCTTTCATACTCCTTTATATGAAGAAAATCAAAGTCATAAACATATACATAATGAGTTAATGTTGCATTTAGAGTGCAGTTTAATTCCAGCTGAAACAAAATGGTTGTTTTTACCAGAACCACCTACATAGCTGTGGTGAACTCAACAGGTTATGTGTCTTTCTCACAAAGAGGGTCTGTAATGTCAGATGAAAGCCCCACTTCAAGCTCTTAGCCGGCCTGCACTTCTGACTGCTTTGGTTTCATGTTTGCAGGAGCGAAAGAAAATGGAAGGAATCATAGCAACCATGCAGAGGAAATACAACGATGAGATTGCAGATCTGCATGCAACAGCTGATCAACTGTTAATGGTAGGCCTGTCACAGAAAACAATTTACACTTTAACAACTAGGACAACAAATTCCATCGAAGACTGTCTAATGCATTCAATGTTTGTTTTCAGCCTGTCACACACATCTGAAACACGTACACATTGTTTTCTAAAAACTGTAAAAGATATGCTGCAGGTATTTTTGAAAGAGACTTTAAATACTATGTTATTGTATTGGGATTTTAAGTGGAAGTAGAATAATCTGTAATGGCCAAGTTGGTGTACTCAAATAAATTTGCCTTATATTTTATATGTATCTTTAGATGTATATTTATGAGTATTTAATCATATATATGTATAGATACTACATACTTACACAAACTGTGTAAGGGACAGTTGTCCTGATCTGGGACAAGTTGTCCCAGATCAGGATGGACTAAAGGACTTACTTTGCTAGGTACTGCATAAAAACTTGGAGAAGTGCCTGTTCATCGCAACCAATCTGAAAGAAATGCACAACAGTTGATGATATTACTCATATATTTTTTTAAAAAACTTTATTGGAAATAACATAAGCCTTTTCTGAAACTACAGAAGGCAAAAATAAAACACAAAGTGCATATGTTTTAACACAACTGCTGTCTGTTTGTGGAAGCGCTTGCTACTTTTGTCCTGTAGATGGCCACAGTTGACAGTAAACACAAATGATGAACCCAGTTCTTCCTTGTAAGCAGGATTACTGATTAATGCTGCTCACACTGATGAGTAGAATGTGTGGGCTCCTTAATTTCAAGAGATTTATTTTAAACCTAAGCCAAACATGTGTTTGAGGAAATCTGTAAACAGTGATCCCAGACTTCATTGTTACTTCAATATGTTAGACTTACAAGTAATGGTGTATAAAGTGTATAAAATACAATTTTTCCTCATTCTCCTGTTACAGTATTTGACAATATATGAAATGTTAAATAAAACTGGCAGCAAAGTACAGAACAGAAACATGTTTCAGCTGTCTAACAAAATGTTTATATGGCTTTAATTTGGAGAACCAGGAGAGCTCTGAACTAAACCACGCAAAAGATGAGGTGATCAAACTGAACAAACAGATCAGTGATCTCTTACAGGTAAAGAACTCTGGATTCCAAGTCAAATATATCGCATGCACTTTGGGTTAAATTGCTTATAGTGCATCTATGTGCAGGAAAAGGAGCAGTTGCGAAGTTCTCTGGTGCAAAACCAGACAAACATGGCTGTACTCCACTCTGAACTGGACAAGCTGAAGAACATGTTTGGAGAGCAAAAAGCCCAGCATGAAAGGTAAAGGTTTTTTTTTTTTTCTGGTTCAACTAATAAATGTTGTTCCATTGTTTTATGAAATGGAAGTGTATGATTTTTCTTCTGTTGGTGTTCACAGAGAAACAGAAGTATTAAAAAAGATGGTGACAGAATATCAGTCGTACTCTAATCACATTCAGATCCTCCAGTAAGTCCACCTTGATCATATTTCTTGTTTTGGATGGCCTAATGAAGAATGCCAAAATTTAGATGATTGTTATTGTATTATTATTGTATAGAACAGATAAGATTTAGATATCAACATGGCCTCAAAACTAAAGGTCAACAATAGAAAATCTAACTTTTTAAGCAACCGTAACAAAATTAAAATGACTTTCAAAATAGAGAAGCAATCAGTAATGCAAATATCATGGTGGAGAGGAATAGTAAGGTGAGGAGCCACTTGACCCAGGCAGCTGTAATCTGTATCACTTGAAGTCTATGGAGATTTTTGTGATAAACCACACAAGTCACTTAAGCTGTATTTGAGTCGAGGGAGATATTGCCAAATACTTTTGGCAATATAGTGCTGGCTGTTATTTGTATGATATTGAAAATGTAGGTCTGAGACTGAGTCACTCCAATCTAACGTCTGTTTATACACAAAGAGCATCTTTGCGTTGTATAACATTGGTTTCTGCTCTTCTTATTGATCTATGTGGCTGTAAGGTGTACCCTTACCAGAAGAAAAGCTTAGTTATTTGTACAGCAAGTAGTCTATTTGACAGGCTCTGTTGCTGGTGTGTGTGCTACATTAGTGCTTCTTGTAATTCTTCTGAAAAAAATAACGTAATGATTTTATAGGTTTTGAAATTGAATTGTATCTGCTATGAAAACTTTGAATGCCTCTGTAATCTTTGGCGAGCTCCTGTAATGAAGTAGTCATAAAATACTAGTATTAGAGAAAATATTTATCGTAAATCTCTTTAGCTGTGTTATAATTAGTAGATAGAAATCTCAGTTATGTTTGTATTGATGTGTAATGATGGCACTTGACAAAATATAATGTATACTGGTTTTCTCAATTCTGTGTCTTCTGACACAGAAGTATTTTATGAACAGAACTTTAACTGTTTTGTTGCTGAAATAAACTTGATTGTTTTGTTTGTTGCTTTAAACACAATTATTTGAGAAAGGAACAAGCTGGACTTGTTTTGTAACGTGCTGCTAACAAGCAGCCCCTTTTTCCTTCTATAAGAGGAAAAAAATGACAAAATAACGACTTTGAAAAAAATTTAAGCTAAAGAGAAATTACAGAATGAGGAACAGCTTTATGTTTTCCTCAAGGAACTGTATGAATATTAATTATACACTCTTGTATTTTGTTGAACACATCATCAGGGAAATGAACAAGAAGCTTTATGACAGTAATGATGGACTGCGCTCAGCTTTAGCCAGTCAAACGGTTGCAGCTAAAAGGAGGGTGAGTTCCTTGTTTGCTCAGCTATGTTTCCTCATACCTGCTGGCATTGTCAGAAATAACCTCAATGTCCTGCCAAGTGCACAAGTAAAATAAAATGTTTCTAATCCACTAAACAGCTGTCTCCTCAAGACGAAATCCCTGCCAGGAGAATGAAACCTATTCGACAGAGCACACTCAATCATGGCAGGTATATGGAGTCCCTGTGCTCACCTGCATGACGACTCGGATCGATCACTGGGAAGATCAATTGTCACAACAATATTCAGACTTGTGTGTGTATGTGTGTGCAGATCCAAGCAGAACCCCAGCATCTTCCGCGTGTCCACCTGGGCTGACCGGTATCTGGACAGCGGCTTGCCAATGGACACGGTTGAGAGCTCAGCCAGTGACTATGATACTGACGACAGCATGAGTTCTGTGGAAACTGTGCACCACAGCTACTCGTTCATCCCGTCAGACATAGAGGTGAGGGGAAAAACAGAGCAGTATCAATTAAAAACAGCAACAGTTTTTATTCAACCCTTTAAAATGATATTTATTTTGGTTGTTGCAGATATCAGAGGTTAGGGCCGAGGCTGCGGTCTCTGTAGCTCCCAGCCAAACCAGCTCCATTGCTTCATCCCTGCGAAAACGCTTGTCTGCCTTTCCCACCAAGGTAAAAAAGCTTGTATTCATAATATCTTACAAACAAGCAACAACATGGACATAGACAAATTTGTTGGAATTCAAATTAATTAAATAAATTCTGATTTTATTAGTGCAGGAGTTATCTCATATCTTTTGGCATCTTTTTTTCTATCCCTCTGTTTATTTTGCTACATGTTGTAATAAGACAGATATTGGCCAGTGGCTAAAAGAAAAGGGCCTTACTTAGTTGTGGATTACTAATTAGGAATTCATAGAATCTTTGATCCAACTATAGAACTAATGAATGAATACATTTACTTATTTATTGGATCAATTATGCCATTAGAGAATGAAGTGTAACTGACTAAATAAACTCCATTTTTATTTCATGTGGACGATAGAAGAAGGTTAAACATTCATATTGTTGTATCCTTATTCTGTTGTTTGTACAATACTTTGTATGATTACTCGTCATTGCAGGACAAGATGCCAACTTCAAAATTGCACAAAATATAACAACTGCACCTCTTAATTTATATTATTGTGATCTCATATTCGTAATTTTCTTTGTGACTTTCTTTGTAGCAGTTAGGGGACAACATCACAGTGACAGAAGGACCTTCACCAGTGTACCGTGTTGTTTTAGCAGGAGATGCAGGAGCTGGAAAGTCCAGTTTTCTGTTGCGGTTGACACTCAATGAATTTAGAGCAGACATTCAGACAACGTTGGGTAGGTAACACTAAATATGTTGCCTTCACATACACAAGTGTTTTTTTACTTACAAATACACTGGAAAGACCCTGAAAATGGAGTCTGTGCTGAATTATTTTATCCCGAGAGCTTCTACCTGCTTTACTTTTTACCCTCTGATCTGTTTTTAAGAAATTTGTTAAAAAATTAATCTCACAGTTGTGGATTCCTGGCTTCAGATATTTTAACATGATACATTCCTGCACCCAGGTATTGATTTCCAGATGAAGAAGATGCAGGTGGACGGAGAGATGATGAGTCTGCAGATATGGGACACGGCCGGTCAGGAAAGGTACACCGCTTCCTAGAAAAAAGTTTTATCAAGACGGTAGCGACATGGAAAAATGGATTGCATCACTGTAAATGTGTAAACATTGACTCAGAGAAAGATGCACTTTGCTTCAAAAGAGCTGTGCTTCCTTTTATTTTAGGTTCCGTAGCATTGCCAAGTCCTTTTTCCGTAAAGCTCATGGAGTCCTGCTGCTTTATGATGTTACCTCAGAAAAGAGCTTTCTGAACGTCAGAGAGTGGATAGATCAAATTCAGGTATCCACAGCTCTGATGAGACATTAAATACATTTCACAGATGGCTGTGATGCATATCATATGTCTCCTTCTGTTTTTTTTTTTTTAGGAATCCACAGATGAAAAAATTCCCTTTTGTATTGTCGGAAACAAGGTGGACCTCCGGGAGCAACTTCCTGAAGGAAGCTGCGTTTGCAGCTCACATGGAGAAAAGCTGGCCAAGGTGTTACTTTCACCACATGGATGATTGTTTTATAAAGATGTTCAGCCCTCGAGGTGTCAGAGTAAACAGTCTGCAGTCAGGAATGTTAACGCTTTGCTTTGTCTTTGCTTCGCAGGCGTACGGCGCCATGTTCTGTGAAACGAGTGCCAAGGAAGGAACCAACATTGTCGAAGCTGTGCTTCATCTAGCACGGTAGGAAAGTTGGGATTTGTGTTTTAATTTTCAAGCCATACATGGCACATTTCTACTAATTATGTCATCAAAATGTTAATTATATTTTTATTTGGATTCAGTACACACGAGGTAAAGTGTTTCAAACTTAACATTTTTAAAGGATTTTTCCTGAGAGCTGGTTAAAAAAAAAGTATAATGTTCTTATAACTAATAAGAACATCATATGACTTATGAACAAAGATATTTAACAGAAATGTTGAAAAGCAAAGCCCACATTCTGCACAGTATATGCCCTCAAGAATAAGTCAGGTCACCTTTTGCATGAGTTACTGTGTCAGTGACGCAGAGCTAATCAGCCTGTCTGCGCTGAGGCCTAAAGAAAGGCAAGGTTGTTTAAATAAATGCCTTCACCTTCCGCCAGAGCAGTGTTTCTCAATATGCTCTGCATATTTTAGATGCGTCTCTGTTGCAGAATACATGATTCATACGATTGCGTGGTAAAGGATACAATAAATGCCCACCAATACCATCAAGTGCTGCAGAAGCCTGTTAGTCACTCACTTATTCAAATCAGATGTGTTGCAGAAGGGAAACGCCTAAAACATGCAGGACAAACCTGAGGACCGGAAATGAGAAACACTGCTCTAGAGAATACGCCATACGTTCTCTATGAGGGTCAGGCAGGTTTAGTGTTCATGAGTGAGCCTTCATAAAATGTATAACTTTTTGTTGACGTGGCAAAAATGCCTATTCTAAAAGTATTTAAAGCATATTGAGATGCACCTGTGCTTGTCTTTCTTATGTTTCTACAGAGAAATAAAGAAAAATGGCAAATTGAGGTGGGAGTCAGAATCTCAGATCATATTGAATGAAACTCTCCCAAAGAAGGTTGTTAAAGGTTGCTGTGGACTGTAAACATGAGGACAGAACAATGAAGAATATCATGCTGCTTGTATCTCAAAAAGGAACAACATTAAGCTTGTTTACATTTGTTTTTACTTTATTCTATTTCACCTCTTAACTGTAAACATAGTTTCGTGAAGCGTTACTTTTTGGTCAAAATGAAGGTTTTTGTAGTAAACTGCACATGTATAATTACAAATTGACATCATGTATTTTGTCAAAAATATTTAAGCTTTTATATTTATTTGGAAATGGATAACGTGAATTAGGATTTAGCCTAAATATATTTAATCATTGTAAGAGTTTGTCAAATGTTTTTATTAAAATCTCCCTTTGTAATCAGGACTGTAATGCTAACAGAGATGTATTTGTTTAGAGGATTACATTTACCAACATCTCCTTCAATATTTTATGGTAAAATATATTATAACATTTGGACTTTGTGGAGTCCAAATGTAATTTTGAGCTATTTTACTTAGTGGGTTTTTTTTACACTTTTTAAAGCATCTTTGTAAGCAAAAATAAAGGCAATCCCTTCCCCAAATAAAACTGACTGCAAATAACTTTTATAAACTTATCAACTGACTCTCTTCTAAAATCCACTCTTCGGTAAAAACATTCAAAGCTCAAGTTCAGTTTTCTTCCCGGCTGTGCTGCTCATACGGTGGGGACCTGCTGGTAGACAACTGGAAATCAATCAATTCCAGTGAATCACATATTTTTTCCTTCCTGCTGAGGAGTTTTAGTTTCTTGCGGTCATAATCATTGACGTCACCAAGCTGCCAAATGCCACCACCAGAGCTCCCAGGATGAACTTCCAGGAAAGTCCCTGAAAACATAAGAGGGGAATGGTATGAATCTGATTAATTTATCATAATATCAAATGAAATGAATGAGTTGAGTACAATTAAAGCCAGATATTTACATACACTATATAAAAAGATGCCAATCTGGGTTTTTTTTTGTTTCTTGACATTAAATCCATTTTTTTTTATCTGTTATGATTACTGTAATTTCCATTTGCCAAATGCCAGAATGAGTGAGAATAGAATTTACAACGTTTTTTTAATTTTGAAGTTTTTGCATACATTTCTTTAGTATTTTACATAATGGTTTTTGCACCAATGTTTTGGGTATCCTTTGAAAATCCTTACACAATAGTCTCATGGACTTTTGGCCCATTGCTCCAGACAGAACTTATGTAACTGAATCAGGTTTATTGCCCACACTCGCCTTTTCAAATCTCAGCAGAGAGCAGGGCTTTCTGACAGCCACTGCAAAGCACTGACTTTAACTAATTTAGCTTTACAATTTCTTCTGGGGTTGATCCACACATGAACATGATCACTGGAGATTCCCATGGTGTTTATGCTTACTTTTTTAAAAAAGATTATTGGAGCCATGGTGTTCTCAGAGCACATAAACTTATACATTTGAGATAAGTAATACAAAAAAAAATGTCTTATGGCATTTAGCAAATGTAAAGAAATATTAGTAACCCTAACTAACCTAGAACATAAGTTTGTCTCCATTTCCACTATCTTCCTATTCTTGCCTGTCTGAGAGGCATCAACAGTCTGTCACAGGGCATCTTCTTACACAGCAGATGTAAATGTCTGTAAATATCTGGTTTCTACTCTATTTAATGGCTTACTGGAGACTTTTTCTTAGAAGGGATAAGGAATGGTGTGATATCATCTCCGAGCACCTTTGCTGGTTTGAGTCTCCACTGTTGCGTATCTTTGCCTCCTGATTGTCGTTTGACAAGTTTGGACAATTCTGCATGGATTGCCTAAGTGTACACAAGAACATGTCTTTATGAAAACTTTGAAATTATACAGTGCATAAGTAATGTTTTCACAGCACTTCACTTTTTCCACATTTTATGTTACAACCTTATTTGAGATTGTAATAAATGACGCTCTCCTCAAAATTCCACACACAACATCCCATCATAACAATGTGGAATTTATTGAGATTTTTGCAAATTTATTAAGCATAGAAAATCAAGAAATCACATTTTTGTCATTCACATGAATGAAGCTTAAAATTGAGCTGCTTCCACTGATCATCCTTGGTATTTCTACAGCTTTAATTGAGTCCATGCTGGATTTGATTTCAACAGGCTGCAAGGTTCCACCTTTTAAAGAGCTGTAGCTGCAAGTGGCAGACCTCTGGAATATACCAACACAAAGTTGTGCTGAGGTGGGTGGGGCATTAGCTGCTCAAAGTTAAGGAGGAGGTGGATGATACCACATACGGGGCAAACATGGAGAAAAACCTGTTAGATTTTGCAAAAGACAAGATACTGAAGCAGATGATTAATTTCCAGCAGGACAACAACCCTAAAGATCAGTGAGAGCTGCAACAGATAGATCAAAGCACATTCATCTGTTAAAATGATCCAGTCAAAGTCCGGAGGATAATCTAAAGCTTTTCAAGAAATCTGACTGAACTATTTTTCAAATGAGACTGATCAAAGATTTCAGGTTCCAGTCGTGCGCGGCTGATAAAGTCATCCAAATAATTTACAGCTGGAAATGCATCAAAAGGAGGATCTACGAATTATGGACTCAATTTGATTTGTTAAACAAAAAAATCTGATTTTTTTTTTTTTTTTTTTCCCCACAACACAATCACTAATTTGTGTTGGACTATCCCATGAAATCCTCCAAAATACATTACTGGCAGGTTAGGAAGGAACATAAAAAGAGGAAGGATCATCTCATCCACATGATCTCACCTTGGTGGTTGGCTCCAGTTTCAAGGCCTGTTTTAGCACCTCCATGGCCTCTTTGTATTCACCCTTATCTGACAGCAGCTGAAAGAGATTAGAAGACCTGAAGTGTGAGCACTTCTAGAATACCCATAAATTAAAGTAATTATGTCCCAATATAATTTTCCCTCAAAATAATATCTAACACAAGATGAAACAGATTTCAAAGAATGCCATGTGTGGTCATTATTAGAGATGGGGTGAGATGTTTTATTACATCTCTCGGTGATAACGTGACTCTCACCTTTCCGGTCCTGAAAAGGGCCTTGACGTTGTTGGGCTGGAGGGTCAGGACGTCCCGGCTGGTGTGCAGTGCCTCGTTGAACTGCTCCAGTCTGAGCTGAGCGGTGGCCAGGTTGTTCAGACACTTCACCCGGTATTCCCTCACCTCTTCCTCCTCCTCCTTCATGCCAACATCATTACCATCTGCACAGACACAGGCATGTAGCTCACTGCATGCCCCCCTGCACTTGGTACTGGATTGATTTCATTTTATTATAAACCAAAAAAGAAAAAAACAAATGGAGGAGAAAAAAGTAGTTGCATAAATCATCTTGGGAGGGAGGTTTTTTTTTTTTCCTTTTAATCCTTATTTAAAAAAAAAACAAATTCCCAGTGGTTCATGCTCTACTTTTTAATTCAGCTGGTTATAGTATTCCTTCTCCTGCATGGTGTCTGTACCAGACCCAGACGTCCAACTGAAAGAGGTATTGACCAAAAAAATGAGGACTTGTTCACACAGACATTTTACTCTGTCTTGTTGGATCACAAATTCAAGCAGTTTATGAACAGTTTCTGTGTACCAAGTTTAACCTTATTACTGATTTTAGCCATTTGTCTTTATGGTGTTGATTTTTTTTTATTTGTTTTTCTGGAATGTCTAGTTTTGACTTTATGCTGTTAGCAGCAAAATAGTTGATACTACTTCCACCAGTTGTTTATGTCCTGCCACTAAAATAAAGGCTGGAAATGATTTAGATTTTCTTTTTTTTTTTTTACCCCTCCACGGGGTCTTTTTGTGGGCTCTAGTGTCCCTTATATGCAGTGACGTGCGGTGAGGTTCATAGCTGGTGAGGCACTGACGTCATCAGAATCAGATTTGCAAATAGATGCATAAATTGACAGCAGTTTACAGGTTATGTTTCACTTCTGCATCCTTACACATACAAACTGTAGCTCACAAAATCTATCGCTGCACTTGACTTGCTTCCCGAATCGTTTAGCCTAGCTCGCTATCACTTACTCGGCAGTTGAGGAGTGAACAAGACGAACGTCTGGGATCTTGAGCGCCCCCTGCCATGAGGCAAGAGAACTGCCTGCCTCACCTCGAACCTGTTCTCTGCCGTTTATAATCGCTCATTACACGAAACACGTTACACAAACACAGTTGGTGACAAAAAGCACTGTACATTATATACATAAGCTAAATTATTGGAAATAAGTTCACATATTAAATTTGTTTAAACCATTTTATTGACGCCGTACAGCAACATGCTCTCTCCGCTTAGCAGCCAGCGCAGAGCCAGGGGTTGCGCAATCCAAGGTGAGGCAGAGCTCGCTGCTGCCTCACCGGCATCGCTTCCAAGCATTTGAATGGGAAAATAAGAAAATTCAGCGATTTTGAACAAATAAAAATCGAAATTGGTGAAGCTACATGAAAAATTAATATTTTTTAGTACAAACCACCGGATGAATATAACAATTTAAATTACTTTATGATTATATATTTTCTTTCTTTCCATGATGGCTGGTGAGGCACTGCCTCACCTGCCTCCCCTGACCGCACGTCACTGCTTATATGACAGTAGACTGACAGGAAACGGGGAAGACATGCGGCAAATGTCGTCGGGTCCAGGAGTCGAACCCGCGACGGCCGCGTCGAGGACTCAAGGCCTCCAAGTACGGGCCGCACTGGCCGCTACTCCACCACGGCACGCCCCATGATTTAGACTTTCTTTCATGAAAATGTTTGTTTCCTCAAGGTGGAATAGATAGATAAAGACAAATCTGGTACTTTTTTCACTAAATAAGAGCTGGATTTTAAAAAAAAAAACTGTTATATGGATGATTTTAGCAGAACGTTTCTAATGTTACCTGTGTGTAATTTAATCTCTGTATTAATACGCCTGTTCTGGTGTTTGCGTTTGAACACTTGAAGTTGGATTCCAATCATTTAAAATTTTGCTAGACCTGTAAATATAATAACTGCATTTCTCCAGTTTAATTCTTCATCTTCTCTTTGACTGATTACAATATCTGTATGATCTGAACAAACTCCTCTCTTCGGTGTCGCATTGGATTCACTCACCATTCAGCTCTTATTGATTCATTATGAGGCAGCTCATGTTTTTACTTCATCGTCTTATTCAGCCACATTTCTCCCTCAGGCTTTCTCTGCCTCGTCGATAATTAGCGTGATTAAGGAGGTTGAAATGGTGGGAAAGTTGATTGGCTTTGATCATGCAAAAACAATTAAGTGAAAGCATTTACCGCAGCGCTCAGCACAGATGGACGCAGCCATGCATAGAGACGCTGCGATTAGTGTGATTGGTGGAGCACTCCTGTCAAATGACATTCTATACCTGCAGTTCACATACCCTTGTTATAGCTACCAGCATAGAAATACCCAATCATTATGCCAGTGATACCTTGGCTGTGTGTGGTCAGCACCTCCAGAGCTACATAATAAGCTCTGGCAGCCAGGCTGTACTCCTCTCTCTGGAAGTGAAAGTTTCCTCGCTCTCTCTTCTGGTTGCCAATGCGGATGCGGTCAGCGATGGGCAGAGTTTCTGGGTCTGGTTTGTCTCTGATGTCCAGCAGCTGCAGTTGGTAGAGTAGTGGAGCCCATGCAGGGATGTCAGGCTCTCTGCACAGACATAAGCAAGCAAAGTTAATACCAGGGTACAAAGTAGTTCCCTACTTTTCTCAAATTCTCTTTATGTTTATGTTCAGATATTTTCTGTAAATATAGAAAATATGTACAGAGTGGATGACAGAGACCAAAAAACATCCTTTTCTTCCTTAACTTTTTCCTGATTTCCTAGTGAATACATTTTCTTTGTTGTGCTTCTGTCACACCATGCATATATTCTTTGTTTCCATTTAGAGTTTGACGGGGAAAAAAGAATTGACTTCCATGTCACTAATAAAATGGATACAGTCCCATCCTAAGTTGTATGTGCTGCCATTGGCAGTAACTTGGAGTTTACTTGGTTGTCAACTCAACCCTGTGTAAACATTTTTACATTGTAATATTGTGTAGAAAAATTTGACATGTTTTATAAATTAAAATATGAAAAGTGATGTGCGCTCTTGTGTTTTCTAGAAGCATCTTTTGCTGCAAATATGGCAGAAAGTATTAAGAAATTTTCCGCTTTGCACACCTATAGACTGAGATTTCTGCCCATGCTTCTTTGCAAAATAGCTTTAGCTCAGCCAGATTACATGGAATGCTTCTGTGAATATTTTTTTGCCACAGATTTTAACTTTTCACCTTGATTTAGGTCAGTACTTTGACTGGACCATTTTAATTCATGAAAATTATTGGGTTTTAACCATTGTACTGTTGCTCAGCTTTTACTTCTGAGAAGTACACCTCTGCACCAGTCTTAAGTCAGTTTTAGTCTCCAACACAGTTTTTTTTTTTTACCAGGATTGTTCTGTATTTCTTTCGTCCATCTTCTAAACTACTCTGACCAGCTTCTCTGTCCCCAACAGCATAACGTTTCCACCACCATGTTCCTCAGAATAGATATCAAGGTAATATGCGATATCATATGCTTTATTTTATTGTTGACTGTTGCCTTTTTATTCACATTAATGTTACACAACTAGGTTGTATAATGCGACATTATAAAGCTTGGTCATGTGTACTGTGTAAAGCAACAAACAGTCACCATCATGGTGCTGAAGGAGCATTAGTGAATCTCTGTACAGATTAATTTGAACTGGATCCAGCCGCCTACACACTTCAACAATAACACCTTCAACGATGTCTCAGCCATGCCAGCTCATTTAAGCGGGCAAGTATTTGAAACTCGTACGAACCCGATGGCTTCAGCGAACTCAGGAGTCACTCTGAAAGAAAGTTAATTTGGTTTTTAATCATGTGTCTCCTGTGCACTCATGGCTCACAATGGTCCATAATCAGTTCCACTGTGGAGGTTCGGATTCCAGATGTGTGACAGAGGGAGGTAATAAGATGGAAAGATCATAGGTTGGCAGTAGAGTTCAGTACATCATATTACAAAAATACAATTAAAAGGTCACTTTTAACAACTAAATGTAAAAAGAAAAAAAAAAGATCCCCTGGGTTCAGTTAAAACAGAAAACTTCTAACACTAAGTCACAATTTGGTGAAGTTTAGCTTTCTGCTTGCCTTGACACTGTTGTAGTTTCATGACAATGATAACTCTGAGAGTCGTGTCAAGTCATGAATTATTCAAACTGGTTGTGCCACTGACACAGTTAATGTTACTCCAACACAACTGGTTGTGTACACAGACAATATGCTGCTGCGTCAGGGATCAGGTTACCCTTTCACCTGTTCCCCTCCAGAGGCCTCGCCCTGTATCACACTCAGCACACACAGGGGTGTGAAGTTAGCAGCCGAGCTCAGGCTTCAGGAATCTGAGCACAATCGCCACAGTCGCCACTATTTTGGTGGTGTCAAAGTATTATGAAACGACTGTCTACCAACATATGACCGCAGTTTAACTGTCTCCACTTTGAGCCACTCTTATCAGAAAACACTGGATAACATTCAAGGCTATATCTTATGTAACAGTGTGCAGCAAATAAACAATCATACTTGCAGTGTAGTTTATGCTGTGGAAATTTGATGAATGGTTTTAGATCAAATTTGCTTCTCTGGCCACCAACAAAAGTGATTACTTTTCTGCAAGGGAATTAAATCAAAATCACTAAACTAAACTGAATCTCTGTGACTTATTTGATGTTGTCCCAGTTAGAACTCTGCAGTAAATAAAATAAATGAAACCTTCCCTTCCTCAAAGTGTCCCTTGTGATTCATACTAGTGCTATCCCTCTTCATGATGCTTTTTGTTCTTTAATGTTTCTAGTAAACATTTGCATGCCGTTACCCTAATTATTGGCTCAGAACCAGTTTTAAATATTTTAAGCAAAGCAGAAAAGCAACAATACAAAACAAACAAAAAAAAAACCCTACATTTTCGCTATCTTATTTTCAACAAAAGCTAATTTTACATGAGGTCTGCCTCCTTTAGTCGTCACGTCAGCAGCTTGATTGGCTTTCATTTAACCCGTTTCTGTCTCTTTTGCTGCTCGGGGTGTTTTTAGCACCAAAATGTGTGCAGAGTTGTACATTTCTGTGAGACTGTGGACACACCAACCAGCTACTGAGTATGTGAAACTAAAACAACATATATTTGTTCAAATTACTATTTTTCTTTCTTTGTGTAGACGTCTGCACTAGGCACAGGCTCTCATGCCAGCTTTGGGGCATGTGCATTATGTGTACAGACTGTAATGGATTTTATTTCTGGTCCAATGCTGGCAGATTAGTGCAGCCAAAAAGCTAGTGCATCGTGTGTGTTTTAGTTGAGTTTTACATTGCAGCTGCACAGCAAACACCCTTGTGTGCACATAATAGGACAAATAGTGTAATGTTATATCCCATTAGGATAAGAGATGTCTATAATTTACAGACATTGCATGTGACAAGCTGCAACTCCAGCCTTAATTATTCACAAAAGCTCTGTGTGTGTTTATAGCCATTCACAAGCCTTCAGGCAATATCTCTGTTGTGCACATGCAACAAAGCACACACAAAGCCGACAGTCTGGCATCATCTGTAAATGTTACTCCTTCCCACAAGGTTGAGAGTATGCGTTTGTTTACGAACTAAGATGTTGTTGATGTATAGCAATCTGTGAACGATTTTATTGGTGAACTTTGTTGTATTTCTCTAATCTGCTGCCGTGTTGTGCAATTTGCAGGAGGCTGATTCTCTCAGATAGTGTGAAAAGGGGACAAAGCTTAAATGCTCTGTTTGCAAACTGCAAATATACCTTTAATAGGATAACTGGATTCAGTTATAGTTCTTACTTCATAACTTTGTGCTTGCGGTTTTCTGCTTATGGCTCAAAAAGTTGAATTATTAAAGAGTCCAAAATAAAAACAAAATTAAATCTAATTCGTGCTAAAAAGTTAGCCCATTTATTCAGGGGTTTTGTCAGTCTTCTCTTGAGGCATCTTTGCTTGACTCTTCATACCGTGGAGGACTTTGGGATATTGAGCATCTCAGTTGGTCTTGTGCCTACTCTGTGAATATATTCACTGCCTACTACTTGATGACTAGATTGCAGTTTTTTTCTCTATTTCCTTCCATTTAAGATCACAGGTGACCATAGTGAATTCATACAGTTCAATTGGACGCTGGAAGCTTAGAAGAAGCTGTTCAATTGCTTACACTAAGTAAAGATACATCAAACACTTGATTGTGTAAAAAGGAGATTTCAGGAAAGCAATTATCACAAAGAGGGCACCCTTTCCCAGCAACACAGAGTGACCAATTTTTAATAAATGTTTGTAAAAGCAATTGCCAAACCGAAGCGTTGGATTATGCACAACTTTGGCCAATGGAAGTAATGTGAACACCTACATTTAATGATATTTAGGAGTGACCCAATACTTTTGATAATATGTTCAATTGCTTGTTAGCATAAAATTACCTATGTTAATCATGCAGCAGCAACTCAAGGTATTTTAGCATCTAAACATGGTAAAGAAGTGGAGAATGAATAGGCAGAGTCGTGTGATATGGCAGACAACAAAATGTTCAAATACTCAGTCAGTCCATACAACAAAACTATGTGCAGTACAATCTCTAAATGTCAAACTTTGCAACAAATGGGCTGCAGCAGTAGAACACCACACAAGGTGACACTCCTGTAAACTAATAACAATAAAGCACAGCTATAATTCAAGCAGGCCTATCAAGATTTGACCAGTTGGAAAAAACTTTCTGGTGCAACAAACTTTTAGATGGCAGAGTCAAAATTTTATGACAGCACAGAACCATTCTGCTTTGTAGAAGCAGTTCAGGAAGGTGGTGATGTAATGGTGCTCAGGATGTCTGCTAGGCACAACTTGGCCCTTTACTACCAACTGATTATTGCTGAAACACCAAAGCCAACCTCAGCATCATCTCCTTCCACTTAAGATCACAGATGACCATAGTGAATTCATCCAATTTCCAGAAGGATGATGCACTATGTCTCAAAGCTCAAATACTCTCAAGCAGATTTTTTGTAGCCATAACAGTGTTTTAACTGTACTAAACTGGCCTCTACTGTCATCACAGCTCAACCCGACTGATCTTTAAGATGTGGTGCAGCAGGAGATTGGTATCATGAATACGCAGGTGTTAAGAAAGCAATTGCATGTTGCTATCCTGTCAGGATTGATCCCTACAATCTCTAGAATATTTGTGACACCTCATTGAATCTATGTTATTAAGAATTACTGTAGTTCATAAGGCAAATAGGGTTCAACCTCAGACTAATAATGCGTACTTAATAAAGCAACTAGTTTGAGTGACTTAGTTAAGACAGGTAATTTTTTCATTATTCTGTATCATCGCTGAAGGTAGGGGTTGCTTTACGCCATAAAGCATTTTAATCGATATATGTACGTATGTATGTATTTCTGAAACTAACACTGGCTTTTGTAGATTTGGATAATGTTTAATTTTGTAAACAGCTCCAGTGAAACCCCTCTCTCATCATGTCATTAACTATTGATCAGTTTCCAACAGTCAAATTGTCCGCTTTGTTGCTTCTGACTCACACAGACTGAGGCACATTATTTGAGGGGTGATGACTCATTGATATTGCTGCTTAAGTGCAAGCAACACTAACTACTGTGAATGTGCCACATTGATGCACTGAATACTAAATGACAAATTATCCTGTGGATAAAGTGTCACAGAGACTCACAAAGACACTGATGGGCAGGATGTAGTCTGGCACTGTGGGATTCGACAAGTGTAAAGCTTTGAAGATCAGCAGTTAGTAAGAAAAAAGAAAAAAAACAAGGCATAATGCAGAGCATTTAATCACAATCTTTACCTGAGACACTAATGAATTTTGAGACTAGCTTGTGGACATTGAACAAACCCAACTTGACCAATGAGGAGTTAAAAATGTATTCTATTTACAGATCTATGAGGTTTTTGGTGTTACAGAGGCCAACACAGATTAGCACAACACCAGTGAGCTGCTGAGCTGAGCTCATCCAGAGAGCCTCCAGGGTCCTATTAGTGCAAACAGGAAGCAGAAGGTGGTGAGGGTAAGGAGATTCCTTTGCAAACTTGAACAGGGAACTGCAAACAACGGATGATTCATAAAGTGAGCAGCAATGGCCTCAAACTACCTTCCAGCTTTTGAACTAACTGATCGTACAAAAAGGAAATGTTAACACCTTTTTCTCGCACTTTTTGAAAATTAATGACTTTTCAAAAAGTGACAATTCTGTAAATTTTAGTATAATTTAATATGAAAACCCAAAACAAAATAGGACATCACTGTGAAACAGAAGAAAAATATGTGTCAAATTATCCACCTTACCCTTTAAAAGAAAAACAGTGGTACCAATTACCTTCAGAAGTTGCCTAATTAGTAAATAGAGTAATTTAAGCCCAGCAGTTCTTTGAAGGTCTCATTGGTGCTGCAAAAGCTTGTTCCATTTCACGTTGACAGCTGATGTTAAGTTTGCATTAAACATGAAAGCAGATCATTTGTTCTGCTTTCATGAACAAATGAAAGCAGAACAAA
Organism: Xiphophorus maculatus; assembly: GCF_002775205.1. Classification (NCBI taxonomy): domain Eukaryota; kingdom Metazoa; phylum Chordata; class Actinopteri; order Cyprinodontiformes; family Poeciliidae; genus Xiphophorus; species Xiphophorus maculatus. The sequence goes on from NC_036444.1 coordinate 10,119,555, forward strand.
TTGCATTTTTTTTATACTATCTAATATAATGAATTAAATGTGATCAAATGTATTTTTCAAAAATTGAAATTCAGTTTCTTTAGGCCCCAACCAGGCTTGATGACCAGACCAGATATGGAAGTCACTTAGAATCTGACAACATTCTCTTTAAGAAGTTTCTACCCTTTCTGACACTTCCCTTTCAACAGGTCATCACAACAATGCTTCTCATTGATGCTGTTGTTTGAAGCCATTCTCAGGAGCTTTGGACTGAGAAGAAGTTAATATGAGAAGCTCAGCAGATATGCAGTTTCACCAGGTGTTTGCTAATTGCTGCTGCCACTAGTCTAGGGGAGCTGTGTGGGGAAGGCGAGTGGCAGAAATAGGTTTCTGTGTTATTAATTAATTTCAAAATAATTATTTAGGATGTAAAAGATGGAATTTGAAAAAAAAAATTGCTTCTTAACATGGAAGAATTATTCCCCGCTGAATTAATATACACATTTCAGTCAGAAATGTTTCTGTAGTGATCAGACTAGAGATCCCAGTCATTTTATGTTCATAAGAGAGGACGTCCTTATGTTATGAGAAGGGTATGAATTCATTACTGCTGACTTACACTGGTGTGTTGTGGCTGAGCCTGCTTCTTTATGAAAGTGACTCAACCTGCTGCCTGTCATGCAGACCCCTCGCTGCTGTGAACAAAAGGAAAAACCTCCCTCTGAGAAAGAAAACAGTGGTCACTTTGACGTCACACACTCCATAAATGATGGGAAGGCCAGCCATGTGCCTCATCCCGGTCTCTATGGTTACAACTTCAGATAGCACACTAATATGGTGTAATAAATATAGCCTGGGGCTTGTATGATAATACAAGATCCAAAGGGATTTATGAGGTTGTTTTTTTTTCATAAGCGTGAAACAGGTCTGCTGCTGTTTTTCAGCCATGTGTTTGTTTTGACTCTTGGATGCAAGCGCGGCATCCACCCACCACCATGCAAAGAGGCTTAACTATAATCCTGACGTTGCTGAGACGTCACAGATGTTTTTCCTCTCTTATTTCTGGTTGTAATTTGGAGCAAATCAGCCCGCTATTGTAGTCACAATTCAAGAAACCAAACTATGGTGCGAGGCCCTTTCTATCTGCTCCCTCGGCATGTGCTTTTCTCTCTTTCTTTTTATTTCGTCCTCCAGCAGTGGGGCCAAATGAAAGAGGACTTGAAGGGATCAAAGGTATCTACTGCCAACATCCTGGCTGCTGAGCTCCATTAAAGTCCTCATATAACCTGCAGCATATTTTCATGGGCCTTTTAAAAGGCATGCCAACTCTGCTTCAGACAACATGCAGAAGATGGTTTTTTTTTTCAGACCTTTTAATTTTGGTGAACATCTGAAGACTCATTTAGCAACAAAACGTCATTAAGTACAGAAAGTCAGCTTGCATGTACAAAAGCTGACAGAAGTGGGAAAGGTTTTGGGCAAATTTAGAGTTCCAGAATAAATGTGATGATCTGATGCATCCAGCTTAAAATGTAGGAACAATAATGAGCAACTTCTTTTCTTTACATTTAGTCGGAGGTTGCGCTAGACTTTTTCGTCATTTTGACAGACGGGCCACTCATACTCTATTTTTACATGTCAAGTTTTAAAATGATATCCATTACATATTCAATTGCATATAATTTTTAATTTTCAACCTCAACAAGAGAATCACACCAAGGAGTTGAATAAATGTAACGTTTTCCCTGCAGTGACAAGAACCGCTGACTGTGGCCCAAATTACTACATATATACAAAGAAATTAATCAATTGCACTTAAAGGAGGTTTCTAAATCATATCTTATTGTGTAATTTTATACCAGACATCACATGAAATAAAGAGACTTATTTTGAAAGTTATTTTGAAACAACACTATTTGGACGCAGTCACAGTACTTTGGAGTAAAAACATCAAACAGGGGAGGAACAGTAGAAACTCTTATCAGGACACGTTCCCTGGTGCTAAGTACCCTGGAAACCTCAAGGCGACATTCACCTTCTCCTCTGGAGAAGTTGTCTGGGTTTCTTTTCTCTAAATCAGTGCCTTTTGCAACACATCTGCACAATTTTAAAAAGTACTTCATGTATGAAAGTGGCTTGAAAAAAAAGAAAACATATAATCTTGGCTCGGGTGGGAGATCAGCAGAGGCTCAATAAATACTGACTCGCAGCGGTTCATTACAGTGTCTTTCCAAGCCAAACATTTGCACTCGTCTTGACGGAAAAAGAACAGTTAATGCAAAATTTATTAAACATGACTCTGTTCCACTGAATAAAGCACTGTGAGATGACTGAGATTTTCTTTAGCTTTACTGTATTTGATTTGTTTTGTGCATTGTGCAAAGGTCTGCAAAAAATAAAAAATATCTGTACTAAGGTCAGTGATTCTTTCTTGTCATTGTTGCAAAACCTCTACATGCAATAGATTTACGTTAAAACAGCTTCATAACACAAAAAATGTCATGTTTCCTAAAGTTGGATGTTAAATTGTTTCCCACTATCAGCCACAGAAGGTTTAATACAATATTCTTCAGGGAGATTTTTCATCAGACAATGCAAAGTTATTTTCTACAACCCATTTAAAGTATAATGAATGCATCAAGAATTATAACTCCGATACATAACATGTGACAGTCGGAGGTTGCTTTTAGCTATTTTTGTGTTTCCGTCTTATCAGGAGTCTGAATTTGTCTTATTTTACAAAAGTCTAATCCAAGATCTTTTTCTATGATTCTTTTCTGAAGACTGGACAACTCAAAAAAATATGTTAGTGTATAATTTATAAGTATGTAAGTATATGTAAATCAATTACTATTTCTACTTAGTTTTAAAATTCATGAAATATATTTAACTAAAAAGAAAATAAACTATAATGCATGAGTTTAGGTGTGCGAGCATAAAATGTGTGGGGGTAAGGTTTAGTTTAAGTGGTTGCTCTGACAGGTTAAAGCTAAGTAATAACTGCTTAGCTTTTTCTTTGCTCAGATATTATGTCTACAGATTCTATAATCTGCATCTCCAGCTGTTTAAGGTATCACTATTTGAACTTTAAAGGTCTCTAATGGTCAAGCAAATTCTGACTGAAGCACCAGTAAGCCAGTTACTCTTAAGGTCTGCTTACTTCAAAGGCAGTGTAAAGACAGTCTTGTTTAAAAAGTGAATGTCTTAAAAGTCTACGTAAGCAATTTTGCATAGAGATGATGGAAATATATTTGACCATGTTGTAATGAGCATTCATGTTTGTTACAACAAGCCCCTTTTTCTTTATGAATGTGATTTTGGTTAGGGTTTAAATGTCATAAAGAGATAGCAATCACAAAATAATTTCCTTTCCAAGCCTGAACTGTCACATGAACATGGGTGAAATCAGATAACTCCCACAGGGAAATGTCATCGTCCCTGGGATATCATTTTGCAAATTAGAAGCAGAACATGCAGACCCTGGTTATCAGAGTCTCTGAAGGTTGATTGCATGAGAATGCATTTTAAGGCACAAGATGTTGCTGACCTTCCATAGCTGACCTTCACACCTTAAACTTGTTTCTTTCTGGCTGCCATGGAATAAAATTGACCAGTCAGTAATTTGCATTTACCGAAGCAGAGACCAATCAGACTGATCTAAGTTTGAAAGATCGTGAGGATATTTTTTATGGGCTTGCTAACTGCTCCTCCGAGCAAAATTAGGAATTATAATCCTCAAAGGTTCTGACCTCAATAACATTTTGTAAAATACTCTTTCTCCTGTTAAATTTAGTTTTTTTTTCTCATCTTTTTAAAAAAAAAATATCACCAAATCTTTTATGGCGATATTTTCTAAACGTGCTTTCTACAGTGTAGATTCCTAAGAAATTGGATGAAGATGTACCTGTTTGAACTAAAGAAACAAAAAAGATACAAACTGTCTAGTTCACACGTAGCTACTGGAGGGTATTGTACCAGAACTCTGAACAATGGACACATTTTTGTGAAGAAGCAGCAACAACAAAACAAACAAACAAAAATAAACATGCAAAGACTTTTTTTTAACCTTTAGCTTGGCACTTCTTCTCGACTCATATGCTACTGTAATTTACTTTCTGAAGGACTCAAACGGCCATTTTGATCTAACCATGGAGTTCATTCTCAATATTAGTCAGGGGCATACAAAACTAAATGCCTGAGGTTGAAGAGGGATAACCTCCTTCAAAATGCTCAGTAATGAGAGATATCCCCATATGTTCCTGCTGTGATAGTTCTGTGTTTGATTTTGGCCATTTTAAGAAAGAGTAAACATGGGAAAACCCTCATTTTTATTGCTTATTTGTATTATTTTTATTATTTACTTAAATATTTACTAGTATTATTAAAATATTTGTCAAACATCCATATGTCTTAAAATGTTAGAAAACCACACAAAGGGTGTCCTTATTTTATCACTTGACTGTTTTCGCCCAAATGTGTCAACACCCTCAGCTGTAGCAGGTGTGCCCAAGTCGAGTTCTGAAGAGCAACAATCCAACAACTTTTAGATGCACCTCACACACATCTGAATCAATTGAATGGCTTGTCAACAGACCTCTGCCTGGCTGTGTGGCTGCTGATGAGGGGATTTAGCCACTTGACTCAGATGTGTTGGAATGGGGGGAGAAATCTAAAAGCTGCAGAACAGCTTTCCAGGACTGGAACAGCCCTGGTTTATTGAGTGTTAGCACTCTGTCACATTTGAAAAAGAACCTAAGGTTGGCTCTCTAAGTGTTTCTAGTCTTACCCAACAATGATTCAGCGTCCTTTTTGTGGCCAACCCTGCCTGAGAATCATTAGCAGCTACCTCCTGACTTATTAGGCAGGTTGTCACACAGGAGCAGCTTGCATCTGAGGGCTCCTTCATCTCTCTTCCAGTGCAGAGATAGGGACCATGAGTAATAAACATGAGTGAAGCAACACTTTTTTTCTCCAGAAAGAACCCAATTTTTTGGAAAAGGCAAAGGTCAGCCTTAGAAAGCTTGGAAAACAAATATATTCAGCAGTTTATATTGCTCGGTTTGAACACCAAAACGTTTTTGGAGGGGTTCAAATAAAATCTCTGTTTTTGTTCTCTGGTTCAGTTCTACTAATCCCATCGTATTTATCCAACCATTGAGAGAGTCTCATTTACAAAGAGTTCTGCTAATGAGCCTGTGGTAATCTTCAAGGCTTAAACACTGCACGCCTGATTTTGAGCTCACAGGGAGGACGTCAGCGGGAATCTGCCAGTCATTAACTCTGAGAGGAATATTTAGAGCGTCTGTGCATGTGTGTGAGCATGAGTTTGCATGCGGTGCGTTGCTGTAGACGTCTGATGACGAAGCGCTGACGTCTCAGTGGGATGAGTCATGTCCCACTCGCATTCACAGATACACAACAACATACCGGGGTGTCACTTGTCACTCTGCAGAGACCTCTTTCCTCCGGCCTCTTAGGCTGCGTTCGTCACCTCACATCCCCCCGCAGCAGGAGAAACACACAGTGCTGCACATTACCAACATATAAGGTTATTTGTTTAGACCCACTACTGTCTCAGCCAGTGAGACCATGATGGATTCAACGCGTTAACCTGACAATGCAGACCTGTATTAGATTCTGTGTGTGTGTGTGTGTGTGTGTGTGTGTGTGTGTAGGGGGAGTTCGCGCGTGTGTGTGAGTGTGAGCATTGCGTCACTGTCAGAAACAGCTTGCCCCTCCACTTTGCCATCTGCTTCCATTCTGCTGTAGTTACAGATGAGCAAAATGAATAAAAAGTGCTCATTAGTTGCCCAGCAACTTAATCAGTTATTACAAGACAGTCTGCTGCAGCTTCTGTTGCGACAGAGGAGTGTTTGGCTTTCAGTTGGTGTAAGGAAGTATTTGGGAAAGTGTGAAATAATTATAAGATATAAAGTTTAGGAGTGAACAAATAAGAAATAGGACCAAATGGGCTTGTGGTCAAAGCTCCAAGAAAAAGAGTCTGTGTTTGAGTAATGGCAAGAAAAATACTGAATGCAGCTAGAAATATAAATGCATTGTTTTATGAAGTCAAAGCAAGCAAAGCTACAAACAATGCTAGCTTGAAACAGCCCTGTGTTGGGCATGCTGCCTTACCACATCTAAGGGTGAAAGTGTTTATAGTGTTCTGAACAGCTACTCTTCTAAGTAGCTGGTCGTTAGAGACAGAAGACACAGTTCTAGTTCTTCAGGCTGGAATAATGAGATGGTGGCTCATCAAAGACATTCAGTTTAGACTTTACTGTTATAACAAAAAAGAACAAAGGCAGTTGTCTAAATCTCTGGAATATACAAATGTCACAACAAACTGGGCTCCTTAATTGTGATTGTTTTTCATGTTTTTTTATTGCCACCACCAGTGTTCAATTAAACATGTAATCACCCACTCACTGGTAGACTGCAAAGAATCTGGTGCACTGATTATTTGCTACAAAACTCTATATTACTTTACAATAAAAGATAAGGAGAGAGGTAAAGGTATTTTTGCAAAAACACAGTAAGTTAAGTGAGAAATATGTTCAACACTGTGTAACAACTTTTTACAAGATGTGGTGTTAAGAGTTGGACAAGAGTCAACCTGGGACCAGTTAGTAGATCACTGTCTGAAAATCTTAGAGGATAACAGTTCAACAGGTTTGAGATTTCTTTATTAGTAAGGGAATTTTTTAGGCCTGTGGGGAGTGGTAAGTTTGAAGCATTGAATAACAGATATATTACAGGAGGAGATTAAGCCTTAAATACACAAAAACCTCAATTATTTAAATATTTTCCTGTAGATTCACACATGACACAAGCTGTTGCTCATGTACCATGAGAACAAAAGGTTGGCTAGTTACTAACTCTGGTCTGCATTATCTTGCATTCCTTTTTAAATCCCCATTTTATATTACACAATGACTACATTATTACAATTACACTCGCTACGTTTCGCAGTGATTTTGATTAAATTCTATTCAGTAGTTTTAAGGACATTTTATTTTAAAACAGTGTCTCAACTTACCCCATAGTACAAAAATCATGTCATCTGCGGATTTGACAAAGAGCTTGTTAAAGAAGTCTTCCAATTTCTCCCTTTGTTCACTTTTTACCTGTACAATAAAATAACTTTTTTGTCTCTTTGGAAGAGGATAGAGGAGTAGTTTACAAAGTCTTTTAGGTTAGAGCATACATCAAAGTTTTTCTGTTATAATTTAGGTTTCCATTCAACAAATTTTAAAAAGAGGACATTATGTTCTTAGTTTTTTGGGGGGTTTTCTCTCTTAAACGTTGGGTTAGGTTTTTGCTGTTAAATACCCTTCGTCTTACTCCAACCAACTTAACTGTTGTGGTTATGAGTACTATAGACCGCAGCCACAAATTAATTATAAATAACAGCTGGTATGGGTAAGAAAATTGCTGGTCAATCTGACCTTGTTTAATTATCATGTGTCACTTTCTTATGCCATACTCTGGAAAACAAACCATTGTAACATGTTGCTTATTTCACGAAGCACAACCCCACAACATGTCCACATTTAAGGGGACATATTCTGCTTAAGCACCAGCTTGTGAGATTCTTTCATGAGAGGTAAGCATTAGACAGCAGATAAAGCTGTAAATATAACATACTTGCACTTTTCCACCTTTTATTTTTGAGGCAAGGTTCTCTGCAATCACATCAACAGCATACAATGGCATCAATTGAGGAAGAATGACAAACAACAAAGCAACATGCAAAAATCAGATTTGCTCTTTCATGTTAACCAATCACTCACAGAATTAGTCAATATCTCTTGTACTTATGATGCAAGTTTTACAAAAAGGGAACCATATATGATAACTGTAAATAGGTAACTACATTGGCAACGTTTTTTATTAAAGTCTAAAATAATATGAATGAATTATAGATAGTCATTTCCCCTAAAGAAATGCATTTCATCAGCTATAATTATTTCCTTTCTCATAATGTTTTGAAATGGTAAGCAACAAACTTGGTGTGAGTTATGCAAGGACTGAGGTGTCTTTAATGTAAAGTTAACCTGCTGCCTTGATCCTATTGGGCAATAAAAGGAGTAAGTTACAGAGCAGAGCTCCAATCAGAGTCATCGTTCACTTCCAGGTTCTGTCAAGCTATAGCACACTTTGTTGTCAAATAGTATGTAAAAAGATTGTCTTTGAAGATGTATTACCAAAGCATTTTCCAAATGGTTTTGTGACTAATCCTACTAAGTTATAGTACAGATTTTTAAATAAAATATCAGACAATATCAAAAAGTCCTCAAAGAATGGTCAATAATGCACCCAATTCTTTGTTCTGCTTAAGTAATAGTGTGCCTTCAATGAGCTGTAGTTTAATGAGCAATGAGTTCAAACCAACAAAAAGTCTTAGACCATATGGCTTTGTCGTTATCTCTTCTGAGGAATCTTTCAGCTTTCAAGGCTTGTGGGTGTGAAGCTACTTCCAGCCAGCTTGTTTTATCAGATTTTTATGTCATTGATGAGAGACATGCATCATAATTCTTTACCAACAGATGCTAGACATGGTAAATCCAGATTTAAACAGTGACTGAATATTATAATTATGAAATTATGAAATAATTCTGTGTCACTGAAGTGCATCACAGCATACTCTTACTACTCCCGCCTGTGATCACATCTTTTCTAGAGAATGTGAAGTCAATGCTCCACAAAGCACCATATTATTTATTAGCTTCCTTCGTATCATGATCTTGTGACAATAATGTCAGCTCCAGCTGTTGAATGAATTTTAAAAGCAACCTATAAACATTTCCATCCATTATTACTTTGTAAACAGTGAACTGTTGTCTGACATCATCGTTCTTCTTCTGTGCATGTGGGTCACTTTGGGGTTGTAAACCGATTACACAGAAGTCTGATTGTGGTCATATTTAATTAGTAGTATGAACGACCAAGCAAAAAAAAAAAAAAAAAGAGAACTGATTTTTTTTTTAAATATATATAAATCTGAAATGAGCATTAAGACCTTCTCTGCAAATGTAATTTGTTTTTGTTTGTTTTTGGGGATTGTCATTGTTTTATGCATTAATGCTTCAGCAACAGTGTTGTTCAAAACTGCCTTGTGTTCATCTTTTCCTCTCACGCGTTTTTTTTTTCTTTTTACATTTCTTGCTTCTTGGCAAGAGAATGAATTATGAGCAACATGCCTGAGCACAACTGAAAAGAATGAGTTTTAAAAATTCTAGTATGAGTACTTTAAATACAAAATGGTTTGTTCACAGAAAATACAAAGATAAAAGGAAGTGATGACACAGCTAATTATGTGTATCACATACAAAAGGGAGTTAAGATTGATTTGAGAGAAATATATTTACAAAATAGTCAATCAAGCAAGATCAAGGACAATGCTTCGTCTATTTATTTTGCAGTTTCTACTCAACGTCTCTTGTATTGAAAACTTATATCCTGCAGAAGCTCAATAAAAGCATATTTTGCTAGAGGACATTTACTTTCCCATTAAATTTACTCGGATCGCAGAAAGCAGAAGTAGTTTTAACTATGAGCAGTGCTATACCACAGACAATAATGTTGATGTGAGAGATAAGCCTCCTGCTGGTAGAGGGGAAAGGTAAACATCCAGGGAGATTAGATGACTGACGTGCAGTTCAAACAGTGATTCAAGTGGTAAAAAAAAAGCAACAAAAAAAAGTCCAGCCACGATGTCGAAGAAACGGACATCTAAATTTCAAAAGTTATTCAACCTATTTGCATCATCCAGAATTTAATTATTGCTTGATTTTAGTTCAACTTTAACCTGTTGAAAGTACACGGCAGTGTAGCAGCACTGTTGCAAACTGAAGAGAGCGTGCTCATTGGGAGCTGAGCCCGATGTTATCTGCAGCACTGCAGCTGTCAGTGCTTGCTGGCCCACTCCCGAAGTATGAGATCTGGGTGTGGTTTTCTCGTCAACTTGCTGTGACCGTACCGGGAAAGAGAAACACAGAGCCAAAAAAGCTACAGTCAAACTAGTTTAGATCACGTGACTTCACAGTCAAGAGTTCAGCTGTTGATTTTATAGCAAAAAAAACAACATCTGCTCTATAAATAAGTTTAAGCTACACCAAACATCAGAGTGTTTGCTAGAGTTTTCTTGCAGAGAGGAAGCATCAAAAGAGACAAATGGTTCAATTTTCATATTGTGTTTTTCACAGCAGAGCGTCACAAAGGTCACATTATTCATTTTAGCCAGGTGGCTCTGCAGAGTGAGTCACATAGTGATCAGAGGACATCCTCCTTCTTGGAGAGGACAGCATGCTTACGCACATGGACCCAGGGGAGGAGAGACTGCACATAAAAACTAATAAAATTGACAGAGGCCAGTGCAACTGTCTGGCGAGTGAGTCATTCCACCTGTGTAATTGCAAGTGCCTATTGTAATGAAAAGCAGAAGTGCTAGTGTTTCACTGTGTCATGTTACATGGGATGATAAGAAGAGAGATTAGTTTGCAAGAAGGAGGAAGAGAGAACATTTATTACATGAAGCTAATCAAAGTACACTTTTCCATTTTTTCAGAGAAAAAAAACATAATCATAATTTCCCTCATTGTAGTGGTGAATTACAAACACATAGCCCATAATAATGAGACACATCAGTTAAAACCAAGCAGATCTGGCAGTCAGAAGTAGAGATGCACTAAGAAACAACCTGGAGTCTTAATCAACCCTGGACCTGTGAGCAGGTGGTCACAAACAGAAAAACTCTGAGAGAGTTATTTTATTTTCATACCACACAAAGAAGATTAGATTTTGAAGCCTGTACTGAAGTGGCAATAAGAAAGCTATTGTTGAACAAAAGAGGTAAAAATTTACCACATGCCATGTGGGACAAAACCAATATGTGGAACAACAGGCTTTGGTCTGAGGAGGCATTCATAAATGCCCTCAATAGAGCTGTTTTACAGAGCAGAACCAGCAACAGAGCAGAGATATTCTTTCTAGATCTCTAAAGCTATTTGAGACATACTTCCAACAGATTAATGAGAGGACCTGGATCTACAAAGACACAACTGAGGGTTCAATACAACTGTATGTCACACTGATCAGATTTCTGTTCCATACAAACAGACTTTTATTCTGCTTCATAAATTTGCACTAAGTTGCCTCACTCTGTTGCATAAAATATTGGTAAAATACGTGGATTGTTGTGATTGTAAATGTAAAAATGTTCAAGTGATATAAATATGTTTGGAGATTCTCCTAAGCTTCTTAAATGGGGGCAACATGGTAAACTCACTGAATGTTCACCTATTTATCCAGATAAACATTAGTGCCTCCTACAATTCATTCTGATGAACTCTTTTTGTTGCAACAATCAAGCTAATGCTCCCACCATCTCTAGGGGTGTGTGCATCCTTGACAGTGCTGCCAGCAGAATGTAGACTGTATGAGCGACAGATCCTACAGGCTGCAGTGATGAATCATACTGTCTGACCAGCTTTGCACTCCCTGATGTGCTCTTAACAGCTCTGTTTGCAGCAGAGGATTGACAGAGTTCAATCAGTGCATATGCCAGAGAACAGAAAGAGGCTAATGAGATTTCCCCCATTGTCTCCCTGTCTGTCACATTATTGTACAGGCATGCTGAGGTCACTCAATCCGCATTCAAACATGACATATGTTGCTGCTTGTATTTTATTTTATTATTGTTTTTGCATCTCTTATAATCAAATATTTAATAAACTGTTTAGCCTCTCTACAAGTAGTAAGAGCAACAAAGACTAAAAGAGATCTAAATAAAAGATTTGGCTCAACTCAAATCAGAGAAACTGACAATATTTTTTAACTAAAACACTTCATATTCCTTGACCCGAGAAAAAACAGTTTAGGGTAACGCACATCAGTTAAATGAATCATATTGGAAAAGCAGACACGAAGCTCTGATTCTCTACCTTGTGGTTCAAGTAAGGTTTGACCGCACAGCACACAACCCTAATCAGTGGCATCAAAACAATCATTAACCAGCCTCCTGCTGCCTCCTGCTCCACACACGACATGGAAAGAGATTCTTTTCTCACAGGCTGTGTTCTTTGCAGAGTACTCGCTATACAAACACTGGCTAATGTGCAGCACTTAAAACAGGTTAAAAAAACAAAGCAAAAAAAAACTGTTTTATACAAGAGAAAAAAAACAAGCTCTCACTACAAAATGTTTGAATGTTAGATTTTTTTGTGTATTTGTTTTTTGATGACAATGGTCTATATTTTCTCCTTAGCTATAAAACTACAGGTGGGTCATAAATCGAGCAATGAATTCTGCCCCTTTTCTCGCTTTTACTGCCACATGACATTATTCAGCAAACAAATGGGAGTTAAAGCAGCTTTTCTGCTGATGAGTGTTCTGTCTGTAGAAAAATTCTGGGAAATATTTTATTTTATGGGTTTCTCAAGCTATAATGATCACAGTTTGCTTCCCTGAAAAACATATTTGGATCAACATTGTGTGCTTTAATCTATTAATTTATAATTGGCTCTAATGACAGTTGATGATATTGCCTTTTTAATAAAATTGCATCACAGCCTGACTAAATATTACTGTCAATTATCCCTGTGTAAGCACTGACAACTAAATAAATCATCAGATTTGATCGTTAGATGGTTTTATGAAGTGTTTATGCGGTGTGACATAAAATATGATATAATTACTGATTTGCATTTTGCTAGATATGAACAGAATAACTCGCTTTTGCCTGTTCAGTTTATCTTGAGCAAACAACTGAACTGTAAAGAACAGGTTTTAGGCAGCAGTTACTATGTGGTTTCTCCGTTTATACTGGCTCTTCACTGGTGAAAAGGTTATAAACCCAAGCTATTGGCTGTAATATGAGTAGGGTTACCCCATAGGTTAGGAGGTTACAGACACACCACGGATAGGTTGCTCCTGAATTGTGTTCAGACAAAGCCATCTGCTCCTGTTTATGGTCCATTAACCCCGATAACTCAGGATGCACAGACTGCCCCCACAGCAACAGGTTCAAGAGGCTAAAGATGGCATTTTGATGTCATTATTGTCAAAGTAAAGATAAGAGCCTTAATCCTGTTGAACCTGTTCTGAGTATGTTTTCTAATTTCTAAGATTACAATAAACAAAATCAACTGGAAAATCCTTACCTTCCCAGAAGTCCATAGGCATACTGGGAATCAGCCACCAGTAATGTGATCTCCCCCTTCTGCATGGACATGACACACTCCTCTAGAGCCTACAGGTGTCAAGAAACACATTACTTAGAACACTTCTGTGGCTTGTTTCACATCCAGCCAATTGCATAGTTAAACAAAAACACATGTATGTTGATTTGTCGCATATTTCAGTTAACTGACAGATTTTAATATATTATCTTTTCCTGTTCAGATTTCAAAGCTAAATGAGTGAGCTTGTAGAAGTGTAACTCCTCAACTGTCACCTGGAAAATGCCTAGATGGAATCCAATGGCACCATGAAGGGACCACCGACCTCATGAAAGTTAAAAAGTTTTAACCCAGACCTTTTGTGATCCAGACAATTAGAGCTGCTGTCACAGATGAACAAGTGGGAGGTCTTGAGTTGCTATAAATTTTAGAGGAGATGAAAACAGTCGGTTCATCTAAATAGAAGCAATGCAGTAGCTGTGGAAGCTGTTTATGGCATCATTGTCCCTCTTTCTCACTGACTTGGTAGAAAAGTTCACATTCAACAGTCTGTGTCATGAGAGTCTTCCATTGTTATTCTGTGGGTCAGAATCTTCAAAGTTTGTGAAGCCCTGGTCCAGACTATCTTCTATTTGGCAAGAAGACAATGTACCATTATGAGCAGGTAATTACCCTAAAACTTCAGTGAGAAAATCCCTTCTACCTCTGAATATTTTGTAAAAGCTTTAGTGGGGGTTTGTACGCCATCTCAAAACGTCACAAAGTGTTTTGTTTCCCTATTTTCAAGTTCTACATGAATATATAACAATATTTATATTTATATTCCCTTCTAAAAAGTTTGACAATCTCAAAAGGAGTTAGTCCAAACAGAGTCCATTTCTGCCTCGAAAATGGTTACATGCTGTTTCTTCATCTTCTTTTAACAGCTTAATCCATGCATGCACCTGTAGATATTTACTCAGGTAAGGGAACAGATGAAGACATGGTTACATGTTTTTTAGGACTGTAAACATGCCGGTAAAGCAGCAGAGAAGTGCCTTTGGTTTTTTAAATCACTTTTGTATTTTATATTTTAAGTCTGAACATTGTCAAAATATTTGCTGTAGATTTGACTTGAACCTTTTAAATGCATTTATTAAAAATAGGACAATATATCAGAAAATTTGACATCTTCATATTGTTGAAATTTGAACTCCTCAACGTCTGACCCAAATGTTTCAGGAGATTAAAAAAGCCCCCATCTTTCTAAAGTCGAAGGATCTAGTTAAAGTCGCACCACCCTTTAGATTCTTTTCACTGCATATTTGTTTAACTGAAACATAAAAAAATGTTAAGGTTGACTAATAGATTTGATTTCGACAAAAAAAAAATCCAAGCGACCAAAATTTGAGTCATAAGGATTCATGCCCAACAGCAACATATTGGAAAATGTATTGGAACAGTGTTTAGAAAACAGCTCACACTTTAATTACCTGTCAGTCTGAATAACCCTTTTGTTATTTCCAGATTTAAAGAATTACGAACATCCCTCATCCGATATCATTAAGCCTGTGCTGTGAGACCATGACTATGCAGATTTTTTTTACTTTTTTGAGGCAACACACACACACATGCACACACACAATAGAATCTTTCAAGAAAAGCACTGGAGTATCACCTGTATTACATCTCCCTCTCCGATAACAAAGACAAGTTTGCAGTCCTTCTCCACCACAGTCCGGTCCTCAAGAACACCCTGCATCTTCACAGTGACCTCTTGACCCCAGGTGGAGCGTGGGACCTGTTCGTCTCCTGATTCCAGAATTTTCTTCCTCAACAGCTGGTCCTCTGCATAAAAGCAGAGTAAAGTACAAAATCTAGTCAAATCTGGATTTATAAGAAACTACCCACAAGGACTTCCAGTTATTGCAGTTGGTTTAACAGTTCGATATTTAAAATACTTTCCAATATTAGGAGTTTAGATGATTCATTTCATGTGTTCGTACCTGTGATGTTCTCCCAGTCCTCTGCCATGAAGAGCTCCTCAAACTGAGCACATGTCCATTCCTCCACAGCATATTCTGGAAAGAGAATCTCTGCAGAGCTGTCCCTCTCCACAACATCCTCTTCCGTCGAGGGGTCTTGAAACCGGACCATCTTCCAGCTGTTTGTTTTCTTCAGTTTTTTCTCTACCTTGCATTCTGCTTGTTCTCTCTCTTGCTCGCAGTTGGATACGCTTTTTATCTCTGTGTCTTTACTCTCTACTGCATGGTTCTCGATTTCAGATGGTTCTTTCCCACAGAGTTCTTCACCTTGTTCTGGAGGCCCACAAGGCAGTTTGTTCAGAGGATCGCAGTCTGCAGGTTCAGAAATGCGTTCCACTACCTCAGGCTCTGTGGGATCCAACACACCATCCCTCCGCTCTTCACAACATGGCTCTGTCTCCATTTCACTGAGCGATGGAGACCATCTGCATTAGTCCCAAGAAGAGATGATCCTATTTGCTCAGCCGATGACCCACTGAGGTGTAGGGTTGTTGCTCTCACCAGCACCTATTCTTTGTTTAGACAAAAAAATATATCTCCATAAAAACATTTAGGAATCCATGTTGTGTTTTGGATAATCCATCTCAGAATGCATTCCTACTTTACCCAGTCACATATGATGTTTTTAAAGCTTTTGTCCCACCTGCAAAATCTGCAATTCCGCCTCCCTTTGACCTCTCCTCAACAGCTTGCATCCATCTTAGTCAACTTAATTCATCAATGTGGTGGCTACAAAAAAATATATCAATGTAAAGAACCTGCACAGCGCAACGAAGGACTCACAGCCAGCAGGCTGTGCAGTGGTAATCTACAGGATTAGAAGGAGAAAAAACCTAATCTGACAGAACGCCTGTAAGCTTCTTAATGACTCCACTGTCGTTCTGCTCAACACATGTGTAATATTGTGACAATTTAGTGATGTTTACTAATATTTTTGATGAAAGAAGCACCCAATTTGGTTACATTGAGTTATATTAGAAAGTATTTAATCTCAAAATTCAAATGAAGACAACCTGCAGCCAGCAGAAAGTAAGGAGTACACCAGATTATTGATTACATAAAAAGTGCCATGTTCAAACTTTTGAGAATCAATGCATTTTTTGCCTAACATATAAACATGATCTCACAGAAAGAAATGTTATTTTTTTTCTTAGGAATACGATGCTTATCAAAGCTCTGAGCAAATATTTAACAAAGCCGAACCTTTTAAGATGTTTTGGGGTTTAGCTTTTTAAACAGTGACATCATTCAAAAGCCATTAGAGCTGAAAACTCAAGTTTACATACAGTGAAGATTATATATTATTTTTCATGGCAGCATAGTGCAGTTATAAGTCTATCACAAGTAGCATTAAAGTATTTATTTTTGTGCGGTTTGTTTTTCTAATGGGTAAAAAATGATTTCCCTATATCAAAGTGAAATAATCAGCACACTGTCAGTATGGAATATTACAATCTCAAAGCACTATGAGGGTGTAATACTTGTCAGGCTACAGCATTTCAGGAGCAGTGCATTGAAATTCTACCTGACAATAAATATTTTAGCCACTTGGACGTCTGTAATGACATTAAGTGATTCAGATATTAGCACCTAAAATCAGAAGCCTAAAAGAGGGAGAGGAGGATGGTGCAAAGGAATAAGGAGTAGATGAACAGTTGATAATCATTACCAACGTATTACTGTATTAGAATTTCCCCATTCTGAGACATCAGATGGATTTCTATTTCTACTTGACAAACACTATGATGCTTAATAAAACAAATGTGGCAACAATGGTGAATGAAATGTTTTTGACATTGCTTTCAAACACAGGTTTGTTGATCGCTGTAACACCAATATCACTCTACATTTCCACATTTCATAAATAAACACTGCCTCTCTGACTCATTCTTTAATCCACATCAAAGGATGTTATCCGTCAGGATTAAATTAATCCAAATTCCATTTCTGGCATTTAATTTCTCTGACAGGCAGATGTTTTGCATGTGTCAATATTGGTTTTTTTTGTTTTGTTTTGTTTTTGAAGGTTTGTATTCAAAACCTTAAAGGATTATTTTTCACACAAAAAATTGTTTTCCTACACTTTTGTTGTTTTTAATTTATTCTTGTTTTTATGTGTCCACACAGAAGTATTGAATGAGTATGTTCAGTATTTGTATTTTTCAGCATCCTCTATTAATATTTCTGGTTGCTATAGTTATCTCATCTTATATAAAATTATTTTTTAAAGATTACTTCACACTACAATGAAGATAAAATGGGCTAATTTTAATATGATGTCTGGGCATGTATTGTCTCTATCTAGTTACTGTCGGTATGAGATTGTCTTGTAAAATAACATTGAGATATTATTTAGAAAGCCCAGAGGTAAGATTAGTGTTTTAAGTTTAACTCTGCATTTGAGGCTCTTACTTTGAACTATAAAACGGAGTAGTTGTTGAGTAAGAATTTAAGAAACCTTTATCATTTTAACCATATGTCATTTTAGCCACTTAGCAGCTAACAGTCAAAGTAAGATTTAGCTTTGTAGCTTTCCATTGACACAAAATGAATATTTTAGTTTCAATGTGTCTGGATAGAATATCATGGTCTCCAGTTCAAAATTTAAAGTACTTAACGTGAACAAAATAATAATAATAATAATAACTGAAAAACACTAAGCGATAGATTAAACCTTTACTTTAGTGGTAAAAACACAAAACAGAAAACTTTTGAATTAGGACCACAAAGCTTTCCCAGGCCCATGAAGAAGACAAACTGAGGTTGAATATTTTTCACTGATTAGATCCTTTAAAAAAATTAAATAAAAAACAAGTTTGTGATCTTTTTCAGTTCGTTAAAAAAAAAAAAACTTTTAGTTTTTCAAAAAAAATTGTATCCAAATTGTTTTCTCACTTCCATTTGATCCCAACATGTATTGTTCTGTCTGTTGAGTAAGTTGGACCTTTACAGCCTTTCTTAAATGTTTTATGTGAGCCTACATGTTGCATTTGCAACATACTAAGCAGCATTGTTGATAGTTGCAGTAAGATAACATGTTACATAGCTAGAACTAATAGCATGATGTCGATAAAACAAACCTTTTACAATAATAGAAAAGTTATAAATAAAAATGAGTGAACAGCATAAACATCCTGAGTAAAATGACATTTGTTTTGTGAGTCATGTTTACAAATGCATTTACTTCCTGGTATAACGTTTGTATGCGTGTGTGTGTGTGTGTCTGTATAAGTAGTGAGAAAATTCAAAGTGTATTTACCTAAATCAAAAGGAGCGAGACTTGGATCTGACCCATGGGCCAAAATACATCAAAGAAAAAAAAAACAGACTTCAAGCAACCGGAGTGACAATGATGGCCAAAAATACTGACCAGAGAACCGAAAGTAAAAAAAAAAACCGAAAATAAAAGAAGCTTTGCACACATATTTACTTTAACATTTCAAGAATGCGTGTGCGCTGGTACTTGGGGGTGTGAGCGTACGTGTGTTAGCTCCGCCCCCACGCCTTCTTCTCCGTGACGTTCCGGGCAGAATGTCACCAATGGGCTTCAGTTGTAGAAATGGCAGCGCTGAGACAGGAGCGTCGGTATGGGCTCTCCTGTGGAAAAATTAACAAAAACAACCCGAGTCAAAGTCTTTACCACGTCAAACTCACTGACACGGCCATCCGGACCCTGGAAGCCTCCCAGAACCTGAAGGTAAGCAAGAACACCGGCTTTAACTTTAAAGCTGCTGTGGCTTTTATTATTCATGTAGGAACATTTTCTGTTTTCTTCATCGTCTCTCTCCCAACTCCGGGAACTGCTTTGGAAAACATTCGCTTGGTTTACTTGTCGCACGGAGCACAAATAATATATATTTTTAAAAACCCATAAAAGTTCAAATAGCTCTTTGTTTTGAGTACGGATTGTCTAAATTTCAGACCAAAAGGGGCTGGTGGCTGATAAAAGCAGGCTGATTTAAACGTATTCTCGCCCACTCAGAGAAAAGGCAGAGCTGAATTTATTAGGCTCTAAACATGCAATTCTTAATATTTTTAATTTATTCTCCCGTATTCCATAATTCGAACTGACTTAAGCAAACATAATATAAATTGGGCTAGATTTTTATTCGGTGTTCTCTCTCTCTCTCTCTCTTTTTTTTTTTTTATAGTCTCCCTAAAAACAAACTTTTCTTTTTTCCTCTAACTATTAAAAGCGGATATTTTTTTCTCGGTTTATGTAGGCTACACCGCAGCTGGCGTTGAACGTTCAGACGACGTCCGCTGAACGTCCGCCGCCGATGTTTTCCGGACGACAAAATGAAACACCATTAAACCATTAAACTTTCAGTTAAATGCACGCCGGAAGTCCGCCGACAACTTTCAGCGGACATTCGCAGTAGATGAAAATAAAATGCTACATATTGTTCTGCGAGGTCTGTGGAAATTCTAACAAAGCAGCGATTTCACTGGAATGCGAGGTTTTCATGTGGAAAAGTTGTCTTCCGTTTCCTAGGGATATTAATCCAATGTTGTCACAAATTGGAAAGTCGATGACAGTCTTAAAACACTTGGCAAAGAATGTATTAATTTTACAGAATCTTAAAATGTATTTAGGTAGAAGGATGAACGCATATGTTTTCATTTGTTTATTTTTTTTAAGGCAAACTGCTTCGCTTCGCTCATTGCAATAAATGTAATATTCGATCAGAACGCTGTTTTATTGCCTTCAACCAGAGTGAAGTTGGCCCATTAGATTAGTCAGAGATCATTTAGTCTATCCAAAATGCTCTCTCCCCACAGCAGTGCTTGAAAAGACAGAGCTACAGTTGTGACTGCAGGAGGAGGCTCATTTAGTTGAGGGTTTTTTTTATTTTTTTTTATTTTCCGCTGTCAAAACAAATGAGTCTGTTTTTGTGTGCGCCACATTCCCGAGTCGCATACAGCTTCTAAACCTGGACCCCGACCTTGGTGGTTGAGCTGGATAGTAAACAGCTGGGTTCGGTGGCACTGGCTCTGAAAGTTGTTGTGTATTGTTGATGCCCGCCCATCTCCGGAGCTCATTGGTCCGTGAAGCGGAGGAAACTCCGGAGCTCTCCCACAGCCTGACAGCTTCCTCCAAGCCACAGCAGGCAAACAGAGAGGGGAGGGGACAGCAAGTTTTCCAAGCCGGAGACCACCCCAGAAAATACCGGTTGAGGACAACCCCTGTGAGGGTGGAAGGTTTCTGTCCTGCAGAAACCCGAACCTGACAGCTGCTACTACTTCACCGATGCTTACAATCAAGGGTGAAAAGAAACAGGCGAATGAAACCTCAAAGAAATGTGTTTTTTTTTTTCGAATGGAACGTCACATTTACTGAAAACAGGTCTAATAAAAAAAATATAAATAAAACACTAAAATGCAGCATTTGACAGTCACAAAGTTAAACGGAGGTAGCCTATAAGAAAAAAAAAAACATTGCAATGAAAAAATAAAATAATTTATAAGCATAGTTGATTCGAATATTGATCAATCTATCATACCATACCATAAGAAAATAGTTTGATTATTCCTAAAGTGGCTTTGGGCCGGTTTGCATCTTTGCATTTGTACCCATGTATTACATAATGCATTATAAGAGATAAGATAAGATAAGATAAATCTTTATTGTCATTATCACAAGGACAACGAAATTCAAAGGGTGCCATCAGTCGGTGCACATGCCCAAAAACAAAAAATAACTGTATCACAATTCACACACAACGCAAGAATCAACAAACTGGCAAAAAAAAAAAAATTATAAATGTAATTATATTATTTTCTGAAAACTTTACACCCCTTGTAATTCCTGTATAGATGGCTCTTATGAAAAACGATACGAAGACCCAATAACACCAAAATAATTGAGCAACCTCCGATTTTATTTACTTGAGTCACATAACAGTGACTCCAGATAATATTCAAAGAGTATTGTCGATAGATTGTTAAAAATGACCTTAAATCCTCATTTATCTAAGCTGCTGTAAACTCTCCCTGGCGAGTTCAATTTGGCACAGGATCAGTATAATCAGTCCTGTGAAGGATGACTCCCTTCTGTTACCCAAGTTGACAATAGCCACAGGAAGAAAATGATAAAGAGGTGAAACAACCAGCACCCTTTCAAAGCCAAGGCTGCCATCTTCATATATTTTTATACGAATGAAACCACTTGTTTTGTTTTATTTATTTTATTGAGATTGAACTTTTTATTATCGGCTGCATATTTGCTGATATACTTAGTCACATAAAATTGTTTCACATTAGTTTTTTGTTTGTAAATTATTTTCTATCAATTTCTCATAAACTTTAAGACAGCTTCTAAAAAGTGCTAAATTTACATTGCAGCTTTTTGCTGCCAACAAGGCCTGTTTTATAAAGTAAATAGAAGCTGAATGTCTATTGACATAAGGCTACAACAAACTTCACAAGTTTTTGCAAAGTTTGACAAACAAGAACTAACACATATCAATCGCATATTTCATTTATAAGAATAATGGAGCTGTGGTGTTGATACTTTATTTATTTATTTTTTTTATCACCCTGCAAGGGGTCTTTTTGTGGGCTCTAGTGTCCCTTTTTTTAAAGTAGGCTGACAGGAAAAGGGGAAAGACAGGGGGGAAGACATGCGGTAAGCGTCGTCGGGTCTGGGAGTCGAACCCGTGACTCCCAGGTAACCCCTCCGCCACCACGGCATGCCCCGTTGATACTTTATTAATGTTAATGGTTCATAGCTACTACATACATCAAATACAATGTGCTGTGAGAAATATAGAAATGCATGTGGAATCAAGTAAGTATCATACTGTATATTATGGTGCTCTACAAGGTTTGATTAACTGTATACATAATGTAATCTTCACTCTGAAGATTTTTTTTGTTCAGATTAGGGATGGGCAACAAGGACAAAATATTTACTGAAAACAGGATTAAAAAATGACTATTTTGCTACAAATTGATCACTGCATACAGTTGGACCCTCACATGAACTCACTGTTTTAAAAATTATTTAGACTTTTATAAGAATCCGTTTTTATAAAAATGTACTTACATCACAACAGTTAGCGTTCAATCGTATTTACTGTCATTTTCTCTAAATACAGAGAACTTTGCAGTTCATTGTTAAAAGTAGGACTCAAATAAAATCTGAATAAAAAATACAAAAAAAGCAACAAAAAAAACTGCAAAAAAATTGTTCAAACAGTGAACATATTTATCTGATCCATGTTGTCAGTTTTTGTGGTTTGCAGACACTGTTACTTTCAACAAATAATATGATCACTGTCCACCTCTGGTTCAGATTCAGTTTTCAAGGGTACAAAACTGCATTCGTTTCACCCTTCTCAACTATAATCTTATTAAAACCATATAATAAAAGAGGAGTTGGCCTGGCCCAGACAAGTCATAGTGGAAATTTGTCAGAACAGATCAAACATGAGTTACATTCATCTGGTGGCTGGGATAAATCTAGGGTACTTGCTTTGTCTTTTGGTTTAAAAAGTATATTTAACCACATTTTTATTTTATACCTAATGACCACTGGAATTACATGTTTAAAAACAACAGAAAAAATATTCAAAAACACATAAATCACAAACAAATGTGACATGAAGAAAATCTTCTGGTGGCAGTAGAATAATTAATTACACCCACTTCTCTTCAAATTAGAGCCAGAAACTCTTAAGCTTTACACTTACTGTGGAACGGTGGTTATAGCAACAAACACTGAGGCATGCAGAATGGCTACATATTTTTACCTATAATATTTTATCAACTTTGTAGATTTGAGATGAACATGATTTGCAATTTAAATTGGATGTTTTATTCCCTTCTTTACAGGCTTCACTATCAAACCAGCCAGTAATTTGCTTCAAGGGAAGCCAGGGGGTAAGATGTTTTCCATATTTTCTGTAATGTTTCAGTAACTGAGAATATATTTTTTTTCCTGTTGAGCACATTTATGAAGGTTTCTCTTTGCCATCTTGTTAGATTATTTAATATCGAATTATCACTTCCATAGGTTCATAAGAAAGTCTGTTGAAAGGTTGGTGAATGATGGAGGTGCCATTATTGTTGTGCCAGAATGATAATATGGTCGCTGTTAATCCAGCTCACCTCACAGCCTAGGGTAAAGGTGTGATTCATTTCCTCAATAATACTTTGTTGCGTCAAGTATCCTTCATTAGACATGTCTAAGCAGACACCTGGTGGATAGTCTTTGAGAGAGAAAAAAATCCTTTGGTAAAGAAAGTAGGAGGACCTTTCTTTGAAGCGCCTGAAAAGAAAGTTGCCTACGTCCAACTAGATTAGCAGGGTCAGACTCTCCCCACCTCTGCTCGTTAGGCTTGTACATTTTAATAGCACAATCGGCTCTGTCTGTCATGGGCCTTTCTAATCACTACAAGACCTGATTCCACTGACTAAAGTGACTTTGCTCTGTACACAAATACTGGCCCTGTGCACTCACACGGGGCCCTAAAAGTCCAAAGACAGGGTATGCTATCACCCCCTGCCTGCCAGGTTACTGGGTCAGGCGCGTAACTGGGGAGGCTTTGTTCTGGAGAGGGTTATGGGGTCTGGGGATTTGGCAAACCTTAGGGAGTCCCCAAGTCTCCATGCTTGTTGTTGGCATGAAGACATGAAAGACCTGAAAAACTCTAATGGTACGCAAGCAGTGGGATTTTTTTTAAATTGGGAAAAAAAACACACCATGCTTGTTGAAGTGCAGTGAGATATCTGTGAAAACACCTGCTGATTATCCTGCTTGTGAGAGTGTGAAGCTGTGTCAAGTGACTGCAACTGAAGTTTCCTTTAATCACTGAAAAAGAATTGGTGATTATATCTTGGCTGGCACATTACATATTCAAATTGCTCTGCAGAATTTAAGCATGGGCTCCCTCCCCCTCCGACAATATTCCCAGGGCTGGACGATTGGCCATTAATGAATGAGATGCAGCCATTGCTCGTGTGGGGGGAGCCCAGATTAAGCTGTTACTGGGGGGAGGACGCTTGTGAATTTTGCAGTCTGGCATGAAACACACCAAGATAATATCCAGTATGTCTATCTATATTGGAAGGTTACAGGATTAAAGATGTAATACTTCCTGTGGTGTGTGTTTGTTGGCTGAATCTTTTACAACAGCTCACCCCTTCCCCCAGAACTCGCACAAGGTTCAATAGGTCATTTGTCCACTGACAACCGCCAACTGTTGAGCTTTATCGCAAAAACCACAATTGCTACTTTTTGATCCTTGCCCTCGCTGGCTTATGTCAAATTTCCTGTAAAGGGGGCACTTGTGTGGCCACAGAAACCATAAGAATTCCTCAAATCACAGTCCTGGCGTCACTCCAGGGTTTAGCGGTGCCAGGGGCCAGGGCACCCATCAAGAAATAGCAAAATGAGGTTTTTCGGCAGCTTTTCTCTGTCTCTGCGGCATTTAGCCCTACTACTGGAAATAGTCCTGCCAGGCTTGTAATCATGCAACGTAAGGCAAAGCATATGAGACCTTTGAATTTGACATTCAAGCTGAATATGTAACTTTGAAATAACAGCAGAATGCCACTTTTCATATTGACATATATTATTGTACATGGTAAAAGGAAAATTACATAACTTCAAAAATGATACAAACTGTGAGCCCATATTCTGATCAATAAACAGCATATGGGCCAGAGATACACAGCAAAATCTGCTTTGAATTCACAGAGGGATTATGAAATGCATTGAGAACTGGTTTGAGTTCTCATGGCCTGGAATTTCACGTCTTTGTGCTTATTTTTTTAGGGCTTTGGGAGAACTGTGTCTGTGGTTAAAGATTTCCATTTTGTTGCAAAAAGATAGAAAAGATATAAAACAATACAGTTGAATGCCTGTTAATGGAAAAGTATTTCCCCCCTTAGTGGTTTTGTAAATCTGGCAAACAAGCAAAAGCAAAAAAAATCTATATATTTAAGAAGTCAAATACTTTTTCACAACCCTGCATGTGAACATTATTTTCAATCAGTCTTCATTTTTTTGATTGACTCATTCTGTTCTGTTGAACTTAGTAAACACTGCACAATACACTAGACAGCAATTTGAGATTTTATACTGTAGCATCAGGAAAACAGTTTGTGGGTATATTTTGTTGCTAGTAAACATGAACATTAAAGTAGAGATGTGTATGTTTTGCTCTGTCAGGAGTTACGACAGTTTAATTTCACTCTCGCCTGATAAATGTTGAATTACAGTAGCCAGGGTAGTTGTTCTGGTTTATAGCCCTGTCTCTTTTTATGTGCACAGCTGTCACATAAAGGCAGCCTGTGTGAGGATGAGGGGAATGTGGAGGTCCTCTTAAAGATATTCTCATGACGACTGTGTGTGAAGGCAGAGCTTCCCCTGGGCTCCTTTCCGCAGGCCCTGTTGATTATTGTGCCGTTTCACCCCGTGTCTTGGCTGAATCCTTGGGAGACATCAGGGCTTCTATCTCACACTTGGCTGCTCTGACTCTCTACCCCCACTTCGCCTCGTGCTCGACCAAAAATAAGCTTTTGCTCTGTGTGAGTGTGTACGTGTGCATGCACACATCACTTTTTTTTTCTGGACACTAATTAGAATAACAATAACTGGAATGCGGTTTGATGGTCGTTCTCTCCCAGTAGCACAGCAGTGAGAGGGAGAGCTGTCCCACGTGTTTCTGAAAGGGCACACGCCTTTCTATTGAGCCAGATGTGTTAAGCAAGGCAAATTGTCTGCATTTTTTTCTTTGCCTAAGGCTCTCTGGAGTTTTTCTTTTATTTTGTTTTTTTGATCACACAGTATATTTTAGGATCAAGTCTTATGGGAGTCCTGCTGCTAAAGAGGACTTTTCGAGAGAATAGGGGTGGTGCTAATGTTTTCTTACTCTACATAGACAAATAAAAAATATATTTTTTAGCAGATCTTAAAACTAGATTAATGCAATGAATGTTTTGTAGTACATTACATAGGACAAGTTGTCCTAACCTTTTTTTTTTTACTTAGCCACAGCGCAGGAACAGATTGATAATGATGCTACATCTTTTATTCACCAGCTAATTGAACAACTTAAAAGATATATCTAATTTTCTGCTTTGTGACGTTGTCAGTCGCAAAGATGTTTTTACCACTTTTAAGAACTATACAGTGCACTCAGCAATTGCCACACTTAAAGCCTCCCCCCCACACACACACTCTTGTAGGATTTCCGTTGTTCTTCAGGCCAATTTCTGTCCAGTTTCAACTGTCTGACAGATGGCCCCACATTTAAAGTCAAGGTCCTGTGGCACCAGAACAAGGCCTAAATTGTCAACACTCCACGACCACACTTGACATTTAGTAAAATGTCCTTGTATGTTGACATGCTGCATTTAGTTTAGCTAAGCGTAGGGTTGTGTATGCAGTTAACCATCTTGATTTCATTCATGTGTCCAAAACGTTTGTGGTTTGTTTGGAGAAAATGCTACTTGTTACATTTGCCTGACACGTCATACTTTTAAGTCTCTTTAGCTGGTCTGTCATGAAGGATCTGAACTCGCTGTAAACTCACTTCCTTTGTTTCTTTGAAAGAGTGGTGATTGTTTAAAACAATAGTCTTTCTTGACTCATCTTTATGGCTTGGGACAATACAGTCCAAAGCAATAACATGCAGATCTGACATGAATATTGTGGTCAAATAGATAACTAAACCATCAGAAAAGAAACATGGAAAGGAAAAGTGGGTTAAACAGTGGAACAGGTGGTAACACTCTATAGCAGCAAAGCCCCAGCAAGGAAAACCAATCTCTGTGAAATGAGGTCTAATTAATTTCTGAATCAATTCACACATTCATCCATTTGCACTAAATAACTCTGAATATTTCTGTTAGTAAAGATACATATTTCAAAAAGACTTGCATCTCACAATTTAATTACAATTTATTCAGCTGAAGACTAATCTTGGTTTTATGTTTAGGATAGTTGAATCTGAAAAAAAAAAATCGTATTTCTATTTAAACCAAAATAGCTACAAGCTCGTAGGTATTGATTAGAGTTACATAATCACATTTCCATCCAGTAGGCTTTGTGTAGTTTTTACACTAAGCCAAATCTTTTACACCACCTTTGGTGTTCAGTCTTAATCATTCAATGATGATTTTATGAAACTACTAAATAATAACTAAAAACATATTAATAATTATATCAATACAAACCCCCCCCCCCCCCACTTATTTCTGATAAAACTGCTGGCACTTAAGTGCTATCACACCCTATCTTGATGTGGAAGGCACCTTTGAGGAGGGATGGCATTGTCAAGTGCAGAGAGACTGCAAGCATTTGTTGAGGTTGACAGATTAGGCCCAGCTTTTTAGAAAAAAGACTGATTCTGCTTGGCATAACATGCAGTACCTTGGGGGTTACTCGACAGTTGCCCATCCCCATATTGCTGCACTAATTCGCATCAGTCCCAGCCACCCCCCTCTGCCTCTTTTTCCTGTATCTACCAACCCCCCTCAGTGAGGAGACCCTCAAACATCACTACAGCATCATTCGATGCTCACTAAAAACAGGCTGTAAGGGGTTTGAAATGTGTTTGTTTTTAGCTGTGTTGCTGGCAAGGTTTAAACCTTAAAACTTGATACTAATTTATTTTTATCAACATTGCCACTCTATCATGACTGAAAGTGCCACTAAAGGTAGCAAAATGTGTTCCCCTGGTGGTAAAAAGCAAACTTGCCCATTGAATGATGGATGGTAGCATCCATCATTTTAGTAATAATAGTAATGCCAAAATCAAGTCACTCCTCTCTGCACTGAGCTGCACATTCCTAGAGGAGAAACTATTTAGAGCCATCCCTCATGCACTGGCTCCACTTAGTGACTGAGACCACCCCCCATCTTTTCCATGCACATGCCCAAGTCCCCAATCCACCCCAATCCCTTCTTTTACCACCAAGCAAGACACAGCCACACGTCCCTGCCGTTCATGAATAATCCAGGCTGCCCGAAAGGCCATTGCACTCAGCTTTGTGGGGGGAAAAGCTAGAACAAAAGACTGGCAGCTCACAGAACAGCTTTGGCTGAGTAGGCTCAGATGAAAAGACAATAGTAACTAGTGTCAGTACAGGCAGGGGCAGGAGGAAAAGACTTCAGAGAAAATCACATATCGAGGCGGCAGTTCACATCTCATCTAAGCCAAATACCAGAAGTTTCATTCTTGCCTTCATCTGCAAAGCAAAGGGAGACAGTGATAAACTCTCATTTTTGACCTTTCCCTGCAGATACTTGGCTTTATTTTAACAAAGCAAAGGGCAGGCCAAGTCTTACTGTTATGTATGTTATATTTTCCTCAAGACAAACAGTCTGACCTGCTCCTAAAGTCACAGAACCTTTACAACAACAACAAAATACTGGCCCTTGTCCTTGTTCAATTGCTGAGCCCCCCTGCCAGTTTTCTGTTCCAGTCCAGTTCACACCTTATAACAGCTTGAAAGTATTTGACATCTCCAAACACACAGGGCCTGGATTAGCAGATGTGCTTGGACTGGAGCCACAGAGGCAGTTATTGTATTAAGCTATGCTCTGTTTGGGAGAAGTGGGGGGTGCACTGAAAGCGGGTCGTCATCTGGTAGCTCTAACTGTAACTGTCCAACAGCTACCCATAATTCTTCCCCTTATAATGAGGGGATTTACTGTGCATGAGTCTCACTGTGACTAATGATGACCTGATGAATTTTATTGAACTGACACAAGTTAGCAGAATTCTCTGATTAGAATAAAATGGACTTAAGCTTCCTTCAGAGTAAAGATTATCAGACTTATTGTCTCAGGGATCGTAATTGGAAACTTGTAATGCATAGGTAAAATAATTAATTTGATTTCTTTCTAAGGTAGTTAGGGATGTAACACTTACCATACACCAGAGATGTGCGGTCAGGGGAGGCAAGTGAGGCAGAGCCTCACCTGTCATAATGGAAAAATATAATGATAAAATAATTTATATTGCTATTTTCACCCTGTGGTTTGTACTGTAAAGTATTTAATTTTTATTTAGCTTAACCAATTTTAATTATTTTTCCTTCAAAATTGCTGAATTTTTGCATTTTCCCATTCTAATGCTTGGGAGCGCAGCTGGTGAGGCAGCAGCGAGCTGAGCCTCACCAGAGATTGCACAACCTCTTGCTAGCTGAACTGGCTGCCACTCTATAGGAGCATGTTCCTCCTGTCTGTACGTCGCCAGCAAAATGGCTAAAAAACATTTAATGTATAAACTGATTTTCCATAATTTAGCTTATGTATATAATGTACAGTGTTTTTTGTCACCAACTGTGTGTGTAACGTGTTTTGTGTGCTGAGGAGCGATCAGAAACGGCAGAGAACAGATTCGAAGTGAGGCAGGCAGTTCCCTTGCCTCATGGCAGGGGGCGCTCATTATCCCAGACATTGTGACTCCACAACTGTAGAGTAAGAGACAGTAACAGCGACCTAGCCAACCAGTAAAGTCAAGTGCAGCAATATATTTATAGTTTTCTTCTCCTGCCACAGCAATCACTTATTGATAATCGCAAAATAAACATCAAGCCTAAAGCCATACTACTGCAACAAACTGAATGTTCTGCTCTTTGTGTGGGAAATATTTGAGTGTTTTTAGGGGCGTTGTTGTCAGTTGTTATGGCAACGAGTCTGTGTGTAGCCTGGCCAATGCAGAGAGCGAGAAAGACTTGGTTTTGAGTTGTACTTCGATGGTTTTTCCCTTTGCTGTGGAATATAGCACAAAATTAATAGTACCTAAATTTCAAAGTTTCATTGAGTTAACGGAATTATTCTACCACGGCAGCGTGGCTATGGATGGCATGTAAAAGAATTGTCTTTTTGCCCTCCAGCGTTGTCCGCAAGCACAACATTTTCTGATGTAAACAATAACATGCAGGTGGTCTGCACTTGTATATCTGATTACGATTAAGTTAGTGCCTCACCAGCTTCACACCTCACCGCACGTCACTGCGATACACAATATCTGCTTTATTAGACAGGAGATTAAAAGTACTTTCTAAAAAAACAAGGAAAGTAATGGAAATGGAAAATAGTTGAACAAAGCTGCAAACTGTTTTGTTAAAAAAAATCTATAATTAAAGTTTTAGTTCCCCAAAAACTGGAGGTTTTCAGTAAAACTCCATCTATTGTGGCCCTAACACAAAACAAGCAGGCTTGAAATAATATTTAGTTTTGCTACAAATGGAGTAGAGGTTTCACAGATCACAAACTATGTTTAAAAGACTATTTCGTCAGTGTAAAAGTATCCAGTCCAAGTCTTACCAGTCTAAATATTTAGATTTTTGAAGTGATGGTCATTGGACTGAATTTATGTGGCACTCGTCTAGAAGAACAGATGACTCAAAGCATTTTATTCTAAAGCCACATTCATCCAATCACACTTACAAACACGGGTGAATTCATACACCAATGCGCAGATTGGTGGGCAACTCGGAGTTAAGTGTCTTGCCCAGGAGCTTGTCAATGTTTGGCAAGAGCAAACTGGAACCGAACCAAAGTTTTGGATTGCAAGTTGACTACCACTTACAGCTGCCTCAAAGATAAATGAAGCAGCAAATCATATGTCCACTTCAGTGTTCTGACTGAGGGCCAAAAGAAGTTTTAAATATTTTCTTATTGTGCCGTCACCCAGTCATGTTGACAGTAAGTGGAAAAGACTGAGAGACTTCCTCTGGGTGAGAAATTTTGTGAACAGACACAGCTGGAACGTCACTGCAGTGTAGTTACATTTCAAAAAACAGATTTTTAAAAGAGCAGAAAAAAGATCTAAAGGTTTTCAAAACACAACTTTTACAAACATTGTTACACTTTAACACCAGCAACTAAACCAATAAATGTGATATTTTGCAAGAGCTCTTTGCACTGACAACTTTCAAATGAGGAAATCTGATGTGTTTATTTATAAAATCTAAAGCAAAATAATATATTGGTAATTATTGCAGTTTTAGGGTACCAGATTGTCTTGTTTTTAATGTGAATGCAGTACAGCACCCAACAGCTTGAATAAAACCCAATGTGTTGACAATGTACTAAAAGAATCACATGCAGTTATGTAGAACTGTGTAACCAGAGCTCCTTTCCATGGCATGTAAGCACACGTTTCCCTAGTTCTTGACCTGGGAGTGTTAGAGTTCCATTTCTCTTTCAGCTTTTAGCAGCAACTTATTAGCTGCATGTGAAGCTTTGTTAACTTGATAAAAATGTTGTGTGTGCTTTGTTTTTGACCAGTTTTTTATGCGCTGATTTATTCATTGATGACTGGATGTGGCTTTTCCACAGAGTCTGACTGACACCGGCCTCTGTGTTGACATTTAGCCTTTGCCATAAGCTAGATGTTTGACCTCACCCCTGCATCTGACCTGGACACTATGAGGCTTGCCCTGCTGAAAAACTAAAACACAACACACAAACTGACAGCCTTGGGGGAATCTGACAGCCTTGGGGGAATCTGGCCAAAGTTCCACATGGAAATGCCCATGACTGTGTCTTTATGCAAATCTTCACCTTCTACTTGACTCACAGGAAAACAAGCATGTTTTCATCAAACATAATCAATAGTCAGCGTTAATGGATGGGTGGGGAGATACCTTGGCTTTGATGATGAGTATATTCCACTGAGATCATCGTTGTAATTTTTGAGGTTGGTGATACCACAGCAGTTTTTGCAGAGTTCACTTTACTTGTTAAAAGTATACTATCCTGCAGAGCATTATAATCATAGATATGTTATCTAATGACAGTCAAAGAAAGCCACTTAAATTATGACACCGATATAACTTCTAGAAAAATTGTTTTCTGTTAACTTTAAGACATAAATGTATCTCCTCTTATAGACCATTTTGTTGTCTTGTAAGAATCAATTCTATTGATCACCCTTCACACTTCCCCACAGCTTCTTTAATTACGGTAATATCTAGTGGAATCAATCAAAGACCATTCAAGTTTCACTAAAAGGGTCAAAATTTACTTTGAATACTTCTGTTGCTGTCTTTCTTTGAAGAAACCATTATTTTGTGCAACAAAGATTAGGCATGGTCAGTATAGGATTCTTAAAATATAGACTAATGCCGTATGATGACTATATGAACTTTGAATAGAAATAAGGTTTTGCTGCTCAGTGGCATAAAAATATAAACATAAACAAAAATTAATTGGATATTATCCCTTTTATTTGAAAAAGAGAAGCAGTAGTTATTCCTTGATGTTGCTGAAGTAATGAAACATTGATTATTATGTATTATCTGTCAGATTTATTGTTATTTTTATTGTAATATAAACAGAGACAAGAGAGAACACAGTACATCACATTTGTGAATATGTGAAGGGACTTTCACTAAAATAAAATGTGCATATAAAACCAATACCACAAAACTGAACTTATCTCAACACCATCAGTTATTAGTGAAATCATATTACTCATCACAAGATGCAAAGTAAATCAGGAGGAATAGTAATAACTGATGGCAACCAAACCTCTTATCTAATCAGTAAGTATTTGGAAAACCTTTGGTTTCCAATGGCAATGAAAGAAATGACAGGAGAAAATCTAAACAGTTTGTTTAGATTTTAGACGTGGTATTCTGTGGTGCCGTCAGCAGTCAGTCCCTTACTTGCAATAGACAGATGACTCCAGTTTGTTGACTAAGATAGAAGTCCTCAAGGGAATGTTGAACTAAGTTTCATTAGGAATCTTTGGTGTCTTAAAACAACTCTAGCAATTAAATTAAATTCAAAAGAGATGGACCTGTAGTAGTATAGGGGAGTAGAAATACACTTTGCTATGTTTGTTCCAAACATGGCCAAGTTTTTTTTTTTTATTATTTTAAGACATTGTACTAAGCTATCTGGCTACAATCCAATAGATCAAGCAATTACTGCATGTCTTATGGTTCATAGGAACAGAGGCTTCTCTGACTGGCCTCACTGTGGATTCATAGCACTTTCGGGATGCGCTTGTGATCCCGTGATTAGCCGGAACAGTTCTACTTGTGGGCGTCGGGAACTGCTGGGAACTAATGGGTTAAATGACATATGGTTATGAAGCTTGGGAAGGAAGCTGTGAATAAAGTGGGGGTGACCTCTGAACAGTCTGACCCAAGTGACATTGATTAGAATTAGAATGTGAAGTGTGTACGGTGGCATGGATCGGGGTGACAGGCAGATCTAATACATGGCTGCAGGGGAACTCATACTGCTGCCATCAACTGAAAGAGGGGACATGGTGGCTTTATTACAATGCTAAACATTTCATCTTATCAGAGACCTTTTGTTCAGATTAAATCTTGCATTTATCAAATAAAAAAAGAAGCGTTGCACTGTTGAACCTGTGTTATCAGGAAACTCTTTATTTGTGGCTCTTTACATGAAAGATCCAGGAGGCTTGACTCCCCTGTTGTCCCTGCTCATATTTTTTGCTTGTTTTGGCCAATCGTTCCTAGTTAGTGCATTGTGTTTAACCGCATCCTGTTAACAGCCAGACATAAATGGGTCAAAATTAATGGTCAGCTGTGTCTCAAGTGTCCTCGGCCTGGCGGGCCGCTTTGCGTGTTGTATTGACTCGGGTGGACTTGTGCACATGAGGGGAAGCTAGAGGCGGATGGGGGTAGGGTGAATGGCATGCTTTGGGTTTTAGACGAGAAGGAGGAGGGGTGTCGAGGAGACATGCTGTTCGTTGGCTTCATGTTGCAAAGAAAAAAATGCTTATGGGTTTGCTGCATGACTGGGCATTTGTGACAGCTAAAGTCCTGCCTGTCACATCTGCTGGGAGCAGTGTGCTGTCAGCCACAAGACTGGTAATCAATCACTTATGGGGTGTGGCTAAAGAAGCAGTTTCAATGAAACAAATTCAGGGTTTAGTTGAAGTTTTTCCATAAATAGAATGGAAGACTTAAAAAAAAAAAAAGCAATACCTGAATCTAGGACATTTTATTGACAGAAGTTGCAAACTGCCCATTTTCAAACTGACAAACTGAGATACGGCTTCAGGCAATGCAGAGGGAAGTAACTACCCGACAAGGTTTTAAAGGACGTTACCTGTAGGTTAATGACTTTCTATGTTCAACTATCCTTTTAGTGGAAATGGGTTTTTGGGTCATTTTATGTAACAGATTTCTAATGGAGGTAGACTTTACGCCATTGGCTTGTTTGCTGAGAAGAAGCAGTGGACAGACTCTTACACAAGACGCTAGAACCTGATCAAAGAGTTGTCACTTTTGTTCTATGTTATGTTGTGTCTATCATACTGGATCTCCTTATGACTGGCTACAGGTCGTCTTCTTTGACCTGGGAGGCGCCTTACAGCCCTAATGACTGGCCAGCCTGGCGGATTATTTAGGTCACATTTATTGGATGGAGCAGCATAACAAATCAGGGACTGTCCTGAGTAGTTAAAAAAAAAAAAGATTTTTTGTTGTTTTGGTCTTTACAGCATTTGGAAAATTACACTGAATTTGTTCAGGCTGTGTCTAGGAGAAGTAAAATAATCCTATTACATAATGCGCTGCTCAAAATAGCAATGGCAGCAGATAAATGCAATCCTGTCAGTGAACACAGAAAACTGCTAAAGGTTAAATATTACCTCAGTGTTACAATTTGCACAGCTAGTGTAATGATTAGTCTTTCGTCTAATATGTAGTACATTGAAAAATTATGCATATACCATTACATTGAGTCACATTTCCGACACAAAGGTTTATGAATAATATTTGCATTTTATGTGATAGGCTACTACAATGAAAATGTATAAAGTTAAAGGAAAATAATAAATGCTTTTTAACTGATTTTACAAATAAATGTAAAACTAATCAAGATAAAAGTGGAATGGTTTAAATTAAAGCACATACACGTATTCGAATGGCCTAGTTAAAGTCCAGATGTTGAACATTTCTATTCAAACATCCTCTCTTCTTCCATGCTAAACTTGAGCTATATTAGGTAAAAGGATGGGCAAAACAGAAATGTTAAAACTATATTTTGATTTTTTTTGACTCCTTAATGAAACATTGCTTTGTGTACATCTGTCACATAAAATCACAAACAAAAATAAAATAAAATAAAAAAATCACACTGTCATTTGCAATGAAGCATTACAAAGTTCATGGAATTTAAATAGTTTTTCAGGGGACTGAAAATATATTCTAGCTTTTAAAAATGTTCCTAACAGTTTCACACTCATATTTCTTTTGTTTTTATCTTTGGCAGTACATAAAGATCCCAGCACCGACCACTGAATCTCCAGATGGATTCAGAGTCTTCTCATTTTACCTTTCCAGTGACAGCAAAGACAAGCCTCAGTCCAGCTTTGACTGCATTCACCAGTTTATCTCAGGGTGAGCAGCACACAGAACTTTTTCCGCTGTCGACCACAAATGGAATTTAAAGTAAATGTGGTGTCAGGCTGCAACCGTGGGGCTTGACCAAACACTGGCCTCTCTCTTCAACCTCACAACAATGGACAAAACGCCTGCCGTTCAGCCACATTCAGCTTTAATAATAACCTAAGGGCTGTCAAGCCACATCGGACCTCAAAGGTGTGACCATTGACAACAGAGAAGCAGCATTTGTGGCTTCACAGAGTCAATGGACTTCTTCAGAAATTACATCAGCACCAGAGTTTTTAGCTTCCAGAAATTAGAACCCCTTGCTTTAGAGGTCAGAAGAGGTCAATTTGCTTCATGTGGTTTATAGAACTTGTGTTTCACAAGAAGTTAGTGTGCACTCAAGCAGTCCAAGAATTTTGTCATTGGATTTAATTGTAAAACTAAAACACTACCAAATATATGAGCACAGAATTTCTTTTGCTGCTTTAGACAAATGTAATGCAGGACTCAACTTTCTTTTTTTTTCTATGTACAGGGAGGGCAGGGATCACTTGGAAAGTCAGGGGAGCATTCAAGACAAGATCACTGTTTGTGCCACAGACGACTCTTACCAGACCACACGCGAGCGCATGTCACAGGTGGAGAAGGACATCTGGAGCCGCACAGCGATTGAGATCAAGCCAGGACCAAGTAAGTTTTGGAGTTAAGAGTTTCAAAGTTCTCTTACATGTTCTAGCACCAAAGGGGTAGTTCAGAATTGTTATATTTTGAAGTGAGGCTATATTAAACTGTATTAAGCAGGTAATATCTCACCAGCAGAAGATAACTGTCTAAGGCCTTCATTTAGTACAAATTCAGAATCTCTCTAATGACTGACTTTTATGGTCTAAAGATGACTAAAAATCTCAAGACTATCATAGTAAGTTTATGTGAATGTAATTTTATGAAGATTTATAATGTTACCATGTTTGTATTGAATGATTATTTGTCATTCTATTTAAAAGACCTGGCATCAGATATTTAGAACTATCATTTTAAAACGTATTTTGGTTAATACAGATAACTTGAAACATATTACTGCTTCTAAATCATTCCTTGTCAGCAATTTCGCTTGCCAACAATATTCATTTTAAGTGACAGATATCTCATACTTGCTCTAAAAGGGTTGTTTACAAATTATTTATGCAAATGAATAATTTGCATGAAAAATCTGGCTAGATATGTGTCTGAAATCTAGCCAGTCCAATTTATTCTGGCATTTTACCAATTTCCAACTCAAATTTGTTGATAAAAACAAAATTTGCTGAAATGATGGAGGCCTCACAATAATAAAGGCTTAAAATATGTAATTGCACTCATTGAAAGTTAGTTGTTTTTGTTTAACATTTAAAGGTGTTGAAAAAATCTGTGTCTAGCTGTTGCATTATGTCATGTGTACATACTGTATATTTCTAGTAGCTGAATTTACTTGATAAATGATGGGGCAAATTTCAAAAATTCCTACTGAGAATCATGCAGGAATATGGTTTCCCATTTTACTCAAACATGTCTTCTCCTGCACATCGGGAGATTCATGTAAATGGGTTATGGCTCTCAGTATGAGCCACATGGCAGGGAAGAGTGCACAGTTGTTTTGTGGTCACATTCTGTCTTTTTATGGTACAGTAATGCTATACTTCTCAGAAGAAAATGCCTGTACACTAAGTCACAATTATATGCTGCAGTAAAAAAAGAAGAAGAAAAAAAGTAAACCATTTAGATAATAGTGTGTGATTTTAATGCTTGGAAAAGAAGACCTGGCAACTAAGTTGAAGACAGTGTAAGCACCTGGTGCTAAAACAAGTTTAAAAAAAAACAAAAAAACATTGAAAGCTCTCCCCAGTAATATTCCCACATGGCTAACAGATGCTAAGCTTATTGTTTGGCTAGTTCTCAGAAACACTTCTGCAGTATGGTAAAGTTTCAAAGCAGCACAAACAATTATGACACAAATATGTCCCTCGAGCAGTTCTAGTTTAAACTCTGAAGGGACGTCTCTGGTTGCTGCTTGTATGAAATGTTGCACTGCAGGTTGTTTTAGTCAGAGCTGAATAGGTCCATTACTTGGTCTAAGGTAAGTGTTAACCATACTGTCTTTTAGAAATCTTCAATTCTAAGCAGCACCTTGCAAAAGTATTCATATATCCTGGAGTGTTTGAGCATTTCTTGCATTATAACCAAGAACTTTAATGTCATTTATAGGGATTTTATGTGATTGACCAACATGAAGTAGCACATAATTTTAAAAAAAGAAATGTACATGTTTCTTTTGTGGTATTGGTCTTCATGACGCTGTTTGTTCACCAAGGTTTATAACAAACCATCACAGAACAGCTGTACTTTACACTGAATTTAAATTAAGTAGTGGATGCTTTTTATTAATTTAATTAGCTGACTTAGTAGGCAAGGCAATTTTCAGTTATAATGTAAAAAAAAATTAAGGTCCAGGAGCACAAATGCTTTTGCACGACCGTGTATATTTCCAATTGTTTGAGACAATAACACCTGCAGGATATGTAAATAACAAAGTCAAGTATCAACCAAGCTCTCTCTGTTGGCACACAGTGTTAGTCTTTTACCTTTAATAACCTTCAAACCAATGTATGGCTTAGCATTGTAATGAGATTACAGTCGGCAGACATCCACAAGAAGTGACCTGGATCCAGTTGAATTAGTCCTGTAACATGAAGAAAACCTTCTCTGAGTTAATTGCTTTATTTTCCCCACCCCCACTTGTTTACTTAGGAGAAGCCAATTCTACTATCTCATCATTACACTGGTGCAGCCTCTACTCACATACAAAAAGAAAATGCATGAGCTCGGCATTGAGCTCTGTGTATTAACGCATGTAAACTACTTTTTCAGACTGGCATGTAAATTCAGTCTTATCTGTTGCACATGCATAATCCATTAAAACAGAAGAGATAAAATTACAAAAACGTATTGTCTGCCTGTCATGTGTGGGCTTGACTTAGAAAATTGGGGCATGATTTGTATATCTACCCTTAGGACAGGATTGTGAATGATACGACAGCCTTGTTTTCTCAGGATACTTCAACTGCCTGAGTCCTGTTATCAGATGAGTTGAAAGCATGTTCCTCTTTAGTTGAGCGAAGTATTTATCTGAATTAAACAACTTGAGATTATTGGTGTAATACCCACTACCTCTAATTAAATTGATCTCTTTAAAACTCTTTGTCTACTTTATTAATAGGTAAGTGTGTGAAGGTGCAAAGGAAGCAGGGCCTGGTCTCCAGCTCCGACAGCAGTAACAAGCACTCCCCCAGCAACAAGAGGCCCCTGCTCCCCAGCCCGGTGGCACATCGGCCCTTAAGGGATCGCATCATTCATCTCCTGGCCCTAAAGCCCTACAAGAAGCCTGATATGCTCCTATGGCTAGAGAGGGAGAGGGCCAGCCCAAAGGACAAGGCTGATCTGACCTCTGTACTAGAGGAGGTAGGAGACTGGTGGAATAATATGTTGCAATTAGAAATAATTTTAAAAAATGTATCTTAGACAATGAGTAAATTTAACTGCCTTTGGGATCTGGTATAACACTGAAAAATTAAACATTATATATAAGAATTGTATAAATCTACCCATGCCTGGTCATCAATTGTGCAAATAAAAATAATCCAATACCATTAGGTCTATTTCAGGCATATTTCCCGTGTTCACATTGTGAGTGTCCCAACGCAATCATCAATTGAAAACTGTGCAGGCAGTGGTAACTGTAATTAGGGCTGTGCTTTAATTATCTTTGGATGAGAAGATACTGTTTCTGACAGGAGAAGGGTTGGGATGACACAGGCTGGGATCCAAGTAATCGGAGAAACTGTTGGTTGCTTTGGGTATGTTCGTATTAGTGGGGTTTGTATACAAGTGATAAAAATAGTGCAACAGTGCTGTGTCAGAGGTTACAAGTACAGCTAGACTTGTTTTCTGTTATACTACTTTCTGTCCTATGACGGGAATGTTGGTTTTCCAGGTTGGTAAGCTGAATCCTAAGGATAGCAGCTACTCTCTAAAGGATGAACTTTACAAACTTGTCCAAAGAGACTGGCCTGGATATCTGGAAGAGGAAAAGCAACTTATCCACAGGCTTCTCATCAGGTGGGAATTCATTTAGGCCAAATATGAAAATTTAGCAAAAGACGAGAAAATATTTAAATATTTTTATTATTATTCATTGTTACCTACAGTGTAATTGTAAATATTTTCACGTTCATCCTTAATGTTTGTGAGAGGATAAGTTTTATACTTTATTTACTTTATTACACAAACTGCCAACTGTTTAGCTTAGTATAAAGGTGTGAGGGTTCAACAGCAAATATGGCTTTACTTTTAATGCACTTTAAAACTTGTCTAACACTTTAAACAGTCTAATATGGTCATCGCTTGTTGAGTTATTGTGCCTAGCACTATTGGTGTCAGTCTGCTTTGATTTTTTATTTTTTTTTAAATGCTGCTTCTAAATGACAACGCCTTTGCTCAGAAGAATCTTTTAATCGAGACATCAAAGCAATGGAAAATTTTTCATGCACTCTGCTGCCAAGTGGCAAGACTTGCGAGGCTAAGCAGTTGAGGAGTGATCTTTAAGTGCCTGCCAGAAAACATGGAAGCCATGTGCTCCAGTGCCATTTTGGAAAAAGCACAACTCCCACTAGAATCTTGCAGCACTCCTGCTGGGTGTAAAAGCTTTTCAGTTGTATCCATTCAAATATTTTGCCAAAAACAATAAAGCTGTGATTTGAAAAAACTTGGAGCATCTTCTCTGTAGTCAGTTTATCTGACTACTACTTCACAGCGTTCTAAGAACTGTTGCTTATTGCTACTTAGTGGCTAGGAACTCCACTATTACTGTCACTATTAATGAGAGGGCAAGAATTCACTGCAGCAAGTGACCTTTGGTAATGGCATCTGTTCAAGGAAGGAGCTGTACGAAACAGATTACCAGAAAAAAAGGCTTTGGCCATAAAGAGGTTAAATATGCAGCTATTGTTTCTCATACGAGTCTTTTTAGTTTCTGTGGACAGCTCCTGTGTGTTATTTTACAAAAACACAGTTGCATAACTTCTGTAATTATTTTGTCTGTGGAAAGACTTCCACCTCTATCTTTTCCTAGCTGTAATTGCTCATCCCATTGCACAAAAATCTGCAATAATGTGTTCTTCCTGTTTGGCTTTATGGGCCATTTACCTTAGTTAGTCTAAGTAAAGGTACTGTGTTCTAAATGTCTTCACAGGAAACTTCAGCCACTGCACAATAACCAATCAAGGAGTCCCCAGTCCAACCATTCATTGCACAAAAGTCTTGGGGATTCTCCCTCACGGCTCAGTCCTGCCAAAAATCTCTCAGTGGTAAATATTCATGTTGCAAGATTTGTCTTGTTTTTATTTCCTAATTTTTTTCTGACTAAAAATGAGGCATTACCCTCTTAAGTCAATGTACAAACAAAATGCATTAACAAAAATAACTCAAATAGCTCTTACTGGAATCATGCAGTGGGAAGTAAAATTACATGGTTAGTTATTTAACAGAACCAGGAAATGGATAGATAAGTGATGTTATGTTCTGTTTTATGGAAATGTCTGAATACACAACTAGTCTTTATAGATAATTGGTGTTAGCTTAGAAATCATTCACAAATGAACCTGTTCTTTGGCTTTATTGCTGTGGAATAGATTGATGTATCTTTACTTTGTTTAAAACGACAACGTATGCAAATCCTGCTAAATTATAGCAGAAATTAGGGTCTTAATCAGGTTTAAGACCCTAATTCTAACCTAATAAAACTCAACATGGACAAAGAGAAGTATACATTTTAAATCTATAAAACTTTGCATCCATTGCAGGACCAAAGATAAAAGGTGACAGTGTTTTCATCTCCTCTCTGTTTGCTTTGATTTAAATTTTTTGTGTCTCAACAATGATAAAGTTTTAAAAACAAAACAAAAACTCCAGAAGTAATTCAAATGCTTAAAACCTGCTTTTGTTTAGTCATATTCACTTATTTGCATATAATTTTTACAGCAATGTATGAATTTATGTCCTAAAAACTGCTTAATAAATAGGTTTCTAATTGGAATATCAAAACAATCTAAAAAAAGAATAATATTGGTCACTTAGGGAATGGTGATTAAAAACTAAACAACCAATATGCCTCAGATATTATTGTCTTGGACATACAGACATCAAAGTCAATCAACTAAAGTAAATTTACCTCTGCTTATTTGACGTGAACTTTTCTCATAGTTTTTCTGTATTCAGTATTTTTTCTAAGCTTACTGTTGCTATTTTTGAATGGTAGGTTCGTTCCCTAAAGTGAATTCAACACTATCCACAATACTATAAAAACCCTCTTCAAAATTTTCTAGTAATATTTAATTTGTTTTCTTTCTCTTTTGTTCTAGAAACGGTCACTGGTTTTGGACGCTCCCAACATCCAAACCCCCAAAAAACAAAGGCTGTCGGAACATTGTCTCCCCCTGCAGTCGCCCTCTCATGCAGACTGTGGCACCAATGGGGCTCGTAACTCCTCCAGTCACGGAAACGCTTGTGCGGCGACAAAAACAGAGTTTGACATAACCAATAATCATCCTCAGGGAAACCCAGTTGGTTTGTATTCGCCACACAAGCTCAGCATGCCGTGTGCTATTTCCAAACTAGACAAGACGGAACCGGCTCCCACTTTACCCAGTCCCAAGCCTCGACACAATGGCACCTCTATATGCACTGCACAGCAGCTCGCCAATGGCCAGCACAAAAAGAAAAGGTCCAAGAAACACAAAGACAAGGAGCGAGATCGCTTAAAGCCAGACTGGATTGAGACTAGTCCAGACCTGAAGCAGAACCAAGAAAATGTTAAAGGTGAATGCCAAAGTTTTATCAGGTCATAATTTATTCTGTTTTGCTGGTAAGATAAGGACGAGGTTGTGCAAGAAGGCCGTTTAAAGAAATAATAAACTTTCCAAGATTGAGTCATAAGTTTTTTTTTTTTGTAGAATTAAAAGAGGAGCATTTTATAGAATTTGATCTAAGACAGCAGTAAGAACAGTTACTCTGTTGTCTGTTGATGATTGACTGTGTAACAGCTGGGTGACCTATGGCCGAGCTAGTCAGCAGGCAGATTTACCTCCTGCTTTGCTTTGTTGACGTAACTGCTCGTCTTGGATTGGATCGGTTATCAGAGACACCATTAAATAATTTATCTTGATATGACAGACTTGTTGCCAGATTTCCATCAATATACTGAAATTAATCTTTCTCCTGAATGTGTATTTTAAACAGCTACAGACCACGAACGAGACAAAACACCTGTTAACCGAGCCGCAACTGAAGAACTGCCTGACTATTTCATGTAAGGTTTTAAACATTTTTTATATTAAAATTTTTTTAATGAGTAAAACATAGCCAACTTTCTTTACATTAGTTGTTGAAGCAACGTTTTACAGCATAGTTTTGAATTTCTGTTTTAACCTACTGCTTGAAGGAAAAACCAAAGTTTTCCTTAACAATACGGTTCTGCTTCAACCCATTCACATAAACAGAGGAACATTATATAAATAAGGTCTCACAAAGCTTCACTGAGAATAACTCACAAAACAAAATATCTTATGTCCTACATTTATACATCTGCTCAGCACACCATTCTCTAATCTAATTCTTGCAGAGCCATCTAGTGGATGGATTCGGTACATACTCGGTTTCCAGAGATTGACGTGTTTCCTTTTGCTTTTCAGAAAATACAGCACTGTAACAACACTGGAGCAGCGGCAACAGTACCACGATGACTTTTGTGCCGAGTACGATGAATATAGAGCTCTTCATGACAGAATTGGGGCCATCACGGAGATGTTTGTTCAGTTGGGCTCAAAGATCAACACTCTCACACCGGGAACACAGGAATATAAGGTACTTTTTGTAGTGGGAGCCTGCTGAAACTGCTTCATTTTGTAAAATACCAAAGAGAAAGTGCATCATGTACAGGGCAGTAACACTCTTTTTGTATTTTTTCAGCTCATGGAGGACCAAATACTACAAAAATATCGAAAATATAAGAAAGTAAGATATTTTTAAAATCACTTCTTTTGCAACGTCCTGACTTTGATGAATGCCATGTTTGTCATACTTGCCTGGGCAAATTTAACAAAAACTGAAAACAAAAGTTATTACAATGATTAAGAACTTTTTTGCACATTTAATGGGAAACATCCATCAATAAAAGTTTAATACAGACTCTTTTCCCTTTCTGTTTTTTGTAGAAGTTTCCTGGATACCGGGAAGAAAAGAAACGGTGCGAGTACCTCCACAAAAAACTGTCGCATATCAAAGGCCTGATCGCAGAATATGACCGAACACAGGGATTAGTTTCCTAGTGACTGCACACTACCCACACCGGGTTGCAACAAAAGTGGACCAAAAGAAGCAAGGTGGACCTAAAGACTGCCCAGCCAGGTCCCAGGGATGCTGAGACACTTTAATTTCCTCCACAGTGTCAATGGAATGGAGGGTGTAAGGTGCTCTGTCAAAAGTGGGCCTGGACCGCCTACTCGTGATCATATGTTACCCTTTAAAGCTCTGTTTTTTCAGCTCTATTTATGGCTGGAAGAGCTGGTTTCAGTTCTGCTGTAAAACACGACAAGTAAAAAGGAGAAGCCAACAGATGTGATCCTCCTTACCTAACTACATAATTTGTAATTATATTTTTAAACTGGTTGAAACTTTAAAG
Source organism: Xiphophorus maculatus (assembly GCF_002775205.1). NCBI lineage: Eukaryota > Metazoa > Chordata > Actinopteri > Cyprinodontiformes > Poeciliidae > Xiphophorus > Xiphophorus maculatus. Next base: position 10,163,855 of record NC_036444.1, read on the forward strand.
TGTCGACTTGTAAGTAATTAAGTGATGGTACAATCAAACTTAGGGGTATAAAAAAAATTCCACTGAAGTGTTTATATTTAAATACAAAAACTGTTTGTGGATTTGAAGATAGAAAATATATTTAGGATTATGAATGATTAATTTAGTACAATAATAAGAAACATGCTGGCAGCAATTACATCGTGCTAGTTATAAGTGCACTCTAAGGCTTTTTAAATTAGATTAAAAATGGCAAATTAATCATTTGTAGAACTTAGCTTGATTAAAATTTGTCATTCATCCAAAAACCTGCAGAACTGAGACCTGATCTAATATTGATCACTAAAGAAGGATATATGGAGTCGCTGCAGAGACAAGGGTTGAAACGTGTGTCTATGAACTACAATCAAAATGAATTTTATGCCTGCTAATGTTCTGTCTCATTTCTCCGAAATGCCAAAAAATACTCACAGTGGGGAATTATTGAAAACGTCAAATTTGTCTTAGTCACTGAGGACGCTTTTGCCATGAAATTCGCCTGGAGGTCAGTAATGACCCAAGTAACCCACACATACAAAGAATGGAGCACAAATAAATCCTTAAATTATATGTAATAAAGCAGAATAGCACTTGTTATATGAAGTCTGGTAATCTCAGTATACAAAAAAATGTCCCACATAATGATTTTATCACCTTGGAACTTCACTGTTTGTTGTTTTTAAGGTGATTCCAGTGCAATTTCTCCTCCAAACATGGTGTGTCTAATGACATTCAAAGAGTGAAGCTTTGGTCTCATCTCCCCTGAATTCTCCTTGTGTTGTGTTTGGTCCGTCCAAATGTACTGCTGCAAGTTTAAAAGGTCTTAAATGTGCTTTTTTCAGCAGTGGAGTTTTGTGTAGTAATTCTTACAGAAGTCATGGCAGATATGTGTATTACTTACCGTTTTCATGGAAAACGGTTCCTGCTAGTTGCAGGTGTCTCTAATGCTCATTGACTACTTTATGGCCCTTGGACAATTATTCTGATTGTTGACTTATTCTTAGTAATCTTAAAAAGAGCACCTGGGTATGGTTGGCTTATGGTTAAATGTTCTTTCTGCTTCTAGATTATGGCCTACATTTTAGCAGCCAATGTCAGGACTATGCTGTTAGTGATATTAATTTCCACTGAAAGACCAGTATTTTTCTCTGCTTTTCATGCATTTATTAACTTAATTTTCTTCAAGTGATATTTTCAATGTCATTCCATTTCACATAACTTATTCAGGGACTTGCATAATTCATTTCTTTGTATGTGTGGGTCACTTGGGTGGATACGAACATATGGTGTAACTCATGGTTCATGTCAAAAAGCAGATTAAAACTATGTTGATGAAAATCACATTGGTTCCACAATAATAGTTCCACTGTATATTTGCTGGATTTCACATAGTACTGTGCACTTTTAGAGTCAGTTTCACAAATGTAGCCTACAGTGCCATGAATTGCCTTTTAATATGAAATGATCAACATACTCATCTCTCAAGTCTTCTGACCATAGCTTTACTTCCATAGAAATAATGCTGTTCACACTGTAGATGGATGATCATTTTATTGTGTAATTTTACTGCTGTTAAGGCCCTGAATTAAGTTTAATAGAAGGTTTGGCTAAAAACAATGCATTGCTACCTTCTATGAGCGTTACATTGAGGAGTTATTCAGAGAAATGTGACTAAAGTGTGTAATTTAAGGAGTCGCAAGCGATTGGTCCTGTGGGGTTTTTTTATGCCCAAATTGCTTGGTTTAAGTTTGTTATAAGGAGTAGTGAGAACACAAAAGGGATCCACATCAAGATTTTAGACACTCTGATATATATCAATGTGCATCTGATCGGTCACAACCTGTGCTTTTAATTTTACCGGAACAATCTCTGGTTCTGGTGTAGAAATTTGAATATTTGTAGTTTTCTCTAAGCATTTGCATCATAGTAGCAGTACTCACATCTATTGTCTTAAAAGTGACTTATAATGGATGAATGAAGTTAACACTTGCCTTGACATGCACTGTATGTCAGACATTTCCAACTTTCCTAGTTGCCCATTTTCCAAAATGCTCCTGGTTTATCCTGCAAAAATCAGTGTTCTCAGATCATTTCTATAAATGGCTTTTAGTCCAATTGTAATTTTGGTTACTGGTAAAATGTGCTGAAGTTGTCTGTTTTATTTCTGTCTGTGCCATGTACTTATGTCTTAATTTTTTTTTTCCCATCATTTGTTGTCTTCTTGTCTGTGCGATAATCACAAACTGTACAGGAGTTTCTACTACCATCCAGTTCTGTCAGAGATTCAAAAACATTGAATACCTGCAGGAATCTATGTAATTTGCTTCTGATGATTTCTTTGTGCAGCAGCTCTATTGCCAAAAGTTTAGTGGCCAAATGTTTTTTTTTGTTTTTTTCTGCAATCAAATAGACATTTTTAAATGCGGTACTCTGATACGTTTGAAGGATTTGAGTAACAATAGTTATTCTGTTTGAGCACATATGAAATAAAATTAAAAAAAGTATTGGCACTGACGACTGGAGGAAAAACTGTAATCCCATAAAGTATAAACCAGCTTCAAATACTAAAAATCATAAAAAAATAAACAAGTATATAAAAAAATGCATAAGCACAACTTAAGTGCATATCCAAAATTTATTGGGATTTTGCAGTGTTCTACTAAAAAGTTGAAATTTGAACATGGTTAGAGCAATAATGAGACTCTTCAAACCATAGTTTGCTGAAAGCAATACATTTTAAAACCATTTTCTTTCAGAAGCTTACAAATATGTACCTCTAACATAGTACAAGTAATATTACACGAGGGAAAAAAACTGATAACCTGTGACATGTGTACCATTTGTGAAAAAAAAATCCTACGTACCTTTTTCTTATTTATCTGTTGCAGGAGCTAACTACTGAAGGTGCCTTTTCACTCAGAGAGCAGGTAGATTCATCACACAGTTATTGTCCAATGAGGGAAAAGAAAAACTGCCAGCGGTAATTACAAATCTTTAGCTTGACACTGTTGCCACTTTTTAAAAGTGCTTTGTTCTATTTTTGCATAATCTCAAAAGATGCCTCTTTAAATGCACATACAGGCATATTTAATAAATTAGATCAAAGTTTTCCAGTAATAGAGACTTGGTCTTATAGGATTGAAGACCTATTAGGATATCAACTCAAAGCCACGTCTGTTTAAAAGTGCTTTGAAGCAACTGTCTAAGTTTCAGTTTAATTTCATCTTCCAACTTGGCAAACTATTTCCACATTTTTCCATTGAGGTGTGATTTAATAGATTACTGGTACAGGAAACAATAACACACCAGTGGAAATGTGAAATAAAACCTTTTGTCAACTATATATTATTGCATTTTATTTGCTTGGAGCAAATGTATTTATTGCTTTTAATGACTGTACATTTTTGAGGGACTATTTTGTGCATTGCTTATTCGTTCTTTGCACAGCCAAACTAAACCATTGTGAAAGAGACAATGGAATATACTGTATTTTTGCAATATCTGGATGAATATAACATCTCTTGAGAATAATCTTTTACAAAAAAATGTATTGTTGTCTGAGTGAAACAGAAAATAAAAAGCTCTTCAATTGTACAAGTTGTCATTTGTCTTAAAGAGGGCAGTGTAACTACTTCTGAAAGACAAACATGTTGCATGGAGCAAATTCCAATACATTTAGTTGCAAACAACAGATTTCCAAGTATTTGCAGCTCAAACTCTTCTTGAACAAATAAAACGGCCATGCAAAGTTTTTCCTCTTAATCCTGTATCACTTTTCTTTGAGTTAACCTCATCAACAGTACTTATAGTTGAAGTCCAGCAGATTATTTCAGTAGCACATTAAAATCTAAATGTTTCCCGTCATTTGACAGAGAAGCCACTAACTCTTCAGTCATATCAAATTAGCAGCATTTTATCACAAAACAATAAGCACAGCAGTGGCAGTGGCCTGAACACTAACCCTCAATTTGTACTTCCATTATGTAGCCACTTATTTCATCTCAACCGTCCTCCCTTTCACACCGGCAAACAAACTTTTCTAGTCGACACTTGGACAATAATGCACTATTATCCAAGTGTTTACCTCTAAGAAGGTAAACATTCTTGATCAAATATGGAGATAAATTATATCGTCATCCCTTTTCCTTGAATTTTAAAAAGTTTACATAATTCAAAATTTTCTGCAACTCTATTACTGATCTCTGGTGGTTGATCGTTGAGGAAAAAAAGCTTATGACCTCTGATCAAATCAAATAACTGAGTAACATTCTGTTAATCTTACTTTTTTGAGTCACAGAATCCCTTTTTCTCACTACCTACCAATTGTTAATCACAATTCACCAATGCGGGTACAAATTGTTTCCTGGTCTGGACAAAACATCTTGCATAGTTAGGTGATGTACAAAACCCAATATATTTCAAAAGTATGAAATAGTAAAAAGGTCAGATGTAATCATCAAACAATTCCACAAATAAAAATATTAAACATCTTTGAAAGCAGACAAAAAACCCTGCAATATAAACAATTTTTGTTTCATATTACTTGGGAGTCTATCAGTTGTGAAACTGCTGGTAGTGTTTACAGAAATGCAACAAAGTCAAGTCTTTGATATTAAGGTTGTTTAGAAAGTACTTCCTGCAGCAGGTTGCTGTTAGTTATATTTAGAGATGCACCAGTTAGTCAGTCAGAAAAACAGAATTGTCCCTTGACTATCGGTCAAACCTGAATTTTTTTACTGGTCATTAAATGCATCACAAATAAGCATTCACAAAATTTTAATCTGTAAGCAATCAACCAGTAGAAGGTACTTTGTACTTCCTACTAGAATATTAAAATCACACACAGGTTAGGGAAATGATTTGATATGTTAAATAATTAACCTGCAGTTCCTTAATTTACCTTCTTTGATGAACAAAAAATATCAATTGGAAGGTTAGACTACAGAAAAAAATTAAAAATTGCTATCAGACATGAAATTCTTGATTGATGCATCTCTAATTATATTATTGCCAGAAAGCCTTAAAGTAAATTCAGATTCTGCTGCAAAACCACTCAACACAATTATCATTGGAATATATAATCTTGCCTGTTATTGCTAGTCTGTTTTAACCTTTGGTCAAACTCCACCCTCCTTATCAGGGTTTGATCCTCAAAGTGGGTCGTGCGAGGGTTATAATGCCAATCAGTGAAGATATCAGCCCACAAAATCCAACAACTCCTGCACTTGACTTGTAAATGCCCAGCCTATCTAAAGGAATGAAGAGATCGCAGATGTTCTTCACAGTGTCCAAGGCAACAGTCGGTTCTGATCTCAGAGTCTCCAGAAGCAGGAAAATAAGGGCATCCAGCTCAGGAATAACGGCTTCCGCTACTTCAGGACAGTCACTGAGATGCTGGCTTTTGAGGCGGTTATCTCTCCCTTTCTGTTGCATCAACTGGAGAATTACATATAGGTCTCGGGTCAGATTCATCACTAATGAAAAGAGGTAGTAGCGAGAGGCATTTATGCTCCAGCGTTCCTTGTCGATGCTGCGGATGAGGCCCACATTTCTGGCCCACACTACATTATCACAGATAAAGTAGAGGGCCCGGTTGATGTTGGCCACTGTGAGGCACAGGCCCAGTACTCGGTCAGAGAGTTGCATGGTTTGTTTAGCAGCCACAATGGAATTGGCTGCATTTCCTAGCCTGAGCACTGACAAAGGAGGCAGAAATGAAAGCAGGAATGAGTTCAAGAGAAACATGAAGTGAACATTCTGCTATAAGCAGTCAACAAGCATCCAACAGGTTACTATACAGCTACATAAACTACATAAGTTTAGCATGTTAGCAACTCTGTAGCACAAAGGTCAAGGTCGACATTCATGCAGTATCTTCACGTCTACTCTACAGCACTTTTGAAGCAAAGCTTTCCTGCTTTCAGAATCTCTTAGGGACCTTGCTCCAAATGAATGTCCCACCAAAATGTTTTGCTAAGAAATTATGAGAAAATAGTGTCTGTGAGTTAGTAAGTCAAGCTGCCAAAGCAGCAGAGACTTGCGGTGGCAGCTAAGATGCAGAAGCGATAATTAAGCGGTGCATCAATAGTACCCCTTTGAGGCCCAGCTTTGGACTTAGTAAGGCTCCACAAGAACAGAAATAGGAAATGCTATATCTTTATCGCCTGACCTCGCTTCCAGGCATTTCCAAGTCAAACCTGTCTCTTGTCTTTTGCACACATTCATGAAGGAACTGGGACATTATACATTAAAGTCTTAAAAATCTCAGTTCACCTCTTGTATTTTTTATAAGTATTTTACCAGGCTATAAATCCCAGAAGTCAAACAGCTCATATTAAGTACTTAAAATCCCAGAAAGCACAAAGGAAGAACGCTTGATTTTTCACAATGTTCATTAACTCATAATTATGAAAATGTCTTAAGTTTAACATTTCCAAATATGTAAAACTTTGAGCAAAACACTAATTACTGTTTGTCACAAGGACAGGAGTGACACATGCAAAAGGGACACTATAGACAAGGATTTTTTTTTTTTCATAAATTAAATTAATTAATAAACGTTGAAAGTTGTCTACTGATAATGAAATGCATTAAAATATTTTAATCAATAAAATGTTTTATTGCTTTTTTACGATTATACTCACATTTTCGTCCAGCACTTAGATTATTTTCCAAACTTTTAAGTCTGGCCACCAGGTCCTTTCTATCAGGCTTGTTTCGTAGTAAATATATTGACAGTGCACAGGCATACTGTGTAGCTCTGAAAGCAAAAACAACACAGGAAAAGTTATCAAATTTATTACTTAAGCAATATCACCAATTCGGCAAATTTACTATTATTATTTATTATTTTCAGAAATACGCCTGGCCAACTTTATAAAGGAAAAGCGCACCTGAATATACGGTCTCTCCCTTGGCTTTGGCTTGTGAATTTCACAACGGCGTCCATGATTATTAACACATCAGGACAGGCTGTTCTGCTCAACTGCGAAGTTTCCTCTTCGTGCACCCGCTGTCATGAGCTTCTTGTTGATGCCGGTATAGTTCAGTTCCTTTCTTGACTTTAGTATATTGTCAGCACTAGGTCCTCACATTTGTTGCCGCTTTAAAAAGACCGAATACTTAGAAATGTAAAACTTTCACCGTGTGTTTCATTTTGCTAAAGCTCAGCTGATTTACAACACCTGCGGAACTAAACACGGTTGTTTCACCACAACTCTTTACGGCAGCGGAATGAACGTCGAACAGATTTCCGGGACGGACAAAGGGGTTTAAAATGAATGGACCTTACCAAGCTCCGCCCACAACCGACCCACGACTCAAGTCTCACAAACAAAGCCTCGCAGCGCGTTGTTTTTATGTAAACATGACTGATTAGTGCATAATTTCTACCGGATTTTCACAATATATCAGCTACTACAATGGACAGAGGAACTAATAAGTTCATGTAATAATCTGGGAGGAGGTTACTGGTTTCTCAGTCACAAGCTGGTTGCAAACCTGAGGCCAGCAGGTGTCAGTCAGTTATGGTAGATCTGAAATTTGGTTTGATGACGTCCTACAGACTGATAGGAGGAACCAAAGAGCTCTGTAAAGGTAAAGGCAAGTCTTCTGAAGCTGGGATATAAGTAATTTAATGTCACATAATTATTGTGGTAGAAGCCATTCGTTTGTTAAAATTTTATGAAATATATTTGTTCTATTTGATGTTTGTTGTCAATGACGTCAACTCACAAACAGACGAGGTAATTAGTCCAACGTTTAGAAACTACGGCGGCTGTAATGCGCCACAGCAAAGGTAAACAAAGGTAAAATAACCCACACAGGTGATCAACTCAAAACCACTCCTACCTTTTTACTCTCTCTCTCTCTCTTTGTAGTTTAAGCACACCTGTTACCGTGGCAACCGCCTGCGCCCCGCAAGACGAGCAAAGATTACGTTCAAAACGTAACATTCAGTCCGTTACGATATCCAGTTTCCAGGCCTGATATTTATTTCTCGATTATTGATTGACTAGCTGTACTTGGTGCTAGAGTGGCTAACAGGAGTAACAGTTTAGTCCAAAGCCTTTTCTGCTAAAATAAAAATCTTTAGTGTTTGTCAGATACAGTAGACATTGCATATTGATCTGTTTAGCTAACGTAAGACTGTGTAGCAGACAGGCTTCAAGGTGTAGAAGATGCATCAGTTCTGCCTTTATGTTGTACTTAGCTAACGGGAAGCGTGTGTTTGTGAGACGGCCGCGCACGTGACCACGTAGAATGGGCATCAGCCAATGAAAAGCGGCCACTCTACCAGAGGTCCATGGACCTCTGGTAAGGTCACTTGGATGTTACTTGGATATTTCAAAGTCTTTTCTTTCCCACAAGAAATATCTTTGACTGTTTGGTCTTTCTGAACCAAACAGTTCAGAAAGATGCAATGGCCGTAGTAAAAGGAGGGTACAACTCCTTAAAGTTGAAGGGTTTATATATCTGAACCAAATAAGGTATTTAGATAAAATAAAAGACTTGTAGCCTTTAGCAGATGACCACATAAGTGGTCTTGCTGTGTCATTTTTTAGAGAAAAGAAGCTTTTTCCAAGCAAAATTTTGATTCAGTTAATAGAACATTCCCTACTGTAAAGAGTATTTTCTTATGAACAATCTTCCAATGTGTTTAATAATAAATCCCACATTTCTTTGGAAATGTCCCCATAAAACTTCACAGACTGGAAGTAAAAATCCCTTTCTAATACAAATTTTTGCACAGCTGCCTCATTTGTCATTTCCATTCAGCTTTTGAAGTAGGCTGTTAGGCCTTTGTTTTTTGGTCATCAAGTTTGAATAGTTTAGCAAATTCCGTTGAGTATTCACTGAGTATGTAAAAGGCTGGCTTTGTTGAGGGATGCAGTGAAACTTGACATTATTGCTCTCAGTAACACAAATATAATGCATTGTGGGAGGGGGGCAGTGTCATTAAGCAACAAAACAAACCTGTTTGAAATCAGTTGCTTCTGCAATTATCTGGTAGATTGGCTTTTTAAATGTGTCTCTTAGTTCACTACAGGGAGTTCAGACTTCAGAGGAAATGCAATTTGGTCTGAGAAGGTAAAAGATCAGTTTTTTATGGTAAATAGAAACCAACGGGTGGAAATAGCCGAGTATTTTTCGACTGTACATATTTGTCTGATTTTAAAACATGGGATGCAATGAGTGGCAGTGTATGCGTATTATTTCATTAAGGACATCAAGCCTGATTACTGTCAGACTTGTAGAATTAAAAAATCACTTAAATAGTGCTTGTCTGACACCAAGAATAGGCTAAAAGAAACCAAATACCACCAGTCTATGTATTTTTATCAGAAATTGAGAAGTTTTCATTTCAACACCATTTTTATGAAAATGTTCTACTCCTGTTTTATCAAATCAAAATTAACATTTCCTTTAATTTGTTGGTTTGAGTTAATGATGTTGTCCCTGAAAAATAAACCACATTGTAAGGATATGCCGACAAAGGATAGGGATAAGTCTGGCAGAGTCACAAAAGTCCCAGAATAATATCAACGCTCCACTTGTCTCAGATAATTTGCTTGTTTTTCCACAGCTCGCATATTTATTCATTTGTTGTACAATAATTTAGAAAACTTATTTAATTACTTTCAAATCTTCATATCAACAATTACTCCATCTTGAGACATGTCCAGTCTATTTAATTAAAACTCCCACTGATCCTTTATTTACAGAGCAGTGGGAAATGCTTTTAATCATCTGTTGTCACACACAACCTTGTATGCAGCCAAAACAACGAAACACTCATTCCCAACAAACGCCCTGGGGTGAACCACAGGCACAAATTAAAGAAGCCAATTTATCCTCAAATTATTTACTAGAGAGGGCTGATTTTACCAGAAACCTTTACTTTATAATGCTTTATTCTCACTTACCTCAGTGCACAGTGTCAGTGTTCATCATTCATAACTTAGGAATAAGAAAGAGACTGACCAAAACCACTGCTGACCAAAAGTAGCTTGTCATTTGAAAGAATAAGAAGAAAAAAAACATTTTCATAATTATCAAGACCTTCATGGAGATATTCTGTATACTTATGAGACATATTTGAAGGTGTGTGTCCTATTATTTTTGTCATAAAACTAACAGTAGTTCAGAAAAAGAACATCACGTGTAAAATCACTCAGTGGTAGTTTGATGGCCTGGGGTTGCTCTGCTGATACAAGATGAGCACAACGTGCTATAACTACTCTCCATTACCAAATACTCAAGGGGATATCTCACCATCATTTTGTGACCCTCAGTTTAAGTGCACTCAGGATATGCAGAAGGACATTGATCGACGCCACTCGCCACATACGCAGATCCAAATCTGAATGGCTCAAACAAAGCAAAATAAAAGATGCTTAGCGAGCCTAGTCAGCGTATGAACTTGAAATGTATTATGATGCTGCATCAACTTTCACTTGCACAGTTTGTATAACAGAACAAAATAATCAAGTCACCATGAAGTCTGAAACTAGATAATCATGAAATTAGCTAATTGCAACATATTATAAATGCCTGGCAAAGACTTAAAAATTGCAACAGAATGTAAAAATGAAGTACACCTATTATGCTTTTATTACAATTAAGAGGATAAGTGGCAACCTGGTGGTGCAATCAAATACAATGGTCTTTAGAAATGCCAACCTCTGTCAGAGAAAGCAAATGTTTTGGCTGCTTCTCAGTCTGCGGTTCTTGGTTTTATATCAACACAATCCAGCAGTCACCTTCGAGAGGCTTTTCTTGTTAATCTGTGTAGAGCACAGGATCACTTTGAAACTATTTTAAATCCACAAAGACTTTTCTCAACTGGAAAAAAAAATACTGTTAACAATCTCCCTGTGGGGAGGATATCTCAGCAAGTTATCTGGAAGGTCAGACAAGTGTAATACTGTAAGAAATTTCTGTTAAATCCTAAATGTTACATTGCATAAATTGGAATTCCTACAGGTCTCTGTTTGAACAGAAAACATCAATGTTTCTGAAAGGACAATCAGAAAAAAAAAGACTGGTGATGGAAGGCCTTCAATCTTTTCCGTGTTTGTAAATTTATTTGTTCCTGCCACCTGTTTTGATTCTTCACAGGATTCACAAAGTGAATAAGCCTAGACCTATTGGCGTATCAAAGATCACACTTAAAAACACAACTGAAAACTGTGACAATAATCTGCTTGAATACAAATCAAGCAGATTCCTGCAATTTGCAACAGTTTTTTTCTTCAAGTCATACTTGTGTTTAGATCATTCATTTGATAAAAAAACAAAACATTTTGACTAAACTACAAGGCAGAGATCATTGGAGGAGAGGGTGAGTTCTACTTTCTGTGACATCCTTCACCCAATCGTTGTACGGTCAATAGCACAGAGGTTTGACTTATTCCTTGCTTATTCCTCTGCACCAACATTACCAGCAGTTTTCAGTTGTGTTTTTAAGTGTGATCTTTGATACGCCAATAGGTCTAGGCTTAAAAATGCCAAGAATTGTGCACTGACTGTATAATTTACATAAATGTGAACAGGCTGTTCCCTAAATGCAATATCTCATTTACAAATTCCGTTTGGTTAATGAATATATTTTAAGAGGAAATATGTTTTTTTTCTCTCTCATTTCAGAATCAGATGAATGTGCTAATTCAGATTTGCACATATTTAGCAATTGCATTTAACAAATTTGGAAAAATGTATGTCCAATATATTTCTATGCTAACTCTGGAGTGTTTGAAAACAGTGACGAAAAGACCGCAGAGCAACTCATGTTGGCAAAGATTCCTGTGAGAGAACATTATTATTTCAAGAAACGTTTTCTTTAGCCAAATATCAAAGTGTGACAATAAGCACATTGGCTAAATCAACAAAAACCTTTTGTCAGATATGGTAGCTATGAATATGATCCGGGCAGCTTGAAGTTAATGTGCCAACTCCAGAGTCAAATCTGAAGGTATTTATTTGACAGCGGAAGCTTGAACACAGACTTAAATTACTTTAAGAGTTCCCTATCATTACACTTTTGTAAAATCATTATAATTGAAAATAAAAAAATCAAGATATTTACCATTCTATAATCGTTTCTCCATCTCCACCTAATGGTCTTCCTGTCACTTTCTAACCAGATGGAGAAGTGGATGAAAATTTCTCCGTCAGGAATGATGGGAAGGAAGTCGCTTGGCTGACCAATAAGATCATTATCTGAAAGAGGGATTATCTGGAGGTGTGGAAATCTTCTCATAAGCATATCCACTGAGTCAACTGGAACTGAAATGTCTTACTGCTTTATTTTGCAACTCCACCTGGTTGTATTCAGCCACTGTCAATCAGAGAGAAGGAGGGTGGATGTGAGTGTGCATGCTGTTACATTTGCAAGTACACAGATAATTGTAGGTTTACAAGCCATTAAGCCTTAGAAAAGTGTCTTTAGGTTTCACTTAAGTAAAATCTGGCATATGTGACAAAGAGCAGTCACATTAAAGAAGAATATGGAAAGGCCTCTTTGTGTTGCTGTGCATATGTTGACTTTAAAAGAGATGTAGCCATAAACTTGTAAAAAACCACTCATTTGTTTGGATTATCTGGAAGATAATTTGCTTGTTTTTTCACAGCTGGTATATTTATTCATTTGTTGTGCAATAACATAGAAAGCCTTTTTAATTAATTTCAAATCTTCATATCAAACATTCCATCACTCTGTCCTGAAGCATATATCCATTCAATTCATTTAAATCTCTCACAGATCTTTTATTTACAGAGAAGGGGGACATGTCTTTAATCATCTGCTGTCAGAATAAAAATAAATAAATAACAACTTTTGACTTTGAAAAACAGATTCATAACAAACTCCTTAGGGTGAACAATAGGCAAAAACTAAAGATGCCGAAGAGTGGCTTATTTAGAACAGAGTTTGACTAGTGTGTACTTCTACCATTTAATATTTTCTTATTTTTGTGGAAGAAGAAGAAAATACAATCAGCAGTACTAGAATTTATCCCTGGCTGAATTGGATATTATCAATCTATGCAAAATTGACACAACCTTGTTACACAGCCAGTCACTGACTGAAATGTCAGTCTAGCCCTCCACACAATGAAAGCATAGCAATATTAAATTAGTAATTTCTCATACATGTGAGCAAGTCAGCCAATAAGGGGAAATCATCATTTAACGATTCAAATGAAAGAGTTTGATTTTAAAGTCACCCTCAGAATGTCAGAATGTCCTTTAGAGGCTGGATTAAGCCAGAGCCTTGAGGCAAAGATAAGGTGCAGATCAACCGGGTGTTTATTCACTAATATTGAACAGGCTCACAAACAGGCAGAAAAACCTAACCTGTTCCTCAGGCCAAAAGAGGACTCAGCAGCAGCTCACAAGCATCTTAACAAGCGGTCTTTAATAACATCCTCAAATTAACAAACTTACTATGCATCTTATATGTTTGTTAAGATACTTGTGAGCTGCTGCTGAGTCCTCTTTTGGCCTGAGGAACAAGTTAGGTTTTTCTGCCTGTTTGAATATATACAGTATATATAGCTAAATATCCAGCTATTCTGACAGACAAATACTGTCAAACAATAGAGCACACCTAAAACCACACTTCAGTTTCTGCATTTAAAGCTATAATTGTAAACCATAAAGTGCATAGAATACTTATGAATCAATGAACTAATCTGGAACCTTTAAATGGTTCTCAGGCCCCCAGAGAAAGAGACCGAAGGAAATCATGCACAACAAATACCGCATATAAACATCTACAAGGTTAGATGATGCTACTTATTGTTATTGCCACAGACCATTACATATTGACAATACAAATTTCTCACATAGACTGTGGCTTATGACCATCGGATGAGACATTAGACAGCCAGAGAGCCCAATGCTCAGATTTTAGTCTTATAGTTAGATTTTACATTATATGTTACATGGTGTGTATGAATACAAAGCCTATAAATAAATACTGTTGTTGTAAATTATATTGGCAACCTAATAATAAATATTATGTATTTCTCATTAAAATTTCAAGCAGTTGAAGGTGGACTCCCAGACAACTTTTTCTCCCCAGTCCAGTTGTGTTCATATGTGAGGACAACAAACAGTCTATAGCTAAATGCTTGCTTAAGAAAAAAACAACAACAACATACAACTGAGTAACACCCATGTGTTATTCATGTTCCAACAGGTGTTTTACACATTGCCTCACTAATTCCCATGAAACATGAAAAACCTAAGTGCATTACGCTCTACTCGAGCAGTCCTTGCTCACATCCTGTTTGGCAGGCATGTTTTGACAAGTGGCAAATGTCAAAGTCACATCAACTGAACCACCAGGATGTGTTGTTTGGTTTTCATAGCAAAATTTCATGTAACAAGATGTTACACCATTTTTAAAATTCTTATGATTGCAACTAATCTGTACATAGTCTATATATTATATACTAAAATAACAGCAAAAACACACACACACGCCCATACAAAACATTTGATTTATAGTTCTGCTGACTAAAGAGCCAGAAAATAACTAGCTGTCAGTCAATAGGGCAGGTCGTGTTCAGTGTGGGAGGCTGTCTCAAACTCTGGAGACCAGAACCTCAAACATCGAATCTCCCAGCAGTTTCAGCCTCAACATCAGAAAAAAGGTTTCCTTTACAAAGTCTGTTAGACCAGAAGGTAGAGCAGATATGTAGGAGCTCAGAAATCCATGTGGCAGATGGCCAAGTCTTTTTATACAGGTTACAGAAACAAAGAATTAATGCTATCCTTGTCAAATTCAATTTTTTATTTTATTGTGCAAAGTTTTTTGTGTTTGTATTTGAGTTAATAAAACAAACCTATTGTGTTAATGTTTGCAGGTTTTATGCTCAACATTTTTATTAATGTATGATTGCTCATAGCATGTTTATTTACCTTCTCAAATAGAGACCTTCAACTAATGGTTCCTCACAAAATTGTTCATTTGTCATCTAACCAGACACTGAACATCACTAACTATAGAAATTCTTGAAAATTGATCAAATCAACACAAAAGAATGAAAGAAGAGCACCTTCAGCTAGTTTCACTTCAACAGGGACCCTGAAGAGACCAGATGTGTATTAATAATCTCGACTAGTAAAGGAAAAAGCAATACCCCACTAAATATTAAGCTGTATTTATATAGTATCAGTGCAAACTGAAACTGTAAGAAGGCTGAACATCCTTCAGAATGTGGCTGTACAATTCTCAGCCCTATTAGTTGTTGGTTAAAAAAGAGAATAAATATAATAATATTAATTTTTTAAAGAATGAGGACAGAGACTTGTGATTTCCCCTCTTTCAACAAAACCTATTGAAAACAAAGTGAAGACGGGGGATTCAGGTGTAGGAAAGATGGTTTGCCCAGAGTGCCAAACAGGCTAGGACTGCCTCTATCCATGATGCAGGAAAGTTAAAGCGTTTCTCCAACCTGTTTAATGTTTGATACACTCTGAAGTTTTCAGTGAAACATAGTAAGGATGTTTCGGCCTTACAATTTCTTAAGACTTAAGAAAGAGGAGGTTATTTAGTGAAAGGATCATGCAAGGCTGTTTGTTGCTGAACAATGAAATGTTGCTTGAAAAGAAATCCAAGTCAGTGATAACGAGAATAAAATTATAAACAGGACAGATTTGTTATTATAAAGACCCACATGTAAAAAAAAAAAATAAAGAAAAAGTGAAGTAAAATTGTCATGAGGTGGTGGAGTGAAGTGGTGAGGCAGACACTGAGAATCCAGGTAGACGTGTGAATGATGGTTTTTAATGATGAATAGTCCAAAATTAGTCCACAAAACCAGGCAGCACGACAGAGCGGAAGCCAGGGCTCAACATCGGTAGCAACTGGTACATAGAAGACGGAAACAAACGTGCGCACACACAGGACAGACACCAAAATGAGACGAGGACCTGACAAAGACACAGACACACAGGTGACACTAAATACACAGGAGGTAATCAGGGAACGAGACACACCTGGGAACTAATCAAAGGGAGACAGGACAACACGGAGACACAGATACACAGGAAACTCAAAATAAACACACAAAAAAACACAGATCCTGACAAAAATGATAAATCCCTTGTGTTTATCTCAAACAAATACAACATGGTGTATGGTGTTCTCAGTTTCACCTTCAATCCCCCAAAAATGATCACTGTATGGTTGACCACATATCCAAATTACCTGTTAAAATTACATTATAATAGGAGATCAAAATCCTATGCAATCTAGGTCAAACCAGGACATGTAAATCCTAATATCCTTCCTTTCCTGATTATAAAGACTAGAAAACTCCTTCATGGAAGCCAAAAACTTTACAGTTTATGAAACTAATACTGCAAATCGTACTCGTGAGACAACAGCTTCATTTGTATGCTTCACACCGTCAGCAGCATATTTTGCATAAATAAATATCTGCAGTGAGGATCAGATTGCCTATTAAAAACACATAGCCTTCACCGAGGTGGAAATTTTCTGAACACTTCGGATGCACATTGAAGTGAGTCCATGTCAGTGTGCATGTGCATGGGCATAATTTTGTTCATTGCTGGCAAGTGAAGATGTTGTCACCATGCAGACGTTAGGGTTTAATGCTACATGAGTAAACTGGGGAAAATATTGTGAATTTCAAAAGTCTACAAACCTCTCTTCCGTTCCCAGGATGTTGTGGGATGAGAAATGAGGCCACCGTTTCTCCACCTTTTTTGTTATATATTTCTAGAACAGTCAACTGTAATTTGATGAAACTGAATAGCTACAGACTTGTAGCTGCTTTACAAATGAAAGCTGATATAAAGAAAGATGGAGTTGTCACCATTCCAACTTAAACAAGAGTAATTAAAGCTTAAAGCTCAGTTGATAAAGAAAAGCTACTTTTTATTTTCACTGAAAAGAAAATGCAACAGATTAAACCAGTTTTTTTTATATCTACTCAATTGTTTCATACTATTAATTGGTAATCAACCTTTAAAAGACATGGTGGGAAAATAAAACAGAGATAAGAAGCTTGCACAAACATACAACAAATTTCTGGAGCAAACCTTCATCACAACAAAGGACCTTTTGTCAAGATGAACCAATAACTGTAAAGTTCCTTGTTCATATCTTAAAAGCAGGTGTAAAAAAGTAGGTGATCGTTTGACATTTAGCCCAGTCTTATACATTTATAAACATTAGGGGGAAAAAGGAGGCTCAAATATCCACGGTGACCTCTTAAAAGCACAGAGATGATTCACGATGGACAAAATGAAAAGAATAAAGTGAACACAAAAGGTTTAATGGATGACCAGCCTCTGGACTCAGCTCCTTTTTTTCCTGTCAAGAGGAAAAGCTCTTCAGTCCAACCTTTATATATACCGGCCGTCGCTTTTTGCATCAGATAAGAAGACATTTGTTATCTCGGCAGTATTTGAAAGTGTTAACTTGTGTATTAACTTGACAGTATGTCCATCACACTGCTGGCCATTCTAACATTTCACATGCATCTGTCTAAATGTTGTATATCAGTAGTGGCTGCACCTGCAAAATCTGTCTGTACGAATTCCTTGTGACCAAATCTTTTTTACAAACATTTAATACACCAATCCATTAATACAACTAAAGAACATAAAAACAAAGCTCCCTCGCTGAAATAGTTTTTTTTTTTTCGTCTTTCAGTATCATATCTTACAATTTTCTGTCCTTGAGCTCTGTCTGGTGGCAGGTTTTTTAACTTTCTTAGCATCTTTACTCCATTCAGCTTCTTGAGCCATTATAGCACTATCAGCTCCATCATCATTACATGATGTAATATTTACTAATCTTTGCTTTTCTGAGAAATATCTATTGGTACTTTGACTATTATATGCATTTCAATTAATTATTAGCTTCATTTCCCTGCCAGCTGGTGTTTATTGGTATACTACAACTAGTGAGTAACTTTAACTCACACAACTGGGTTAAACTGCAAATGTTGCTTGATTACAAAAAAAGTTGTAACTGCAGAAATATTTACTGAGATCGAAATATTTTTTAAAAAACAGTCCAGTTCTAGTACTGGTAAATTAGTCCAATAAAATATAGTCAGTTGTGCCAGATGTTGACTTTGACAAAGAGATGTTTAATTGCAATTCAATTTAAACATAGAATCAATACTTCACATTTTCAAAGGTTGTTTTGGCGTGCAGTATGTTTGAGACTACAACATCGAATTCAGAGAATGTATGTTTCCTGTTGGATGAATTCAACATAAAGAAAGGAGTTTTGGTCAAAAACTTTTTAGTGTGAATATGTATCAGCAGGTTTCCTTCACCGGTGTTGAAGAGTGGGCGTGAGGTAGCACAAATTACTTTGGCCATGCCATCTGGTGTATGAGTTTCATATGATGTTAATGCCACTTCACTTTCTTTTTAAAAGTGAATTATAAATTATTATCACCCACATTAAACTAAGACACCTGGCCTCAATGCTTTTCCAAAGATGCACTCTTATGTTTTCGTTCTCTTGAAATTATTTTAGAGAAAATAAATCTTTTGACTCATCGTAATAGATTACATTTCTGAAGCAAGGACCCTCTCAGAGGGGGAAAAATGTCCCTTTGAAAAGTGTCGCTCATGAGAAGTATTTGCTAGCCTTCTTGACCTTGTCATTTAATGGAACATGACATGTGTGCTTCGGGTCACTTGTGAGCTTTACCTCCTGAATACCTGAGCATGTACCTGCCATCCTGTCAGCTTTCACATGTCCAGTGAGCTCTGTCCAGTGAGCAATAGCCTTCTCTACAGAGAAGGCTATTGCACACACTTTGTCACAACATCAAGGTAGAAAAATAATTATATTACTTCACATATTACATGACATAAATGCAGATACTTTGATAGAACATAATAGAATCACTTTAAATAACTATTTATCTTGAGATGCACTGCCCCATTTTAAGTAGGTGTTCAAACAAACAAAATAATGAAATGCTAAAATGGCTAATAAATTAAAAATGTTGCATAAATGTATGAGATACTAATAAAAAAAACACAGGAACAATAACCGAGAGATGTTTTTTGTCAAAGTAGAGTCCCGTACTGTTTAGATCATTGGACCCAGCACCTTCAGGTGTTTAGGTGTTCACCTCTTCAATGACCTCTCCATTAATGACAACCAGCTGGGACGATGGTTTTGACTTCCAAAAATCAATGATCATCTCCTTTTGGAGGTATTCAGCAGGAGGCAGTTCTTTGTGCTCCAGTTATTGAAGACCTTCATCAGATCCATCTACATGGCCACTGTGGCCGCCTGTCAGGTAGTCTGTGTGATGGAGCTGAATTCACAAACTTACAAATCTGCCTTTGATTTTTACTCAATGGAGCATGTAGGATCACATCATCCATTCTTGGCTTATTTACTATGTACTGCAGGGGATCCACCACATGCTTCACCTGTGGTTGCAGAATGCGGAGAATTGGCCGCTCCAGTGTCTTCATGATGTGTGACGCGAGAGCCACCAATCTGTAGTCGTTGATCTTAGTTGGGCGTAAGAGTGATGACACCAAGCAGGATGTTTTCCACAAAACAGTGACATTGTCTGTTTGTAAATTAACCAGATGACAACTATTTGTAGAAAACGTCAAACTACTCTTCTGTCAAAAGCATATGCTAAACTGTTGTCACTTCTAAGTTTGAAAAATGACAGAGTTAACCCATTTGTTATCATTTAAAAATACGCCTTGATTGAGATGCTCATTTTCTTCTATTCTGCGATGAGCTGAAAGCTAATGTTCCTTAAGACTGACACATTTTTTCCTAAAAATCTACGTAAAGCAAGAGGCTACTGTGCCACGCGATGTGACTGTTCTGTTACATGAAGAGAGATTCCCAGTTTGATCTTAAATCTAAATGTGTTTAGGATGGAATTTAGATTATTGAGGTACAACTGATTTTGAGGCAGATATTTTTTATTATTTTTATTACTATAAAAATAGTGAGATACTGACAATACATTAAAGCACACAACCGAACTTACAGAATAAATGGCAACAGCAGGCAAATATGTGTATTTTTTTTTTTTTTGCAGTGTAAGTACCAGTCATGAAATCCAATTAACATCACAAAATGAAGTGTTTTGCCCTGATTTGACTAAAAGCTGACATTAATCCACTATATAATGAGCTAACAACACTAATAATAATCCAATAATCAATAAGTTTTCAAGGACCATGCAAAATATTTAAGTGCATATAGAACACAATACATACAAATATGGAAACAGCTAATATTATATTTTACTGGCACAGAAGTCTATGAAAGCAGGTCCAAAAATTCCTACATCTGTAGGGTAGACACTGTAGTACTTGTTTACATTACTGTCATCCAGATGACCTTTGATTGTTGTAGATCAAAACTTCATATAAACACGAGTTCCAGCTCAATTGTAAACAACAACATTATGAGCATATTAAAGTGTCTTTAAATAAATTAAATGTCAATATATACATAAAGTAAAAAAAAAAAACAGCATAGCTTTTTAGCATAAGAGCATAAGAATAATTCCATTTTGTCAACTTTATGTCTTGCCATAGAAAACAAGACCAGCCATTCTAAACAAAAATACAAATCAGCAAACACATCCACATCAGCTGTGAGGTTGGATTCAACAAGTTAAGCTGCTCAGAATCTTATTTTTTTTATACATAGTTCCTTAAAGAATAAGAGTCAACCAAACTATTCTGAATCTGTGAGCTGAAATTTACACTTTGGGGAGGTAGGAAGAAACATCCATCAGTCTGGGAGTCACACACAAATCAGACAATTTATGATGAACGCCATGTTATAATGTTTCAAAGACAATTTAGACAAGTGTGTTAAACTAATTGTAAAAGAAATTGTTTTATGTTGTCAGTTTTTATCTGTATACTATAGCTTTCGTAAAGAGTAAATATCATCATATGTTAGGGTAAAACCTCAAAATCTTAAATAATTTAAGAGAGCTTAATTACAAACAGACTTTACACAAAATGAACTTTTCTGATGTACATCTAAAGCAGAGATACTGTAGCTGCTATAAACAAAAAATATATATATATTTTCTTGCTAATAATAAACATGTTTCTGCATTAGATTTCAGTCTTAAAGGAAACTTTAAACTGAGCAATGAAAATACAATGCTGTTTATGCCATGGCTGCAACAGATAGCCCTAATGCAGTCAACAATCATATCATCATATCGTCAGCAGTCATCACAGTGACAGTGGGTGAGCTTTGTGAGCATAAATTTCTCAAGTTAGAAATTTTAGAATCTTTTTTTTAAGCTGTGATTTTTATGTTTTTAAGAGCCATTGTCATCAGAACACTTTTGCTGAGTTCTATTGATGGTCGCCTTCAATCTTCACAAAAACAGCAGCATGTTAAGATTTTGCATTTACTTTTCTAAATCTTTTCATTGGTGTAATTGAAATGAGATATTTCCAACATTTTTGACTTCGACATATGAAGTTTTACACAACAAATAAACAAAGTAGGCAACATTAATAAGTAAGTACACCTGTTTTTCCCTGAAAGTCTTTCAGCCATTAAACTTCACTCACTGAAATGACAGGACAGGAGGCATTTTTTAAGTTGCTGCTGTCGCTTTCCTCCCCTGTTTGTTTACCGGAACCACCAGAGGTGAAATGCCTGCGAGACGATAAGCCAGACATTTGCACCAGACAGGTGTTGTTTTCTAACTCGGTGTGGGTGGTCGAATTTTGACAACGTCTCCTCAGACCTTGACGAAAGTGAATTGTAAACAGGCCGTAGGTGATGGGGTCCAAACATGCATTGAAGAGGCCAAATATGAACAGCATGTGAGTGAGTGAATGAGAGACCGTCTCCTCCATTTTTTCAGGAAACAACCAATACCACAAGCCAAGCAGGTAGTACGGCGTCCAGCAGATGATGAACGAAGTCACAATGACAATGCTCATCTTCAGAGTTCTCATCCGAGCTTTTGGGATGTTACTGTGAGAACGCCGAAGATGGATGTCTCTGGACAGAGCTGGAACAAAGAAAAACATCATATCTGTTCTAGAAAATAATTTTGACCTGCAGAAGTGAGACTTGTGACTTACTGTTATTCTGAGCCATGCGGCTGGATATCTCCACCAGGATTCGCGTGTAGCAGAAAATCATGATGACCAAGGGCAGGAGGAAGAGGCACGTGAATGTAAACATGTTATAGAGAGTCTCCTGCCAGCGTTGGATAAAACTACCATGGGTGGTGCACTGGGTGAAGTTCTCAGGCACTGTTATGGTCACGTTGTGGAAAATAAATATCTGTAGAAAAAAAAAAAGACAACAGGTCTATTAACCTGATTTTAATGTCACTGTGGTTTGTTTTTTGTTCTGATGTGCATAGGTGTAGAGCATTGTTTTTCAGAGTGGCGGCCGAGGCTCTGTGGGGGGCCAGCAGGAGCCTTCAATCATGAAATTGATTGTTGTGAAGCTCATGAAATTGGAAGAAGTAAAAAAAACTTAATTCTTATCAATTTTGTAATCACACATTTTTAATTTTAGATTTTCTAATACAGTAATTATAATAAAATATAAATAAATACAGCCATGCTCATCTTTCTAATTGGTTGATTGTCAAATCTTTGAAGCTGCTTTGCTCCTCAAGCAAAACATGAAATGGACAAGTTTCTGTCAAGAAAAAAAGACCAAAGAAATGATCCAGCAGCCTGGCTGTGAAGAACACTGCTGTAAACAACACACAAAACTCAAGGCCAACTAAAATCAAAAGATATGAGGCAACATTTATGCTAAACAGAGCATCACTACTTTTATTCCAGTAGTAAATAAATGTGAGGGAAAAACATTCTATAAGATGATGTTTTTTTTCACATATTTGTGGCATTGCATGTGGGCTTACAAAAGGGGATCCCTGAATAGAAGCTAATGCTGTTTGGGGTTCATAGACCACCTCTGATTGGATGATCTTCCTCAGGATGTCTCCTTCCCTGGAAGAGCATCTTCATGGTAAGTTGTGTCCAGAGATTCAAACACAGAATCAGCCTCCTGTGTTCAGACTTCCTGAACCAGGTTGGAATGGCCTCATTAACTTTATCTTTTGACCAAAGATAAAGTTTAAATTTTTCATCCTTAAATCTAAATATCACATTCAATCTTGTTTTTCCACCTTCTACTACTTTTTCCATTTCTAATCAGTTTTAGGCCATTTTTAATGAAGTGACATGAAATCACTCAAATTGAGGGCATGTATCACAGTGGCCTTTAGAGAAAGTGCAAGCTGTGGGGTGGAAACAGGAAATGAATTAACCCATGATGTATCAGAAAGAGAAGATAGATTTTGTCTTCTTTTATATATTAAACTAGTTTTTGTTTTTTTGTAAACCTAGCAATGTCCCTTTTCTTGTTTATTTCTTGAGTCAAGATTTCCACTTACCTTTCAGATGGTCGACTGCTCTGGTCATTGAAAATGGAAAGCTTTTTTTCAGGCTTTACATAAATCACAAAATTACTTTAATGTACAATAATTTCGGCAAGATTTCCCTAAATGCATTCATTACAACTCAGTTTAATGAGGCAAACAGCATCAGTTCAGAAAGACATTGTTCACTGAAGCCCATTTAGGAGCAGATTTGTCTTTCTTTCCTTTTTCAGAATAGAAAGGACATACAAACTAAGGCTTAGCCACATTTAAAGAATAATTGAAAATCAGTTTGCCCTTAAGGTTTCAAGTATCTAAATGGCATTGATGTTTTTTGTTTTTTATTTGAATGCAATATTGGAAGGGGACCCACTCTTGACCAGTTTCAAAGCAATTTGATTCACACCGGGAGACATTATACATCTTGAAAGTAAAACAAAATAAAAAAAATGATACAAATTAATCTTAGCAACACAGACCACAGAAAAACACACAAAACATTGAAGAGATGTAACAAGGCCAAAACCTGCATCTCAAAAGGAATATGCTATACATAAATGTTCTGTATGCTTAGGTCATTTAAGCTGAGTAACATGGAGTTTTGTTCATTTTCATTTCACAACCCCAAAGGAACCACAGTTGACAAGATGGAAAAGAACCAAAATAAACCTTTTCCTTTCATTTTTACTTGACCAATTTTGATTTAAATTTTCCATTTTGATGCTGGATGTATGCTTCTTGTGAAAATTAGATTGGTGGTGAAGTGAAAAAGAGTAGTCAGGTTTACATGAGCTGGTTTTAAACTCTTGCATGCAGTGCTGGTGTTCATTTGGTCACATTTCATTGCTAACCTATATGTTTGTGTACGTGTCAGTCACACTTAACAGTGTCTGCAACTTCAGGAGACATATTTATTATCTTGTAGCAATGAACAACATACTACAACTTTCAATTTATGGAAAATGTAATTAAGTAGGAAGAATTGCTCCATTGTAGGAGTCCCTACATAACAAACTAACACCATGTGCAAATTACACTTAGTGGCCTTGACCTTTCCTTTGATGCCATGGTAAATGCAAATTGATACGGTGACCTTCCACAGCAGAGATACAGAGAAGTGACCAGAATCCAGCATTCACTGCATTATTCCTCTGTGAGATGAGAGTCTTGGAGCTCAGAGGCTGCAGTATTAAAGTCAACCAGCTTTCATAAGATGATTTCCTTTTTGATCTTTTAAAATGTAGTCAATAAACAAACAAAACAATAAACAGAATGGGCTTTGTGAAATAGGGTTCATATTTGAAAGAACTTATTGGACAAGAAAGTTAGATGAAACGTTGTTTCAAGAGTCAGCAGTTTTATTTATTAATTTTTTCTTCTTTATCAAAACACTCGAGCAGTCTTGATTTTTACTGGTATGTTCTGATCCAGGAATATCAATATTGTTGGGCCAGTTGGGGTATTGAGGATGACTCTGTATCACATGGAAGACATTGTTAACACTTCCCAGCATCCTGGAGCAGTGAAGCTGAGACCAGAGAGTGCACCTAAGATGTCAAGAGTTTATTCTTATAAGGCACCCGAAAGATTTTATTTTAGGGTGATGGAGGTAAGCAGACTCTGACCAATTTTCAAACCTCATCAGTTCCAGGAAGACAGGATGGTTTTGTCGTTGCCATAGAACAGCTAACACCTGATTATCACCTTCAGAGAATTGGAAATGGGACAATGGGTATTTTGTTGTCTGATCCCCACTATCCCATTTTGTAAATTTGGTGAAGACCTGCAAGCATTTTCCCTTTTTCTGATTTGGTCTGGTGAGAAGTGTACAGGTTACACCTGGGAGGCCTTTGAGAAGAAACTTTCTGTTTTGGAGAAGACAAGGAAACATTATTTGACACCTGAGTAGGTACTAGATTAATGCAATACCTTTTTAAACTTGCTGGTAAAGAATTCAGACACCCATCAGAATGCTGATTTGATTATTTAGAGAAGACACTAAAACAAACTAGTCAAAATCAAAGCCACTCATGAATTTAAAATTTCTCACCAGTCAGTGATGTATACTCTGTAGTAGCTCCTATTAGACTGTGACAATGTTGCACAGCAGCATTTTGATATGCAGTGTGGATTCAGGTGGACTGTAACCTTTAGGTGTTTCTCAGCAGCAGTGATGAGTCAGTAAGCCAGCCGCTTTCTCCATCTTATACAGGGCTCTTGTTTTGGTGGAATGTTGTTCCATCAATAATCTTGTTTTGCTTTGTAGGCTTGTTATTTGAGTGAACCCTCATGTCACCTTTCAGCACAAACTCCAAAATAACTCTTTTTCAATGCAAAAAGTTATTATTAAAGTTGTTAGGAGAACATCATTTCCCACTACATAGCTGCATTATTTATATGTGCAAACTAGTTTGTACTTATGTTATACAACCCAGTTGCTAGGAACCAACTTAGATATGAAAATACAAAAAAGACCTTAGAGCATCAGGAGGTATTTTGTTGGGTGATTTAGCATTTTGAAATAAAATAATATTTTTGTTTCTAAATCTATGAAACATACATATAACAGGGCAAAAATTTGGGTTTTCCGGTGGGTCTTAAGCCAATATGGACTGTTAACAAAGGTTTCCTATGTTCTCTCTGAGCCACATGATGCATTGCACTGCAATAAATATCTTGTTATATGCTCCTTGTTTGTATGTCTCAGCCACAAATAAATAACAACCCATAAACAAGTTAAAATCTGACAAAAGTCTACAGCTACATTGTAGGTGCAAAATTATCTCTGCATCAACAATGTTCTCCGGAGCTTTTAGGTTAGGGCATTAAATGCCCAGAGCTAAGCTTTGACAAAACATCACCAGCAGCAGGGATAACAAATTGGCTTTAAAAAAAAAAGAGAGAGAAGTCTGATACAATTAAGTAAAACATAAATGGTTCAAACTGGGCTACCAAACACTAAAATTTCCAATGTACAAAAATAATCAAATTAATTCAGTCAAAATATTTCATTGTAAAAAAAAATAAAATGTACATCTTTCCAGAAAGCAGAAAAAAGAAAACATTGAGTTTTTATTTGCACTTCTTAAAGACAAATCTGAATGAGTGATGATAAAAAAAATCGGCCAAAAATCTCATCAATCCATCTAAGAATTAAGGAAACAAATCTTTTTGACATCCACTGACAGTTTAGTTCAATTTGCCTTTGCTGTTAAACAAGAATGCAGTGTCAAGACACTACTTTGACTAAGATCAGGGATGGACCAACATAGACATTTGGACTAATATCCAATGTTAATATTGTAGTTGTGATTGCTAACTCTTATTTGCCAATATTACAAATATTATTTATATTTGACTACCCTTTCAACGACCAAACCCCTGATTTCACCACACCCTCTTCGCTTCAGTTAACTTCCCATGCGCTGCATGACTATCACTGTCACATGACCTAACAAATAGTACATGACCAAAACTCCTCACCTACAGAAACAAATGGCAACAAGATGGAACTGAATATTGGTTGCCAATATCTGCCTAGTTTTATTTATTGGACAAATATCAATAAGTTAAAAATGAATAATATCAACCAATACCCATGTTAGAACTAGTATATCATGCATCCCTAGCTAAGATAAAAAAAAATGTTGAAACAACATAACAGTGTAAACAGACACTAAAATAATCACACAAATCATGAAAACCTGAAATTGATATTGAAATTGGCTCCATAAAGTTCACTTAAAACAAAAAGTGATTATCTGTAAGCAAAGCAAAAGATCTAGATGAGAAGAACAGAAGTCTAAACAAAATCTTAAACAAAATAAAGATTCTTTGGACCTAGCATTTATGTGAAAGGCTAATATTCCTTTTTTGTTCAAACTAGAAATGAACACATGTATTTCAAAATTGTAGCCATCTCCTTTTAGCAGCTTATTGTCATGTTGGTTTAAATGATTAGATTTGAATAAGAGGTCTGACTTATCCCTGTCTATTTCAGACCTACTGCACCATATGAAACACTGCTAATTTACAAGTATTGGCAGAGACTTTGTTTAGCTGTCAAGCTCTGGGAGTGTTTTGAGACTTGATTAGCGACTTCCTCCCTGATGTTTGGGAACCTGCAGAGATTCTGCAGAGCTGAGGCATGGACATGCTGCACCTGATCAAAGATCTGATTTAATTTAAATGAAGAGCTGCCTCATTTATGCTCAGCGTCTCAGACTAATTTAATCACTCTGTAATTGGTATATTTTCAGAACCTTCAACCTTCTTTAAAGCTTGTTTTTGTGACTTGAACAGAAGATGTTATGTGTCTTTAAAGGAGATACTTTTAAAGATGTTTTGATCACAGGGACATCTCAACCAGCTGTATCAATAACATTTTATTTTAATCATTCAATTAAAATGGTTATAAATATGTATTATATGAAGTAGCTATGTAAATATGTATTTCCAAAACTTGTTTCAGTTCTGGTACTGAAACAACAAAATTAAAGCCAATTTACTAGGAAATAATAATATTACATAAGACCAGTAAAAATTTAGTTTTTGACAATTATGTGATCCAGTATGTGATCACTGAAACTCTTTTCACAAGGTTTAACCCACAACAGGTCATTCCCAAAGGAAACTACTCTGAGTGTAGCATGCAAACATAACCATACATAGAAAGTTGAGTGGAAGGAAAAAAGTATGGTACAAATAGTTGCACATGAAAGAGGGATAGATACAACTTTGACTGGATTGTGAAACAAAACACATTTATGAGCTTGGGGAGGATTCATAAGACATGACCTGCAGCTGAAATCAGTGCCTTAAGTAGTCTGTGTTTTTTTTAACATCTCAGCATTTCCACCATGCCACGTCTCTGATGCAGCAAGTAAAGCAAAAAGAAACTCAACAAAGTACTAAGTGAATACTGTGTCTTTTTATGTCAGTTTTTCTTCCAATTCACTTTTACCATTAATACGCTTGGACACAGCACCACGAACAGCCTACATCTTTAGCAATGATCTTCTATGACCTACTTGTGAGTCTGCTGGATAACAAGTCAGCAGTCAATCAGCTGTTCTTCCATAGCTATGCCAACACAAGGCCACAACGTTTCTGTATTTAAAAATGTTTATTTACTATTATTATCCAGGCTTTTTAAACGGAATTACTGAAATTAATTAACTTTTCAATGAAATTCTGACTGACTGAGATGCACTTGTATTTTTATACAACTGTGCTTTTGTAGTGGTGTAGAGTAATAAAAGTTTGATGTAAATCTTCCCCCTGATGTTAGGCTGAGATACATTCCCTCTTACCTGCGGGAGTGAGAGGATGAAGCTCATAGTCCAGGCCACGGTCAACATGATTTTGCTTTTCCTTTTAGCCTCGCTGATTCCCAGAGGATTGAGGATGGCAGACTGCCTGTCTAGGCTGATTACCACGGTCACAAAGGCGCAGGAGTACATTGCCACAAGCTTCATGAACATAAGCAGCCTGCAGGCGGCGTCCCCCGCCTGCCACTGAACCGTGATGTTCCACACCGCGTCCACGGGCATCACGATGAAAGTCACCAGCAGGTCCGCCACCGTCAGGTTCATTATAAGGATCCTGACGTGAGACTTGCGCTTTCCGCCTTTGCCGGCTGCCCACAGCACAATCAGGTTGCACACGGCAGACACCGCGCACAGAGTGAAGGTAATGATCACTCGGACTTTGGCTGCGGTTGAAAAAGTGGGGAGTTGGAGCGCGTTTCCATCAGCGCTCTTATTGCAGTCCAAGGTGGTTCCCTGACAGCTGCCGTTCACCGTCTGATCCTTCAGCTGGTGGAACATAATGAACCCGGGGTTTGACTGACGGGACAGATGAAAGGGACACCTAGACTTTACCTTTGCCCAACATCTTCAACTGAGTCTCAAACTGAGAAAAGCGAGAAAAAGACTCATGTTAATTGTTCTGTTTCTCCTCTTGACGCGACATGTGCCACAGGAGAAAGAAAAGATCTGTAGGTTCTCACACCATTGCAGAATGCAACTAGGAATTGGCTGCAGAATGCTGTTAATGACGTGCAAAGTCAATCTGACATCTGTATAAAAATGCATCACTAAAGTGTGTATAAAAGGTTTTACAAATACACAACATAGCAGAAGCAAGTAACAAGTAGGATAATAATTGAACTTATAATGTAGCTCATTTAATATCTCTTGCTACTAATTTTAGGTTAATATAAACAGACAAAATGGAAATAAATCATGGGCTGATTGGTAGTATTTTCCGAGACCAAGTATGTGTCTTACCTGGATGCACAGGAGCCGGTGAGCGCTCGTACAGTGATCTCACAGAGCGCGTTTCCACTGCAGTCTCTGCAGCTGTTGCTTCAGTCCGGTTCATTCAGCCGCTGTGACGCGCAGAACTGCTGCTGCTGGGGTCGATCGGTTTGATCCATCCACGAACCCAAGAGAATCCTTTTCACTGGAATGTACAACACAATTTCATATAATTTCAGAACATAAATGTATAGATTCAGATTCAATTAGATTGGCATTTTGCCTTATACTCAATGGAGATTATTATTTTTTATTACAATATAAAGGAGCGTGGATTTGTGCTTTTGGTTTGGTGATTGTGTGGAACTCCACTTATATGTGTATGTTTTATTCCTGTTGATCCCATCAAAATTATAATTTGTAGCACACTACCTCAAACGAGATGGTTAATATGAAGTATTTCCCTTTGAGGTTTAACTAAAATCCAAGGATTTTCCAAGCTTTGACATTCATGTTTGTTCGATTTTCTACTAGCAGACCTAGCAATCTCTGAGAATCTCACCACAAGCATTAGTGAAAGACACACTATAAAAGGCGATAAAAGATCATAACCACTGAGTAAAAGTAGAATAGATCATAAACTAATTATTACCATGAGCTAATAATCTACTCAGTGGTGGTTTATGTGATCATTTGAGATCAGTGTGTGAACTTCTACCCCGGAACAGATGATCTGCTCATTGAGTATGTATGTGATTATTCAGCTCATCTCTACAGATTGTGACTTCATCGTCACTTTATCCACAAAATTTTTGTGGATGCTCTGCAACATAAATGTTAAAGGTTTTCCCAGATGTTTCCTTAACCTCTAGGTCCTTGATAAGCTTCTATTAAAATTAATGTGCCATTATTGGATAAAAGCATGAACCCAATTTAAAATTGAAACTCTTATCAGAAATCTTGGGACTTTTAATGATTAGTTTGAATTGTTCTTTAATTTAATGTTGGTAACATTAAATTAATCTGCAGTGTATTTAATGACGACTCCTCTCATGAGAATTGGAGGAGCAGATATAAAGCTGTCATTGTCTTGACAACGGTCCAGCTTTTTAAGAGTAATTCATTAATGTTTGGTATGGTTGAGGTCTGGAGCATTCCGCAAGCTTTACGTCGGCCTGTTTGTGTCCATTTCCGTGCCAGTTTGATGTGTGTTTTGGATCATTGTCATGTTGGATATATGTCCAAGTTTCAAGTGGAGACTTTTAATTCAAACCTTCATAAACATCATGATTGACTGAAACTTTGATAAAGAACCCGACTGAATTATCTTTTATCAGCTGCAATGCAGATTTACAAGCAGTCTCTTTGCAGCCACAATAAAGACAATATATTCTACACACTCAATTGGAAGAACATCAAAAGTTCATTTTTTGTAGCTTACCTTTCGTTTACTAAAATAACTGTGGAGTTGTTGTGTTTGGATGTAATATCTCCGTGGGTTTCCTTTGATGTTTACAAGCGCTGCACCTTCCATTAATTCTTTTCCATCCACTGCCTAAAACAAAATTATTCCTCGTTTAAATTAAGTTAATTAATTGTTTTTATTTTTAGACCATTTATTACTACTGTCGGTCATGGGGGGCTGTAGCCCCTAAACAAGTCTCTGTAACCTTAGGAAAAAAATTTTCTGAATAATAAATGAAAAGAGAAAGTGATTCAATCATTTGCTGTTTTGTTGATGTTGATCAGCTAGCTGAGTGTGGTGGTATTGTAAGACAAGGGGAAGAATAAAACAGATGTTGCTATTTGGAGCAGCGATAAAACAACCTTCTTCAACAATTTTCCTACCATCTGTCCCTTTTTCTCAAAGAACATGCTTGTGGGGGGTCCATGATTATAAAAGACATCTGAAGGTACCCTTGTTGCTGCTGATTTAAAGCCATTTAACAACGAATTATAGGAGGAGCTTTATTGATCCGAACAGTAGGGGATGGAGACAGAACGAGGAAATGGAATTAAAAGGATTTTCTAAAATCAAAAATGGATCTCACAGGCAACAAAATGAAAAATTCACAGGAACCAGGTTGAAGTAATGTTTTTTTGTTGGGTTTTTTTTTGGTGGGGGGGGCTCTCTTGTTGTTTTCATATTTGCATTCTCTTTATTTGTTTTAAAGCTGCTGCTTTCATTCACCCACCTAATTATCTACTAAAAAATGTTCACTGGGTAGGCTACAACAAAAGAATACACTAGATTGATGCATAGTTTTGTCATGCATTGCTATAGCGTTAATGCATCTTATTGGTATTCTATGTGACAGATCACGAGAAAAAAGTGTGTGATGAACCTCAAAAAAATTAGATGAAATTGATTGTATTTATTAATCACCTAATTATTTATAAGTACAAATACAGTTAAGTCGCCCTATGTGTGTGATTTTAACTGGGTAATATAACACTGTCCCTTCAGTTTGTTGCATTTCATTGTGGCAATTCACGCAAAATTAACAGAGCCCTGCAATTTTTCACAATAATGCATAATTGTAAGTTCATTGTAAATTTTCTCCAACAATTGTCCAAAGCAATAGGTTAAGTGACCGCTTAACCCATTGCAGGTGGCAGTATTTTATACTTTTACTACACTCCTGCCTCAGCCTTATTGGATGTCAAGTTATTGTTGTGGTGATATATGAAGGGAGAGTGTTGGAAAACAGGAGCTTCTTAAAGAGGTAGAGTCCAATTTCCAGGTGCAAATTTCAACACCAAACTTCTTCTAAGCTAATTTGGATATAGGAAGTATTTTTATAACAACTGAAGGTAACATAGTTACTTGAATGTGTTACAAACTTGACTTGTCTTAAAATGGCTCTGTGCACCTGAAAAAAAATACAATATGCCCACTTACCACTAAAGCTAAATATTGTGATTTTTCAACTAATTGAAATTGCCTAACGATAGCAATTCCCCAAAGGCCTTTATAGCATCATATTGCTCTCTCCTTTCATTGTGATGTTGGTTGACCTTCGCTTTGTCAAAAACAATGATCTGCCCTTTGGATTCATTTTTCGAAGACTTCTTGCTTTTGTTGTCACTTTTATTTTATCATTAAATAGTTTATTAGCTTCTCCGCCTGCCATCCTCTAAAGTCTTATCTGCATTCTGTCTACCTGCGTCACTATGCATGACAGCTAATTTAATGGCATGTTGGTTTGTGCAAGGAATTTATGAATTAACATGCTCATTTATGAGCTAACTGCATAAATCCTGTGTAAGCCAATATTCAGTTTCCTGATGAGCAACAGAGATTGATGATCCTGCATTAAGTTAAGTTTTAAATTATTACAAGTGAAGCATTATGTAAGACTTACCTTAATATATTTGCTGTCTTGTGGAAGGTTGTCTTTTGAAAGCTGACACATTCAAAGTGAATCACAAATCTTCTCAACCAAATGTTGTTCAGGAGGGGAAAGTTCAGAAGTATCTTTCTCCCAGAAACTAGGACATCAGTTAGCTACTGAATCCTTATCTTTTTCAATACCACTATGTTGGAGACTTTATTGTTCAGATGGGGGGTTAGCTAGTGTATTTCATTGTCATTTTAGTATTAATGAAAACTAATATATTAACATACTACATTATTTTCCAATATTAACTTTGCAATATTCCAGAATGACTTATCTGTTGTTTGTGTGAAAAATGTCTTTGGCTCTGCCTGACATTATATCTGTATAGTGTCTGTATAGACATGTGCTTTTCATAATGAGGTCTATGAAAAGCTTGTCATAGACCTCTGTGGGTTCCTTTTCCACGTCTCCATGAGGAGATAACGTATCTCACCCGTCTCTGGTTGGCTGCAGTGGATATTTCGACTTGTCATGATGTAAAAATAACTAATGGAACAATGGTTTATGTCTAGAATGAGTCCCAGGAAAACCATAACAGGAGGCTAATAAAGAAAGCAGCCTGTAGCTCAACTTGAAAATGTTTGTTTGTTTTGGGAGCACAATAGAAACATGGCAGACATTTGGTCATCTGCACTAACGTAAGTACGGTGCACTGTTCCAGAGAAAAATGCTAGACCGTGTGGGCTTCTAGACGGAAGTAAGTAAGCAAGTAAAACTTTATTTATATAGTATCTTTTCAACATATTGATCACAAAAAGCTGTAAACACATAAAAATACATATTAGAAAAGAGAGATGAGTTACAAGTACACTGTAAAAAAAAGTCACTGTAGAATTTACAGTAACTTACTGGCACCAGGGTTGCCAGCCAGTTACTGTAATTTTTACGGTAAAGAAATTACAGTAATTTTACAGTATCCTTACTGTATTTATTTTACAGTAGCCTTACTGTAATCCTATTACAGTTTTACTGTGATTTTATTATAGGTTTACTGTAATTTTATTACAGTTTTACTGTAATTTTATTGCAGGTTTACTGTAATTTTATTACGGTGTTACTATAATTTTTATTACTATTTTACTGTAGTAAAAAAATTTGTAATTTGATTCGTGTTACTGTAATTTCTTTAAAATAGCACAGTAATTATATAACATGGTTACTATGATTTCATCACATTTTTATCATAATAAATTACAGTATCCCTGTAGTAGAATTACAAAAAGTTGTCATTTTACAGTCGATCATGAAACTGCAAACTTTGCTAGCTTTTAAAAGTTTAAATGTGAACTTGCAACTTCATTTACCAAACTCTCAAAAAAATGTTTTATTTTTCTAATTAAAAAAAATATACATATACATTTTAAAATCTACGGAAGAGGATTAGGGCCACTGAAAAAAAAAAATTATGGCCCAGAAAAAAAAAAGAATTCTGACTTTAAAGTCAGAATTCTGAGATTAAAGTCAGAATTCTGAGATTAAAGTCAGAATTCTGACTTTAAAGTCAGAATTCTGAGATTAAAGTCAGAATACTGAGATTAAAGTCAGAATTCTGACTTTAAAGTCAGAATTCTTTAAAGACTTTAATCTCAGAATTCTGACTTTAAAGTCAGAATTCTTTTTTTTTTCTGGGCCATAATTTTTTTTTTTTCAGTCTCAGAATCTTTTTTCAATCTCAGAATTCTGACTTTAAAGTCAGAATTCTGAGATTAAAGTCAGAATTCTGAGATTAAAGTCAGAATTCTGACTTTAAAGTCAGAATTCTTTTTTTTTTAATGCAAGGTAGTTGCTGAGACTGTGGCAGGCCTAACTCACTTCAACCTCCTGCTTTGGGAAATAAAAAGGAGAGAAAAGAAAAGAAAAGCAGTGGCAATGGAACTTTTAATTTCCAAATAACAGGGAGAAATTACATCATCTAAAAAGTGGGCTTTATTGCAACACTTACCTTTTGTGGTTTATACCCCAGAGTACGTTGTTGTTTTGTCTCCACTATCTGTTTCCCCTCCCTATAAGAATTTCTTCTTAAGAGCTCACATGGTTAAATAAAGGTTGAATGAATGAATGAGTGAGGGTAAGCCTTAAAATCAGATTGATAGTGTAAGTTATTGCATTTCTGATTTAAAATCAATTTTGATTGTTCTTATGTAATATTCTAATTTTCTAATAAACTGAAGTTTGGGTTGTTATTAGCTGCAGGCCATAATCAAAATGCAAATAACTTGTCTGTACTGCATAATAAATCTGAGCAATACAACTTTTACTTTTTGAAGTTAATTAAAGACAAACCTTTCTGGATATGACACTGAGGAAACAATGAGTTTCTGCCATTCAGACCTCCACAACGCTCTTTCTGAAGGTTGTATTCAAATGTGTTGTAACATACTGCTTGTGCAACTTCACTCGATTTTAGTAATTTATTAACATTATTAATGCTGCTGTTAATCTTGCCCAAAAATGTCTCTGTTTGCATGCCTCTGTGAACGACACATCCTATCTGTATGAGTCAAATGATTCTTGTGGCGATAAGGTGAACCATTCAACCAAATCAGATGTTTTGAGAGGTCTTCAGGTCCACATTTATGTAAAGGTTTATGTTCATTTTCACACTGAAGTGAGACAGGACCATAAGTGTACCCTCAAGGCACATGCTGAGATGTATATGCCTGGCACTTGAAGTAGCTCAGACCAAAAATTTATATTTGATGTGATTCTGTGAAGCACATATTGCATACATGAACAAATAAAGGAAGAAAACATTCAGAAAAGAAGGGTAGTTCTAACAAGTCCTAACTATTCCATATTTTATTTGTTTTTAGTACATTTATTCTGTAAGCTTTTTTTGTGTTTGTTGGTCAAAATTGTTTTTGGTCAGCTGTTGTCTTACATATGCCAGATAAATATATTAGTCTTTGACATTTTTAAAATTGTATGATATATTTTAGGCTAGTTACTATACATATTAGATCTTCAAAGAGGAACTGTGCAGTTGTTGAGCAGGTATTTTTGCAATTTCTGCCTATAACAAGCGTTTGTGACTGGAAAGTTAATGTTGTGTGGAATAATAAAAAGACTACCAGAATGCTTCTTAACACTGAGAGCACAATAAATTACTTCCTCCTGAATTGGTCTGAAAAGAAGTATTTTCTTTTCAGACCACCTCAGCTGCATTTATCAGCAGCAGTTTGTTCTGTATTAGCAGAAGTCAATACAATGAAAACGCCATGTGAATGGTCACACAGAAATAGGTTTGGGTGCTGCAATTATTCCTGTTGAATTTGCTGAAGGCACACCAGCTTCAAGCTTTTGTCCACATGCAATATGCTGGAGACAGGGATTAGAGTGGCTGTGATTAACATCGCAGCAATGCAAACTTTAAAGGACACTGAAGAGGCTTTGACACACAGATCTTATAAGTGTACTTGTCTGTCCCTCTCTGTACGTCTGATGAACTGAACGTGAAGTGCGTCCATCATGCACTCAGGGGAGGAGATAGAGAAAGAAAAGAAACAAGAGGAGCACTACATTTACATCCTAATGTAACAATATTAGCAGGTATGAAGGTCCACTTGTCCAAAGTATTTGTTTTGGGGTTTTTTTTAATGAAATTTTATTACTTAAATCTGTAATAGCATGTAAATAATGATCCCTATCAATCTAATGTTTAATAAAATCCTGAGATCTTTGTTGTAACATGAAACTAGATACTGTGGTTATCATAATGACATGACGAGATCCGTACAAAAAGTAAAACAACAAAAACTAGATAAAACACAGATTACAGCACTGATTCTATAGGTTACTATTGCAGGAGTATAAGGGGAACAGTCAATATTTCATGTATATAATATTATGTAAGCTGTTTCTCAGGAGCTCAAAGAAGAGTTTCATGACTTATGAGTTCTAAGACCTAAAAGATTTGAGGGCAAAGAGAGAAGAGCAAGAAAAAAAGAGAAGAATTCTACATTTTTGAATGGATACAATAGAGGAAACAGAAGAAAAACCCAACTGGTGGATCAGAATGAAGCTGATGGCTCACTAACCAAACCAACTTGGACTTCGGATCAAGAAGCTCCTGTAGTTCCAGTTTTCATCTCTTGTTACAGCTTGTTCAACTAAATTTTACTGGAGGTCCAGCAAGGTTCCTAAATCATGAGACGAGTTTTTTTTTTGTTTGTTTGTTTTTTTAGATCCTAAATCACCTAAAATCACCGAACAATTATCAAATAAGAATTTAATTTGGAGGAAACAAGTAGCAGCATTCTGCCACACTGGTTCCCAAATGGACTCTCCTTCTTTTTCTGGGATAAAGTACCACCTTTTTTTCTTTATCTTTCTCGTGTTCAAGATTTTCAATGTATTATTATT
Organism: Xiphophorus maculatus; assembly: GCF_002775205.1. Classification (NCBI taxonomy): domain Eukaryota; kingdom Metazoa; phylum Chordata; class Actinopteri; order Cyprinodontiformes; family Poeciliidae; genus Xiphophorus; species Xiphophorus maculatus. The sequence continues at coordinate 10,201,328 of NC_036444.1, forward strand.
ATTATTTGACTAAAAAGACAAGCACACTTTCAAAGTTTAACATGTTTAATAATATTTAAAGATAATTAGCTATGGATTATATCAGGGGAGCCCAAGTCCAATCCTCCAGAGATATCATCCCCCCGACTTTTAGATGCATCCTTTCTCCAACGTGCCTGAATCAAATGATTTACTCACCAGATCTCTGCAGAGCTGAATGTCTGGCAATGAGGGAATTCAACAGCTTGATTAGGGTGTGTGAGAGAAATACTCATCCAAAAGTAGAAAGGTGGTACCTCTCACAGACTGGACTGGCACCCCTGGTGCCACAGTAAAACCTTTTTTGTTTGTTTCTAATTTAGAAAAAATATGATCATTAATGTAAGAGACATATTGACGGACATTCAGAGAAGAGTATTAAACTTCAACATTACTATGGGTCTAAGAGTTTGTTGTGGCTACATCTAAGACTACATTTTTTTTTAAGAAAAATCATTTTCCTTGATGATAACAAGTAGTTGTGTGGATATTTTATTTGTGGTTAAAATGTTGGGACAATTATTTTTCATGATTGTTTTGACAAGTCTGACTATTGTGTGTCCTGTGGAGCATTTTCATAAAATTGGAGGTGCAAAAAAATGAGTCTTCCTCTTCTTCTCAGTGTTCTAGCGGCACTCTCGCCTCAGGCCAGCAGCACAATCACATTCCTGATTGCCATTTCAAAAAGATATATTTTTTTAGCTTGAAGGAAAAAGAGCTTGAACACTGACAAAATGACAAATGCATAAGAAGAAGCCAGTGTTATGGTCACTAGGAATGCTGAAATGTTTTTCTGCGGGGCCACACTTTGTGAAAGCCACAAATGGAAGTGAGAAAAATTTGGACAGAGATGTTTTTCTTCAGCAGTCCTCCTCTCTCTTGAAGGTCATCTTTTCCTCATGTAGCATGTGAATTTCCTTCAGCACTATATTTGCTGTTGGAAACCTTTTTATCCAAGTACTATCAGTATTGCTATTACAAAATGGATCAATAACCCCTGGGATCATAGATCTTGCTGTCACAGGTCTCCGACATGACAAGGCTGAAAGTTATATTTTCCTTCAGGTTTTGAAGGTTTAGAGTGGATACTGCTGTGTACTGGCATGTACTCGGTGTAAGTATCGGTACTTGTTTTTTTGTGGAAAAAATTCTAAAAAAGATTTAAAAATTTAACAGAATATACTAATTAAATAATGAATAATATGGGCTGGCATCCCTTCACTGCACAGCTGAGGATATAAGCCCAAGATGCAAGGTGCGTCGCAGGATAAGGACAGACAGGGAGTCACAACAGCCTATGCAGAAGCTGAGAATATTCTTCGGCTATGAGGGAAAAAGTCAGATTTGCTAGTAATCAGCTAGGCCTGTATGTAACAACCATACACACAAAAATATGCTGTCCTTGTGAAAAATTGACTGCAAAACATTGTCAGTGGGTCATATTATGGATGATGGTAGACCAACAAGGTATCAGGATGTTCACCTGTGACTAAGATCTTTCAAACTGGACCCCTGGCCAATAATTCGTTTTCTTGACAGTCTGTACAGTGGGCAGGATGGTGAGGTGAACCTCCAAAGTTCACTGTATTAGGATTTTTATTTTTTTTAGATTATATTTCTTCAATGTAAGATACATTATTTAAGTCTAGTTAATTCAGTCAGGACTTTTTACACATTACTATCATAGGTTCTGTAAACTCTAAACTTGACACGCATTTCTGTTTTCTGTCTTTTAAATTGCAGATGAAATAAAGTCCTTACTAACAATTCTCAGTGTTGCTGGAGTTGAATCTACAATAGAACAAACTTTATGATGCAGATGTCTAAGTATAACTGAAAGGGATGTGTTAATCTGGTCAGATTTAGACTTACATTTTTTAGTGCCACAGACTCAAAAAGAAAAGGAAAACCCCATGGCAGATTTTTTGCTGCATTGGCAGCAAGAAGCCTGCTGAGATCCTTGGCTGCAGAAACAGACGCTCTGCATTGGATTTCTGAGTCAATGGTTCAATCTGCAACAGATGAACATATTTTGAGTTGCACACAAGATGGGGGTGTCAAAATGACGCATTCATACAAAGAAGCAAGGCCATGTACTATAAAAGCATCAGAGCAGGAACGCTGAAATATTGTTTTACAAAATATCACAATCATTTAAATAAGTTCGAGTTGGTCTGCCGGGAGAAAACAAAACAAAATTACAGGTTTTTTTTTAATTTTATTTCTGTTGCATTTAATAACATTTTTATTAGGAGGTGTTATTTACATTTTGAGAGATGACCAAGTAAAGTTAATTTATTTAATTAAAACCTTCTATAATAGAGCGCACCCTTTCATACAATCACATTTACCTTCTCCCCTCTTGTCGTAGCTTATGGCTTAACTCACTCCTCAATAACACACATCAGTGTGGTGGCAAGTAATCCTTAAGTTTCTGTTAAAGCTACAATATGTAACTTTTATGAAATATATATATATATTATTTAAATCTGCACTATGGCATGACAGTATAGCATGAGAAAAATAAATTGTGAAAAAAAAAGCTCCTCTGTCTTCTTCCAGTGCTTTCAGTGGAATTGCAGAAATACACCACTCAGTTAGAAACAACCAATCAGCAGAGGATCCTAGGGTTGTCAATCATTCTTCTGTTGTGAGCTGCTCACACCTTTCTCCTTTGCTCTCTTCTATGCTACGAATTCTTTCCCATATCAGAATGCTCATTCTAGTTAGCATAGCCACCAATGACTGCAGATAAACAGCTTTTCTATTATAGTAAGTTGTTCCTTTGCTATTAGGACAGTGAGCAGCAAGTGCACTGTGGTGATTGACAGCACAAAGACCTTCCTCTTGACTCTAATTGGTTGTTTTAGTCCTGGAGCGGAATTAAAACAAACTTATTTTTCCTGCTGAAAAGTTGCTTTTCAGTTATTTTTGTCTTATTTCAAGTGCACTACAATATTTGCACTAGAAACTGGACTCAAATATTAGTCTAGTGTTTAGCAGTAGGTTCAACATGATATTTTGTTCTCTGATCTCCAATATTAAAACACATAATTTATGAACCAACATGCTTCCTTCTTTATACAGCTTTACTGTCCAGGTTGAAGTAATATGTTAGATCCTTTAAGTATTTGATTTGTTCAACTTTGAACTTGATAGTTCAAAGTTGAACTGGAAAGATGAATGGATATTCTGGCAGACAGAATATTTCTGTCTGCCATTTGTGAGTATTTGCAGAAAATCTGGTCGCCATAGATGGCAACATTCAAAGTAGAAAAATAAAAAAAATAAAATTGGATCATGCACAGAGCTGCATTTCCACATTTTGCTATTTGTTTCACAACGATTTGTCTCAGTGGCCTCCACAGACAACCTATTTAACTTGTAAAGCATGGCCAGTAGCTACGCAGACAGCCATTTCCAGAGCTGTGAAATCAAACGGAAACTCTCTGCAGACATTTACTCACAAACCAGCAGGTGATGATGACATGTAGAATCAAACCACCCTGCTCTGTTATTGCTTAAAAAATAAGTAAAAAAAATAATAGGAACTCATACAAAAACAAATGGGAATTTAACAGAGAAACAAAGAAAAATTAAAGGGCATATGATCTTTTTTTTTCTTTCTTTCTTTGCAGTATATGTCAGAAGACACTGGGATGCCCTTAAAATGAAAACAATTGACATGCTTTTTTTGTCAGCCAACATGGTTGGTGGCTCTGTTGTCCCATATGTTTAGGGACAACTCACAAGTTCACACTAAACATGTTTGTCACATAAGTAAAACCTTTTTGACACTAGTGGTATTTACTTCAACCATAAGGCTATGGTATTTTGAGTTGCCTCATGCGCTGATCTGGACTTAAGCAGCACCATCCTTTTACAAATGTAAGACACACAAAGGCATCAACTGGTGCCTTTTTTGGTGTCTTTTTTGGTTCAGGGTCTGAATGAACCAAAAGAAAGAGGGACAAATTTAAGCTGCTGACTGAAGTACCATGTTGGGTTTGGTTAGATGCTGATGGAAGATGAACGTTAACGTGGCGATCTAGGGCAGACAACCCTTTTCTTTGAAGAAGCATTTTTAAGCAGAGTAGCTAAAAATCAGTTTCACAAAATCCTCACTTTTCTTATTTTGTTCATTTCTGAAGAATAAAACTGTATCTGTTTGTCCATCAACCCATCCATTTATCTTTCCATCCATCTTAGTTAATCTGAGGTGCTGGGGATTAGCAGGAGGTGAGACTCATGAGGAGAGGGCATGATATTATTATTTTTTCTCTCTCTCTAGTCATACGTTTAGATAATTATCTACCTGTAAGACCAAGAGGTTTCCCACAGTTTTCTGCCACAGTCCAGCACATATTCAGCTATAATGACATGTCACTTAGAAAAATTCATATTGTCATTTACTCTAAGAAGGTTTCCACCCATCTTACTTAAATGACGCGTTCTCTCGTCCTCTCCATTTTGAAGAGCGGTGAAGAGATCAGCTGTGTCATTTAACATTTAAATTCTAGTAAAAGAAAAAGTCATGGATTAAAAATGAGTAACTTCAAAACACTGAGCAATTTAAAACAGTAATGTTTCAGTTTAATTTACTTTATCAGAATCATGATGGTCACATTTACAATCGTGCTTCCTGAGTATGTTGCTATCTTTCTTTACCCCAGTGACAATAAGTGTGAATGGGGGTATAAAATTGCTTTTAGGTTACTTTTAACCCACAAAACCAGTGGAGATAAATCTGTTTAGATAAAATGTTTGGATAATTTGTATGTTTTTTCACTTTTGAACTAACTGCATGTGTGATCTCCAGTGATTCATGTAACAAAAGCCTCTGTGGGAAGACTCGTCATCCCAGTAACCAAGACAACAGTCTACCTTTCTTCAACACTTTTCCTCATACCGGCAACACCGTTTCCCCCTTTTTATAACCAATCTGTGAATTGAAGCTGACAATAAGCTTTTTTATTCACATAACCTTTCCCTTACAATCATCAACTGCATTTCTGGTGCAAATATTACTTTATTACAGATGACGACAGAAGGCAGTATTTTTTTTCGTGGCCTATAACAGCTGTTAAAGGCTTATTTTAATGGCTCACCACTCAAGTGTTGACGTAATTACGGACCGTAGTCAGTTCAATAGATATTAAACCACTGCAAGAAAGATGAATGTTGTGTAGGTGTGGAGAGAATCTTATTCAAGAGCAAGCTTGAATGCTACAGAAAGAATTTTTCAAAAGAAAATTTACTTGGTAAATATGATGTTCATACAAGTTTTACTTTCAAAGTAAATTAGTCCCACGTGATTCTAAAATCCTTGAATCCTTAATATTGTTTTGAAAGTCTCACTTTATGAGTAGCTCTTTGTGGCTGGAAAACACATTCGCGAGTCCACTGATTAAATGAAAGTAAAAAGATAGAAAGTCGATATGGAGCTGAAGATGTCTGAGCAATTCTCTCTTAATTGCATCACTTCTCCTGAGGGTTACAGCTGCAGACATGGGAAATTTATTCCAACATAACTAATTATATGATTCAGTCCATTACTGCCCAACTTTCAACTGTGCTTATTCCCACAAAATCACCACTCAACTCTAATGATTATTTAAGACATTTAAAAGTAGAGGTTCAACTATTTTTGCTTTAATTAATGAATTTATCATTACTTTTACCCGTCGACTAACTAAAGGGTTTACTTAGGTTCTTAGATTTGGTATGACATAACCTTTGAGAAGTCAACATACTAGGCACTGCAAGAAAACAAGATAATCAGAAAACGCCAATATGTTAGCTGTCGGCAAAAACCTTAGTTTCTTGTGTGAACAAACGCACCAGATTTACTTTTCACTTGGGACCTGAAAACAAGCTCTTATTCCACACAAAATCCACAAAAATCAATGTTTTGTGACCTTAGTGTGTAATTCACAGAAGAGTCTGATTGCCTGCATTGTTTATTTTCTAATTCGAATGATCCCAATTTACTGACTCAGGAATTCATAAACAATCCTGCGTGAAACTGTGAAAAGGAGTCTAGTCATTAGATGGTATCCTATCATGATTCTTGATATCTTTGACAACTCTTGGGTCTAAACAATTGGGTTAAGGAAAGTAAAGTAGATTTTTCTAGGGCTACGCAACATGATTTTGCTATCATGTTATACCAAGTCTGCCTCTGATTGGCCAATCTAACACCAGGTCTAATTACCTGGTCGAGATTTAAAAGTTTTTTGCCACTTTAACCAAATGATGTGTTGGTTCCTAATCTAAATACCTTGCAGTCTGAGTGATGATCATGCTGGAACAGCTGCTGTCTGTGCCCAGACATCTGGTCTGATCCAGCCAGCTCTGTGAGTCAGTAAGTCAACAGCCTGATACCAGTATGTACTCTTTTCTTGTTCTATTGTGGCAATGTTGGTGTTAAAATCTTACAAATGAAAGATCATTCAGAGTCCTAAAATTGCTCCTCTTCTTCCCTCCCAGGTTACTGTTGGGAATTAGAGCAGAGAAATTTAGACATTTTCATCGTTTTCACAGGCTTCTGAAAGAGTTAAGTTCTGATAAAAGTTTGATTTTCAGTCAATTTAAATATCTCATGTCACATTCATAAAACTCTGTAATTGGAATCATCTAGAACTGGGATTTTCAAAAAATTGCAAAAAAGAACAAAACAAGGTTTTATTTTTTGTTTTGTTTATTTTGCTGAAATGTGTGTTTTATTTTCATTTATTGTCATGTGATTTTGTTGTTGGAGGACCAAATTTGGAGACAGGAGCTGGGAGAATGGATAATGGAGAAAAATATTTTAATGAAAAAGTGATGAACAAACTTACAAAAATCACAGAGGGCCAGGGTAGAAACAAAAAGTAATCCCACAACAACAACAAAAATAAACAAGGAGAGCCTGAAGTACATAAGGAGACCACAGAGAAGTGACAGAACTATGGGAAGAATGAAGAATGAGTTGTACATATATTGGGCGGGTAGATTACTGAACAAGAAACAGACGGCTGATTAGAAACAGGTTGCAGGTGTGAGGGGAGAGAAAGTGGCACAGTGGACTAGAAAAAAAATCCAACACTAAAGAATAACCAAACCTAAGAAACATAAAAACAATAATAACTAGCAAAAAGGACTAGACAAAAGACATAAGCACAACTAGAATCACTATGATGGTATAGAAGAAAAAATAGAAGCAATGCAGAACTAATAGGAAGAACTAAAGAACACAAATAACAAAACCCCAAACAGACTCAACCAACCTAAGATCCTGACATTTATACTGTTTCACAGAGGCGCATGCTCACAGAAGCGGTGCCATTTTCGATGCAAGTGTAGAGGGGTAAAAAACAAGTTGTTAGTAAACAAAACCAAGAAGTAAGAAAATAAGCACCCAACATAATTTTTCATTTTGTATCTTTAATTTCTCATCGTAATAAGTTCTGTAGTGTTATTTTAGTTAGTCCGTGCAATTCTACAGATGGCCGCTAGGGGCGCTAACGCGTTAGTGACCAAGAAAATATTGAGCACACCAGAAGAATAAATCTTCCTGTTGAAGTTAAAAGGAGCTCAACGTGTGTGTCTCGTCTTTTTCATATCGCAGGTCAGTAAAAATGTATGTTGATGCATAAATGTGGTGTCCAAGAATTAAGAGGTTATAGACTGTTAAGGAAAATGATTATTTAATGCTAAAAATACACTTAATCTTACGACATGTGTAAAGGGATAGCCAACACTTTATTTGGAACAGTTTTATGTGGAGCATGGGGGAAGTAGGGCCTTTTCCTCCCCCATTGACACAACAGAGCAATAAATTTGCATTCCAATGGGAGTGGGGGCTACGGAGGTGTCTGTGAAATCTCATCTTAGGACGTTTGGCGCCAGGGATCTTCCGTATCAGGCAGCGATGGGCACGAAGTGGTCCGCCCTCTTACTTAGATAAAAAAAACAGACACCTTTGCCATAATGAGGGGACTGTCCAAGTTTTCTGAGTCCCTACGGAGTTTCTAATAGGTCAAAGAACGGAACGCCTTGACTGCATATATTAAATAGGGAAACACCTTTTTCATTTAAAAAGTACAGGTCAGCAAGTGGGCGCCTTTGTCTGTCTCTGTGTTTGTCTGTCTACCCCTTGTGTGTGTTTTTATTTTTATGAGAAAATGCATATCTCTGTTCCTCTGCAGCTTTGTTGTCGATTGCTTTGTATGAGATTAAACTCTGTGATCTGTGACGTCAACACGCTTTGTTGTTGTTTCGTTTTAGCAGCACGCGGTCGCTGCACGTCGCCGACGGAGAGCGTCACTCGTCAATCCCGGGCAAGATTAAAGAGGAAAAGAGCCAAACGTTTTGTCCAAAGCTAGCATTAAATGATCCTCTTTTTTAATAAGACTCGAGAGTCAACTGGTGGGTCACTTTGTACAGCTTTGGATGGACATTGTGTAGAAAACGGGACGTATTTCGGGAGGCTAACTAATGCTAATGCGAGCGAACATTGTACACGTGTTGAGCTGAGAAACGGTTGAAGGACTAGAGATTGAGTTCATTTTGAACCTATTGCATTTTTCACTTTTGAAACGGTAAAATATATGTTTCTGGTGTCTTTTCTTTATGGGCTATTTAAATAACGCAGAAACAATGTCGTTGTCAAACTCAATGAGTATATGTTGTGCAGAATAAAAATTGTAAAAGCTATTAAAATAGTTAAAAACAAATCCATATATTATTTTGAAAGTGAAAAATATAAAAGGTCTGAGGGAAAGGGACATGGTATTTGAGTTGTCTTGTCTCTATGCTGTAACTGCGAAGTAATTTCCCTGCTGGGATGAATAAAGTACTTCTATTGTATTAAAACAAAACTAATTGGTTTGGAGAATTAAAAGCTATCTAAAATATTTTGTCATTCAATAAAATTCATGATGGAGCGTGTTAAAATAATTCTCGTTCGGTTTAAAGGGATATTGCAGTCATTTGTAATGTAGTGAATCGAAGGGCTATTTGTGTAAGTTATACAGTGATGGCTGAAGTATTTGATATGAAGTATTGCATTTGTAGTGTTGTATATGGAGTACGGTCATCATGAGAAGAATAAATCTTCCTGTTGAAGGTAAAAGGAGCTCAACGTGTGTCTCGTCTTTTCCATATCACAGCATCACACGTTGAGGGAAGATCATCTACTACATTTCCCTCAGCCATCCGAGGTTGCCGGCTAACACAAGAAACAAAAGTTTAATCTCTGGTTCATATTATTCATTATGCTGCAATACGGAATGGTTTTCATCTTTGCAAATAACCACAACTCTTCTCATTAGTGTCTGCTGCCTCTCTAGAGGCTTCTAATAAATGCCAAAAATATGTTTTTGCATGTAGGAACATTAAGTCCACCGTGTCAGTTTTTCCATGTTACACGGTGTTCAGCTTTCTTAAATCTGTTCTTTGTCCGTGATTGAGCATAATCAAGTGGCTCCCGGTAACATGGAAAACTTAAACGTTACCAGTTATAAGCAAACACTACTAGTTGAATTCAGTGGGCTGTAATATGAGCTAAACCATGTGATGCATGTCTATTGTGTAAAATGGGATTTCAAAGTGACTAACTTCAGTTGCAATAATCTAAATCTAAAAAAGGTTTTAGTAAAATGAACTGTTGACCAGATAACAGTAGACCAATTATAACTAATTTTGGGCCTGCAGCAGCCATCTCAATCTAGTCCAGTAGGTCTGATAGCTTTTGGCTCTATTCAGTCATGTCTCATTTCTGAGAAAAACGTCTGATTGCCTCGAGCTAAAAATGAAAGCACAACCCAGCTGACTTTATGAACCACACACCTTTACTCTCTGATCTTCTACATGAATGCCATGCAACCGCGGGTGGAAACCAGGGTATTAAAATGAAAACTGTAGCAATGCACCAATGTCTGAGTGCTGAATTATTCACTTCCTCTAAAATAGCCCTCCACTGCCTCCTGTGAATTGTCATCAGATTCCCATGCATTGTGCACCAATCACCAGGGCAGTATTCTTTATCATAAATGGCACTTTCGCTTTGTTTTCTTGCAACGTGAGCCCAACAATCAAATGTGTTTAAAAATGACCTCTGTTGTTCATAATCCTTTTTCACACCCAGATGGTGTTGACTTCCCGCTGTCGAAGGTGCTTTTTTGATCAAACAAATTTCTCATTCATTCCTTGGAGTACAGAAATGGAAAAACAGGATCAGGCTGAGGAGGGAATAGTCCACAAAAGATAAACAATTAGACAAGGACAAACTGAGGAAGAAAGAGGACGATTCACTTTGTGTATAAACAGAGACATGTTTATTGGACATAGCTGCCCCCTAGTGGCCTCTTCCAGAACTGCTATGTGCTTCTAAATTAGAATTTAGAATTCTGTGATAGCAAGGCAAATACTCTTCCCACTGATCTACAGCCACCTATATTTAAAGCGGCTCATTTGACACAATCTTTTTATTCCTTCTGCTTAACTTTAAAATGACAAATGTGAGGAAAAATCATACTTTCAAGTGATTTTTCCAACCATTCTTTTAACTTATATTAGATCTTTTAACTTATATTAGGGAACTTAATGAAAGTTACATTCTCAACTTTCAGTAAGTTCCCTAAAATGTTTGAAGTTTTTTTTTTCCATCTTTCACTCTTAAACATTGCTGCATATCATTATGTCAGACCTTCTCCATTTTGACATTGTAGATTCCATTTGACTCATTCACTCAGTAAATTAGATTTTCGATTGCCCTGATGTTATTAACTTGGTGGTGAATCATGAAACAGTGACTCATTCAACCAGTTATTAGCATGAAGATGTGCCCTCCAAGAATGGTGACACTTTTTGATACCATGAGTAGAGCACTAGACCAACAAAGGGTTTTGCTCTCCTTCTGAACCTTAAAAATCAGTTAATTTTTTTCCCTCTTCATAAAGAAATGCACTGTATCTGCCAGGGAAAGCACATATTTAACCACCTTGCAGCTGAATCACAGGTTATTTTGAATGTGAAATTGTTTGGGAGGGAAGAATTAAACTCAAAACCTTTAAACAGAAATAGAAACGTATGTTGTGAAATTGTAAATAAATCTAATTTAGGTAAGACATTCAAACTGTGTGATGTCTACAGCATAGCTCAATTTCAAGAAAGCTGATTGTCCTGCATTCGTGAATACGGCAGTGTGTTTTCATCCTTTGTCCTTGGTGACAGGCTAAGGTTGACACTGCACGCGTTACCTTTCTGTGTGACCCTGGATGCCACTATGCAATAATAGCATTCTTCACATTCAGGACTCTTACTCCACAACTCCTCCCTTTTCGGCAGCATTTTTCAGAGAATGAGTATCGCATGAAAGGACAGACCCCTGCTGTGAGGTCCGTGAGTAAGTCATGTGTGGCTCTTTTCTTATAACCTGAAGAAACTTGTTCTGTACAAGTTTCTTAAATATGCTGCTGTTGTCATCAGAAGGTGGCAGACCATTGTGTCAGACCTTTAAGTCTGACGCAATGTTGCTTTTTCTGAGGCTAAAGATTATAGCAAAGAATTGGAAATGTTGAATTCTTTGCCGTAATCAGCTCTGTCCTGACAGACGGGGCTGATTACTTCAATTCCTGACATTCAAGTAATTAAACAAATGGTCTGTTTTTCCATCAAACAGATGGTTTTAGATCAAAGATATACAGAGTCTGACGCAAAACACTTTTACTTTATTTTTTGTGGTTTTCCAAATCTGAAACTACAAAAGAGCCAAAATACTGAGTCCCTAGACTATCTAAAAAATCCACCTGTTTAGAGTTGCATTTGAATCATAACAAATTAAACATTGACCAACATATTTGATGTGTATAGAAGACTTTGATTATTGCAATCATCAAAATGTAATGCTTGTTCAATTGTTGACTACATGGTGTCTTTCATGACTTTGTATTTTTGTTTTTATGATGTTAAGCACTTTGAACTTAAGTGCTTAAGTTCAAAGCAATAATCAGTCATTATTACAGTCAATAATGACTGATTGACTGTAATCAATCAGTCATTACAAAAAAATGACTGATTTATTTGAATATCAGATGCTTATTAAAGGTCATTGTCAGGTTCTTTTTCATTGGTGCCCCATAAATTAGTTCCTTATAGAGGCCCAATTTAACATGAGTCAGCATTACGGTACTTCCTTGTATCCCTGGTGCTGGCAAGAAATTCTGCTTAACTTTGCTTTTCTGTCTCTGATGCGTCTTCAGATCCAAAGTATAGTTTGACAATATCTTTATCTCAGTAGAAAAAAAGTCACATTCTGGTTGGAATTTGAAAATACACTCAATCAAGTCTTTGTGAGAGTAACTTTGGCTACAACTAAATAAGTTAACTGCATTTAAAATCATTCCAGATTTTTGACCAATCTGGTAAAAATCAGATTGGCTGCTGAATGGGAGTCTACCATTCAGCAGCTCCCAGTGAGCGTTTTATCACCCTTCACGGTGTAATGATTCACTGAGACACCACGCCTGATTGCATTTGCCAGCTCACATTCTAAATAGTCTTCTCTTCCCTCCATGTGTGCTCCTCGTTAGAGAGAGAGCGTGTTTCCAACCATTCTTTTAACTTATATTAGATCAAAGCTTTATCAGTGCTGCCCTCCAGACATGCCTAGCCAGTGTGGAGTCTCTGGTTATTGAAAGATCAAACAAGCAAAATTTAATTGATCCACAGAATGATGTCAATAGAGTCCTTTTCAATCAAGTGGAGGGCCTTTACATGAGTTGCTGGTTTTCAGTGCTTTGCTTCGTTTCCATCTGTCATGTCTATTAAATGCATCGTGTAGAGACGTGGGTATAGAAAAAAGTACTGTGGTGATTTGCAAGTGTTCAGCTCTAAACTGAAATAACTGCAAACAAGCAAATGACTGATCTGTCATTCAAAAGTTTTCATGCGTTATTAAATTTTTTACATGTTGTGACACCACAGCCACAAACTTCATTGTATGATATTGGTATTTTATGTGATGAATCAGTGCATAATTGTGTAGTGGAGGAAAATTACGCATAATTTTAAAATATGAATAAATATAAATCCTGAAGTTGTGCCATATACTTGTGTTTAGCCCTCCCGAGTCTGACACTGCTAAGTCACTTTCAACACAATCCATCTGTGTTGAAAGTGGTTGTCTATATTTAGTAGTTGTCAAAAATGTGGATGTAGAGCTCTGGAAAATGTAATTTCCAAATTTTTCCATATCTTGATTTAAGATATATCTTGTTTATTTCAATTAAAAGAGACAAATCTGTTTGAGGAAAAATAGAAAAATAAAAAAAGATACAACAACCTGGTAAGAGTTCACACTCTTCAACACTTGAACCACTTTTTGATTTCATTTTGATATTTTGTCATATTGACATCAACAGTTTTAGTCAGTCTAATTTACCTGAAATAAATTCCCAATTGGAACTTTTTGCATCCTCCACCTAAAGCTATAGTTTGCGGCGACACTACAAATGATCAAAACAATCTGGTTATTCAAACATACTAGATTACATCAGCAACTATGTATGACAGAAATGTTCGGTACTTCCTATTTATTTGGACAAACAAATAGGGCTGCAAGTCCTTTCTTCTGAAGAAAACACCCAGATTTAGTTAAAACTTCCAAGTACTTTTAGTCAACCATATTTCGCACTCACAATCTGAAGAACCTAAACTGAAAATTTTGAGAAGCATTTCAAAAAGGTACGTTTAGCTCAGATATATTACTCAACAAAAAGAGCACACACACATTCTGTGATATATGTTGGCAGGCTTATTAGGACCTAGGGTTAATTCTCTGCAGATAGAAATTGGATTTTGTTAAAGTGGATGAACTCATGACAGGTTTCAGTTTACCTATCAGAGCAGCTTTAGGTCTTTGCAAGAGAGCAAGATCAACATAAATCTGCCTTGTCTGGCTCTTTGGAGTCAAAACAAGTGACTCAAAGATCAAGAACTCAGACTGAATGGTTTAGATGTTTTTAAATGTCCCCACAATTGAAGACCTGATATAAAAATGCTCATAGAATTGATCATATTTCTAAAGACCATAATTGCAGTAAAAGGTGATCCTATGAAACATTCACTAAGGGGGTGTAACACACCTAAATGTATTTGACACATTTAAGATTTTTGTTCTTTGTAAAATTAATGTAAACCTTCTTAATAATGCTCTACTTTTTGGTTGGTCTGTTGTAATTAAGTAAATTACAATGACACTTGTTAAGACCAATATATTGACAGCTAATAGCCCAGATGGGCTTATACTGAGTCTGTTATTTACATAACAAAGCTTTGAATGTTGTCCATCAGAATCATCTTTACTGCCTGAAGTTGTGGTTTTGGCCAAAAATAAAAAAAATAGCCCCAAACTATCTCGAATGGTTTTAACTGTTGGGTGTTGGAAATTATTTAAAGATGCAGGAAAATATAATGGAAGAATGAGATAAATCATTAAATCCTAACATGGAAAATACAAGCGCTACTGAACTTTGAACTTTCAACGACATTCACTGCTGGGGGTAAGTAATGGTCACGGTGGTTACACATCAAGACCTTCTGCTGAGCAGTCGGCCGCTGCAGGAGGTCTGATAAGTCTTTGTGGGAGAGCTTAGCAAACACAAAAGGGCATGAGCAAAGATATAATTGACATTTCTGAAATGTTATCACATTTTACTGAATAATCTAAGGCACCAGCTCTGAGCAACAAAGATTATTCTGCGGTCCATGATTTCCTGTGTAATTCTTTCATTAGCAAATAAAGTATTTTTTTTTGTTCATTGCCAAAGGCATAGAAAAGAGGTATGAGCCTGATTCACCTAGGGACATCAAGCATATTTTCTGAACAAAAATGAACTTTCTTTAAAAATTAAAGAAAGACAACTTTTATAAATGTACCAGAACTAAACGTTTTGGAAAAAGCAAAACATTTAACTTTTGCTACAAGGTCATGCCACTGGGCTGCACAGTGCTGTATTCTTTAGCACTATCTACTCACAGCAAGGATCATTTTCAATCTTGGCTCAGTTCTGCAGCCTATTGTGCATACATGGGTTTTCTCTAGTTCTCTGCTTTCCTCCCACTGCCTAAACCCTGCATGATAATTGGTAAATTGACCTTTGGTATAAGTTGCTGTGAATGCACAGTATGTCTTGTACTTGTCTCTGTGTTGGCCCTGTAATGGTCTGCTGACCTGTCCAGGGTGTAACCATCCTCTTAGCCATTGACTGCTGAGATAAGCTCCTGCCCTCCTGCGACCAATGAACAGCACTAACTGGGTACCGAAAATGCTGAGCCCAACATAATCCAATTAGCCATACTTCCACATTTTGCTGGAAATTACTATTATTTGTTAATTGCATTATGTTTTTATCATGTAAAGGACTTTGAATTGCCTCCATGCTGAAATGCGCAATATAAATATGACTTATTTTTACCATCCAGGCATATTTATATTTATATCATGAAATGTATTTTGAAGTTTAAGTAGTTTCTTTTAATGAATGCAAAGAGGGGAAGGGTGGGCTCGTGCCTACCTACAGCAATAATTGAGAGAGAGGCTGGGTACACATTGGAGAGATACAAATTGAAAATTTCTTTAAAAAAAATGTGTTCATACAATTTTGCAGCGCTTTGAGTTAATTGTGTACTTTGGTCTTGTTCTATTAGGTTTATTCAGAAAACAATGAGCAAATACAGTGAACAGGAATAAACATATGTGTTTGTTCCTGTCTTTATCTTGTTCAGGGTATTACCC
Source organism: Xiphophorus maculatus (assembly GCF_002775205.1). Taxonomy (NCBI): domain Eukaryota; kingdom Metazoa; phylum Chordata; class Actinopteri; order Cyprinodontiformes; family Poeciliidae; genus Xiphophorus; species Xiphophorus maculatus. The sequence continues at coordinate 10,217,127 of NC_036444.1, forward strand.
CAATGTTCATTTGAATTGTTCATGTCCCTTCCCAGCATACAGTCATATGATCACCCTGTTCTCATCCACTTTTTGCCAGATCCTCATAGTGTGTCCTTGTTCTTCATTTGTTGTTGTAGGTCCAAACTGTGCTGTTTGTTTCATTACAATTCTTCATACTAGGATTGTGGCTACCGCCTGTCTGCATTTGGCTTCACAACAACAATCCAACATTACATTTGTACAGACATAGTGTGTTGTTGTATAAGCCTCATTAAAACGTGTATTGGACATAAGATTCCTGGTTTAGTTGCATTATACAACTTCACCTTTAAATATGGCCAATTTTGTACATTTGTTATTTTCGTCAAAACAGATATTGCTTTCATAATCCCGTAATACTAACATGCAATCCAAGAAAACTAAGGTGATTTCTCATGATAAATAAATGCTGCCCTTTAGAAGTATCATTTGTGGATGCTTAATGTTGTATTCTCTGAAAATATATATCAAAAAATCTTGCTTTGGTCCTTCTATTTCTTTGTTTATGTTGTCTTTAAACCTGCTAACCTCTTTAAGAACATAACAAACACTTAGCTTTACAGTAATGAAATAAACCCAGCTCGCATTTAATAAGGAGAAAGAAAATCACATTGTGCATTGATCAGCTGTGTCTCTTTAAAACGTGCTGTGAGCCAGAAAGGAAATAGTCACGGGTTGATGTCTGAAAGGTGACTGGAAGGGAAAAGCTAAAGAAAAAAAGAGCAAATTATTTCCTTATTGGGTTTCTTTGGAGTCACAGATGATCTGCTCACGTGCAGCCAGAAGTCTCACATAAATGTTCATACGAAACTGTCCACTTTAGGAGCACTGATGGTAATCTTACTGTTTGACTGAGTACAATGGCATCTATAAATCTTTAATGTGAAATTACTTTAATTTCTCTTACTTTTATGACTGATTTTATGCATTTAATCAGTGTAGTGGTTTGTTTAATTCCATGGGAGATTCATAAATTTCTAAAACATGCATGACAAAATCAAAGCAACAATCCATATGTTTTTGGTGAGGGAATAATATTATAACACTGAAAGGCTCTTATGACAGATCAGAAGAGCCTTTCAGTGTTTTTTAACACACTCTGGTTCCAGGGAAAGAAATCCACAGCTGTTTCTGAGATAAAATGGCTGTTTATATGTTCCAAAAAAAAGAACCCATTCTATTAAATTATGACAACAAAGTCCAGTTTCTTGGTTTAAAATTACTTACAGTAATAAAATTAGGCTTCCTCAAGTACAAATTCCAACTTTAAAATCAGTTTTATCTAATTTGAGGTAAATTAAATCTGGAGTTTTGGTAAGAAATACTTAGATTTTAAGTGTTATTCGTAATCCAGTTTTAGAAGTTTTAATAGAGTCTTTTCAAATAAAATGTCATTTGTATTCATAGAAACAACACTTTGGAACAAATAGGAAATGCTGCCATCACACTTACATGATTTGTAAGTTTTTCTATTGATTAGTTTGCAGATAGAAAAATATCAGATTTCAAAGTAACACAAAAAAATGTACTCTTTAGAATACTTAATGTTGCTCTGTAGCTCTGCATGTGTTCCAGGTAACCTTTGACAATCAGCACTTGACAGTAAGAGTTCACATCCACTTGCACGTTAGCTTACAGTTTTTAATCCTCACTGAAAGTTCTCTTTTGCAGTTTTTGCAAAAATCAGTCTCCAAGTTCCTTTTCATTTTTTGTTGCGTTTTGATCCTAACATGAAGATAAGCACCAGATTGCCAACCTCCCCCCATACAGAGGACGGGGGGAGGGTGCTTACATTTTCCTTTCTAAGCAGACAGATGGATGGACGGATGGACAGACATAATTTCCCCAAAATTACACAAGAAATGTTATGCAGAACAAGATCATTATCACTCAAAGTTAATTTTCTAACTACAGAGTGGTAATGTGGCTAAATCTTTTATTAATCTTACACTGGAATGTCATGCTGACAGTTTTTATAAACACATAATTTCAGTTCCAGTAAAGCCACAAGCAGCTCTCCCAGGTAAAGCATTTTAGTCTGGCTGGTGTTTGTTATGGGTTCCCCATGTGAAAATCTTGAGAGGTCACAGACAGTGACAGTGACCTGTAGGGGCCATAAAGCTTTGTTAACCCCTGCCTTATTCCTGTCACATTCTTCACAGACAAGAAAAGAAAAGGAGGACGAGCGGCACCGGCTTACCTGCCATTTGCCCCCATGTGCAGCTGCCTTGTTAATCACTAGCATGGACATCTTCCCAACACCTAACAGCAGACAGTTTTTCTTAATCTCTCAGGGTCAGATCACGTTTATTGGATTATACTTCAGGCCAGTTAGAGGTTTTTTGTTTTTGTTTTTTAGGGGTAACTCCTCCAAATAGTTTCAGATTGGGATTTGGACTCCAAACAAAAGGAGCACTGATATGAAGTTTTGCTTCAACATTAGAAGGTGACTTAAGAAATCTTTTCAAATTATTGTGGATTTTCTATCATTAACATTTGAATAAATTCCCCATTGTGGATGCAAATAAACTGTGGACTAATTGTAGCCAGTAACAAGGTCCTGGGATAATTCTGCCAGTTATATGACTGTGCTTCCTATCAAACGTTGTAAAGCTTATTTAAATAGCTTAGTTTTCAGTTATTGATATTTTTTAGAATTTAAACTTTTCCAAAAAGTTTATTTTTTTCTGATGTCTGAGGTCAGAAGCAATTATGAGTCAAACTTAGTCTGCTTTATTCATCCTGAAACCAGATCAGATGTGTGCTGAAAATCATTTTCTTTTTGCGGTGCCCAATTAGGACCAAGTTCAAATAATTTAACTGTTAATTTGAGGTTCATTAATTTAGGTTCCCCACACCATCCAAAATCATACGTTAGGTACATTTTCTCCGGTTGTATGTTTTTTTGGGCTTACTTCTATGTTAGACTGTGAAGACCATGTTCTACATGTGAAATAATGAGAGTGATTTGAAAAGTCACACACATGTCTTCATATTTATGTGGATTCGAAACATTTTATGGTGTGTCACACAAGTTATTTTGAGGGGACGGCAAATTTACATTCTTATACAAGCTTTTCAGTGACAGCTTAAAATTGCAAGAAAGTGTCATGTCTTCACTGTTGTCCCATGAACAAATATAATTATATATTTACCATATGTGATTGCTGTAATCACTTTTGCTAGATGTTAGATTCTGTAAATTCTTATTAGCAAGAAAAGTAGTGTAGGAATTCAACATGGAAGACAAATGAGATGTAGGTTCATTCTTTATTTCCAGCTGTAAACAATAATGGTTCACATTCAAGGAAATGGAAAAACAATATTATAAATAAAAACACACTCCATTATTTTAGAAACATTTTTCTCGAAGGTGCACTCCTCCTTCTATGCAACAAATATTACACTTTGACCAAACTGAATTTCACAGCTTTGAAACTTATGTTGTGTTAAAGGCTATGTGTTGTTTAGTACAATAGACAAGGAGTGAATGCATGGAGTTATGCAGCTTTTAGTTTAAAATGACAGTATGCTTGAAATGGTTCTTTTAAGACCATTTCTTTGGTACCAGCGTCAACAGTACTGGAAGAATTTGAATACACTTTTATGTTTACATGAAGACATCTAAGTCCAGCGTGCACTTTTTATATAACACCGATAAATAAAGATTAAATATCCTGCACAAAACAGTTTTTTTACAGTCCAGAAAGATGAAAGCCATTTTCTTGTTGAGGTCCAGGGAACATCTGCAACATGTGTGTTTTAGTTCATATTTTCTGAAGCTTGATAGCTTATCTGAATTCAGAGTCATTTCGTACTATTATTTTTTCCATCTGGTAAAATGCCCACAATTTCCAGCCTTTTCTTCTCCCTTCATTTTTCTCTCAAAGTGAATCTGTCCTTCTTCTGGCAAACACAGCAGACATGCTTTTTACTATGCCCTTAAACCTCAGAGGTCTCTTTGTGGTGAGCTTGGCATCCTTCATCCTGTCCACAAGGCCGTTAAACACAGAGACAACGCTGTGGTAGTTCTCTGCAGCCGAGACTTCATAGAAGAGGCAGTCCATGCTGAGGGCCAGCATCCGGCCCTCCTCACTCAACACTGTCCGTCTGTGGAGCAGGTCCTTTTTGTTGCCCACTATCACTATGGGGACCTTATCCCTGCTAAAGCAGTCTCTGGTGGATTTGATCTTCTGAACCAGCCTGCTGATGGCGTTAAAGCTGGCTCTGTCACAGATGCTGTAGACCAGGACGAAGCCGTCTGCCCACTGGATCTTCTTATGCAAATGTGAGGCTTCCACAGACAAATCCTGCAAAATAAGACATTTAATAAAATTGCTGCATAAATTCTGTTTTTTTTTTCCACCTGGTTTTTGCTTAAGATCGGAGGTCTTGCATGAACACCACTACCCCCATATAGGTCAATTGCAATTTTCCCATTCACCTTGTGCTATTAATGCCTGAACAAGAGTTCAAAATGATCTTTTTGGCTTGTCACACTATTAAGTAAAGTATTCACAAGTCTGAAGCTGTCTAAAACATGTTTTCTTTTATGTAGAATACCCACTTAAGGTTTGATCAGTGTAAACATTTAAATTCAAATTATAGATGATCAAATATAGTCCAGATTTTTTTTCTTCTCATTTTCTGCAGTACATTGTACATAATACAGATTGTGTCCACAACAAACAGACAGATAGATTTCCAGATTATTTTGTATGTGGGTGCCCCTCAGGGTGTGGCACCCTGGAAAGTGAACCAGGTCACCCATCTCCTACTACATATAAAACATCAATAAGGCAGAATCTTACAAGATTTATTAGGTCTAGATAGCACATATACCTGAGAGTAAGGCGAGTCCCAGATATTCAGAGTGACCTCTCTGCCATCTACTATAAAACTCTGGCTGTAGATGGATTCTGAAAAATGAAAAGAAATTTGTGTCAGAGTTCATTCATTGAAAAGGCATCAAAGTTAAGCGAGCATAATGGGAACTTACCGATGTCTCCATATTCACCTATAAATCTCCGAGTCAACAGGCGCACAGTCATTGCTGAGGAAGAAAATAACCACCTTAATATTCAAAAGCAATTCCAGAAGAGTTAGTCTTCTGTGGAAGAAAACGTGTTTTACCTGATTTCCCGACACTTTCTGTCCCCATAACAACAATATTGGCTTCCATTGTGAGTGGGAAACTTGTTAGATGTCCATGTGTGGATGAGGACCGGGTCCGCTGCTGTGTCCCCGCAGCCGTCTGAAGGCAGCTGTTATAAGACGGACGGGTGGGCGGGGCTAGCAGGCGAGCAAAACAACAACTGTCAGACCTCTGCCATAATTTAATGATTTCTATGTCACGTGGCAAAGGGACAGCGCGGGGGGGAAGAAATCAAATCAAATCTAGACTCAGTGTGTGTGGTGCTAATGCTCCTACTGTACTGAGGAGGTGCAGCCCTACTAAACCTTTATTATAGGTTTCTCTCTAAAGGGCGAATATAAAATGTGAGATCTAATTTGAAGAGTCACCCTTTATCCCCTCCAAAAGTGCATTAGTTACCCAGTGAATGAATTCAGAATCCAAACTGAGGCTGAAGTTCTTGTTTAAGTTGGTCGTGAAAAAAAAAAAATCACGAAATCTGGTGATCAATCAAATCAAGACAACTGTGCGTTTTTGAATTCTCTGATTAATCTGACTAGTCATCAATGCTATTGAACACAGTTTTCTGTTTATATCTAACACTGTATTATTTGCTGACCTGCTTTCGGAACTAATTAGGATGATTATGTGCTTGGTTTTATTAACCCGCGGCTACGAAAGTGTGTGGAACATCTAGGTTCAATAATCTGGAGGAGTGACTCTACCTTTGGCAATGAAGTGTTGTGAAACCTAGAGGACGTGACAAAAGAGAGTTGATAGAAAATTTTGTACTCAAATTGCTGTTTTTTAGTATAAATAGTGCATTTTATTATAGTTTGTGAAATTCATTATTTTATTCACCGTTTTTATGAAATTCTTAGCAGATTTCTATTCTCTGAGTGGGCACTGTTCTACTCAGAGTTGCCACAAGGGGGAGGTGTAGTTTAATAAATCCCCTACCATAAAGACTTTATCAGTTTTTGTTTATCTTCCTGCGGTTAGCTAAACCTACAGACTTGGAACATTGATTGGCTGAACAGAAAAAGGGCCTCATATAATTGGCTGTGACAGTTTGTAGTTAGGCCGCCTACAAATCAAACTAAATTATCTTTACATCTTTACTTTTTTATAATGACCTGAGTATCAAGGAGCTTCGGATTACTAATCCAGAATGTTTTCCTTAGACATGAATATGACACAGGCAGCATGTTACTGCACCTGGAATAACAGGGAGACTTTTCTCTTTTAGGTGTACTAGTGTAAAAGTCATCTAAGGAATATAAAGATGAAAAGTACTATTTTGGGTCATTGCAAAAAATCTCAGTAGGACTCCATGAAGCGGGGAAAAGCACTGCTGGGAAATTGCTTGGTACAGTCATTATGTATTATAACATCAGCAAGGTATTTTCCCATCCAAAGCTGTTTAACAGGAAGCTGGTTCGCTAGTATGTGCTTATGCAAATAAATCTTCTTACAGACTTAACTCACACTCACTTTATGCTCATGATAATTTGCCTTTCCTCTATTTCCGGAGCAGTGATAAGAAAAGAAATGGAAAATTATCCTCCCAGTGAATGCCACCGGATGCCGTTCCTTATTTAAATTAACCCTTGATTTGCAATTCTACATGAAATGTGACGCTTAAAAAAGAGAGGGATAAAACTGAACTGAGGTGGCGCTTAATTCATTCGAGATGTGCAAAAGTGCTCATTATAAAAATACAGTTTAACAAAAACACAACGTGATTTGGGATGGAAGCTGCTGCAGAAAATGTCAGTCAGGCCTAAACTTCCTGGAGGGATTTATTATTTTTGTCCTACATATTGACTAAAAGAGATCAAATTCTTTTTTATTTTATTTTATTTTAATGCAGTTCAATTTGCTGCTCAATCAGTGAGCGGAACTGATGTCAGTTTGCAATTAAAACTCATGAATTTTTTAAATCCTGGCGGCTTAGGGTCACAGAGAAATCCTATAAGCACTGAAGTTACAATAAACACACCCTTATGAAATCAAAAAGCACCTGTTTCATGGGTGAATTAAAAGAAATTGTCATTGTATCATTTAAATATATTCTACTACTGCTTGACGAAATATATAAAAATATCATGTGAAGTAAAGGTACGTATTGTGCCATTGGTATAACTTCAAGAAAGCCTCATGATCCACGACACAGAAAAAACCCACACAAATTGTGCTGAGTCCTGAAAATGTCTTTAAAATAGCAAATAAACATATTTCATGAATAGTGTCTTACATTTTGTCACGTGCCAACCATAAACTTCAGTTTAATTTTTCAAGATTGTTTGTGATAGACCAACACAGAGCAGTAAATAATTGTAAAGTTGAGGAGAAAATTGTGTACGGTCTTCAAAGTAAAAATGTGAAAACTGTGGAACATCTGTGTATTCAATATAAATTAAAACTTTGCAAGAATTGCCAATGCAATTACAGTAAGTCTTGCAGGAAATGTCCCGACCAGCTTTTTGCTCATAACTGATATTTTTGGCTAACTTTTCCTTATCAAAAAGTCGATTGGATTGGATACATAGTGTCACATGTCTTGCCATAGATTTGATTTAGGACCAGAGCCAATCAATGTCAATCCCTTATGGCTCTGGTTGTATTGTCAGGATCTCTGGTCTACTAAAAGATTAATCTTTACCTCAGTCTCAAATTTTGCAGCCTACAGTAGATTTTATCCCAGGATTGTCAAGTATTGAGCCCCATTATCTCCCTATCGACTCTTTCCCTTTTCCTATCGAATAAATGCATCTCAACAGTAGGATGATTTGAACTGTATTTTGTGGGACAGCAGACTAAAATAATAATCTCTTCTAATCGGAACACATTTTTTAACAAACGTTCTTAAAGAAGGTGCATGTGTAATCTACAGAACACGTGGCAAACTGCAAATGGGAGGTCTAAGGACTTCCTTTTAACAATGTTGTGTCTATTTGTTCTCTAGATTCTACACCAAAGTGGGTTAACTGAAGTGAAATTATTTATATCTTCTAATTGTAATGCAAAACCGAAATTTAGCCCTGTGGAATCGCAAAAACAGTCTTTTCAATCTGCAACAAAAGTGTGTTTTTCCTCAAAATGCTTCTGCCAGTTGCTGCCAATTGGTAAAACTGAAGGCATCCGTCATTAGCAGCCACTTACACACTGATGCTCTCATTAGACAGCTGTGACTGAAGACCACAGAAGAGGCAAGAGTGCGCCATTAGCGTGTCATTTCCTAGAGAGGAAGGAAACTTTCAGACCCGTGCTGTCAGAATCACAGGATGAGAGTGGAAAGAACAGAATACCTTCAATTCACAGACTGAAACAATTCCTCCTCTGTCCCTCCGGAGTTAGCAAGGAAAGAACACAAAGTGGGCTCAGCAGAGAAAGTAAAGAAAACACAGAGTAGCTACCAAACAGTCATTTACATCTTCTTATGCTAAAATCAGATTTTGCCGCTTATTAAAAGCAAACTCAAGTTGGAATGGTTGCTGTAAAGCTTTTGTTTATTTTTCAGTATCTAAAACATGACTTAATGAGCCCTTTTCTGGATATTTCATCCAGCTTCCTGTCATAAAACATCAAATTTTGTCAATCTACTGTACCTCAAAGTGCGGTTTACAGTTGAGAATGTGCTTGCAAGAAAAAGTGCTGCCTAAATATTTCATAGTATAAATAACCGTAAGTGGCTTGTAATGGACTTTGAAAGCGTGTCACGGTTTTACATAACATCTTCTCCATCTCCTGCTTGTGTCTTAAAATGTGCTCAGACGTGACTGTTGTAGACAAAGATTTCTTCATATCTCTGCTTTTGAAAGATTTTTTGAAAGTAGCTGCCCTCATTTCAACCTCTTGAAAATATTTAATTAGGTGTATTATGATATTTCTAGGCAGATATTTGACCTAAAATGCACTCAACATCTTAGATTTTTATTCAAGCTAAATTTCATGAGTTTTTTTTTTTTCATTTAACCGCATAGTAATGTTCTTTTTGTATTAATCCATGACAAAATAATATTTTTTAAAAGCCTGTTACTATTAATGAAATTTTGTGAGCCAAAAAATTACAATGTGAAAAATATCAAGGGGTTTGCATACTTTTACAACGCATTGTACATCATGTTGCTTTTCACATCAGTTGGGTAAGTGGACACATAAATAGCATTAACATTTGATTATAAAACATATAAGAGGCCAAATATTCCTCTGAGCCAGTTATTACATATTTATATATAATATGAACCTTATAAACCAAAACATATTTACCTCATATTTGTTCTTCTGGATGTATTTGAAAAATTTCTTTACAAAATCAGTGCAGTAGAAATTTTAAAACAAGAAATGTTAAAACATATGTAATCAGAATAATTCAAGTATACTGGAATCATCTATTGACTGGATTTTATAGTCCCTTCTGTTGAACATAGCGCTAAGTTAGCATTGTTAGGCCCTCTTTTTTGCCCTTTTATTTACATTTATATATGAAATCCATAGCTCAAAAGTTTTGAATTGATTTCTACAGAAGCTCTGTTCAGTGTAGAAATCAGTTGAAGTCTAACCATGTGTAATACATTGATCTTACTACTAAATGATAAATCACACAGAAGTATTTTATATAATTTCTTGCAGCAAGAGAAAACTAATTTGGAGCACAACTGAAAAATAATTTTGGTTTGCCTGCCTCCTGGCATCTCCACGTGGTGTTTTGCCCTTGGCAGAAAGTCTACAGCCAAAACTGCCACCACTCACAGGAGTTGTTGGGGAAATAACCAAACCAACTAACCAATATTCATCTATCCATTATCTAAACACACATATCCCTGCAGGGTCGGGATGGGAGCTTGTGCCTATATCCAACGGTCATCAGGCAAGAGGCAGAAACACTCTGGACGGATTGCTAGACTATTGCAGGTCAACGTGCACACACTCACGCTACAGAGACCAATTAACTACATACATGCACTGGGAGAACATGCAAACTCCATGCATGGAAATCAAGCCCAGGTCCTCCTTGCTATAGTCCTGTATTCTTAGCATTTCCAAAGAAATTATGTTTTGAGTTAATCCTATGTGTCGAATGTTAAAACACATTTGAATACCTGGCTAAAAACAGAAATGCAAATGGGTATGTGTCGGGGAAAGCATTCCATTAAAAGCCAGACTCAATAAATATTCAGGAATGTATTTTACTTTTAAATAAATCACAGCACAGCCTTTAGCCCTGAAGCTTATACAATAATTCATAAACAGTAGATGTATTAGTTAAAATATGACTGTGTCTAATGCCATCAAACCAAAATCTTCCACCAAAATAAAGAAAAGACACTTACAGGCAACCCTCTGGATTTGCAAACATCTTATTCAGCAAGTCGTTCAGCTCAGCTGCAGGGGAAAAATATGTCACAATCTGAGCTCAAAGAGAGAATAAACAACCTCTGCTTCTACATTTATATCCTCGCACAACTTTAAATCCTGCTGCATAAAACAAACACAGCAAAAATACAGCCAAAACTCTTTAGCTCTCATTGTTTGGTAGCCTGGTAAAAACCAGCCTCTTGACCTCCTCTAAAGAGATTTTTTATTTTATTTTTTTTTTTTTTAGGAGACTTGCACAGGAAGACAGTGACCAGGCTATTGGTTTTGTTCACTAATAACTGAAGTTTTTCTTTAACTCATGTTGTGCCTTTCAAAAGTACTTACAAATGTACTATTGTCATGGTGAAACTTAGTGGTTGTAACATCATACCTTGAGGTTTTTATTGTTTCAGCATGGGGGGTTGATGGGAGTATGAATGGGTGTAAATACAGGGCAATTCTGGAAGAAAACATGTTCTATTGTCCAAACATTTTTAGACTGGGACAGGGGTTTAACTTTCAGAAGGACACCAGCGCTTAAGATCCAACCAGAGTTATGATGGAATGGGTATGGCACGCTGATGTATTAGTTTGGCCCAGTCAAAGTACAGGCCTACATCGGTAGTAGCTCTTGAAAATTACTGTTTACCTAAGCTTTTCTAATCTGGAGCTGAGCTTGAGCAATTTTGCAAAGGAGAGTGGATAGAAACATATAATTTGCCATTTACTAAACTAAAACATATCAAATCAAGAATCTGGAAGATTTTGCTAATTTATGAAAACATAATGCTGCAATGCAAGAGTGGCTTCCAAGTGGCTTCTCTATAACTTTGTTGCTTTACAAATCAGCAGTTTTAGAAGAGACTCAAAGGCGCGGCATAAACACAATAGTATCTTTTTACATAGAGTAGTTATAAAAACAGAGAGTTTAATTTGAGCTCTTTTAGGGAGATGTTTGGTCTTTTCCTTCTAATCCTTTTGTTGTGATCAGAGGGGAATCAAATGACGCTCACAGACGGTTCACTCACAGGGCAATTCCTCCTTCATTTGCATGAATTTAACGTATGTAAATTAAGACGGAGATTGGGGAGACAGTTCTAAAGTCAACGTGCTTATATGTCTGAATTTGCAATCCTGGCACTGTGTTGTACTTTCAGATTTAAGGACAATTTTTGATTTTAAACAAAAAGAGCAATAAAAGATTACCATTTGTGCACAACAGATCATTTCCATGTTATGTGTTGTACACTGCAGATTTACAAAGGAAAAGTGAATAATATCTGCGGTAGTATAAAATGATCTTAACTCTGGATTGTTTCCAGTGAGATTCTTGGATGTGGTGCCCAATTAGTCAGCCCTTCAGTGTGAATTCTCAGCCCACCACATGCCAAATGCTGACAATCCAAATGTCACCAACGTAAATGCATCCCTGTGTAAAACGAGTAATAAAATGTGCTGAGTGAAGAAAAAGAGGCCTATAATATTCTGCATTGCCTGGCGCTTCATACTCACAGGCCATGCATATAATATACAATCATGAACTCTGTATCTCATAAGTGGCTGTCAAATCCCACTGAGCAGATTACCCCACCCATCTTAAATGAAGCTTTGCTTTTACCCTCAAGTCCTTATTTGTGCGTGCATTTCTGTGTAAGTTGCCAGTTGAAGTCGCACTGACAAAAGAAGGCTTTAATTACAGAAATTACTGCCTTGTGTGATGCACGCTTACAAAAAGGGACATGTTACAAAGGTTTTCCATCCAGAGATTTTTACCCTTAGCCCTCTGCCCTTCAGCTCAGAAAATGGTGGTAAAATGTTACCAGATGTTTTGGAACTAAGGATTTTGAACCATGTAATCCAACTGTTCTACTCCCTCAGCTCAATATCAGCAAAGTACAAAGTTTTGTATGGAATATTTTTTTCTGCTTGGTCCAAAGTGTGTAGGTAGACAGGAAAATGAGTAGTTATTTCTTCCATTCCTACATAAATGCAAAAGTAAGAAGCAAATATGTTGTCTGTGTTTCTACGTCAGACATTAAGCAAAATATCCCTTTGAGTACCTTTCATTAAAAGTTCAGGATTCTCTGTCTGAAGTTTGGGGATTTTCCGGATAAATATAAGTTCTTGTACTTCATGTAATTTTGGATTTAAATGTTTTGGAAGAATAAGGGGGAACATTTTAAAGATACATTTCAGACCAAAAAAAACAGAGAACACCAGAGACAGAACTCAGAAGAATGCTTTTATTTTTTGTTAGAACAGACATTTTTTGTTTGCTTGTTTGTTTTTTCTTGGAATCACCTTTTGGTCTACTGCAGGATTCACCCAAGCCTCTCTCGAATGAGAATATATTTATGCATCTCAAACAGTGAGATTTAATTAAGAATAGACGAGAACATATGTCTTACATTAACTACATTACATCATACATAAATGATCAAAAACACATTCAGTTTCACAAAATGTTTAATGTTGTACACAATTCAACTACACTTGTGTTTCTGAGGAATTAAAACAGATTAGAATAATAGATTACACAAAGTGACAGTTTAACATCACTCATATTATCTTGAGTGGTGATCTTCTTCAGAACAACCTTCCCTGATGAGTCTGGAGGCAACAAATGCTTTCAGTGGATTAGTCTGGACTCACATAGTTCTGAAATCATATGTTTTTATGGAATACTTTGGTCATACAAACTCTATAAGAACATCATAAGTATAGTTTGAATTACTGACTTGGTAGCAGCCTAGATTCTGTGCAAATTGTCACCATAAACTCAAAAAAGCAGCTATGTGGAGTGGAGCATGGATTACGTTTATCAGAACGAAAGAAATCAAAAGGTTTTGTTGGGGGGGGGACAAGTCCACAAGGTGAAACAATTCTTCTGATAATTTAATTGTCTAACTCCAACATGTATTGTTCTGATATGTTTGTCCTCATTTTGTTTTGCAAGTGTATTTGTTTATCCTGCAACAATAACTCTGTGCTTTTGGACTTTTTTTTAGGAGACATATCAGAGACATTTGTTCTCTTTCACATGAAATGGGAATAAAAATATCAAAAGCAATGTAATGTTGCTTTGTGATGTTCCGGTTGGTGACATGAGAGGAGGACATACTCTTTTTATTTTACGTTATTTTTTTCAGTCAGTTCATTATGTTTACTGATGGCATTTCACCACAGGAATAGAGATAGAAGTGGAAAAAAACTGAAGTTTTAACTAAATGTCGCCTGGAAAGTTCCCCCAGGATGATTCTTTGGCCCTGGTATTGTTTCTGTTTCAAATGGCTTATAACTTTACACTTTTTTGGGTGTATTTTTATGCTATCCTCAGTTAGCTGACTGTAATTCTTCTTTCCTTTATGTGAATGCAGCACAACTGGCTTTGCTGGTTTTCAGTAGTGTTTGTACTTTCCCATGACGAAACTTTGGCTATTGTAGAGTGAGGTATTATGAGATGTATTCTTGTGAGAACTATTTTTTCCCACTGAAACAAACATGATTGCTACAAAATTCGGACTAAAGTAAGGGGAACAGAGTGCTATTCATGCCTATCAAGCACAGTTCCACAGGGAAGCATGCACATTTGCTTTATTTACCCAAGAAGAAACAGGACCTCACTGCTTTACATGTGCCACACTTGAAACCCTCTCTCCAGCAGTGCAGATAATGTTACTCTATTTTGAAAGAGCACATTGCCCTCTCTACTGATGCTAGTGTAAAAATAGAGAGCGGCACAGCAGCATGAAATGGTTCAAAAATGTAGAACAGACAGCAGAACTCTATATTTAGATGGGACACAATCACAAAAAGTGCCTGGTGACATTTTCCCAACTCCAAGCAGAAAGTTGTTTGGCTCTCCTTTTAATACTGTATGTAGATGTCCTGATGATCTCCTGTAAAGTTATAGGAGAAAACAAGATTTGAGGTGAACTCTGAAGAAAATGAGAGAAAATTGACTATAGAGTTAATAGTATATTATTATATGTATGAGCAGGTCTTCTGGGTTTAAGTTTTTATTTTGCATATTATATGAATTTAGGGACATTAACAGAGAACAGATGCAATTATCAAATGCCAGAATATGCTTTGACTATTATCCGGCTACAGTGCATGCAGTTCATGAGAGCAGTGTCTGCCATGCAAAAATGTGTTTCTAAATGCATGAAGGATTTTTGAAAAACATCTGACACTGCAGGGAAAAAATTATGGGAATTTTCCATAAAAAAAAAAAAAAAGATATATGCTTTCAATACAGTCAATGACATCCTCTGCAGAGTGCTGCTCCCCTCCAGGTGAAATTCCAGCTCCACTCAGCAGCAGCCGATTGGTTGAACATTACACTGCCTGGAGCCAAACTGACAGGACATTGGTTTGAAGGAGACAGTTCTGGGTCCAAGCTAAAAGAAGAGAGGAGGGGTTTTGTGCTGAGCAAAGAGTGAAATTTAAATAATTGTCCAGAGGCGACTGTGGCTCTTTGGTAGAGTAGTCGTCTTGTGATCGGAAGGTTGTAGGTTCGATTTCAGCTTCCTCCTGCCACATGTCGATGTGCCTCTGGCCAAGGCACTTAACCCCAAATTGCCTACGTATCGGTGTATAAATGTGTTTGTGAGTGCGACTGGGTGAAAGTGCTTTGAGTGGAAAAGCGCTATATAAGTTAAGTCCAGACCAAGAGTACAAGAAAAGAGTTTACAAAATGTAATTAAGCAAGGCTAAGAAAGTGTTTTTCCCCCTCAGTTTGACAAACTACTTGCAGACTTAAGTCATTAGCATTAGTATGTCTGTGAAAAATAGCAGGAGTCGTGTAAAACAAAACAGGTCAACAAGACCCTGCACCTCAGAGACAGAACCAAATATGGAGTAGCAGAAATCAGGTTGTATGCACTATAAATCTGGAACAAACTTCCATAAAGCTGCAGAAACACTGAGTTCTTTTAAATCAAGGATAAAACCCCACTTGCTAAAAGCTGCATTTGATTAGTAGAGGAACACTGGTTAATATATTTGATGGTGATTATTCTTTATTGGTATGTAATGTTTGTTGCTTTTCTCAGTGTTGGTTATTGTGTTATGTTTTTATCATGTGAGACACTTTGTGAAATGTGCTATACAAGTAAACTTGACTTTACTTGACTTGTTTAGTGCAAAGTCATAGATCAACCTTTTTCCTTAGCCATATTAAACATTGGGAACTAGGCATGAGATATATACCATAATAGCTGAAATGGATCCACACCCAACAGGATGATCTTCAGGACTAGAGATGAATAAAGGAATTAACATTGGCATTAAGGCGTATACCTGTTTCATCAGAAAGAATTTATTTTTGATGAAAGGACAGCAGCATCTTGATCCAGTAGTTTTAAGAATTGAGTCCAAATCCTTTGTAGTACTTCATACCTTCTATAGGCACAAGCTTAAGTACAGTGGACTGCAAATGAATATAAATCTGCAGACTTATATTCACTTGCGTCTGTGGCTCTAAGAAAACCCATAACTACTTCTGGGTAGATTTTCTGCCAATAATTTGGAGTCATGTTTCAAAGAAATATCTTTGAATAACTGAAGCCTTAACTACTAAAGTGCACTTATCTTCCAGACAGTTATACATTTTTAAATTAATTTGGTTTGATGAACATTTGCTCTCAATTGATTGTCTTCTCTCTTTATGTCGCTTGTGGTTTCTTGCAAATATGCATTAAAAAAATTGTGCTCTGAAAAAAAAAAACTGAATTACAAATTGGAATACATTTGTACTAAATGAAAAAAAATAACACAAAAGCCTATGATACAATATCTATTTTTGTTCGGATCAAGCGTTCTCTACACTGCCTAAAATTAAATCTGCTAGAATAATGGTTCATTGTCCAAAAAATAGAAACTAAAAAGAGGAAAGCTACAGTTTAGAGCTCCTTCGGGGCAACCCAGCAGAATAACAGGTAGTGCTTGAAATTCTTCAAAAGTTTAAACAGGAAACGTCAAAGTTCAGTGTTGTTTGTACTCCCACTTATTCCTGAAACGCCTTAAATTTTCCTAGTGACTTCCAGCAGATGGGCTGGCCCTCTCTTCATCCACCCTTTCCCAGATCCTATAAATAACAGCTGTTTCAGAGGGCAGAACAATGCTGCACAGGGCTTGTCATTCATACATTCTTGGCATCGGCCCGAGCCATCTCCTCCCTCCACCTGACTCACATCCCATCATGTTTACTGAGTGTAAGCACACACACGCCCACCCACACACACACACGGGTGAACGCACGCCCACACAAGCATGCACACCCCCCCCCCCCCCCACACACACACCTTCATGTATTTCCACGTTCCAATCAGACTGGTGTTGGAGCTAATCTGAATCTCACAAAGAACACGTGACTAACAAAAACTGTTAAAATTCCAATGTTTGACTTTTTATGCCAAAAATCATTGTGAAGTCAACAAAACAATAAGACTCACCTTAGAATTTTGTTCACTTTTTTTAAAACAGCTTTTTCTTATTTTTCAGCATACACAAATTACGTAATTAGTTAAATTAGCAACTTCTCTAATATTAAACATCCACACATTTGTAAGTGTGGGTTGTAAGTGTGGTACAATGAAGTAACTATCCTGCCTTCAGGTGTCTTTAAAGATATATCAAACATGACTTACAAGAAATTTGACTTTGTAATTTGACACCTCAGCAGACGCATAGTTCCACCAGGTCTTTCTTAATTGCTGCTGTTGCTAGTCTGGTTGAGCTGTGTGTGGGAGGTGTGGGGAAGGGCTGCGCTGTCAGCTGTCAGACGGCAGCTCTAAGGAGGAGCTTTGTGTAAATAGGCAGTGCTTTGTGGGAACAAATGTTTAGGCAGCCCTGAATGGCTGCCACGTGAGATTCAAAGATTTCTCAAATATGTATGAAACAATTTAAGCAACACGCCAGGTATCTTTCTGATGCATGGATAATACATCTCCTTTAATGTTCCTAAATTAATCAGTAATCTCTGCAATCAAGATGAATTATTTCCTAATTTTGTAACCAAGCTAAAATGTACTATTTACAGATTTAACTGAGCTAAGAAAATACACAAAGAAACCTAAATAAAAGCCATATATGTATTTTACTCTACAAATTATTAGAGCGAAAGGGAAAGACTAGAGTGACGCAGTAAAATTTAATTCCGTACGAACCTTTTACTATTGAGAAATGTTCTCTTTTAAAACTTGGTACCCATTTAGAGTATTTTAATCAATAATAATCCATCAATTCTTGCCTGACTGAAAGGTGGGTACAATAATTGAAAAACCTCTGCATAACAATATCTGTACAGACTTTGAGCACAACCAAAAATGTACACACAGGTGCCTTTTTTAGCTGGTTCACAGGTTTTCACACGTTATCCTGTGTTTTAAAACACACCATGACACATTAGATTTACATTTCCCATAACACTGTTCAGCTGAGCTTTCAGTATTTACATACTTGTCGTGGTTTTTCACATCTCTGCTCAGCTGGAAGTGAAGACTTTGTCACAGTTTGTTTGAACAACACATCCAGTGTTAAAACTGTCACTCTGTTTGTTGATAGTTCTTTTCTCCTAGCAGGCAGAACAGAAGAGGCAGCAAATTATTCTGCTACCAGGATTTTTTTTTTGATGTTGTTGGATTTTAGATGGTTTCAAGTGAGGAAGTGTTCACAAGTCATGATTACTTTACGTTGGACTCCTGCCAATCAAAAGGTCAGAGAATGAGAGGGCTGAGATAAATCATGGTTGACTCTTAAATCTTTCCAGTCTCATTTTCAGCTTTCATTTTTCTTCCAGCTCCTGTTGATTTTAGGAAGCGAGAGAAAGTCATCTTCCCATCTGCAGCTTTGATTTAAAATGTGCAAGCGAAGAAAATATTTAAAACATTCATTATTTCAGTCAAAAAAACAGAAACACCTATTAACTAAACATATTGGTATAATTGTGTAACTCAATAAGTTATTTTTTTTGCCAGTTTTATTCAAACCTATGTCACACCTCACATTTTACTCATTCCTTAAAAAATTGTTCATAAAATCTTTGCAGCCATAACACAACATTTGTTTTTCATTCAGTCAGTTAGAGCCCATAATTGATGTGGTTGCATTACATCATAGCCATTGCAGTGTCTCATCCTGTGCCCACTCAAATGATGATCCAATAATAATCATAGAAACAAGATGAGCAAACAACAGAACTTCTGCTTCTCTACTGCAGAAAAACACAATGGCAACAATTGCTTTCTCCATATCTACAACAGTGTTGAAAGGTTTGGTGGATAGGAAACAGTGGCATAGTACTACTGACTCAAAGCCACAATATAGTTTATGTAGTGTGGTTCTTTGGAAGTCTTTTTTTGAATGTTTGTGCCACATACTGGCATTTCCTTCAGTGGATAAGTATTTATTTGAATCTTTTTTTCAAACACTTAAAGATTTAGAACCTTAAAATGTTTCATGTGGTAAATGCACACAAATAAAGGTGTGCATTAACCACACATACATTTCTAAAATTTCCATTGTAATATTATGTTGTTGGAATTAAAGATACGTTTATTGCAAGATTACTTGGTCCCACTAGGTCTGAAGGGTCTGGTCCGGTTGTCTTTGGACTGCACGAAACAGAAAAACAAGCACATCAGGGGCCGCCCGCTCCAAATCTTACACAATATATAACAAAAATAAAGTCGGTCCCTGTTACTTTATTGTCATAAATTCAATTAAGTATTCACATAATGGGATAAAAATATATATTACAATGACGATGGTAACAAAAAATAAACTTATAAAATCTTTAATACTGGAGTGACTTAGATGAAAAATTACCAGGTTTATGAAAGGGAAGGGCTGAGGACCACAAACAATTTAACAGAACAATACCACAGAGGAAGAAATAAAGAGGAGGGGCTCCCGATCTTAAAGTTGCAGCTCACAATAATCAGAGTGGTTTGCATAACGGTAGAGGAAATGTCTGAGTAAGGGAAAACATTTGGTGTAATTATAACAAAGTCGAATACAACCTGCTTACGTGTGGTTGAGCAGAATTTCTGATCACAATTTAGTAAAATGTTACAATTGTTAAAAACAAAGTGTGTAATGATATATATGATTACAAAAATATTTAATTACTTTGATGAGCTTTCTAGTCACTCAGCATTTCTGCCACAAGTCAGCCTCAGACAGGCTTTTCTTCTCTGAATTACTGAAGTAAACACTATATCTAATATAGAAATATGTAAATATGCATTAAAATAGAAAACTTAGCCACTGGTGGTTTTTGCTTGGGTGAACTTCTCTTGTCTCCGTCAACTAATCAATCATGATCTCCTAAATTTCATCTACATTTTTCATGATAATCAACATTTTTGATTGTGATAAAATCCCTTGCAGTCCCTCACAAAGCATATAAAATAGTCAGCAAACAGTGGACATCAACTCCCCAAATTCTACAAAAAGCAATAGAAACATAGTTCAATGAGCAACTGACAAAGAAATTGTATTTTTTTTAATCCACCACATTTAATTATTGCAATCCTGGGTAACTGTCCATATTGCCCATATTAAAAGCTTCACAGCAGGACTGTGTGCACCAATGTGGCTGAATGTATGGTAACGCCCCTGGTACATCCACAGCATTCAGTCAATGCAGCCATCCATTGTTGCTATGCCTCATGCCAACATTAAAACAGTCCTTTAACGGCGGTCGGAAACACACTCAGTGCCCTGCAGGATTTTTGGACAGTTTAGTATTTTTCCGAAAAGAGCAGAGCTGAAGATGCTGCACAGCGCCCCTAGCGCATGGTTGCTGCTACAGACAGACAGAGGGAGGAGAGCAGAGACAGGAGGTAAGGGCGCAGACGATCAGCAGCCGTCGTGGCTGAATGTCCCCGTCAGTCCTCCGCTGCCGGAGTTAGGAGAACCTTCACCGGCCGCTACAACCCACAAAACTCTGCGGCCCAAGCATGCGACGTGACGGGGGTTTTTATGCCGGCGGTTCACTTGTGCCTTCGGAAAGCTCACATGTTTCTGCGCGGTGTCGACGAGGTAGCAATGTTTAGCCGCGGAGCAGCGACTGAGCCCCGCGGAGTTTGGATCTGCGCTCCCAAGCTTGTCAGATGAAAGCCTTACAATTTGTTGACTTACCGAGACGCGGCGCCAAGTAGAAAACCCTCGGATGTAGCCTCCACGGGTAGCAGACAAAAACGAAACCCTGAAGCTGCCGGCCGGTATCTTCCTCCGGTGAACATCCTCCACCTCTTCCTCCTCCCCCGGCGAGTGTTTCGGGGAGTCCTAGGCGGCGGGGATGCAGGTGAAGAAGCACCGGGACCCGGGGAGCAGCAGTGGCGGCGACATGCTGGAAAGCGACACGCTCCGCAAAAACTCATCATGCTTCTCCAACATCAAGATTTTCCTGATATCGGAGTGCGCTCTCATGTTGGCACAGGGCACAGTGGGAGCGTACCTGGTGAGTACCGAACAGCAGGGGCACAGACTCATGCAGCCAGGAGTCCGTCCTGTTACTGTACAGTACAGTGAAAGGCTGCAGCTGCAGATTTTCTGCTCCACTCTGGGCTTTTCTGAAGGGCTGCAGTTACAGAAACCGGCTGCAGGACAGATGTTTGGCTTCTGGTTCTTGTCACGTGGGTAAAGAAAAACTTAAAAATCATTTACGATACTGATATTAGGCTAATTAGTTCAGAACAAAAACACCAATTGGCTAAATTGACCAAAAATGTCATTCAAGGTCAAGACCCCAATCCTCATTTTTCCTTCTTTCTTCCAGTCTTCCACACGTGCTCACTCTTTCATTTTCACATTTACTCACACTGATTACAGATAAACACATTTTCCTGTCTCTCTCTCTACATGATGCCAGTTGAATTAAAATGTCAAAAGAAAGAAACAAAAAAAGGGATGCGGACAGTTCTTATTTTTTGGAATTGGTGGAAGAAAACCTCCCTAAAGAGCGCCACAATATTTATCAAAGCATCTCGGATGAGATTCGCAGCCTCAGGCAGCCGCTGTGAACGTTTAGGCTCAACATTAGCAGTGTTTATTCTCTGAGGAAAGGCAGCGATGTCTCTGCTTGCGCCCAATTAATGCACCTAAACCCTAAATGCCTCAGCCATATTTGGACTGGAACATCTTATCTCCTCTGTAAGTGGACCTGCTGAGCATCTTGGAGCTTGAGGATGGTGCTGCCACACTGTGATAACTCTGACAGCAAGAAAAAGAGCGAATCCTCCTTTGCTTCTCAGACAGAGCAGGACTGGTGGCCGTTTTTTTTTTTTTTTATGGCACATTAGTTCTGGACACCTGTTCAAACAGTGAATGGACTGTAAAACTATAGCAGACAGTGAAATTTGCAGTCACCTCATTGGATAAACACAAGGGCTTTTAATTTTCTTGAAGTTTCCTTTCCATGTACAGGACATTGGGTACCTGGCAAGATGTCAAGCTGAAAAGCTGGTGTTGACTTACATGTTCAACTATGGCATCTCTGATTGGATCATTGTGCTTACAGTAAGAGAGTTTGCTGGCACCAGCGAGGGAAAGTTCAACATTTATGGCCCCTTGCCTTCCTGTGAGCTCTTGACTGTACAAGACAATCAGCAACGTCCTAAGTATCTCGAGTGCAACAGTGAAACAAAACAGACAAAAGCAAAGAGTTAGACTGCTGTTTTTGAGACTTTTGATATTAAAAAAATAATTGAAAGTAAGTTAGCAACCAACTCCTGAGACTTTAGATTGTAAGTAGTGAATCTTTTTGAGTTAGTAAACAAATTGTGTTGGCCAATACAATGATAACACATGTCACAAGTATCTGACACCATTAATACTGTTTCATTCCTGATCACCTCTCCACCAAAGCATATCCCCATTTCATACTGCACATGGTCACTTCATCTTCATCACTTTCTTATTTTTTTCAGGTGTTTTCTTGAAATATTGAAATAAGTGGTATAAGAGAGTACCAACATTTGAATGTATACTTTATTTTTAATTATTCATTAATTCTAAAAACTAAACATTGTATTTACCTTATTTCCATTTTCTTTTTGTTCTGGTACTTGTTTGGGCCAATTGACTGCTTAATCAATATGCCGAAGTAGATCCAGAATAACTCAAAACTACCCCTTGTTGGGTGATAATAATTTCATCATTAAAATAACCAATGTTTTTTACATTAGATTGAGTAAATGATAGAAAATTACTTTAATTTGTATGTACTGAGGTACGTAATTTCTCCACTGCATGGTTGGTGTTTAACATCTAATGGCTGACCCTTTCGCACCTGAAGAAGTTGTGTACAAAACAACTGAAACTACAGGTCCGTAATGGTGACGGGGACAAATGACATTAAGCCCCTTGCAAACCTGTAGTTTAGATGCTCAGCCATGAAAATGACGGTCCTCTCTTTGGTGAAAATTGTGCAAAACAGTCTGTAAATTCATCAACAAACCTCATGTTCACTGACCAACTTTGTTTTGAGTTTAGTAAAAAAAAAAATCTGATAAAGGTTAGGGAAATACTATTGGTTGGGGATTTTCGGCTGGATTTATAATAGCTACCTTTATCAAGAAATCAGCAGCACATTTAGTCTTTTTCAGTCAAAATTGTGGACATTTATTTGCTGAATTAACACAAAGATTCCACAGAAAAACGTCTTGCTTGCTTGAAAAAATTTAATTAATATCAAGTCAGTAAAAAAAACTTGATCAGGACATCTCTGGGTAAGTCATTTTGATTTTATGCATTATCAATTTAAATTATTGCAACTGTTAGAAAAGCTCAGGTGCATTAAAATGTTTGCAGCAATATGACAGCATCTTATCTTCAATTAATTACATGCAGAAATTTATATA
Organism: Xiphophorus maculatus; assembly: GCF_002775205.1. Taxonomy (NCBI): domain Eukaryota; kingdom Metazoa; phylum Chordata; class Actinopteri; order Cyprinodontiformes; family Poeciliidae; genus Xiphophorus; species Xiphophorus maculatus. The sequence continues at coordinate 10,240,515 of NC_036444.1, forward strand.
ATCTACTAAAGTACAATTAGAAATGAGAACGTTTTAAACAGATCTAGATAATGGATATTAGCCAACACTAACAAAGGAAGTGTTGAGTAGAACATTAAAATTCATATAAATTGACTGGGGACGTTGAGCAGCTCATCTGTACAGTTTAACAAGAGCGTAACGGTACGTTCAACATTTTATATAGATTTAAACCAAGGCAAGAGCTGAGCTTAACATTTGTGAAAATCCAGTTAGCATTTTTATAAAACAAATCTAAAACAGAAACAACACCGCACTTCTCAATGGAATCTTTCCTTCAATGAGAAATATTGTCTTTTTTTTTTTTAACAACATGAAGATGTTGTAACACCCATAGTGTTTCGTGCCTAACTTTGATCAAATAAAATGTTTGATCTCGGTTCATTTAGTTAAATGCAGTTTCATTATAATACTTAAAAGTACTATGCAGTACTAAATTCTCTCTGTGACTCATGTGCAGATATAGACAGTTTGTGGTGTGTTGGGTGTAGCTGCACCTCTGTGACGACAGTCAAATCTGACACTTAAGAGCTCAAGTTGGAAAACCAAACTAACACCTGGTCCTCAACTGTTATGTCCTCAGTGACGTGTCACACTAAGGCAGCCATCAACCCACGGAGCGCTGAAAGGGGATGTGGAAGCCATTCACTGCCTAACAAAACCCTGTTTATCATTTCCAGCTATCCACTACTCTGCCATTGTCAGCTTATTTGTTATGTTAGTTTGTATTGGGTATGTTGGATAATCATGTTGATTGGTTCTCTAGGGAGTAAATATTTAATGAGGAGATAAAAAAAATACAACACCACACCTCGGTAATCTATTACTGCGACTAGCCTCTGGCCTTTTTTTAAAATTGGTTCAGCTGTTAACAGAGTACTTGACAACAGGCAATAATAACAAAGCTGTAAATGTTTAAAAAAAAAAAAAAAAACTAAATAGACAACTGGTTGTACTTATGAGTTCAATCAGAATTATTTTTTATATGTAAACAACACTATTTGTGTTTTATTTTTTAGAGTGTATTCAAAGGATTATTGTTCTTTTTAATCCAAGTGTGCTCATGCTAATGAATGTTATTTATGCTTCATGCTCATAACAAATTTTTAACCTGATTGTTCTCTGCTGTTGGAGTAATGTAAACCAATAGTCCGTAAGTTCCAGCTCATAAAACAGAGAGGAAATTATTCTAAATAGTCTCAGCTCCAGTTAAACACAGCTGCTCAACCATTGAAATAGCATCATTTTAACATCTCTGCCTTAGAGCTAAAACATAATGTCATACAAGGGATGTCAGCTGCAGGGGGCCTTGTTTTCTTTATGTATATTAAACCCCTTCCGGTTAATTCTGAAAAACATCTCTAAAGGGGAAAGTGTCTTGTTTTTTTTTCGGATGAGACACACTGCTCAGTGTTACAAAGTTTACTTGTTGCTATGCAGCAGATTAAACATTTCCACGGTAATCTGGGCAAAACATGGCTGGGACCACTGACGGAATGGTTTCCATTTGCTTACTTTTTCCTGTATATTTCATGGTGGTTTAACTCCTCCTGGAAAGCTGCCTATTGAGGTCAGAGCTGAAGAGATGAATATGTTGAACCTATCGTACTCAGAACGGGTTTTCCTGCATAGCTAGACTCACATTTACTCAGATCTTCCATAGTAACTAAGGCTCTAATTGGATTTTTTTTTTTTTTTTTCGTTCCAAACGTGGCATGAGACACAACTGGAGGAGCCAGTCCTGCCTGTTCTGTTTTCTTTAATTTATGACAAATAGCCACCCAAGGGGCCGACGTTTTCCATTCCCTAAATTCAGTGGAAGACTCTGGGCGCTCCCAACAGTCATTCTCCCTTTGCTTTGTACTTCAGGGAGGGACATGCTGCACTTAGACTGAGAGCAGCTGCATCACTGACCTGGATGCATCACTTGTGACACCTGCATATCAAAGAAGAAAGCGCATTTTAAACTCCTATAAAAGAAAAAAAAAAAAACAAGCCGTACTGTATTATTTCTGGCAGTCGTATCACCTGCTGATCTTCTCTGCCTTCAGTAGTGGACCAGCTGTCATGCTTCTGCAGTTTTAACTCTTTGCTTTATTTACCCAAGACCCTCAGCCTGTATCATTATGTAACAAAACAAACAGCCTTCACATTCCAAAGGACTTAGTTAAAACTTTTACTGTTATTTTTAGATGCTGTCCGTTGCCTTTATAAGTAGCTAAAATGCTCAGCTGAACACAGAACTACTAATGTAGGAGTTTATTTCACAATGTTCTTCAGAGAAGAATTTGGCATTTAACATGTGAAACAGAATCCCTGTTTTTTTCGATGTAGTGTATGATTTAGTGATCTGTTTCCAATAAGGCTTGATATGAAGCATAATAAGATACTGAATTTTAAGTCAACTATATAAGGATGTCAAGTAGTGTAGCGGTCGAAGAGTTACTCCATATACTCGATGCGGCAGTCCTTTGTTTGATTCCTGACTTTGAGATCTTTGCTGCATTTCTTTTACTCTGCCCATTTCCTGTCTGGTAACTGTCAATAAAGGCCACAAGTGTTTTTTTTTTTTGTTTGTTTGTTTTTCACTCCCAGATGAAAAATGATGTTAAAATGAAAAATGATAGGGTTGTGGTTTCTTGCCATATCATTCACAAATCTTTTCTTTTGGCTTTTTTTAAACAGTGAAGGCTAATAATTCTCAGCTTAGTTACATTTGTAAACACAAAAAGCAGATTTTGGGTTGTACCTTAAAGATCAACTCTGCTATGACAAGCCCCATGCTGTTTATTATATTAGCATGGATCAATAAAAAAAATATCTGTTAAAATATGAATGAAGTCTCTCAACATTAGGATGCCATATAAAAAGAATTTCTCAGTTAAACACCTGTGCAGTACTCTTTTTGTCTCACATTATAACTTAAAGATGACTACATACCACTCTGGATGTCTGCTGCTCAGTCAGCTACTCGGTTAGCTCACTCTTCCTGGTTTCTGGCTTTCTGATTGGTAGTGTAGTATTTGTAGGCAAAATTTGCCATGTACAGAGTTACGTATCATATCCATATATTGTATGTTCTGATATAGGTGAAGAGAAGTGAGATTTAAATGCTGAGTTAGATCTCTCCTTTGAGTTTACAAAAATGCCGGAGTTAAAAAGTTCAATCAAATGTAAGCATAGGTTAGCATAAGAGCTGTAATCAAAGCCAGGATTAGCTTCTTGCTGCCTTGTTAAATGTTAAAGAAGTCAAAGTGGAATTCCCCTAAATTTTCAACATTTAAAAACATGCTGGGACGGCTTTAATGACACTGTTGCAAACAACCAATCTGCTGCTTTTTTTGTTCCTGATAAGTTTCTGCTTGGGTTTTTAAACTGTGGTGTGGATGGCAGCTGGTGAAACACAAAAGCTGGTGGTGAAAATAAATAAGTAGAACAGAGGTCCAATCTCTTTGTTAGAATAAATTTGATTCCCTGAACTCAGATTTGTCGTTTTGTTTTTCAGGTGAGTGTGCTGACTACCCTGGAACGACGGTTCAACCTGCAAAGCGCCGACGTTGGAGTGATAGCCAGCAGCTTCGAAATCGGCAATTTGGCACTGATTTTGTTCGTAAGCTATTTTGGGGCCAAGGCACACCGGCCCCGTCTGATTGGCTGCGGGGGCATAGTAATGGCCTTAGGAGCTCTCCTCTCAGCTCTTCCCGAATTCTTGACCAAGCAGTATGAAATAGAAAAAATTCACAGGACCAACTTGGGTCGGGATGTTTGTTCCAATACTAGCTCTGGTGAGTCTCAAGATGAGACTCTCTGCGCCAACAAGGCCAACACCAACATGATGTACCTGCTGCTCATTGGGGCCCAGGTCCTGCTGGGGATTGGGGCCACTCCGGTGCAGCCCCTTGGAGTTTCCTACATTGATGATCACGTGAAGAAGAAAGATTCCTCACTCTATATAGGTGAGAAACTATTTCATCCTATCAAAACACCATGGAGATTCAAAGTCTTTTTGCCATTTCAAAATATATAATCTGGTTCAGGTAAACTAACGTGCAGAAAAACAGCATATTTATCACTGTAAAAGTTAAAAATAGCAATCCAGAATTTCTCAAACACATCCAACGTGGCTGTGTTTGGTCACCACTATCAGATGCAATTTTTGCACCGTTTCAGTCAAGCAGGGACACCTGCTTGCTCTTCCTTTGTGGCAAGTCTGAGCCTGTTGATGCGTATGCCAGGTGAGCATTTCTCTGAGCTTTTAATCTCCATTACAGCCAGTTAAGAGGCGAAGAGGCAAAAAAGGGGGGCCTACTTTGTCCGATCCTCTCTTAAAGGGAAAATGCTGCTGATGTCAATTTTCAAGGTGCTTTTCAAAGTGCTTCCTGTGCAACATTCAGATTACACAATGCTGGGTTTTTTAATACTATTGTGGCTATGTAGGTATTTTTCAATATTGGTATCATCAAGGCACTTTGACTACTTTGCCCAGTGAACAAGAGATAGAACCACAAACTCCAAACTATCTTACTTGGATACCTGTGAAACCGAAGGGTTTAGATATGAATTATTGTTTATATACAGTATATGTATATATAAATCTGACAGTATCCAGATGTATCTAGATCCTTTAACTCTTACACCCCTAGATAAACCCATTGTAAACCATCCCATAAGTTCTCCTTGTCAGATTCTTTCTATGTGCAAATGTAGATATTCTGGGAAGGTCTCATAAGGTTTCTGTAGACAACACAGTGTTATAAAGATTAAGGAACACAAGTCCAGAAAAGATTTGAACGGTTTGAACAATGCAGTCAGCACTGGTCATGATATCATTCCAACCTAACAAAACTACAAACCTACCAAGTCATGACCATGAGCCTGTGCTGATAGACAGAGAAGCGAGAGAGAAGCATGGTAACTAGAGGAACTAAAGAGATCAACACCGACTGTTCCCCTGCACATATACTCAGAGCTACAATGGAATGGTTTAGGTTAAAGCATATTCATATGTTCGAATGGCCCAGTCAAAGTCCAGACTTTAATCTACTAAAAGAAAATGGATAAGACTTGAAAACTGGTGTTCAAAGATCAGATCCAATTAGGGATACATTTGTTGTATTTTCCTTTTCTTTCACTCCACAAATATTAACTACTTTTGTGTTGTTCTTTCACATCAGATGCTTTGAAATACATCAAAGTTTGTATTTTTGCAAGGCACAGTATTACGATTACTACATCCATCATAATTCCTGTAAATGTTTTTTGTTAAACCACACAGCCCTTGAATGTTCACGTTCTGATAGTGCCAATAATTTACTGTCCAGACTGCCACATCCACCGATGATGGAGTAGGTGTGTGTGAACAGTGCGGGATGTTTGCTATCGGTGTCAACCAGAGACAATGAGCGCTGGCACACACCCTTCCTGATCCGTTCTACAGCTGCCTTTTGTCACCCAGATGCAGATGTCACCTGTAAACAATGGCATATCTGTACTCTGTTATCTAAAGCCTAGAGCAGATTAACCTAATTGCCCATCTTTGTGTTATTTTTTTGTACCAAATATGAGGTGTTTTTTCTAGAGCAACGAGTCCACATTCGAAACCACGTCGATCCTTCAAAAAGCACAGCAGAAGGCTTTGACTTTTTTTGTACCATGGTTTTGTGGCTTAACAGTTTTATGTTTGGATGTGGGCTGTAGGTGATTAAAGTTTGGCAGACATAAGTGGGGAGAGATTTGGGTCTGGCTCCTCTGATAAGCTACAGGGAGAGTTGGAGGGGAAAAAACAAGCGGTGAACTGTGAGGAACAATGTGGTATTGAGTCTTGTTCAGCTGATCGTCCTAATCCTTCTGCTGCAGGCCTGTCATGTGCCCCCGACTGCATGAATGGTGCAGATTGTCTGAACTTCTGAGAGATTCTCTTTCATATGCAATTGATGTGTTCTGATTGTTGAACTTTTGTCATGGCTAAATATTTACATATTTCTTGCAAATTTTTCTTTGGGCTTGGCTTCATTTTCCATGTGAAACACAGCCAGGCAGCAAAACGTCATCCCAACCTTCAACCTATAAGAGTTTGTATTGGAAATGTGGTCAGAAAATGCCTAGAGGTATATGATCTGGAAATACTGTCAAACAGGAATTATGGAAATTAACACATTTCAAGCCGAACACTTCACCCTAAACCCACATCTGTTACAAAAGTAGTAGCCAGCATGAGTAATTTCCTCTGTTATCATTGAAAGTTTGCAGCAACATGCTTTGGCCCATGTAGACTTCTCTACTTCACCAGGTGCAATCCCAAAAAAAATAGGCATTTTTTTAAACTGCGTCTCATCTCACTTTCAGTGCTTCCATTTCAAAGAGGTTGATGCTTTTAGCTTCTAATAACTACAGTATATGTCCAAAATATTTGAAAGAAGTAAGTACAACACAGCTACAAGTTTCCTGAGAGTAAAAGTTTTAAACAGCATTACTCAGCACCATGCTGGTTTCTATGACAATTTGGCCCACGATTAGAGGGAAGTTCAAAGAAAAGCTTTCTTAACGCCAGAGGTTGGAGATCTAACAAATCAGCACAGATAATTAAAAACCCTGTGTTGCCAGTTTAGTAATTCACCACAAGGGAGAATGGTTACTTTGTGACAGAAAGTGTATTTGAAAAAAAACCCCTACATTTTCATCTAAAATGATCATGTTTCTGCACCAGTTCTGACCAGCATTGCTACTCTGATGAGCACAGGCAATCACCAGCATTTAATTCTTTTCCTATTATCACAAGAATGTTTCAAAGAATGAAACACAAGGGAGTTAAAGTCAAACAAACTGTCAGCATTTGTTTAGACAAACAAAGCCTTTGGTTAGACTCTTGTATTCTATATGCAAACTTTAAAATCAAAGTCCTTCCTTTATGTAGGAAAGGAATGTTTCCAAAATCACCGCAGTAGTACAAAGCTTTAAGAATGCCAAAATGAAAGATACACATTTCTGTGATGTTATTATATAAAAATAGATTCATTTTGCATGTAAACACATGGTACACTTTGGCAGCATTTGTCACATTTACAGGTTTTTTAAAAAGGATCTTGTTTAAGATTTAGTGGACTCGGGTGTATTGGTATCAAAACAGAAACATTTGGTGTGAAAGAGTTCATTCGTTTTTCAAGTTTCACATCATTTTATCTCTTGAAATTGAAGTTAAAACATCACTATTACCTCTGATTGGTGATACACGATGCCGAGTGTAATGGTGAGATGCTTTTTATCTGCTGGCCATACAGTATTTACCAAACTAATTGTATTCTAAGCTAAATGTCCAGGAGAATCATTGGTGGCTAATTGCTGTAAGTGTGCATTGGTGGTGGTTGGGGAGAGATCAGATCAGAGAATAGCAAAGCAGTCTGGAGAAGAGCCATAATTACAGAGCGGGCCAGGAATGCCAACCAGCCAGCCACGAGGTGGGCCGGAGTGGGTTGAGGCTCACATGCATACCACACAGGCCTGTGAAAAACAACTCTTCCCGAGGCCTTGGCTGCCTGTTTTTACTGCATATTCTTTAGCAAGCCTGTCTCACACACTCCAGCAAGGTCTGCTATGGCTCCTCACAGAAACCTCATTATGCTTACTGTCATTTCTTGAGTGGATTCTGTTCTAGAAGTGGTACTTTTTCTTCCTTGAGGGAACCGCTGCCCTGTTGCACTTTAAAACCAGGAGCCAACCTTCAGTTTTGTTTGGGTTTGTCTCCCACTTTTAGATGCTGACATGATAAAAGGAAATAAATATTATTGGGCATGTTGCATCAACAGGATTTCTTTCCATTGGCCCTGCTAAGTGACCTATTACTACCCTCAGCTAATTCTGGCTCTTCCCACCAGACCCCATGACTACATAAATACACATGCCAGGACGCACATCCCAGGTTTTATAGCTGAACACGCTGTATTGCAGAACACAGACCTCACCCAGCTGCCTCTCTTGGTTTTAAAAGCTTTTAAACAGCTTGGGATTCCCTCATCAAACTGTAATGTAAAGTATGTAGTGCCTGCAGCATCAGACGTGTATGACATAAATCTATTAACACAAGTTGAGGACCTCTTATGTAAAATCACACACATTTTGTACACGTGAAAGCTTTTTTTGTGTGTGTGCATAATCGATGTAGCATACAGAAGTGGTTAAAGGGCATATGTTTCAGTTTTCTCAATTTGTTTCTCCTCATGGAGAAAAAAGTAAGAATGGCTGGGAACCCATTCTTAAACTATCTTACATATGCTGACAAATATTATTCAGTGTACATTTTAATTATTCAGCATGGAAATAGCCATAATGTTGTTACATAATGTGCTTTTGAGCATCTTCATTCTGCACAGTCTCTGTTTACTTCTCTCCTACACACTGTGCTCTCATAAATTCAGTAAAACTCCCCCAAAATATATGATTTGCATATATTTATCCCTCTGCTGTCAGATTCAGTAATGAAATACGGGCTTATAGCAAAGTTATCAAGTCATCCTGAGAATTTTAGGGGGAAAAAACAGCTTTGCCTTAGTTTCTAAGACTTGTGTGTTAGGATATCTGGCAGCTGATATGACTTGGACAATGCTTGCAAAGTAAAAAGCTTTCTTGTTTGAATCATGTTAGTGAAAGTACAAAAAGGTTAATTCACCTGGTGGTTTGGTCAAATCCCTTGATATTTTTTGGATATTCTTGCTACATCTCAATGGACTTCATTTGGATTTTATGAAGTAGACTAACACAAACCTTCCAGTAGGGAAAATGGAGGTGACAGCATCATTGTTACAGTTACAAAATAATTTTCTACCATTTTAGACACATTCATAAGTTTCATTGAGGCCATCAAAACTGTGCAAGGGCGGTCCTAGCCTGTTTGACACCCTGGGCAAACAGCATTCAAAGTTCCCCTCCCCTCCAGTCAAAGTTGTGACATTATTCCATGTGAGAATCTGAATCAAGATTTGAAAACTGCTTCACATATTCTCTCCATTCAATCTGTCTGAAATTGAGCTATTTTGCAAAGAAGAATGAGGAAGCAACTTTAGTCTCTAGGTGTGATTATCTGGAGTAATCATTGAAAACACTTGCAGCTGAGTATTACCAAGTGTCTGGGGTTTTTAAAGCCAGGCTTCGAGGGCCGGTCTCCTGCAACTTTTAGATGTCTCTGCTTCAATGTACCTGAGTCAAATAATAAAGTTTTTTGCAGAACTCTAGAGAACTGGTTGCATACCGAGGAGGTAATTAAGCCATTTGATTCAAGTGTGTTAGACCAGGAACATCTAAAGCTTGCAGGACACCAGCCTTTGAGGATTCAATTTAAAAAACCCTGGTATAAATTATCCCTTGGAGGAAAAGTTGGTCCAAACATGCACTGTGTTGCTTTCAGGCCAAATAAATTTGCTGCTGTCTCTCATTACTGAGACGGGAAACAGAAGAACGAGGAAACTATGTTGAACTGGTAAAACAGCATGACAGAAAACACCTGCTAGACAAATATTTCCTGGATTTACAGATCAAACTGTTGACGGACTGAGAGAAAATTCTATGTGATTAAACTTAGAAAGCTTCAGTCTATACAGTATTAACCAATGATAATGATGTAAATTTGCATAGAATTTTTTGAAAACACAGTTTATATTCAGTACTCATCCATATTATGTAATGCATGTGTCACAAATTCACCCAAACTTTCCTTGCCTTATCCCTGAAGGGTGTTTGGCATATTGCGGCAATTTAGATAAATCTGAAATCTTTATCTGTTAAGGCAATGAGCCATCACCAAGCTTTGGTCCTTAAATTTTAAAAGTTAGTTGTTGTTTTTTTTTACAAACCTCTGCTAACTGACATGTCTTCATTAACTTCTAAACACATTTTCTCTCCAATTCAGCTGTCAGTCAAATGACTAAAGCACTTCGCCCACTTATGGGCTGCAAAGCTGCAGGAGTGTTTTCGGTGCCAAACCATCTACTTTATTTAATAAGTGCGCAATGACATGGTTTATATACACACTGCCTTTATAGTTTTTGACAAAAAATATAATAACTAAGCAATTATGATTATAGCCCCCTTGCCAGGAAAAGACAACACTCACATTACGTAACAAGACGGCAGCAGCGAACACATTTCCTCAAGCACTGGGGAACTGAACAATAATGGCAGACTTCAACTTTTTAAGACCTTATCACCTTTCACTGAAAGCACTGTCAGAGAATTTACTGAGCAAATTCTCTGAAGCGTTTCTCCATTTCTTGTTGCTCTTATCTCTGCGGCCTCAGGTTTGTCGGGAAAACCGATGCCATCCTCGAGAGTCTTGTCAACGTTTCTGCTGAAGCTCTCTGACTCCAAGCGAATGCTGCAGCAGGTCCTGAATATAAGCTACTTAAACTCGAAGCATGTTAATGTCATCTTGAAGGATTAGATCCTAAATGGGTTTTTCCGGCCCCGCCATAAGCTGCATGTTGAGTTTGCCTAGCAACGGTAGTATGGGTTATCTTAAGATGATAAATGGGAATGCAGCAAATGCTCATCAAGCACCCGCAGCTCTTGTGCATCGCTGTAAAGCACAGTACAGTGTGAGCTTGGTGTTTCCACCTCAGTCTGCTGTTCTGCAAGCTGAGTGGCCCAATGGTGCTCGCGGGGAGCTGCAGGCCTGGATTGAGAGGCTAGCCTCACTCGCCCAGCTTGGTAACATTTTCCGGAAGATGTCTTAAAGGCAGGGGACATCAGATTATTAGAGAAAATGTTGTCATAGAGCTAATTAATAATTATTCCTAAATACCATATCTCATTTTTCAGAAGAGAGGGGGGAAAAAATGCTGGTACATACTCCAGACAGTGAGGTAATCTACACAATTTGGAGTCTTCTCATATGGTGAACAACTGGTGAAAGATTCATTAAATCTAAACACAAGGAAGTGGAATGTTGAGAGCATTGTCTTATCAGTTTTACTCATAAATGGAAAATTTATGTTTGTTTTTTTTAAGCTGAGATTTTGTCAAATACATGTTAGTAGTCTGTATATTGTATAAATACAAATAAGCTATTTGTTTTGTGTTGTTTTTGTGGCTTTAAACAAGTTTTATATAGCTAGACCAAAGACAAAAATGGCAGCAAGGGTTGTAAAGGCTGCTGATCCCTGTGCTAATTTGAGAAAAGTCAGCAGCCTCCAGCAGTGTTTTGCTCCTGAAAGCTTTTGCCGATCTGGATACTCAAGCTTTGCTCGTCCATATAATGTGTTTTTCTTTAGCCTTTCTAATTCTGAGGTGGAAAATGTAGGAAAACGTTTTATGTTTGCATACATTTAAGTTTTCATTCATTTACTTTAAAAAGTTTGTGTGAAATTATCCAGTTCAGGTTGAGTCAGTCTTAGTGTTTTCTATTTTCAGCTATGAGTCAAGACCTACTGAAAACCCGTGAAATAGTCCTTTAGTTTAAAGCCAATAGGAACATGTCTCTCCGTCACAGTTTGTTTCGTCTGCTGCTGACCCAGAATGCTACCACCCAAACAAATTAACATTGGTGGGACTTTTTCGGTTCTTTTGTGGCCGAATGTTGTCAGTAGGCGTGAGACATGTGGTCATTTGAGATAAAATATATTACAACACTGTAATTAAGCAGCCGGCTTTCATTGATGATTCAGATCATTGTGCTGTGTTTTAGTCTAAGTACCTGCTTGCTACACAGAGCCTGCTTATTTAGTGTGACGAGTCTTTGATCCTTAGTTGGATCATTGGGACACTGAAAAAGTGTGAGTGCTAAATAGGTCAAACCCCTGTATGATCTGGATCATCACAGATGACAATTATGACACCCTCTGGTCATATCATCACAGCCTATTAAACTAGATGTGAAAGCTTCTGGCCTTTGCCAAGATTGTTAATAATCAGTTTTCCATCTGCTACAGTGCAGGCTCAAAGGACTGAAAGATGCTGTGTTTAGCTTCCTTTTCTTGCCCAAGCATGCCTTTGACACCTTTTAGTCTTTATGATGAATTCATGTAGCCTATGCAAACCTTACTGTGGTGCCAGACAGTCTACTTGAGGCAATCTGGGTCAGGCTCTGTCACTGCTGATTAAAAAGGGGATTTTTTTTATGTCATTCGTTGAAGGAGGAGCCTGGGGATAAGGGTGGGAGGAAACAAATCATAAACCCAGCAGTATCAGGAAACTGCAACCACAGAAACAGACTGTTATTTGGCTGTTACAACTGCCAAGGATACATCCATCACTCTGCTTTTCAGATCTTCACTGTTTAAAACAAACAAGGACTTATCTAATGTGCTTGTGACCTTCCATGGATGCAAGTGCTCATTAAAAAAGCCCTTGATCTTAGCAAGTGAACATGTAAGCAGTATTTATACATCCACCACAAGCCCCAGGCCTAATTGATTGGATGGTTTCTAAGAGCTTTGTGGACCTCTTGGATTACTGGCAGCATGGTCAGTACTTAACCCCCATATCAGTAATAGTATTGTGTTCAACATAGCTATACCTTATTAAATGGACTCTGATCAGTAGGTGATATCAGACATAAATGGCAGAGCGTCATATTTTATTTACTGCATTGAAAAATAACAAACATATTTTATGGTTTCCAATATATATTTAAATGTTCCCCACTGGGTGAGTGTTTGCTTACAATTGTGACAATTCATTTCAGATTTTGAAATTGAATAGAATTGACCATATGGAGTTGGGTAATATTAAAAAACATATATTTATATTGGAATTGTATGTTGATGATCCTGCAACTTTAGCTTGACTGATAATTTAAAAATTGCATTTATTTGGGGACATTTTGCTTAATTAGAGAATATTTCATTCCTCTTTTAATATAATGTGAATATATTCAATGACATAAGTAGTATATGTTTTTCTTCTTCTTTTGTTATAACAATTGTTTTCCCACAAAATATATGTGATAATCATCATTTCCTGTAAACAACTGACCAAAATAGATGAGTAAATTCCTTGGTGTTCACCAGGACAACAGATTGGACTAAAGTTGCAACAGTAAAGTTTGTAATTGTAACATAAAATGTGAAAAAAATAAAGTAGACGGTATACTTTTGCAAGGCACCCACAGCAAGTGCTCTAAACCCATTAGCTATAGGTTTGTTTGTTTGTTGTTTTTTTCCCTTCAGAAACACCTATTTTCTGCTCTTCAGCACCGATTCCATTTAAAATCCATTTCCTCAGGATGTAGCACAGTTTTTGCAGCATTTTATTTGAGCCAGACATGTTGGTGTACAATCAGTTGCATATTATGAGCCCACTTCTCTCGTTTTCCTGGGAAAAGAGGGAAAAAAACAGGTTGCTGGCATCTCTGTCCTGATTATTAGGCCAAGCCACCTGCAGAGGAAGCTGTTACCAGCTGCTGTCAAACAGTCTCAAACCTCTTCCTGCTCTTCGTCTTCAATAGAGCAGCTGCAGCTCTCCATCAGTGTTCTGTTCTGATGCTTTAACCCTCTGCTTCCATCCCATCATCACAGCCACCCAACAATGGAGGCTGTGTGAGGCTCCATACCTCTTCCTACATCTGAAGATGGTTACAAACAGCTCACTGTGAGGCCGGCCCTTTCTCTGCTGCGTTAACTCTCTCGCACTGACCCTCCATCATTGTCCCCTTTTGTTGCTTTCTGTTTCTTTTCCTCATTTGGCCCAGCGTTCACAAGGTTGGCTGTCTGGCCAAGACCTCGGAGCGTCCAGTATCACACCACTGCTCAGTTTGGAAACATGCCCAGCCTTAGCGTGTAATCTTATGACTCAGAAAAGTCATCATCATTGTTATGACAGGAGTTGATGCTTGTATCAGTTAAAAATCTCTTGATGACCATCTTGCAAGTGGACCGAAGACTTGTAGCGATGATTTGTAGAGGCAATGAGTTATACTTATATCTGCAAGTAATGTCTGGTTAAAATGACAGTTGTTACGTTAATTATGAGTTTGTGTTGCAATTCAGGCAACAACAACTAATCGACTTAGGTCAATGGAATCTAACACTGGATCCGTTTAGGTTATTGAGCACTCTGAGCAGTTCCTAGACTAATTTTTTGTCACAAAGCTAATTGGAATTAGAGATTAGGGTACTCCATGTCAGATTAAAATGTCCGATTGGCATTGACCTTCAAGGTGAGAGGAGAAAGTGATTACAAACATGAGATTCGACTCATTCTTGTCATCTTGAGCTGCAACAGGTGTTCAACGCATTGAATGAAAACCCCAGGACACACTTCATTCTGCACCTTTTCAACAGATGATTATCTGCAGATGATTACCTCAGTTTTGCAGTTTAAGTTTTGTTGTTTTAAGTCACAAAACAGAAGCATAACAATGTTGAAAGCATTTTCAAGCCATACAAGTGTTAAAATAAATGTTAATTTTCCAGTTTTTTTTTCTCACATTCTTTTTTTTAATGTAAGTAATTTCATAATTTTGAGGACGGACAATTAGGATATATACAGATTCAGTAAGAAAGTGTGCCTCAACCAGATTTATCTCCCTTAATATATCTATTATATCTATAGTCCACTTCATAAATGTTTTGGGGCCAGATGTTGATTTTTAGATTATAAAATCATTTATCTGTCACTGGCCCTTTGTTTCTCTTTTTCCATCCCACCACAGGGTGTTTTGGCAAAATAATTTTTTCTCTTCATTGTCATCTAAAGGACTTAGGCGGCTCTGCTGTCGCAGCCAATGAATTATAAACTAGGACAAAGATCTGTTAGGCACAGAGGATTGCTTTTGTTTTGTTTATTTTTTTTTGCTTCTTAGAGCTACTTCATCATTTCCTTAGATGGACTGCAAGGCTTTTGTGACATAAATATCATCATGTGTACCAATCCTTGTGGATTGTTTGGACAAACTGAATGCGAGGATTACGTAGGACTGCAACTTCTGAATAAAAGCATGATGCATACAAAGTTAAATACTATCAGCAATATAAGAATTTCTTGCCTTAATTCTAAAGCTACAGAACTCTATATATTTTCTGAAATTTATATTTTTAGGTTCTATTTTAGTCTCTTATTTTTCTTTGGGTTAGCAAATGCATTGTGTTTACAAATCTATTGTGTAATCATTGCATAATAATATTGAGGCCAGAAACTTCAGAAATAGTGTTTAAAGTGTTTTTCTATATTTCTATCCATGTGTTCATCATCCAACCATCTGATCATTCATTCATTTTTTGTTTATTATCCATCCATTCGCTTCCCTACACTCTGAAAATTAAACAAGAACCATTCATTTCTCTGAGTTAGTTAACCGGCTAATTAACCAACTAACACCAGCTATAAATGGGTATTTCACAATGCAGTGCATGTAAAGTATGGATGCTGGAACTCCTGGGCTGTCCTTTGGATCCTTAAAGTTGGAGAGTGGTTGTAAAAAAAATAGAGAAGCAGAGATTTGTTTAATTTTGAAAAAAGGGCTGAGTTTCACAAAAGATTACAGAAAAAATATTGACTGTTGAAGTAGCATGAAACAAAAATCAGGCTCATATTTCAAAACGGCCCACCAGCAGGATTCTTATAGGTTTCCAAAAGGAGCCAGCTGCAAGGTGTTGCTAAAATGAGCTAATGAAATAATCTTGGTTGTCCTTAAATTGAGACAAAGTTCAGTCTACCATCAGTTTGTTTAGGGAAAAGGTCTTGCTAAAAGCCTGCGCATAAGCCAAGTCCATGATGGACTTTGTTCTGTAGTAACCTCAATGCTCATCCTCAGAGGGTCAAAAGGTTAATAGCATTAAACATGTCCTCAGGCTGCAGTTTTTATTCGGCAACCATATGGCATCAGTGAAACTGTTTCAACCCTTATCTGCTGTGGTTCAGATGGGAATGTCCAACAGTGTTTTTAGTGTCTGATTCTGTCTTTCTGTGTGCCAATGGCCAGTTTGAAATTTTAAATGATTTGACGTAAGCGGAAGTTAATGTCGGATGATCCTGATGTAATGGCATTTGAATGTGAGTTGAGAGCCGGCTATAAGCTTTGGCATGTTATTTAGGTCATGACTGTGTGCGCTCAACAGGGTTACCACAGGATAAGGCAAACCTGCGTACCTCTTTTTGTATTTTTGTTATTCTGGATATTCCAATCTCATAATCAATTAAAGCCTCATTTAAAGAACTTATTTGAAAATGTTACTGCAAAGTTGAAGATACTTTTTTTTTTTTTACCAGTATAAATACCTTTAATGTTATGGTAGGGCTTAAAGTTTTCAGGGTGCAAAGAACCTTCTGTGTGTTTTTAAAATATCCAGATGGTGAAGAATGTTTTTTTTTGTTGTTTTTTTTTATAATGAGAGATTTTAACTTTGATTCTTAAAGCCTCTAAGGTGGGTTGAGGCTTTACTTTCCTTGGTGAAAGCTGCTGTCTAATGCTGTTAGCTCTGAAATTTGGGAAACTGTTAATCTGTTCTGTACTTCATCGAAATAGACCTTGCCTTTGAGAAAAAAAGGGTACGACTTTTACCTGCTCATGTTCTGACAGCATGAGTTTACAAGCTGGATGTCATGTTCTGATTTCCTTAAATTAATTATTTTGATCAACCTTTTTTGTCAATTTAGATGGGTGCTTAGTCTCAATATGATTCTTAAAAATATTTTCTATCTTCATCTTGAAGTTCCTGTAGATTTTAGCTAGATCTAGGTTTTATTAGAGCCTATTTTTTGTTGGGAAAAATCTGAAACTTCTGTTCTAGAAACCCCACTCTGTTTTCAAGATATAACCGATGTTCTTACATTCTTCTAAACAATTTATACCGTTATCTAAGGGATGCAAATTTGCTAATCTCAAGAGGATTTATTGATCTCAAATCAAAATATGCTTCAGAAATGCTTGGTTTATGCTTGTGCAATTAGACACAATTTATTAAACAACAAACAGAACATACATTACATTAACTATGGAAAACAAGTTTTAAAATAATTTATCATAGTCTTATTTTCTAACATAAAAAAACCTGTTACATTAACATGGGTGTGAACACTTTTGAAAGCCACTCCACATATTAAAAAGGGACTTTTTACTCAGTTTAGTCTATACTGCCACATATCCTGTCAGGTAGTTTCATGTTTCCTGTTGTTCAGTGGTAGTCACTCTTGGTGTTAAATAAAACCATCACTTGTGAGGTCAAAACATTTTTGCAGCTCCTAAATATTTTTAGAGAAATGTGAGATCAGAATGTTGTCATTCCTGTCAGAGTGAATAAGAGGACAGTAACTTTGAGTCTAGATAGTTAGACGTGTCTGAAACGTCTTGCTTGGGTGGATCAAAACCACTTTTATCTTTTGCAAAATACGGTGTATTTCAAGACTATGGTAATATCTATTTATATAATTTAGAGAGATTAGGTATTTCTATTATTATGTTTGAGAGACAATAAAATGAATGCAGGAAAGACTGGGAAATAGTGAACTAGTTCTATATATTCTAAAGTCCACATCCATTTTCTCACATACATCCTGCAAAAGATTATACAATTACAATCTTTATGTAGTCTTTCCTTTTCTGCCCCTTATCAAGATAAAGAAACAATAACTTTCAAGGAGAAATGGTTTTCTATTTGTAGCAAATTACTCAACTGTTCACTCTCTATGCAGCATCCAGTCATTAGAAAGTCAGTATTTCTTCCATATATGATGACTTCTTTCACAATTTAACTGACAAAGGAAATGACATCAACAGATTGTTTGATACAATTGGCTACTTCCCACCTCTTCCTCTTTAGGCCAGTCTACAGTCATGGCCAAAAGTATTGAGAATGACACAAATATTATATTTTCACATGACCTGCTGCCCTCTGGTTTTCATGTGTGTATGTCAGATGTTGTCATCACATACCGAAATACAATTGCAATCATATTATGAGTAACAAAAGCTTTTAATGACAGTTAGAATGAGTTAATGCAGCAAGTCAATATTTGCAGTGTTGACCCCTCTTCTTCAGGACCTCTGCAATTCTCCCTGGCATGCTCTCAATCAATTTCTGGACCAAATCCTGACTGATAGCAGTCCATTCTTGCACAATCAATGCTTGCATTTTGTCAGAATTCCTAGGTTTTCGTTTGTCCACCCGTCTCTTGATGATTGACCACAAGTTTTCAATGGGATTAAGATCAGGGGAGTTTCCAGGCCATGGACCCAAAATATCTATGTTTTGTTCCCTGAGCCAGTTAGATATCACCTTTGCTTTATGGCAAGGTGCTCCATCATGCTGGAAAAGGCATTGTTCATCACCAAACTGCTCTTGGACGGTTGGGAGAAGTTGCTCTCGGAGGACATTCTGGTATCATTCTTTATTCTTGGCTGTGTTTTTAGGTAAGACTGTAAGAGAGCCGACTCCCTTGGCTGAGAAGCAACCCCACACATGAATGGTTTCAGGATGCTTTACAGTTGGCATGAGACAAGACTGGTGGTAGCGCTCACCTTGTCTTCTCTGAACAAGCTGTTTTCCAGATGTCCCAAACAATCGGAAAGGGGATTCATCAGAGAAAATGACTTTACCCCAGTCCTCAGCAGTCCACTCCCTGTACCTTTTGCAGAATATCAGTCTGTCCCTGATGTTTTTCCTGGAGAGAAGTGGCTTCTTTGCTGCCCTCCTTGAGACCAGGCCTTGCTCCAAGAGTCTCCGCCTCACAGTGCATGCAGATGCACTCACACCTGCCTGCTGCCATTCCTGAGCAAGCTCTGCACTGCTGGTAGCCCGATCCCGCAGCTGAAACACTTTTAAGGGACGGTCCTGGCGCTTGCTGGTCTTTCTTGGGCACCCTGGAGCCTTTTTGGCAACAATGGAACCTCTCTCCTTGAAGTTCTTGATGATGCGATAGATTGTTGACTGAGGTGCAATCTTTCTAGCTGTGATTTTCTTTCCTGTTAGGCCATTTTTGTGCAGTGCAATGATGACTGCACGTGTTTCTTTCAAGGTAACCATGGTTCACAGAAGAGAAACAATGATGCCAAGCACCAGCCTCTTTTTAAAGTGTCCAGTGGTGTCATTCTTACTTAATCATGACAGATTGATCTCCAGCCCTGTCCTCATCACCACCCACACCTGTGTTAATGGAGCAATCACTGAAACAATGTTAGCTGGTCCTTTTAAGGCAGGGCTGCAATGAAGTTGAAATGTGTTTTGGGGGATAAAGTTCATTTTCTAGGCAAATATTGACTTTGCAATTAATTGCTGTTACGCTGATAACTCTTTATAACATTCTGGAGTATATGCAAATTGCCGTTATAAAAACTGAAGCAGTAGACTTTGTAAATATTAACATTTGAATCATTCTCAAAACATTTGGCCATGAC
This sequence comes from Xiphophorus maculatus, assembly GCF_002775205.1. Taxonomy (NCBI): domain Eukaryota; kingdom Metazoa; phylum Chordata; class Actinopteri; order Cyprinodontiformes; family Poeciliidae; genus Xiphophorus; species Xiphophorus maculatus. The sequence goes on from NC_036444.1 coordinate 10,259,851, forward strand.
TGTAGTTGACTCTCATCAGTCCACACATTATTCATTTATAAGTTGTGGTATGTGTTTTATATAGACCAGAAGTAGTGACGTATTTAAGGCCTACCATCCTTCTTGATGGGGACTTTTTTGTGAGAAACCATGCAAAGGTTGAGAAAGTGGCTATTTAAAGTATTCAGAGTGAAGCGTGTCACCAATTTCTCACATTTATTGTAACCGTTCAAAGTAAGTCAGTTATACAGAAACAGCTAATGTCACCGGCTGAAAGCTGAGATGACACTGCTTCAGCAAGAAGCCAAGACGTTTTTTCTACCTGTTAGATAGTTTAAGTAAACAAGCCACTTTCTGTAATATCACCAGAAAGCATCAAAGATTGAAGTTGAGTTTGCATAGGTAGAAAGTTATTAAATTTACATGTTCACCAAAATCACTTAAGACATTAAAAATACAACTTGTTGTAGTCAGATGTGTCAAAACTTTGGAAGATACTTCTGTTATTACGAATAAATTTACTCTTATGTTACTTTTCCATGCGCTGTACAATCTAAATAGACATATTAGGCATGGCTAACACAGTAAAATTCTGTAATAAAGCTGCTGTCGGTCCATTCCTATTTTGTTACACAATAATTTCAAAAGCAATAAAAATGGATAAACTCCTGCAGCATGCTATTTGACATCTTCTTCCTCATAGCCTGCTGTCTTCATATGCAATTGAAATACAAGGTTGACATGCAAATGGACAATTAGAGCATAAATATACCTATAAGCAGAATCAACGCTTCTATTACTCAAGCAGAAAAATCTCATAGTATTTACTGCTAAAAGTAAGTCTATCTTAAACTAGCTATCTTCAGTCATTCTGACCCAGGAGACCCATCTCCTGCTGCCTATTATTGATTATGTAACAAAACTCGTGTCAGATGAAACACTGGCTCCTGGCTTATCTTCAGTAATCATTTAGTCCATTCTCAGTTTCTTAAACTGGTCCCGGTTGTGAAAGTGACACAACCTGCTGTCTGGCCATCCACATTACTCCATCCCTCGGCTCCTATTTAGCTCAGAGGATTACTGAGCCAACTTGAGTAGGATTAACAGAGGAGAAGGAGGAATACCCTTTGTGCCCTGAGAGCAGGAAATTAACTGAGAATTATGTTGCATTTCAATCCTAAACTCGGATAAAAAGTTAGAAATGTACAAATGAGGGTTTTTTTGGGGAGATCCTTCCATAAATGCAATAAATTGGCCTCTCCGGGCTTCGTCTGACAAAGTTATAATCTTTTCTTACATCTCAATACTTGCATTAATGTTCTGGGTGAATGATTAAAGTTTGATGGAGTTACTTGAATGTGAATGTTTAATGTTTACTCTAAACTCCCTTTTCAGCTGCAATGCAGAGGCTCTGCGATCCATCTGCCGGTTAATTAATATCTTGGAGAGGACAGGCCTCGTGCACAGTGGCTCTGCAGCCCTTTCCAGCGGTTTCTAAGTAAATTAGTGAGAGACAAAAACTCTAGATGCAAGCTTTGTTATTGAATTACTTCTGACATCCTCCCCTGAGACCATAATTCACAGCGTTCTAAAAGGCTTAGGCAAAGTACAGCATGAACAAATTAGTTTGTTTTGTTCTTATCTTGTAGTGGGACTGCTGGAAGGGGAAAAGGGGGGATTTGGAAGTTGTTTGGAAAGCAGTGTATTGCGAAGATTACAGCCAGCTCCGTGTTGTTCCTCATGGAGAGTTAATGGGCTTAATTTAGATTTTCTTACTTCCTGCTTAATCCTGCTTTGAAGTACGCAAAATGTGTCCCTTTGCAACATGTGCAGACAGGTTGTAGTCTTATAAAGTAAAGTGTGGACAAAAACAAGGGTGGCTTTTGTGGAGAAAAAAATCTGAAGCACTAGGATGACTGGGTAGAGAGAGTTGGGGAAGGGGAAGAGGTGGGGGTCAAACAGAGGCTGTTTTACAACCCAGAGAAAATTAGTCTATGGTTAGCTGCAAACTATAAATAGTTTGATTGGAATCTTCAGTTAGGCATGGTAGTATCCAATAAAAATAAAAGCATTGATACTATACAATGTACATGGCAGCAAAAGTTTTGTCTCTCTTTGACAGAGAACATTCTTTGTCAAAAAAAGAGAAAAAGAAAGTACACAAAATTAATAATAGCCCTATTTCACTAATGGGTCACAGGCAGACACACCGGGCTATGTGTAGTATCAATGGAAAAAACAGAGACTGAGAGAGTGCAATGTTAATGGCAGCAGTACATGAATAGTCCGAATTACCTCCAGTAGCTGAAAACGGTTTCAGCATAACTACAAAGACAGCTCAGGCTAATATAAAGCCAATCAAACTCTAATTTTAACAAAAACAAATGTCTACTCTTAAAAGTAAGCAGAGTTTCTGCCTTACAGACAAAGACTGGAAGGTGGATTGGAGGAGAGAAACTTCAAAACTTCAGAATCAGACTGCACTCTGAATTTAGGTGCCTTCACTAAATCAATGCAGTTTTACAACATCTGGCCAACATTTCAATTTGTAACTTTGGTTAGATTAGGAGAGCAGGAAGAACATGTGATTCAATCTTGCCTTCTATTTTGCTTGAAGATTGAATTAATAAGATGAAGACGAACTCTGCCAATTTCAAAATCGCAGGATTCTGTTGTATTCTGGCAAAAAGCGTCAAACTGTTATTGTGGGGGACATGCTCAGTTTTCGGGGGTCTGCTCATTATGGGGGACAATGTTATCACCCAGTGTACCGTAAAGCAACTGTGTGTTAGAACGGATCTCAGTGGAAACATTTCTCCTCCCAGTGGTCGCTGACTTGCGGTTTAGCTGGGCCATCACCTCCCTCAAGGTGATGTTTTTTTTCTAACTCAATTTCCTTCTTTAGATTTCCCATGGTGCAAGCGATTGTGATGTTGTCAGCACATGAAAACAACACTCGGTTTCTAAGGAAACTGAGCACACCAACCTCATTTGCAACACCACAGGCAAATGTGGTCGTCACATTGTGGGTGCAGTGCCCTTCTTGAGTTTTTTTTTTTGTCTTTTTTGGAACTGCTGCTAACCTGCATTATCTGTCGTTTCTAGTGAACACTCTTCTTTTGTCTTGCTGCCACAACAATGCTTTCTTGTTCATCAGTTTGCGTTTGGACTTCAGTCTCTTTCAGGGTGTTAACCGGTTTGTTTTTTGTACTTCTTGTTGTTGCATCTTGTCCATGTAACAGAATCTCAGAAGCTACCGTGATGAGGAAGGAGGTTGAGACCTGTACGTGCTCTGGCGCCTCGTGGATGCATCTGTGTGTACTCATTTCCGTGCTGGTTTCGCTGTCGGCAACAAATGTGTTTCAGTTGTGGTTGCGCGAGAAAAAAGGACGAGTGTTCCCATCCCATTTCTTTTTCCACTCAAAGGAGCTGTAGCACGTGTGTTGCTACCGAACTCCTCCTCGTGAATTTGTGAGTCATTTCCTTTATGTGAAAAATAAACTATGATGTGATTGAGGGTACGTTTATGTGACTGCGTCGCCTCCCTTCCTAAGTGGGTGGTCAGGGCAGGAAGCAGACCATTGAGTTTACTCTAGGCACCAGAAGAGAAACACAACGCTTAGTCACAGTTTCCGTGCTTCATTAAGTGGCTGCTTCTGGAATCAGTTTAAAAGAACAGCGATCAGCAGCCAACTTGAGGCCAGTGAAATGAATTTGTTTTGGCTTCTGTGCAGCCATCGATTGTCTCTGTTTGCTAGACATCTTCCAGCCCTCTAAAGGAAAGTCTTATATTGCCACACATCAGAGGAGTTAAAAGCCCGGGAGGAAAATTTGCCTCCCAAATTGAGCTTGGGCTCTTCATTATCTTCCTGCAGTCTGAGTCACAGGTTCACGCTTGCGGCCCGCTCTAATTAGAATTTCGGATCAAGCTCAGAAATTTCATCTTCAACTGCACGCTGGAGGAGATAGGGGACCTTGTCTGCTACGTGTCTTTCTCTTCCTGTCTGGGGTTTAATTCTGAGTGTTCGGTTAAGTTTTGAGGAGGATGAAAGCATGCGAACATCACCGACAGCACCTCTCATGCTTGCCTCTTGGTTTTTACACCAGCTGATTTGATCTTTGCTGACAACCGAAACAGTTCCCTGTTTGCAGTATTGCTTCTCACTTTACTTTTTTTAAACAAGGGTATTTTAAAGTTGAACGCAACACTTAATTAGTCAGCAAATTCATAATTCTGGCTTCAGAAGGTGACGAGTTGAGTTCAGTCTGTTTGTTGGACCTGCATGCGTTAGACTGGCTGTTTATGTAGTCAAATGATGCTGAGTTATGCCTGCGGGAGTTTGATAGCCAGCTTAGCCCTACGTCGTGAGTTCTAACATTAATCTAGCAGTTTCTTGGCAGGTTTTGTAATATTGTGGAGTTCTGTTTTATTGCTGCACCATATTACAAAATCTTCCAATGATAATATCAGTTGTGAGAATTGCCTGTTTTCTTCTTTCCGCTTCTTGTCATCTGTGCTTCTGACTCTGTGAAAATTGACATTTGTGTCCACTGCATTTGCTGCCGTAAAACTAGGTCCAACAGGCAAAATATTACATTAGCTTGAGTAATGCAAGTTCATATCAATTAGAATGTATTAGTCAAGAATTGTTGCACCTCAAGCAATCCCTAAGCAGGCCCTATTCTATATTTTGTGAAGCTGCATATGAATTAATGAGAGCACAATTGAAAAGTAAATTTTTCTTCAGTTGTTTACTTCAAAAGTTTGAACTCAAAGATTACACACACTGTGATGTATTTCAAATATTTATTTCTCTAAACTTGAATGCACCTTTTCAGAAAATTAGAATGTTGTGTAAGACTAATTTCTACTTTGTAGTAGAAATGTTTGCCTACTAAAAAGTATGTCTACAGTATATGCACTCCAGACTTGATGTGGGCTGCATTTGCATGGATCACCACATCAGTGGGGCGAGGCATGGAGGTGATCAGTAGACAACAGTACCTATCTTACAATACTTCACAGATTCTCTATGGCGTTTAGGTCAGGCAAATTTCAAGCGCAGTGATGCTATGGTCAGTAAACCAGGTGATGGTACTTGTGAGAATGGGGGCACAATGAAATCAACATCAACAGAAAGCTTGTCAGCAGAGGGAAGCATGAAGAGCTTTAAAATGTTTTTGATAGAAAGCTACTGTCGTTAGACTTGTTAAAATTGTGGAAATTTCACCCTGGACCCTTCTTGTGTCGTTTTAATTATCAGTGTTCAGAAACACAAGCTTGACATATACTCTGCCATGAACATAACGAATTTCATTTTAAACTGAATCAGTGAAATAAATTACACTTTTGATTAAATTCAAATGTATTTATATGCACATGTATTTAAATCTACATTAATGTATTACAATGTGAAAAATAATATTTTTTAGCTAACCTGTATGTATAAAGCCATATACTGTACATCACAACAGATCTGACTAATGTGAATAATTTTAAAAGTTGTTTAAGTAATCAAAGTCTGTGCTTGTCCCTTTGCAGGAATTCTCTTCTCTACGCTGGTGTTCGGACCTGCCTGTGGCTTCATCCTCGGATCCGTCTGCACTAAATTCTATGTGGACTTCATCTTCATAGACACCAGTGAGCTCAGTGGTCCAGAGGTTGTTGTTTTTTTCTGTTTCTCTCATACAGCTCGTTGATTTGTTACGTGCCTCTCATCACAGGTAAGCTGAGCATAACTCCAGATGACCCGCGGTGGATCGGGGCCTGGTGGGGAGGCTTCCTGCTGTGCGGTGCCTTATTGTTCTTCTCGGCTATCCTGATGTTCGGCTTTCCTCACTCACTGCCAACGAAGGAGAGAGACGAGGGAGCTGAGAGCGAGCAGGTTATGCTGCCTCCTTCTCTCAGCCAAGAGTATGAGACTCCGAAGCCCAGCAACGGAGTAGTGCTCAGCCATGAGCCTGCCAACAGCCCCACCTGCTGTCAGCAGCTGAGAGGTGAGCATTCACTTTAAGCCATGTAAAATGCATACAGTGCAACAAAGTCTTCAAACTGGGCTTTGTGAAAGTTTTTTGTGATGTTACATTGACTTTTGGTTTTTGGTTGTGCTATAGAAAATGTTTATGGGACTAATGCATAATTATGAAGTGGAAGGCAAAATGTGCATGGTTTTAATTTTATTTTCAAAATAAAGAAAATAAAAATTGCATGCATTATATTCAGCCGCTGAGTAAAGACTTTCTAGAATCACTTTTGGCTTGGCTTTCAGCTGCAAATCCTTTGGGATATATTTTTTGCAGTTTTCACCAGTAGAAGTGAGAATATTGTGAATTTTTTTTTTTTTTACCAAGTTAGGTCAAAATCTAAAGAATGAAGGGCAGTTTTTAAGTCTTGCCACAGATGAACTTTGACTGGGTCTTTGTAACACATGCACATTCTTTGCCCTAAACCATTCTACTGCAGCTCCGGCTGTATGTTTATGATCATTTTTCTGCTGCTCTACTCTCAAGTGTTTTTCAACCTTTAACAGACTTTCTTCCAAGTGTCCCTTCTACTTATCTTCATCCATCCATCCTCCCATCAACTCTGACTAGCTTCCCTATCCCTATTGAATAAAGCATTCCCAAAGCATAATGTCTCCTCTGCCTTGCGTCATCATTTGGATGTTGTATTCAGGGTGATGTCAGCTAGATAATCAAATTTCTGTCTTATCAGCCACGTGTTTACTGTGTCCTTTTTATGACTTGAGGCACATTCAGTGATCTATTTTTAGTTAGCATTGTCTCTTCATTTAGAGCCACATGTTTGTAGGTATAAAGTTGTGCCCTGCCCTTCCTTTTTAGATGATGGAGCACTCTGCTGTTGTCTAAGTGTTTCTGGGTTATAAATTATGTGAGTTGCTTATTAAAGCCACAGCAAATCAAGAGTGCATGTCCCATTAACTAATTTGTCATGACATTAGCGCTCATGCTGCCTATTGTGTTTTACCACCAGTGATCCCTAAGGTGACAAAGCACCTGCTGTCAAACCCCGTCTTCACCTGCATCGTCCTCGCTGCCTGCATGGAGATAGCAGTTGTGGCCGGCTTCGCAGCCTTTCTGGGAAAATACCTTGAGCAACAGTTCAACCTCACCACCACCTCCGCAAACCAGCTGTTAGGTCTGTTCACTAACAGCAAATGTGACATACGTAACTTAAGCATGCATGAATAGCTTTGAAGTAAACATTATGTGCGGGATCTCACCTTTTTGTCGTTAAGGCATGACAGCCATTCCATGTGCCTGTCTGGGAATCTTCATGGGCGGCCTGCTGGTGAAGAAGCTGAACCTCTCAGCGCTGGGAGCCATCCGCATGGCCATGCTGGTCAACCTGATCTCCACTGCCTGCTATGTCTCCTTCCTGTTTCTGGGCTGCGACACGGGCCCCGTCGCTGGAGTCACTGCACCATACGGCAACGAGTAAGAAAGTATTTAGTGATCACGGCAGATTAGCCGGCTGTATTTGGAGTTAACCATGTTGATTAACTTGGTTGTTCAGTCAGTCACAATGGCAGAAGTTCCATAACCCTTTGGAATATCAGCTAACTAGTACTTATTTATTTGCTTTGACTGTTTGCACCCCCTGCACGTGACTCACTCCTCCTGCACGTGCGAATGGAAGTGCCACTCTTTCATGTGTGCCCCTCTTCTCTGTGCAGACCATCATATGCTGCCTGTTAAGGGAACAATGGTAGTTAATCTACCCTATGTTACTTCTACTGCGGTTTAATTATTTAACCCATTACATGGGGCATTCGATTGACAGGAGCACAAAATATGTCCGATAAGAAAGACTACATGCCACAGATGAGCAATAAATACTTACGATTTCCTCAATGTAATCATTGTGATTACATTGTATGTAGATCATACATTTTGATCAATTCACTCAAATGACTGTTGACCGTAGCAGCAGGTAACAACATAAAGCCTTCTACCTTGGAAAGCTAGACTTTATTAAAGGTGACCTGCACAGTAAAAATGCAATTCACCTCTATTTGTTAGGGTGCAGTGGGGTTTCCATTTATATAAACAAGTCTGCATCACCTCATTTCATCTATAAACAGGATTTCTATTCAGCGTGGCTTTACATTCCAGAGGGCTGCATGAACTGAATGCAAAGGCGTTATTGAGACAGACAATAATCCCCATAAAAAAGAAAAATTTTGATGGAAAAAAATGCACTGACTTTCATAAATGATTCTGATTCAGTCATTGTCAGGTTCTTCCAGGCACACAATGTTTAATTCTAGTTTTAAATAAATCCTTCTGAGACTCTCAATTCTTATGCTTCCTGTTGCTTTTTTCTGCTTTATATAGTGGCTGTACTGGTACATAGGAACAAGTAATAGAGATGTGTTAATGTAGTAAAATATTATATTTATATATTCTAAAATGTATGAGGAAATAAATAAGTAAATTGATCAAATTTCAACTACTGGTAAAGATGCAACCTGAACATTTGAGAAAACTACAACTAAACACGTGTTTATATTTATTAGTCAGTGTCATCTGAATGTAAGGTGAGAAATACAGAGGATTATGTCAGAAATTTACTTTACTTGCTGCAACAAATCAAACTGAGCTTTATGACCCAGTTGTAATTTCTGCTTTTGATTATGACAAGGACTGCATCAAACTGTTATTTGTAATACATCTTTATTCTAATAGATTTACACATACTTTTCTGTACATCAGCTTCAGAATAAAACATGACCTCTAACTACATCTAATTATTGCTTTTGGATGTAGGCGGATGGGCTTCCCCAGAGGGAAATAGTTGCATTACAACAGCATCAACAAAGACATTTAAAGCAGACAACAATAAAAAAAAACATTTGTATGTATTCATATGGAAATAATGTGTATGTATTCAAGTTCAGTTGTTACTGTTTCCTTCTTGTAGTCAGCATTCTTTAGACACACTGTTCTTGTTTCTCTAAAGGAACTCCATCTTGTCTTTTTGATTTCACAACCTAGACTCAACATGTTAAAAATAAAGACTAAATCTGCTCATAAAAGGGTTCAGGCTTTACCTTCAGGTTGGACAGATGTATCTGTTAAACACTGAGGTAAAAGACATTTAGATCTCCTGTGTTTCTGTACAGGACACTAAATGTGGGTGAGAAACCGGAGGCTCAGTGCATCAGCCACTGCAGCTGCTTCACCTCGTCCATCAGCCCCGTGTGCGGCTCCAACGAGGTTACCTATCTGTCTGCCTGCTTCGCCGGCTGCACCCGGACAGGAGCATCTCAGTCCGCATCGAACATTTCGCAGGTATTTACCACTGCTGTAAAAGTTAAACATATTCCCATGTGCTGTTGTATTTATGAATGGGGGGTTTGTGGAACAAGAAGTACGCATATCATTTTATATGCTCTTGTTCTGAATATGGAATGTCTGTTGGGAAAATGAGTGTGGAATTCCCACACTATTTTGTTCTGCTAAATTTGCCATGGTTTCACAGTCTTGTTTTATTCACACATTTCTTCATGTTTAAGCATCAATTGACTGTTCTTGAGTGCCCACAAGTGGTTGGATAGTTGTTAGGCAAATTAATCAGAAACTGGGTCAAGCTGTGAGTTTCATTTTTTAGTTCCAAGCATCCCTAATACTTGATGTGAAAATCTGCGGCACTCTGGCTATTTTTGTGGGGAAAAAAAATATATATATATATACTGTATATACAGTATATATGTATATACAGTACAGACCAAAAGTTTGGACACAACTGTGTGTCCAAACCTTTGGTCTGTACTCAGTTCAGACTTCCGATTTCCAAACATGGATGTAGATCTACAACGCTGTGCTGTTTACAAATTCTTTTTTTTTTTTTTTTCCCATCTTTACAGAACCTGACTGGCTGCACCTGTATATCTTCCAAAAATGGTTCTGGCACTGCTACTCCTGGGAAATGTCCATTGCCAGGTTGCCAGGAGATGTTCCTGATCTTCCTGTGTGTGATATGTGTCTGCAGCCTTGTGGGAGCCATGGCCCAGACTCCCTCTGTCATCGTGCTGATCAGGTAAAATTTGCTGTTCAATTCAATGTGTTGGCTGAATACATCAATCAAAAGCACCTTTGAGAAATTAACGTGTTATCTTTTTTTTTTGTCTGCTTCCCTTCTAGGACCGTGAGTCCTGAACTGAAATCATACGCTCTAGGAGTGTTGTTCCTTTTGTTACGACTCCTCGGTAAGAATTGACAGCAAAAGAATTGATCAGACCATCTTGCCCTGGCTTCCTTCCTATTCTGTTTTTATATTAAGAGAGAGAATCTAGTCAAGTCAAGTAGTTTTCCCAAAGGGAACAACTGCTAGTGTAGAGGTGCAGTTCATTGTTGGAATGCAGCTTTCCAACAACATACTGTATGTGATGTTAAGCTTGAACTTTTTCCAAAATATGACGACATTTACTTTGTGCAATTCAACTGAAGAACAAACAAATTTGTAAGAAGGAGAAGTGTAAAAAAGAATAATGGTTGAATAATCTTGTGGCATTATCTGACTGGTAGCTACTGATATTTCTCATGTCAACAGATCTCATAACGCTGATTGGTGTTTCTGTTTACCAGGATTCATCCCGCCTCCTCTGATCTTTGGTGCCGGGATCGACTCCACCTGCCTTTTCTGGAGCTCTGACTGTGGCGACAAAGGCGCCTGCCTTCTTTACGACAACGTGCAGTACAGGCACCTCTATGTGAGCCTTGCCATCATCCTCAAGGGTGTGGCCTTCCTGCTCTACACCACCACGTGGTACTGCCTGCGGAGGAACTACAAGAAATACATCAAAGCAAACGAGGGCAACCTGACGGCAACCGAGTTTTACCCGTCCCTCAACGACGGGCCCAAACCCGTGGACAGGACAAAGTTTATATACAACCTGGAGGACCACGAGTTTTGTGAAAATATGGAGTCTGTTTTGTAAGAATTTTTGTTTCGTCTGTTGAAATGATAAAAGGCCATACGGGTCTGAGGTGCACTCCATGAGCTTTTTCAGAGGGTCCATTCTAGTTCTTTGAAACCATGAGGTGTTGTCAGTGAATTCCTGGCGTGACTCTGTGGTAGAAGACAACTCCACAACCCTCGCTGGGTCAGTCCTGGTTGTTTACTAGTGCATGGATGAGATACTACTACGGCTATAGTTGCCATATTGTTTAGGTCTTTCATGACCAAACTAATCTGTGTGGGTAAATGACAGGCTTCCTTCAGTCAGCACAGTGTTCTGTCTGTTACTCAAAAAAAAGAAAAAAAAAAGATGAAGTTTAAAAAAAAAATGTTTTCTTCAAATGTTTAAAAGTTGCCAAGTGTTTACAAACTAATAGCTGATGAGACACTGTACTTTACTTCAGAACAAGAGAGACCAGATGCACCTGGACCAGACTGGACCGGGTTATTTTAGTGGCCTGATAAAAGTTTGGTTTTTGTTTTTCTTGCTGGATCAATAAAATAAACTGTTTTTAATACTTGCTTGGACTAGACTCTAAAGTCTTGCCACATAGGTGCAATTCAGATCCAATTTATTCGTGTTCTTAACTTTTTTCTAGGACTGCGGGGGGTTTTTTCCACTGTAGCAGTTTGTTTCATATCAATTTGCAGAGTGTATTCAGCCTAATTTGTCTTAAAAGGGATTCAACATATAGGAATATATATATATATAAATAAATATATATTGTTTTCTGCACCCAGTGGAGATGCAAAGAACAAAATCTATAGTAATTATTTTATGTGTTACAGAATTTGTGTTAAGATTAGGAATCATATGATTGGTTCATTAGGCCCAGGATGTTTTATTAGATCATATGTGAACTAAGAGCTAATAATTACATTTTTGTGATGTGTCTGTCTTATGTCACAAATGATTTATGAATATTTATATTGAGGATTAAAGTATAGTTCACTATTGTGAACAAAAAGTGTTCACACTCAGCCTGTAGTGTTTAGCATAAAGACTGCAGAAACAATTCTATGGAATTGGCTCACAAAATGAATGGTGAGCTTATTCCTGTATTACACCTAACACAGCACTTCAGTTCACTCCACTAGTCTCTTTGCAGTTGCAGTTTTGTCCCTTTCTTACACTTTTTGTATGGCAACATATCATTTATTTTACTCTGGAAATAAATTATTTTTCAGAAAATTTAATCAAACTTGAATCTTTTGTTTATTTATAAAAAGCAGTCAGCGTTGATGTGTTTTACTGAATCAAATCATTTTTGAAAAGCAACACTTAGAAAACTCTTGTAAGAACCCTTGTGGTAATAAAAAGAGGAAACAATGCATTACAAAGATCCATTACACAGGCAGTGAGTGTGCTTATTAATGTCACACATTGGGCTAAGGTGTTGATAAAATCTTCAAACACTGCTAAAGGTAAGCTACTATAATACAGTAATGGAAGCTTTAAAAAAAAACAACGGTTATCAAATGAGAATTTCAAAATGAACGATGAGATTTTATTTTTAATAGAGTTTTTGTTAAAGAAATTTGTGAAGGAAACATTATAAAAAGAAATGTTGCAGTAGGATTTAATATTGATTAATTTAGCTGATTTAATGTATTAAAATTTAGCAGCAAAAATAAATATTCCTATACTGAATTCGAAATGAATGTTTATTTTTTTAATCTATGATTCCCAGTATATGATAAATAGACCTGAGCCATATCATGAGAAACATTCCCATATTGTGCTTGTGTCACTTGAATTCAGAGTGTGGCTGTTGTCTGGTAATCTGCTTTTTGACCCCAAAAGGTCAAAAAGTGCTTTCTACTTAGTATTGAACCATTTCCTGAAGCCAGTTGGTGCGGCTTTCAACTTTAGCGCCTGTCATTTTGTTATTAACTGAGTCTTTGCCTTTCTAGCCATGCTTTGACCCATTGGTATAGTAGTTTCCTGTTGTCTTCCATACATTTCTGGTACTGTTTTCCCTGTTAACACAATTGATGTCATTTTAGCTGAGCAGACTCTCTTAAGTCTTCCCCTCTGGAATCAACTTTTTAGTCAAAGTTTGCTGTTCATCTGGATAATGTCTGGAGAAACGCACCATAACCATGTACAACATTGGCAGGCTTCATCCTTAAATAAGGGACACATGTTTGATACCAGTCGTGTTTTTTTCATAGAATGAATGCCCTCACTGATTAACTTCACAGTGCTAACAACTCCCTTTCAATCTGGTTAATGACATTTGACTGCTATTACTCTGAGCGTGGAGCAAACATGTTCTCTCAAACATACATAGATGTGTGGATGTTTGAGAGAAATACCGACAAACCAGATATAAAAGTTTGATTTGTTTTGCAGGTAATCACATTCTAAAGATATTTACAGAGGTTACTCAGCAGGTGAACAGCAGTGGTGAAAGCCAGCTGCCTGCAGCTGATCGGACACTGTGGTGAGCAGAGTCAAAGGACATGTTGGTGTTTGTTAGCATGCTGACTCGCTACACCGTGTTTGGACACTTTATGTGCACTGAATCTCAAGATTTGTCTGTGAATGTTTAACTTAAATTTTTAAAGGAATGACATCCCTGAAGCCATCCCCAAATATTACACAGCAAAATCTAAGCTATTCCTAGGCAGGGCTTGTAGTCACTGATGTTTACAAGAATATGATCAAGGTGACGAAGTGAAATACAAAAAAAAATGCGACTGAAGTAAAACTACCACATCAACTAATAATCAGTATATGTCATTTATTCATGCATCTAAAGGAGAAGACTCTTGTTAAAACATCTTGTAATAGTTACTATAATTTCTGGGACTTTCCGAGTGTAAATAGAAGATGCTTTAAAGTGCAGTGTGATTCCATTCGTATTTATGTCTGTTTTGTCCTCTGCAGCTTGTAAAGTCTAATTATAGACCAATGACACTCTTCATGAAGACAAAAGAAGCAACTCCAGTCTGCTGACAATACTCTGCAATGCGAACACACAGAATGCAGCTTTGATGTGTCCTTGTTGAAAGTCAAAAATGCACAAAATAAATCCACCAGTCGACACAGAAACAGCTGCAGGCACGGCTCGAAAGCTGTCAATTAACCTAAAGAGTGCTTTATTGGGATAAATTGTGACACAAACAGAGCAGGAGAATACGAAGCAGTAAATCGACTCGGGTCCATCGACTGCTGTCTCGCGGGTGCCAATTGTTTGTCTCCACGTTTCAGCGACTGTTAACCAAAAATAGCTGCTGACAAATGAGAATTTAATGTCCTTCACACAAATCAGAAACTTTAAAGAGGATACAAATGTGAGCTGCAAATTTAGGCAAAATTCTAAAAGCGAGTTGACACAAATTTACATATAATTCATGAGAGGGATGATAGTTTCAGATTTTCTCACCTGGGTACAGCTCATTATGTGTCTTGCCATCTGCACTTTTCAGTTTATGTAAATCAGACCTTTACCCCCCTGCCTGCTCCATTGAACTCATCAGATAATGTATGCATGGATTGTGAAAGCAGGGAACACTGTCACTGCAGATTTGTTTTGACCAAAATGTATTCATTTTCCTTGAATAAACATGGACAAATGTCTGCCATGTGTCTATGTAAATATGGTTTTAGGATGAGACAGACCAATGGCGTTAACAGGGATGCTGTCAATATTGAAAGATACTGTTCCAAGATTTTTGATCTACTTCTAAACACAATTTGCTCTCCACCACAATAATTACTACTCTGCATTAGATGGTTAATTATATTGACTATAATTAGTCAATGTAGTAATATATTGAGGTCAGGCAGATTCATTTTGCATGGCTAAATGAAAACTTTAGCTAAACAGTTAGCTAAATTTTAGCTTAACATCAAATGTTTTGTTATTTAACTTTAAGTGAAACAATCACAGTCACTGACACAGTTGCATAAGATTTTCGACCTCTTATGCAAAAAGCTGGAGGTGTGAATGGAGATGTTTATTTATCTGCTTGTATTTTTTCTTTCTTTTTTTTTTGGTCCGTCCTCTGCACCTTTAAGGCTGCATGTGGTCTCGCAGCTCCGGCTGAGAGCTGTGTAGGTGCACGCTTTCAAAGTTTCACTGGGGGAATTGAGACAACGGGAGACTGCAGCGGCACATCGCCCCGTCGGGAGACAGAAGCGCAACCAACATCCGAGGAGGAAGAGGAGGATCGGAGGAGAGAGAAGGACCACGTCTCACTCAGGGGAGTGTCCGATAAGAACAAAGAGAGAGAGAGAAAGGGAAAAAATATGACAGAGCGAGTCCTGGGTTAACAGATGGGAACTAAGAGGAGGTGGATGTAACGCGGAGCTCGCTGGAAGGAAGGGAGGAAAGAAGGAGGAGAGGAAGAGGGACTCCCGGGCCGGCGGCTGCAGCCCACCACCCTTCAGCCATGCCGCCTGTATTCCGCTCTCTGCTGTTCGGCTTTCTAGCGCTGCTGGTTGTGCTTTTGATAATTGATGATATTGCAGAAGTGGAAAAAGAAAGCGCGTAAGTAGCCCAGCGTAATTCATCCAATCAGTGTATCCCCGCTCTCTGGGTGCCTATTGTTTGCAGCCCGGCAGGTTAGATCTAATCTATCTGGGGTGCATGGAGGAAGAATCAATGAGGGGAGAAAAGCGATGGGGGGAGGAAAAGATGGGGGTGGTTGGGGTAACAACACTCACAAAGCGAGTTACTTTCATGAACTGATTGAAGTTTGGAGTTAAATTTTGAGCCCCCCCCCCAGATTTGTAACAGTGGTGTGCAGCTGCTCCTACAGCAGCCCGCCTGCTTGCCTGTCTGCTTGTCCGGGTCTCCAAGGATTTGGCTATTTGTCTTGCAGCATGCGGGATGTAGGATACATTTCCACTGTATGAGTGTGCATAGAGGCTTTGAAATTGAGAAACTGCATGTGTGGGTGTGCGCGTGCGTGCGTGCGTGTGTGTGTGTGTGTGTGTGTGTGTGTGTGTGTGTGTGTGTGTGTGTGTGTGTGTGTGTGTGTGTGTGTGTGTGTGTGTGCGAGAGAGACATTGAACAGGAAGGAAAACCAGACTGCAAACATATAAAAAACGTTTTCTTATTTTATTTTCAGTCAGATTTTGAAATTCTGAGCAGTGCAGTAGAATCACTCCAGATCACATCCATGTTTCCCCCCCATGCACTTGACCTGCAAGAAATCTTTTTTTATTTATTTATTTATTTTGGTGGTCATAAATAATAATAATAATAATAATAATAATAATAATAATAATAATAATAATAATAATAATAATAATAATAATAATAAATTATTTATCCCTTTTGCTTTTTGTGTGACACTTTCTATTCCTCACATTTTCTTTTCCCTTTAGCAAGAGCATTTCTTGTTTATAACTTAGTTACCCGGCTGTGGCTCATTTTGTAATGAGGTCACATTGGTCTGTAATTCACTGAGGGAGAAGAACCAGAACCAACTCTGCATAAATGCAGTTTAATAGTAGATCGTTTATAGGCCACCAGGACTGGAAAAACGATCAGGGACTTCATCACTCCTGCATTTAGACTGATTCTGTCAGATTGACATGAACTTGTCAGATGTGATCAAGGTCATGGTTTTTCAGAAGTGCCTGATGGTGGAAAACCTGAGTGCACATGCTGCATATTTACAGTAAATGCATGATGGAGGAGGTGTTTAGGGTCTCTGGAGAAAGCCTGCTCACTTCCCTGCAAAAAGAAAACCTCCCCTCAACTTTAATAAGGTTCCATTAAGGCCAGATTTCTCCTTATTACATCAGCAAATGGGCTCACAGTGGGTTTCTCAAAGTGAAATGAAACCCAGAAGAGTTCTTTTCACCTTCACTCTCACTTCAGAAGCAGCAAATGCTGAATCCAGTCAAGACCTTGGATGTAAAAGTGTGAATATGAGCTGCCTGGAGTGAATTGTTATTCAGTCTGAATCTCTTTCCCACCCTCAGAAAAATTGGGCTCACGAAGAAAACCAACGTTCACCAGCTAGTTCCGAAACCTCACAGGTCAGAAATCTTATCTTTTTACATGTAATAAGTCATATTCAAGAGCATCTCCCATGTACTGATTTTACTAAGTAATTTCCAAAAAAGAAAAGGAAAAAAATCCTACATAGGTTCATTTCAGTGTCATATTTCAAGTACTTATTTCTCTTTGCTTGAATGATGATGACTTACAACCAATGAAAACTCAAAATGTTGTTTCTTGGGAAATTTGAAGGTTATATAAGGTCAATAAAATAGTTTTTTGTGCAGAAACATGGTATAGCTAAAAGAAAGTCAGGGTGAAAACTGACCAGCACCCACCGCAATGAAAGTTAAGCCAGAAAAGTTCATTGCCAAAGAAGCTGACTACGTGTCAGCATACCAGTGAAAGTTTAGTGGAAGGTAAAACGTATGGTAGAAAAGGTGTACAAGCAGCAGCGATAACTGCAAGCTTGAGAGGATTGTAAAGCAAAGTCAACTCATGTGTTCAGGATATATTCACAAAGCAAGAACTGTAGTTGGAGAGATAGAGACACACAGACATATCCAGAACATGGGCCACAATTATTACATTATTTGCATTACTGAACCACAGACAACAAAACATCATTTGCTGTCCCATTTCCCATTTACCTAGTTTGATATATTTAAATTTTATGAGAAACATTTATTTAATTTTATGAGAAACAGAATTTTAGATTTTCATTCACTATGAATGATACCCACCAAAACAAGAGCAAATTAAAGCTTAAAATATGCGTTTCTCTTTTTGAACTGACTTAAATGGTTTAACTTTTAAATGATATTCTAGATTATTGAACTGCAGATGCCCACATACCTGTAGACCCAAATGGTCTGTGTGTGTGTGTGACGTTTAAGAGTTCTTTGCAGCCTTGATAACACAGTGAGTCATTGACAGTGGGTGTGTTGTAACTTTTTAAGGCAGCTGATAAAAATATCCAGCTATGTGTCACACAGCACTGTCAATGAGATACATCTGTAGGAAGAATAATGCTGAATAAACTTTGGAGTGTTTCATTCAGCAACACTTCAGTTTTGAATGTGTTAGAAACGTAAACTGACTGCTATCAATATCCAGACATATTAAGACGATAAGTGGTAGAAATTCCAAGAATAAACTGAACAAATCTGCTTGAACTTTACTAATCTCCTCAAAGGAGCTAAAAGAAAATTCTCAAATGCTTATTTGAAAAAAAAACAAAAAAAACATACCGCATACCAGATATCCTGTGGTCTATTTTAAACAAAACTATGACTAAGGCTACTCATGGCACAACAGGAGAGAAAGAGCCTCTCTTTCTCTCCTGAAAAAGAGAGGCTATATTGGGTAATATATTAACCCAATATTTTGGGTTAATATTTCTATATTCTCTAAAAGCTATAAAACTAAAACAAGATAGAAATTTCAAGAAAATACAGGGTATGCAAAAATATATTTTATCAATATTTAATGTTTTGTCCAACATGAAGACCTGTTTTGTTCCTGTGACAATAAAGAACAGCTGCATAATTTGTACAGAATAACCAGACTCAGTTATCAGACTTTTAAAGGTCATTGTTTTCCTTTCTTTCTTTAACTTAGAAAGGCGGCAGCACACACAGATCCGACTGCGATAACAACAATTGCCAAATATCCTCATCCTCCAACCTGTAACGACACCACCAAACACCCGTCAAACAGTTGGGCCTTTAACAAGACGCTCTCCAACCTCATCAGGTAGGTTCTGATCCCTCGTCACGACTTTCCTCTTCAAGGTCCGCTGAGACTAGTCTTTTAAGGAAGGCCCTGTTTTCTCCTATTCGCAGAAAGAATATTCTCAGATTCCTCGACCCAGAGAGAGACATCTCAATTCTAAAGGGCACGCTGAAGCCAGGAGACATCATCCACTATGTGTTTGATCGTCAAAGCACCACAAACATCTCGGAGAATCTCTATCGTCTGTTGCCAACCGCATCGCCGATGAAAAACCAGTATCACAGGCGCTGCGCCATCGTGGGGAATTCTGGGATCCTGCTGAACAGCAGCTGCGGACCAGAAATCGACTCTCATGATTTTGTTATCAGGTGGGTAGATTGTGTTTTTAAGCTAAAACTGCATTAACTGAAATGTATTAACCCAAATGCTCAAATATGGATAAAATAGACTTGTTAAACAGTTTTCAGTCCTCCAGTAGCATGATGTACTTCTCGGGGAAACTCTTATGACTCTTTCCTGCTTCTTGCTCTGATTTCCAAATGGGGCTGTGTTTGTGAAGCCATCAGCCCAGGGGTGGGCAACTCCAGGCCTGGCGGGCCGGACTCCTGCTACTTTTAGATGCATCTCGACTTCAACACACCTGAGTCAAACAATGAGATCATTAGCAGGACTGCACTTAGGAGGTGATTCAGCTATTGGATTCAAGTGTGCTGGACCAGGGAGACATCTAAGAGTTGCAGGACACCGGCCCTCGAGTACTAGGATTGTCCACCCCTGCATCAGCCTGTTCTGTGTTTGTGTGATTTATGTATCACCATTTCCAGCTGGCTCTGGAAGAAAAATACACCCGTTTTCAGCCTTGCTGCGATAGCAGATACAAAAAAATGTGATTCTGGACAGAGTTAGATCGGATCTAACGGAACATGCGGAGGTAGCGAAAAACTCCCTCTCATAAATCAGCCACTTTTAAAGATGGTGCATAAATAGAGAAGCAAGCAGAATGACTGTTTCAGATTCTGTGTGCACGTTTTCTGTGTGTAGACACGGGCTCTGCTCCCTATATATGCATGCTGATGTGGAGGGGTCATGGTTACTTTCCAGATGCATGATAATAATATCAAATCTCTGTGATAATCACTGGCTGAAAGCAGCGAACAGGAAACGTGTCATTTTGAAGAGCTAAGGAATTTGGTTTGGCACTCACACATGAGATGAGAAGATAATGTCTCAGCTATATATAGGTCTCTGCCTTCGCTTGGTTTCTATACAAAGTAGGTTGATGGCGTTTGAGGTATCAGGTACAGAGCAGCAACAGTGTTTGCATACCAATTTCTCACTCAACAAGATACCTGGTTGAATATTAAGCAGGCTTGAAACAGTACAAGACTACCTAAATGTCTTCTGTTAAAAGTAATTTTATTTATTTAAAATCTCTTGTTTTTGAATATTTATGCATAATTCTTAATGCTTTTCCTACATGTTATGTTTTACAATTGCTAAATTGTAGTGTAAGAAGATGAAAACAGATCATAGATTGGTTAAATTAAAATAAATCAAAATTAAAATATTTGAACTGCGATAAGAAATTGAAAATCTCCATTTTAGGACTGTGAGAGTATTTCCTATGCAAACCCTCCTCAGCCCACAATGGTTAGGGTTACGACTGGATATCGACTAGAGAGTTTTGTGTATTCATCTTGCATAGTTATGGCTAAAGTTACTTCAAAAACCTGCTTGCATTTGCAAAAGCAACTGAATCCTCAAAGCAGGCCCCTCATGAGAAACATTATACAAACCAAGATATGAAACCGTTTTATTTAAATCTAACTAAAAATGATGTGAGTCTGTACGTGTCAATCTGGTCATTTCTGCAGTTTCCTCGCTGTCTGTTGACGTGATGTAACATTTCCCGCTGTCAGATTCAGCTGCACACAGACACGCACAGAAACATTTATGCTCAAATGACTGCCTTGTGTCAGTTTTTGCCACAGTAGGTGTCACCTGGAGCAAATTTTGCTATGATTGCACACCATGGAAATCAAAAGGTGAGAAAAACACCAGCTTCAGAGTTGTGGCTGGCAGATATGACTAATTACATCATTTACCCACTGAGATAATAACCAGTTTAGAGTTCTGGCATTTCCTCAGAGAAGAGGCTAGCTGGTTTGCTCTTCTGGAGCACAAATTGGAGGAAAATGAGCAAAAAAAAAGAAAAAAGACTTCACTATAACCTTGAAAAGCTTTTTGATACTGGTTCCATTTACAGTCATAGAGAATCAGCTTTTTGTTTCTTGTTTTAAGGTGCAACCTGGCCCCTGTGGAGGAGTATTCTCAGGACGTGGGCCGGCGGACCAACCTGGTGACCATGAACCCCTCGGTGGTGCAGCGGGCCTTCCAGGACCTGGTCAGCGACGAGTGGAAGGATCGTTTCCTGCAGCGCCTGCAGAACCTCAGCGGCAGCGTGCTGTGGATCCCGGCCTTCATGGCGAAGGGCGGGGAGGAGCGTGTGGAGTGGGCCCTCCGCCTCATCCTGGTGCATACTGTGGACGTGCGCACGGCGTTCCCGTCGCTGCGTCTGCTCCACGCTGTCCGAGGGTAAGATGAGATGCGAGCACAGCTGCTGCATTTCGCGGGAGCACCTGTGAGCAGCATAATCAGGGGTGTTGGCAAACTCTAATCTGCAGGCCCAGGTGGCTATTTTTAACCTTACAGCTCCTCATCAGAGACAGTCAGCGAGGAAGCAGTCTCTTTTCTTTATCTTGGCTCCAACTCCTCTAGTTATTTTTGTTTCCTATAAAGTCAGTCTTTTGTTTGTCGTTGTTAATGTCCTTGTTGTTCAAAGACGTTTGACATTTGGTGCAGTATGATTATTTTCTGTACCGCTGAAGAAATATATTTTTCCGCTTATGGTGCGTTTTAATCTGGAACTCACAGGCAGTCAGCAGACAAAACCTGTCTTTTGGAACATATTTTTTGCCATCACCACTAATTTAACTCACAAAGATATTCAAATTATTTTCTTATGTCACAACCATAAGCCTACATATATTTTAATGGGATTATATGCAATAGAAAGGTGCAGTATTGTGAAACATAAAGAAAATAATTCATGATTTAAAGTTTTTTTTACATTGAATATCTGAAAACTGTGGCATATTTATGTGTACACCCCCTTCCTTCTCACCACTCTAACAGCTGTGCACCTCCAGCTGGCAAATTCACTCACATACTCAGCACAAACGCACTTATTTCTAAACAAACGCTCACCCACCTCATACACACACCGACATAAATAATCCAAATGGTCAAAGGTCATACAAACAGAGGTTACTATTACAGAACTGAGGTTGAAATGTTGGATGCAGATTTGATTTTGTCTTAAGATCTCAGTTTTATTGTGGCACATGAAGGTGACCAACTTTTCTATGTGGTATACCTGAAATACCTAGACAAGACACATGGGACATTCTCTAAATGTCTAATTCCCCTGAAGCAATAATCTGTTAGATTTAGTGACACCCAGTGGTCAAATAACATATGGCAGCTAACTGAATATCCATCAAATCTGTACTGTTTTTCTATTAAAATCTCCAAAACATCCTCATGAGCCAGAATTTGGATTTTCACAAACAGACATTTTGGCAGACAGCATAATTACAGACCTCCATCAAGATGGAGGACTTTGTCCAACCTATCATGAAAGTCCAGCGTACGGAAAATGCTTTCAGAGTTGCACATTTTCACTTACAACCTCAAAGTCTTGATTAAGAAAAGCTTTAGCTTGAAAGATTCAATCTAGGCAGTCTAAATCAAAGCATAAATACGCGCCTTGCCCTGTAAAAGTTGCGTCAGGTTTTGTGAAATGTGGACTGAAGCACAGCTCCAGTGATTTCCACAGAGGCAAAGCACTCAGATGCTCTGACTTTATCTTGGTGGAAAAAACCAGCAGGATACAGTGGGTCCTGTCGTCACTAGGAGATTGCCAGGCAACTGGCAAGAGATGCGGGATGAAAGCTTTTGACAGATAGACCTCATGTTGTCTGTCCAGTTCACACCGAGGAAGCCAGCAGCAGACAGTTGGCTTTTCACGTTCCTGTTTCATTGAGCTGCAGTTGAAATCCATTTTTCAACCATATTATGTTGGGCATTTATGTGTTGCTTCTAAAAAGATTAGTTTTAACTATGCTTATGTTATTAATAAATTAGTGTTTTTCTGTTAGCAGTAGCTTTTGGAGGGATTAGGATGAACATTTTAAATCCAATTAAGCTTTTCTATTTAATCAATTAATTCATAGCTGCCATTTGAGTGCAGACCCTTTTTTCTACACCTGTTTCCTGGAGAATTGTGAAATGCATTCTTCAGTCTTTCCGGGCTTTAATCAAAAACCCCCTCAGCAATAGTTTTCTTCTGCTCTCGGCTCTTTTATTCAGCAAGACTTTGCTCTGAATCATTCCAGCCTTGTTAAATGCCTAACCTCCTCTGCTGGTCAGTGACCAAATTATGCCATTTTGTCTGCTCCAACTAACTCTCTGTATTGCAAAAGCATAAAAAAAAAAACCACACAAGCCGGGGCTTTCTGCTCCATGCTCTTACAGTGAAATTTTTGCTGCAACATTTGGCCTCCTCACAGCTCAATATTTAAACGAGTTGCTGTTAACTTCACCAAATTGTTCACTAAAAGTTTTCTGAGTTATTATGGTGCAAAAGCAATTAACTACTCTGAATATTAACATTTTAAAATTGTGTGGGGAGACTTCTGGGAGAGATTAAGAGGGCAATGATAGCAACAAGGCTAGACGAATGGGCTTTTTCATTTAAAGAAGGGAAAATGAGGGTAAAGGACATGAGACCTTCTGTCGTTAAAGTTGCTGCCGCAGAGGGAAGGATGTAGAATATCACTATCAGAGTGAAGCTCATCTAATGATGGAATCAGCAGTCATGCAAAACACCTCCAGTGTTAGTTATTTTATAGAGAAAAGAAATGCAAACAAAAAATGTTTGAATTAAAAATGATTACGTGAAATCACCTCAGAATTCCCCTTCAATAACTCACCATCTGCACTAATGAAATTCATTAGGCATTATTTCAGGCTTGTTACTATGACAGTTAAAACAATACACGTCACTTTCCAAAGGTCTGCAATAAACCAGAAAAGCCTTGTCTCGAGTTGCTTTTTTAAAACAAAGTCCCTTTTACATGGCAGACAGAGACCAAAACGGTCTCTATTTTGAGAGCCTGAAGGCTCACTAGCAACAAATTCACACTAGCAGTCAGGGAATCCAGAGGGGAAAACCCAGACTCTTTATGTGAGTGATGTACAAACATTTTACCACTTGAACTAAAACCTTCAAGTTTAATGTGGATGTTTTGTTTAACTGTTTAAATATAAACTAAGCACACAATATTTCAATGGGTCTCTTAGAAAATACTTGCTTTCTGTAACCAAGCTTAAAGAACAAGTGTGCCAAAGTGACTAAAGGTTTGTGGCCCAATTTGTCATGCAAAAAACATTGTTAATGAAAGCTAAATACTTTATGAGGTACATAACAGTGTTTTTATTTAAATGTTTTAATTTGTCTGCAGACATGAAATCACAGATGTTAAAACAACAAGCATTGTGTGTTGGGTTTCATTAGGATTTTTTTTATTTTATTGGAACATCCCTAGTTAATAGGAAAAAATGGCTTAAAATACTATAAGTTTTAGCAGTTTAACCTTTTATCTTTAAGTTTATCGTAACATCCATGGAGCAGTGATTAAAAATATCAAAATGCAAGTTTAGAGACCTTTATGCTAACTTTTAAGCAGATAAGTTAAACTCGAATGAATGCTTCGTTTTTCCTTTACTTCCTGCAACTAACAACCTCTCATGTTAACAGGTACTGGCTCACCAACAATGTTCACATCAAGCGTCCCACCACTGGCCTCCTCATGTACACGATGGCCACTCGCTTCTGTGAGGAGATCCACCTCTACGGCTTCTGGCCATTTCCTCTCGGCCCACAGGGCAGGCCAGTGAAATACCACTACTACGATACTCTAAAGTACGAGTACACATCCAGCTCCAGTCCTCACACCATGCCCCTGGAGTTCAGGACCTTGAGCACTTTGCACAGACAGGGGGCGCTCCGGCTCCACACGGGAAGCTGTGATCTGGACCGAGGAGCACAGAAAGATCTCAGCTGAAGCCATGATTCTGACTGTGCAAAATGTTATTCTTGTTACTGCTTTTTCTGATAAAACTTGAAGGAAGAACTGAATGGGAACACTGTCAATTACAGCCTTTTGTATTGGCTCATTAAGCGTATTTTACCTTTAATGAGATTTCTATGGCAACCGATATCTCTTGGGGGTTTATTTGTGAGCTTCCACGAATGCAGCAGATGGTTTGTGTTTTATACCTGGGGCTACAGGTTTGGAGAAGACACAAAAATGGGCTATTTTCCTGCTGTTTCAAAGAAAATTGACTCTAATTCCGTTTTAAAGTCAACTATTTGTATTGTAACACAGCAGGTACCTGTACACACAGGAAAAATCTGTCACTTGTACCCTGCGGTGCTGAATTTATAAAATACTGTTTGTAAAGGAGACATTTAAAAAAAAATGAAAGCAGAAGCATGATAGAATGACTAAGAGGTCATTTTAATACCAAGTAGTTCATAATCTGATGGGCTCCATTAAATCTATGATCTTAACTCTGGCATGTCCACCGCATGATGAGCAGCTGCTTGGTGGCTCTTGCGATGTCTCGTTGGGCCACAAGATGGAAGCACTAAATAATCAGGGTCAAGAATGTACAAAGTTCCAATCTGAGCTGCTTAATTTCTATCATTCTTAAAGAACCGGAATTACTTTTAATTTCTTTTTTGTGCTTTTCTAACTTCACATAAAGCACCTTAAATTCCAGTGATCCCCAGTGAACTGGAGCCAACATTTGATGAGGTTGCCTTGAGAACCAAATGACTGAATGGAAGCATGCGGTGTTTTGTGTACCTCCCGTGAGGATAAAGTAGCAGTGTGCCAGCTGTTCACATATGAATGTTTGCTCAGCCAACACTAAACTCATTTTGCAGAGTTTCCTCGAAGTTTCTGCACTGGACATGTGAGATATGTGAGTACAGGAAGTTGTTTGCTGTTAGGAAGGAGAGCTTAGCATTTTAAAAATGAATGTATCAGTGACTTTCTTACAGTAAGTGAATTACAAGAATGTGCTTTAAATGAATCTGTAACTGAAGATGTTCAGTGCAATAACCCTCAAACAAGGTAGAGCATTGTGATCTTGAGGTAGTGTTTTTTTTAAATAGGGATGTGACTTTTTCTTGTATAGGGACTTTTGATTAATATTATACCAGTATTTATAGAGAATGATAGATTTATTAGCATATTTAATTGTAGCTGACACTGTTCTGTGCCTATAATCAAAAAATGCCAATGCATTAAAAGGACCACCTACCTACATATTTGTAAATACAAAGTTTCAGGATTCATGACAAAAAAAGGTCTTGCATACAGCTTTGGCCAGAAGCTAACAGAAACTGATAATCGGCATGAATGTCAGATTATTATTATTTAAACAGTTTTTTTCAGGGTGGAGTGATTATACATCATCCAACAATGATAAAATATAATTAGGTGCACATATTATTTTGGTTATGGATTTTCTCTAATTCATACAAGGTCATAAGTATACATACTGGCTCAAATATATGTATATACACCCACTATTATATCAATAAAAGCCCACCAATCTGAAAACCCAAGAAGGTATAGAATGACTAAATTCCTTTTTTAGCCATCAGGAAACTTCTACAGTAGCTTAGCAGAAAGAAGAATTTGTTTATCTAACAAATTCTGAATTGTTCGATAAACAATTTGGAATTGTTTATCTAAATCTAATCAAGTCTAAAATAAGTTACATTTTAAATCAATTAATTGGCTGAAGTTTAAGTCATCCAATAAGCTTAATTTTTATTAAGCTGGTGGTGCTTTATTTATTCCAATACCAGTTTTGATGTGTTTGTGTTTTATACCTGGGACTACAGGTTTGGAGAAGACACAAAAATGGGCTATTTTCCTGCTGTTTCAAAGAAAAATGACTGTAATTCCATTTTAAAGTCAACTATTTGTATTGTAACACAGCAGGTACCTGTAGACACAGGAAAAATCTGTCACTTGTACCCTGCGGTGCTGAATTTATAAAATACTGTTTGTAAAGGAGACATTTTTTAAAAAATGAAAGCAGAGGCATGATAGGATGACTAAGAGGTCATTTTAATACCAAGTAGTTCATAATCTGATGGGCTCCATTAAATCTGTGACACTGTAGTAGTCGGGTACATGACCTTCATGTTCAAGTTTTTACCACTTATAGTTGGTGAGTTAACGTTAAATGTCCCTTATTCTGATTGAAGAGAATTCACAGTAAATTTGTGTGTAAAAGTTATTTTTTTTAGACCTTATCAAAATTGTGTTGTATAAATGTTTCACCCTGCAAAAAGAGCTCTTTAAATAAATAATTAATAGTCCAGAATTAATGGAAATCAAGATCAATGTGAGTGATGTACACTCCCCACTGCATCTATAATCGTCTTGAGATTTCTATAAAGAAGAAAACAGTCTGTATACACACAAATACGCAAAAAAGTTCCGACTTGAGGGCTGACATGTTCTTTACGTCACTAAGTATTTATTGTACTGGCTGTTAAGCCAACAAAACATTTTGTGGCTTGATTAATACTTTTGTACTTCCCCTGATGTTCCGCTTCAGCAAAAGGTTTCTGGAAGCTGTTTTTTGTATTCCTGGTAATCAACTTGTGTATTTTGCTTCAACAAAAATGCTCCCATTAAAAAGAATTAGCGGAAGCATCTGAAATATTCCAGGGCCTTCTCTGCAGCCCAACAAGATGCCTCTTATGCGCTCGCAGTCATGTGACTTTTCTCTGTTAAAAAACAAACAAACTGTTTTTTAGAGGGGTTTTTTGACGAGATGCGACTGCTCGCTCGCATGTTGGCCTTATTACCCCACCAATTAAGTTAAGAATAGACATGAAAGTTGCGCCAGAGACGTCAGTAGACTGGAGCAATGAAAGGTTTATTTGTGAGAGGCTGTCTGAGGTTGGCAAATATAGAAACATTCTGTAACCAATGCTATTAGGGTTAATTAACCCAGAATCTGCAGCTTGCCACAGTTTGAACACTTTCTAACATGTTGCTCTTCCTTGAATGATGTGGAGATTCTGTTTTGTTACTTTTTCCATCATGTACAGTGTCTGTCATTTTGTATTACTGTCTGAATCTCAGCAAATATTATATTTTGCATGGTTGTCCTGCCTCGCATTTTAATCTTTGTAATCTATTTAGTAGGACTCATGGACAGTGGAACTGCTCAGTTGTGACAGTGTGAATGTAACAAAAGATCCAGACTAGGAAATATTCGAGCCTCTCCCTTTAAAGAGTCAACACTTCAAAAAGGGTTTTATTCCAGGAGTGTTGTAAAGACATGGAAACTGAGGAAACAGACCGGTTTATACACAACATCTGTGTCCAACTTGTTTTCCAGAAACTTATAAAACTATTTAAACAGCTTTTTTAAAAGTCTTCACAGCCACAACTGATTTGTTTTAACAAGAGTAACTTTGTGTAGCAGATGACTCAAAACTAATAAATGTCTATAATTAAGATCTCTGCATGAGGAGGATTTTTCCACAATTTTACACACATGATATATATGAAAAAGAAAAGATTACGTGACAATAGCAATGGTACAAGCCTGAGAGACATTTAGCTGTTCGCCAGATTTCTGGTTATAGAGGAAAAGAGTATGATTCCAAACTAAAAAAAAGTACCAACATATGAGGTGGTCATGCACATTGTTGGAAAACAAAAAATGATAATATCCATTTTACAAAAGATAGACTAAAGAAGACATTAAGAATAGTTCTGCATACATTTTTGCTCCTATGTGGATTAAGACAGATTAAATTTTCTCTGAACATGACAACAATTTTCTTGAAGGAAAAGTAAATAAGATTAGAGTTGGTCTAAGCAGAATTTGATTTAGGCCCCTCATTCCAGTTCACTTTATTTAAGTAAATAAATTGCAGAAGAAGGAACAGCAACATTAAACTTTGACTTAAGATAATCATCAAACTACTATTTTTCTTTATGTAATTATTTCAATCCTGAAGAAATGTAGCTTCAAAAATTAGCTTTTTTTTCAACTCTCAAAAGGTTTTAGCATTTAAACCAAGGCTTCATCCAAATAAAACATTTGTTTAGATCAAAGAATTTTGTCAAAGTCAAGTTGAGGGCTTTGTTGTTGCCAATCGAAAGAGCAGTGGGAAACCTGCTGTGATGCTGTAGCTTCTACTACCAGTATAAACCGAACTAAAGGCATTCCCCTCCATTTGAAGCATTCAAACACTAAATATATGTTGGCAATTAGAAGTTGTACCCTCCAACCAAACAGTTTATACCTGCAATTTTTACTACATCTCATATGCATGGCAGCCATATTGGATATAGCATATCTAGTTTTGAGATCAATTTTCACTTTAGAGGGCCCTCTACTGGTTTGGGAGCAGCTAAGCAGAAGCTGAGTCTCCATTGTCAAAGGCTGGCTCTGGTGTTCTTTCCATTAGACCAAAATGCTGAAGTCTTCTAATTATGTTAGACTTGAAATGTTGGTGGCTGCGTGGTGTGCTATCAAGTAACAGCTTGAATTAAAACAGAAGGTCACCTACACTCACGTCAGCTGTAGAAGCGTATCCAGAGTCAGTCTTGTTGAATATATTTGCAAAGGCTTTTGGTAGATTTTGCACATTTGGATTAAATTTATACAAGGATTTTAGCTCGGGGAGGTTAATTATTAAAGGTGTATTTTTGTTTCTATAAACATTTTGGATAAATGGAAATTTTATGAGCAAGTGTAGCTAGCAGCTTCAGCTGGTTTGTGTTTCTGTAAGCTGTAACTGTTCAAACAGCACATTAATTATGGACAAGAACAAACCCATCACATTAAACTCAAGTAATAGCTTTCAAAGGAGGGAGACGCTTCATTTTTGACCATATTTTTGCAGCAACCTTTATAATTATCAGTAAAGCCTTAAAACGAAGTCAAATTTTCTTGCAGTAGCATAATCTCAAACCCATTGAGGCAACAAAAATAAAAACATCTTGTAGGAATTTGTCCACTTACAAAAATCAAAACCCATTTGCCTGATTTGAAACGTATGCTGTCTTATCTTTCTCGTCATGAGGAAAATTAAACCCATGTTCCGTCATATTTACACCCACATGAAGCTTAAGGTTTCTGATAACCATTTAAATTTCCACTCTGATTAATTTGAAGTCACATATGGCACAAGACCCATTTTAAAAAAGGGCGATTAAAGCAGATTGGCTTTAATCGTGTGCCTTGCGTGATGTCTCTGACCCAAATGCATAAAGAAGAATTAGCAGCTTTTTATTTTGTGAAATTCAAAATGCAAGGCAGAGCCATAGCTATTCTGTAGTGCTATGAATTTTACTCTCAGTACATTTAACTTTTGTTTCTTCTAAATTATTAAAGTATACTCAAACTAAAGAATTTTAGTTTGAATTTTTATTTTCTAAAGTGAGATTATACTACTGCAGTACAAGATACAATCATCTTCAGGTTCTTTTTTTGTTTTTGTTGTTTTGCATGATTGACACTAACAGGAGTGGAGAGAACCTTTATTGCAATCTTATGCTAAACATGACAGATTTTAGGATCCTGAAGAAAGCCTCATCTTGTTTTGGCTCTGTAACACTGGCGACATGTTGTCATGGTATTTAATCGCTGAACCTGCTGCATTTCCCGCACACTTTATGACAACGTACTCCATTCACATTCATAGCAAACAGATTTAAAGAGACATCCTGAGAGTATTCTTAGGTCAAAATTGACAACACTGACTGACATCAGCTTGATAGCAGCAAAATAAAACTGAATCTGAAACAACACAAACACTGCAGACAGAAAAGTTAGTAAGCCTTTAACAGTACATATGCACAATAAAGTGATTAGTTGGTATAAATAAATGTGATACTAAAACTCACAAGATTCTTATGAGGTTCATAGACAAAGCAACTATCCTTCATTATACTTTGTGCTTCTGATCTTTTTAAAACCTTCACTAATAATTAATAAACTTTTTCTCCAGTTAAGACATGAGGAAAAACTTTGGTTCCTTCGACCTCCACCTTAGTTTAACATATCGTAGTTTAGGTTTAAAAAGTTCGTCCAAGGATTAAATTCAAAATTAAAAATTTTGTTTGTCCAGACCACTTAAAGTTTGGTGGATATGTGACGCGTCTTATTTTAGAAACTCTGAGCAAGTTATCTAGATAGTGCGATGGAATCTTTGCACAACAGCAGACAAATGGCGTCTGTTCATTTTCAACGTAGGTAAAACACGAGTGGAAATCGCTGACGTGACGACACTTGGATGACAAAATCGCTGAAGTTTAGTTGAGGTGGGGGGAAAAAAGGAGTTACCAAAACAACAGTTGTCCCACATGGGATTCACCTGAAATGAGAGGAGAAACTGTTCTTAGTCTGAGAAGTTTGATTCATTATAACACATGAACACATGATGAGAAGGACGGAGGCTCCCGTCTGATTTGAAAGTCAGGAATGTCAGGTAAACAGGACGTCATATCTTCCTTTAAGGAAGTGAATTTGTGTCTAGCTCAGGAACAATTGGAAGCACGGAAGGGTGAAACCTAAAGTCAACAGAAGAGCTGAACTACAAATTATAAAGAAGCATGTTTATTTGAGTGCATGTTAAAAAGCGCTGACTTTAATGGTTATCGGGGATTATATTACTTTTCCAAACGTCCTCTGCATAATTAAAATGATCCAGATTAACAAAGGAGGCAGTAGAAGTGTTTCAGTATGCCAGGAATTTTATCTGCAAACTTTCATAGTCAAAGAAGAAGTACGAGTTGCTTTACATGTAGGCAAACTCCACTTTATACAGTGATAACACAACAAGAAAACTATTAGTAAAAAGTAAGTAAGTGCAAACAGTAATACAACTTCAATTTATTCTAGGTTTGTCTTCAGGTTTACTTTGTAGGAGGAGCATGATGTGTTTTTTTTGAGGACATTCTCACATTTCTGTTGGGGGAAAAAAAGATCATGGCTTCTAAAATTCCTCAGTTGTGACCAACTTTCCTTTCATTGTTTATTTGTTTATTTAAATCAGCAGAACAACTCACTCAGCTTTGCATGGCTTCAGAAAATTGCTAATTTGTACTTACTGAAACTCGGAGTGTGCATTTAAAAGCTAGAGAATTTTTCTGTTTAGTTTTTTTTAATGTTGAAACAATGCATGCATCCTATCATCTGAACGGAACCGACCTGTATTTCACATCAAAGAGGGTCGAGTCGTCTTCGTCGTCATTCTCCTCGTTCAGAGGGGCCATCTCCACCCGCTCCGCCGGTGTGGTAATGATGTCGTATTTTCTCGTTTTCCTGATTTTTCGGCCAGACCTATGTGACAGAAAACATATGAGAGGACTAACTTAGAGCACTAAATTTAGTCAGAGCTTCTGTTTATATAAAACCAGATAATCACCTCCTTACCCAACCATACAGTTTCCTAAGCCGGCGTTAGGAAATTGTAGTAGCAAGTAATGACCAAAATAATGTACACATTTTTTTTTTTTTTATCGGCACATCAATTTTTAGAGGGTTACAGTTTTAAAACTGCTTAAAATTTGCTTCTTCCTGTTCCGTGAATCATTTAGACTTAAAACTTTAGAGTTGTCTGTATGTTTTAGTATCTCTGGTGTTTATCTCAGATTTTTTTTGTTTGTTTACTTATAGTATCATCACCTTTATTGTGTCTTTATGAGAGTTTATCTGTTTTAAACCTCTGCAGAGCTCTTTGTCTTACACTCATCGGAAAGTCCAAATTAAGTTTGGTTGACTGACTGATTAAAGAAAACTGTCTGCTACAGGATCTAACCAGCTTAATATCAGTCTTGTTATATTATTATCTTATGATATTATTCTTGAGTTACTTTATAAAGTGCAGAACCACACAAATCTATATTATCTGCAATATGAAATAGGAAATTATTACTATTCAATGTTTATTACATATTTTTGTTCATTTGTATGTAAAGAAAAAACTATTTATTGATTGCATTATTATACTGTAACTTTAATTACCAATTTTATGTTGTGTTATATTACTTTAGAATAGTTTTTCCTTCGTTACTGTTTAAATAATACAGTGCAAATATCCTAATGACTAAAAAAGTACACATGAATTTGCAAGAGCTGCATGTTAGCAGCTCTTCTCTATTACATGACAAACAGATCTCTGTCATGCTTTTCTTTTGATTTAACAATTGATTTAAAAATCCTTCGTTCCTCATCTACATTATATCCCAGAGGATATAAAACAGCCACAATAATACCAGGTATATCACAGTGAAAGCAATCACTCTAAGCCTCAGGAATGGCTTGGGAGAAGCCTACCTTATCACTTTGATGACCAGGCATGTGATGAGGGCAGCTGTCAACACACAGATGAAAATAACGACGTTTTTCAGAGTTGGCAGGTAAGTCATCAGAGGTGAGATCCGGGATCCCACGGCACCGTGCGTGGCGTTTTTACTCGTCGGTTCATCGTGGCCGAGGATGATGGACGTGGATGTTGAATTCTGCGTCGCAGATGAAGAATTCAGCGGTTCTCCACTGATCAGACAGAGAGCCGCCGCAATAAAAGTTAAAGCAAGACTGTGCGTCACAAACATGCTGCCGAAATGATTAATATTTATATGGGTATCAGAGGCTTCAATAGTTTGTTTGTTTTTCCCCAAACAGCAGCTGCTACATTATACAGTCATCAGATATCTATATACACCAAAACGCGCAAGGTGAGACGCAAAAATCCATTTGTGCGCAGGTCCTGGCTTCTCTTTAAGTCGTAACTTGCATGAGCTTCGGGAAGGTGTCTTCCTATAGGTGAGTTATTGCAAATCCCTTCCCGAACTGCGAGTAGAGGTGAGGGGATTATCCGCCTCCGGAAGAGCTCTGCGGGCTGGCCCTCTGCTCCCGGTGCTGAAGAGGAGAGTTATGTGGGCTGGCGCTGCCTTCAAGTTGGTCACGTACATCCCCACTCCTGCTGAGCTGTTGCCACACAGAGCAGAGTTTTGGTTGATTTAAAGCCTAAAACAACAAATAACACTTGGACATTTCTACATTTACACAAGGCTGAATGCTTTTAAGAAAACATTTCTTAAAATATTACCTGGATTTTCCCATTTTGGATCAAACCTGATACAATGATACACTAATTCATTATTTTCTAACTTTTCCCACTTCAAATGTTCTTTCAAGCTTAAAATACTCAAACTACAACAAAACTTTTTTTTAAACTATTGGTATAAGTATTATTCACCTGCAGATGAGAACCTGAAATAGAGCTGTTGTCATGTCTTTCAAAGCAGTTGATGCTGATACAAACCAAGAGATTATTGTTTGGTTTTTGCTCTTTCCCTGTCATCTTGCTTTATGTGTGGTGACAAGGTAAATATTTAGTCTTCAACAAGCCGTAATTTCTGGTTGATAAAATAAACAGGCCTCTGCATATATATATATATATATATATATATATATATATATATATATATATATATATATATATATATATATATATATATATATATATATATATATATATATATATATATATATATATATATATATATATATATATATATATATATATATATATATTATTATTATTATTATTATTTTTTATATATATATATATAAAGGTTGACGGGAGTTTTACAAATTTCCGACAGCATCTGAATGCACCAACAGTGTAACCATTAGGGAGCAGAGAACAACACTGCTTCCCAGGGAAGACTTTCAGTTCACGATAGTGAAATCCTTTTATTAAATTAGAGGAAATCATAGACCGGTGTCTACAAAAGACCCATAAAGGTCTAATAATTGACCTGCGTCTATTGTTAAACAGAGCCAGAGGAGACATATTTTGTATTTATTACACTTACACTTGCATCACACTTTTTGATAACGTTCCCGTTAAAATTAACCGTCTCAGCTTGTTGGATAAGATGTTTTGTCTTATCCAAACTATCTGTGCAATTTTCAGATTAGCGTAATATGCTTCTTGCTTAAATCCAAATTATCAAGTTCTATTTGGAACGCTATATATTCCAAATAGAGTTTATTTTCTAACCAAGGCCACCAGGTGGCAGCACAAAATAATAATGCAACCAGCATTTCCTGTATACAGTACATGGACTTTGAACATTTATCTAGAAGTTGACCTTCCAAAGCTACAATAATGAAAAATAACAATAAATTCGCTAAATTTTCAGTTTTCTGAAAGGTTTTAATATTATTAATTCTTTAGATTTTAGAATAACACTCCTGCACATGTGCACATCCATCCACTTAGACAATGGTTCCTTTTTATTTTATTTTTTTTTATAAAAAGCACTTACTAAATATTAGGATTTCAAAGTACAGTGAATAGATATCAGGTCTACATCACAGTTAATTTGTTTCCAATTAACTGTTTAATAAATAATGACAACATTTCTCCCGATACTACTAAAGGCAGCCCAAAAACCACAAGCAGAGGTACTTCTTACCACAGTTAAAAACCCACTACCTTATGTTAAGCCATTGTGTATTAGCCATTGTCATTTTTGTGGTAATATTTGATTCAGTTTTATCCAATATACACTGATTAACACTATGACTAATAATAGGTGAGGTAAATTATAAGGATCTTTTTATCGCATCACCTGTTAGTGGGCAGGTTATGTAGCCAGAACAAGTGTGAGGATCATAGCATCTCCAAAATTACAGCTCTTTTGTTCTCCACTTGTCAGTACATATCACAAAAAAACTAATGGTGAAAAGAGAGGGTCATGGAGAGTTGGGGGAGGTCAAGGTTACTCATGCATTTTTTTAAATGAAGTACTGTATGGCCTATAGTCATGAGACAAGACGTTAATGCTGCTTCTGACAGAAAGGAGTCAAATTACACACTGTATCACACTTTGTTCCAATTGGTACTGAAGACCCATCATGTTGCTGTCCTTAACCCTGTGCACCACTGAAAGCACTATCAATAGGTGTACAAGCATCAGAACTAGAGAACAAGGCGATGGAAGAAGGTGAGGTGAAATGATTATTCGCAATTTCTTTTATACCACATGAATAGACAAGTAAGGAAAGAACGTTGGGTGGCAGAAGTAGTGTGATTCTTATAACAAACATCGAATGTTGGTTTGACACATACCTGTGTATTGTTGCAGAACATTCACACCCTTTCACGCAAACAGTATTTCCTGATGACGGTGGCCTGCCCCTTATTTTAAAAAGTAGCTCAATAGTTGTACAAGGGGCACAACCAAAAATATAAGTGGCTGATTTTACCTCCAAAGTTTCCATATCATAATGTAATGAAGCATCACTTGGATGTGAGTCTGATCCATGAAGACCCAAACTAACATCTTGGTGCCATGTCCTACTGTACACTTTCAGAGGTATAAAAGAGTACTAGCCTCAAAAGGTCAGGGGGGTTTACAGACACTACTGAGCAGGTTGTCACAATGCTGTGCCTCATCGGGACGTGTAGCTGGTGGTGTCTTGCTTTGTTCACTTTAGCTGGCTTATACTTGATTGTAAAGGCACCAATCCTGTCACATTGTTTTAGTTGAGTAGTAAAGCCAGTAATAGTTCAGTTCAACATTACTCAGTACATTAAACAACACAGACATTTTGAATTTGTGAATTTTGACACTCTTGTTTTCAATCAGTTTTAAAAATTTAATCTAAAGATGTTTCATGACTTCAATAGCTTGTTGAAAAAAAAAACATTAGTCATGCAAGGTAAGAGTCAAAAAAGTCACCCATTGTTTTGAGAGGGCAAAAAATGTTTGCAGGGTGAAACAATCAAACTAAATGCCCAAGAATGCAAACCTTCCTGTTGTTTTTTGTATTTGCAGTAGGCTATGCAAGGCACGCCCTTTTGCAACAGAGTTCAGAGCTGTAGCAGAGATAAAACGACTGCAGTTCCGCCATTCTTTCCAGGAAAAAAAAAAGTGTTTCCCTGTAAGTAGCAGCATGTGCTGCTGAGCCACGTGAATACCAAGGTTCGCACAGTGGCTGTAAAGTTGAAGTCCAGAAAGTTTAGTCAGATTAAGTCTGTTTCTTCAAAAAAACTGAATGTAGAAGCTTCCACTACATGACTATAACAGCTGCATCAACTGCACAGTAGAAAATGTGTCCATCCAGAAACATCCATCGACATAAAAATGCAGCATAATGTCCCTCGGGACTCATAACCACCCTGAATTAAAATCAAAACATGTTTCTATGACGAAACATTGCTTTACTATCAGGTAGTTAAATTTTAAATCTCCAAAAAAACAATTTCAAATGTTCTTGTAGACAAGTTGGTGAAACCTGAAGTCACTTTACACATACAAGCTCTCAGTTAGTACATAGCAGTGCTCATATAACTAGTGCTGTCGGGATTTGTTCTGATTTTGCAGGGTGTTGCTGTTGCTAAGCTGTGGATCTTTTTAAAGAAATCTTCCACCATCAGGAGCATGCGCTCTGATTCATGAGACTCTCATTGGCCAGCGATGGGGGAGGAGTACATTCCTGGGGCCTTCATAGACTGCTGAACAAAGGCTGCACTGACTGATCAGCCAAAGTTAACCAAGTTTTGGGTTTTTCTTTTTTATAGGACAGTGCAGAGTTTCTCCCTGAAAGGCTAAGATTGATGAAGTCTGACATAACACAAATAGAGAGAATTTTATTCTTTGTGTGATTTATTGGTTTTCTTTATAGCGTACAACTCTAATTCTACTTTCACAGATTATGCACCATCAAATATAAACATGTATTTCAAAACAGCATCTTTAATATTTCCCTAAATAAAATGTTGATGCTGCATCTTCTTCCAAGCACCGGATGGCATCAACAATGCCATCCCAGAGATCTACCAGGAACTGGTATTACATTGGTTTTGAAATCTGTATGGTGGCAAAACTATTAAAAAAATAAAATAAAATAAGGCTCAGGAACACAAGTCAAACTTGTTAACATTTCAGCTTATACAATTCATGCAGTCATGAGACTGAGAAGGAAAATACAACCTGAAACTGGAATAAAGATGTAAAAAAAAAAATCCCAATGTAGTTGGTGGCTTAGTAAATCCTAATTGACATTGTTGTAAAAACAGCTGAATATATAATGCATGGTTTAATTGAAGAGACAAATGTCAGTGTTAAGGTGCATATCTTCATTTGCTCTTTAAAAATCAAAATCTTTCTGGGTCACCACATACCAAAAGGTGTTCTCTCAAAGTTAAATGACTGTGGAAAACCTCATCCTAGATATAACTCAAGTGGGTCACTAATAATAAGCATATATAAGTAAGAAATCTAGTGACAATAGCAAATCTCTCTTTACCTCCAATAAAACAAAGGACATAGTTATGGCCAAGAGGACATGCCCTAACCATACTACCATACTATAGTTGTTAGGGTAATCATACCCTAACAACTATAGGGCTGCAATAGTTTTAAAGAGAGAGAGGAAGATTGACCTAAATCAAAGCATGCAACTTCGCAAACATTTGAATACATTCTACTGCTGCCTCATCTAGAGATTCCTGACTAAATTAATCACTATGTAGGTAGAACTACTATTACCAAAGTAGTAGTCTGGACTGTCCAAGTACCACCCCTTTAAATCCCTGACTGCCCTGGATATCGTTTGCATGGCTATTTCAGGTTCTCTAGCCCTCTTTTTTATTCAGTCAGGAAGAAACAGCACCTAGTTCCTGCATATTCAGTTTGAACAAAGTTACTGAAAGCAAGTTCTGATCAGCCCCAACCAGGTTATTTACTTTGGAACACAGTTTCATGTTCATGTGGAAGGAAGTTTAATCTTTTTATATCTATTAAATGCAAATTTGCACAAGGAGACTGTGTACAAAATCCCATACAGCAGAGTACAAAAAATAATTCTTTTCTGTCTTTTCTTAATTTTCAATTTTGTATCGTCCCATCAAAGTTTTTTTTCCACCTATACATCCATTTTGTACTTATAAACAAAAAATATTTTATAACAATGTACTTAAACAAGTGATATATGGAATTACTTTTTGTCGTAGTAAAATAGTTTTATAATTCTGGGTGAAAAATTGTAATAATTCAATTGGACATTACCATTTGAAAATAACATTTTCACTCTCCCTCCATTTGTTTTAGTTCTGATCCCTATTCAGAAAAAAGGACTGATATCAAACATGAGAGATTATGACCCTCACTCATAAATCATTATGTGTCAATGTGTGTTTTTTACTTTGGCAGGAACAAACTAAGGCATGGTAGGTGTTCGACAACCCACAGAGGACCATACCATTTTATACCTGAAAAATGTTAGAAAGGTATTAAGGTATAAAACGACAAAAACTGCAAAGTTTGAGTGCAAGCCATTTATTTATTTGTGATGAGAATTACCTGGGAAGATCAAAAGAGTAAGAGATAAAGGTAAACCTGGAGTTTGAGTCTAAAAAAGTTACAGTTGGCAACCTTGGGTAAATGCACTGAACATGAGTGAGTTCACTGCGTTTCTGACTTTTTTCAATTCATCAGTCAAATTATTGTACTCGTCCTACATTAAAAATGCAATTAAAATATTGAGTCTCACATATATTTTTTTAACCACAAAACAGTACCACATAAAGCAAAAATTTTAAATATTATGATAAGTAACGTCTTTTGTATGGCATGGGTTCAGAGAATCAGTAAGCACCCATCCAGCCACAAATGAGCAGTGACGTCATTTGCTATAGCGCAAATTCAGATGTGGAAGGTCTCAGAATATCCGAAAATGGGCCAAATTTTTGCTTACTCCTTACAGATTTTATATTTACACCTACGTGAAAAGAAAGTTACACCAAATTTTAATCTATTATACTCTGGTTATGACCAAAAAACACAAATTTGTTGCACTTTAATTCAATACTCTATTATTTTGGTTTATCTTTTCTTTATTGGCCTCTGGTGAGAAAATCAATTTACTCAAACCCAGTTATGCTTAATTTTCTTTTTACAGTTTGAGTGCGAAGAGATTTTTCGACTAAAAAAAATCTAACAAAAAAAAAAAAAAACATATTCGTTGTTATAGGTTTTCATGTTAGTAAGAATGTTTCTAAAGAAAACATTAAACTTGTCAAGAATCATTTAATGCTAGTTCTTCTGGCCTTTCTCCGGTTACTTGGATTGCCCCAGCTGTCTGGATGGGGCTGTAGAGGAAGTGAAGTTTGGCTTACGTTGAGAGGAAAGTGGGCTGAGCCGTTGAAGGATATGATCGCAGAGAGAGGCGGAGAGGAGGACAGACACAGCAGAGAAGCGAGGTGCGAAGGACGGGCAAGATGAAGACGGCGACGGCGCAGCTCAAAAACCCACCAAAACGACGAAAATCTCCACTAAATGCTACGGTGGCGGCGGTAGACGATGGGGGGTAGCCACGGCTGATGAAATTGGTAAGAAACTGCGAGAAATCCTGTATTATTAGCCGTAAAATATGAATCAGGCGCGCATGGCAATATGGTGGAAAGAACGACAGTTAGGCGCAGTGTTGTAAAAATGGCCATGGTGTGTTGTCCGCGAAGAATAGAGAAAACCTTTAACATACTGTAAAAAGCTTACAATTATGTTTTAGTTTACAAATTTTGCATGTTTGCTATCTGTGTTTTGAGCTAACTCGGTTCATGTGTAGAGAAGTGTATTTATTCTTGATGTATTTGGAGTTATTTTAACCTACGCATTTAAAATTTGCTTTGTCCTTGAGAGGGCAAAATACTCTTCTCTGGTTTTACTCGATGAAAACAGGACAATTACCTTCACCTTTCGTTTTTTAAACGTTTTATTGACATCAGTTGACAACAACACAACAGCCTTAAGCACATTTTTGTTTATTTTCAGTTTATTCAGTTTTTGAGCTTTTTCATCGGATTGGAAATAACAAAAAAAATAAATAAAATCTTTCTTTTTTCGGTATAATCATTTCATAAAGGTTGCAAATGTAGTTTGTAGCAGATTTTCTGGAAATGGGTTTTTCAAAATGCTTAGTCATTTTAAACAATAGTAACAGATAGTGGTAACTTGTTAAAACATTAAAAATATAACTTTTGACAATAATTCTGTACTTTTGGACCCCACACATTACTATGTTTGACCTGATTGCTAACTAAAGGTTATTTATGTTATAAAAGCTTAGATATATGTCGAAATACAAAATAGGGTGTTGGCTTTTAACCCTTTGAGGTACTGAATAGAGAATTAATATGGATATTTACCATAAGTCTTTCTTTTTTTGAGTCATTCCTGCTTTAGTTTCTGTCAGTAAAGAATTTTAAGTTAGAAATTCTAAACAAACTTGTTAATATGAAGAAAATCTATTTGATATATAATAAATAAATAAATTTCTCTTAATTTCTCTGTCTCACAAAGAGAGCTATTGAGACATTTGCTTTTAAAGTCAAACAGTGAAATCGATGATATCAAGTCTTAAATTAGTTAGTTGAGTCAGGCACTACTTTAAAATCCAAAGGATTAGTATCACCCAGCACATAGACAAAATGTCGACTGAAGGCTGTTCTGAAATGGATGCCACGATTTAAGGCAGATTTACTTGGGATTTTGAACCACTAAGTCCCTCAAAAATCAAATCTTTCATTGACTAAATATACAAATACTTTATCACTATTTAATGAACCATTTACCAGTTCAAATTTATATATGGTGGACATAAAAATCAGTTACTGGTTTTATTGGCAACAGGAATTTGCAAATTTGTTTGGCATGAGTAATCAAAATTATGCTTTGTTTTGTTTTTTTTCACAGAAATTCCGATGTTTTGCAGAGAGCGTCAAATTGAAGATTGCTTCAAAGATGTAGAATGGTATGTTTTATTTTATGTACCGTAATTCAAGCTGTACTGTGCAGTTACAATTTTCTTTGTCTTTACTACAATACATATATATGTGTAACCAGTAGGGTGTGCTGTTTTCTCTTGTCTTTTCTGAATCGTTATGTTTCTGTTTTAAAGGTTAGGCGCCGCGAATTGAAGGACTTTGATGGATTCATTCTGCAATGGAAATCTGTAAGTATTATTCTTGACACAAATTGAAAAATGTTGTTAGATGACCAAATGTATGTTATTTATGTTGTATGTTGAATAACAGCTCCTGATTTATCTTTCGTATTATCTTAAAGAAATGTAAGCTCTAGCCAACGAGTACTTACAAGTAGTTTTATGTGTGATGACAAACTATGTATTTCTGGCAGGCTCACCTACTGGCTAGCATGAAACTAGGCTACCCTGACTACGTCTTTTTTTAGTATAAGTATTTGTATTACAAAACGTATGTTTTGCATGGTTCCGGCCATACAAACGGAAACATTATATCAACAGCCCCTTGTCAAAACACAGTTTCACGAAAAATTTGCGAATTTAAACAAACTTTTACAACTATCAATAACTCGTGGTAAACCACTTGGCATATCGCAAAACAATTTGCAACTAAAGTTGCGTAGCCAATGAATGACTGAACTACCATTTATTGTAATGTATTGATGCCCCTCACTTCACGATTTCAGGCAACCTTAACTATGTGACTGCCTCCTTTGGCAGTTCCAAGGCATAACAACGAAGAGTCAACTTCAGCACCCTATTCCATGTCAAAAATCAACATCTGATCTAATTTCAATTAATTGAGAATATATTATAAATAGCTAGCCTGTCATACACATATATTTATTAAAATCAAGCCTAAATGTTTAATTCAAATTTACATTACTGATAAACTGGTTCAAGACTTACTTACATTTAACACGTTTCACAACACAAAGTGACACTCAAGTAAGATGTTTGTTGCTATAATTAATCCAAGCTAACTATTTTCAAACCAAAAGTAGTGGGCGGGGCTTTATTTAACTGGGGATTTTTTAGTTTATGAATGCTCTTGCCTTAAAATACATAAACCGCTGTGTTGCACAAAACCCTTTTAACACAATTTTCATTTGTTAATTTGGAACCCCACTCTGGTACAGATGACCACTTCGGCTATTTATTTTCATCTAACTGTGTTGCTTTTACAAAATGACGTAATATGCTTTCAATTAGCAAGTTAGCTTAACAAACCCTATTTCACTTGCCCATTATTCAGTTACCCCTGCAAATGTATGCCTACCAGCTTATCAAGATAATTGGACTAAAAAAAGCCAACCCGCCTGCTGACTATGAATGAAATCATTGTCACTGATTCAAAGCATTAACTCTAGCTTTATTGACT
Source organism: Xiphophorus maculatus (assembly GCF_002775205.1). NCBI lineage: Eukaryota > Metazoa > Chordata > Actinopteri > Cyprinodontiformes > Poeciliidae > Xiphophorus > Xiphophorus maculatus. The sequence continues at coordinate 10,302,917 of NC_036444.1, forward strand.
ACAACATCCCAACCCCCAGTCACACCTACTCACCAACTCCGCTCTGTTACTACTTCCTTCACCAACTTAAAGGCATAGCAATGATTAACCTAAATCGGTTATAGTCAATTCACACATTACATTAAGGTAGAAAAAATTATGGTTAGCCCTGGCTTAAAAAGTGTTTAACTTTGATTGCCCCCTAGTGGTGGCTTTAAAGTCCCAACAACCTATGCTCAAAATTTTGTTTTTCACCTCAACTCATATCCATATTTATAATGTAGTATAAAACAGTTATTGTTTATCATTTTCCAGTCATACTGAACTCCCATCCTAAAATGAAAGTCTAGCGTCACCTTTCACATGGTAACACTTGTGTGTGGTGTTTTAGCAACTTGATATTAATATGTTAATTATGCCTCTTGATAGGTTTTTCTTCAGTTCACCTGTTAGGTAAACAGGGATTTTCGTTGTACAAACACCTTTGAAACTTTTGTTCATTAATTGGTTAGTTACAATTTGGTAAACAATAGTTTTGTGCTTAAAATGAATACAATCAGTTGTCAAAACAGACGCACACGTGAAGGAAATGTTAAACATGTACCAAACGTGTATTTCATCAAATGACCACCATGCTATGAATTCTGCGTTCCATGGAAATTGTTTTACTAATGTTAAAAAAAAAGGTTTTCCCACTGCATTAATAGTTTGTAATTAATTCAGTAACCAATTTACTTCAGTTGATCATGGATGCGTTCCATTTGTCGTCAGTACCGTTCAGTCAAAGTCTTTAAGTACATTGGTTACAATTTTCCTAACAAAATGACACTCCTTCTGAAAGCCCATGCCATACTCACATGGTTTTGAATATCCAAATGCTTTCTTAACATTTAACACCTTACTCCAACTATTTGTTTAATCGCCAGGAGTTTAATCAGCACAAGTACAAGAGTATGTTTTTGTACATAGAGTATGTTTTTGTGCTGATTAAACTCCTGGAACACCTATCAAAAGTGGATCAAACATAAAATATTAATGAATACTTGTCATTGCCAACATTTGCCCAAATGGTAACATTGCGACTGCAGGGTGTTTGGGAAAACATGCAGTATGCGATTTTGTGTTTACATTGTTATCACAACATCTCTTATGATAAATAAAAAATAATAAATCTAAATAAAAAAAGTAAACAGTGTTTATGTCTTTCTACTTTGATCTCAAGCCATACATAAGGGGCCTTCAACTCCGTTCCTCAAGGACTGGCGTCCTGTAATTTTTAGATGTGTTCTTGGTCCAACACACCTGAATTAAATGTCTGAATTGCCTCCTCAGTATGCAGTCAAGTTCTCCAGAATCCTGCTAGTGATGCACTTATTTGACTCATTTATGTTGAAGTAGAGACACAAATGATTTCTACCAAAAGTTAAAGTTCTGTTGAAGAAGTTGTTTCTTGTTGACTTCTGATATTTTGGCAATTAAACAACTACCGACCTCTAAAATACTTTGTCAGTGGATACATTGCAAACATGGAAAAGTCTGAATTCATGCTACTTAATTAACTAACGTTGACTTCAAGCAGTTCTTTGCAATAGGTATGTCAAATTGTAACATTGCGACAACAAGAAATTTGCAATGTATTGCGTAGCCCCACCCAGTCCACCCACCTTTTTGACAGAAATGGTATAATGTTTATGTCATAAAGTTATAAAAAATTATTAACAGTGTGGGAAACGGATAGATATTATGATAAAACACAATATATACTGATTAAGTCTTTTGTACCAATTAAGTCAAAATGTCAAGACAAACAGAACTTGTTTAAAGAAGTTTTGGTTTTGTTTACTTGCGTTTTTTTTTATCTTAAGTGGTAATTTTTACAAGAAGTATCTCAGTATGCCCCTTGACTCAAAATTTCTTCACCATGGTTTCTTTAAATTGTTCAGAAATTTTGTTGACCTTGTAATGTGGAATGTAGGCAAAAAGAACAAATGGAACTAGTTTTAAATGTTTGTTGGCAGCTAGGTGCATTTTTAATGTAAACTGGAGTCTCAAAACAGTCCAACAGGAATCCTCATAATTGTTTATGCCTTAGGATGTAATATTTTTTTATCTGAAGCCACAATATTGGTTCAAAATATATCTGACATATTCTTTATCGATATATTTATCACATTGACTTGAAAACTTTTTGATTTTTTTATTGTAAACCTAAAAAGGGAAATGTTGCAGACCTCATGTAGGTTAGTGGTTATCATTAATTGTTTCTTTTTCTATTCCACAGCAGACACAGAAGACTTGCAAGAAGATGTGCCAAATCCGAATAGAAAGAAGACAACTTTGTAAGTTCCTCCCATTTCAATATTGAAATATGAGGAAGCTTAAATACCTTTTGCCATCCTATTTTAATAGATTTAGGAAATCTGGCCCAGTTATTTTATATTAACTGTGTCTTGGTCACATTGAGTTTTTGTTATAAAGGCCTGACCAAGCAGTATATATGAGCTGGTGGAGACATTCTCAAACCATGTGTTTGTTTATTTAATCAGTGGTACATGCAAAATGCAGTTACCCTAAATGGTTTTTAACTTTTGATAAAAGTTAATTCAGTCTTTTTTCTTAGATATTGTTTGGATTGCCTCTTTGTGGCACTTGTAAGAAAAAGTTAATTTTTTTCTTAATCTGCCATTATTTTGCTGAATAGTTAGTTGCATCTTTAGCAAAGCTTGAATACATAAATTTGTTGTTTCTTAAAATGTCTTCCAAAACAACAACACAATTGTTCCGATGTTAAGACATACATTAGGCTTCCACACTCAGAATAACATCTTTATCAAGTTGTGAACGTGCTAATGTGTTGGTGGTCGGAATTTGGTTGTTTGAAACTTAACCTGATCCATTAAAACAATAGATTTTACTTTGGTTTTAATGTGTGTTGTTTGCTAATCTGCTAAGTTTATATTTTGTGTAATTGTAATTTGGTTACAACTGTTGCTTAATCAACTTTTCCCACAAAATAAAAATGTTTTTGGTTTAACATGCTTTGATGCATTTGCCCCTACTGGCCAGTTAATGACTTTTTTTTTTATTTCGCTTTTTTCGGCATTTAATTAATGGAAACTATTCAAAACATTTCATGGCCCACCAAATGTAGCAAAGTAAACAGTGAGACATGCATATTGTTTCATTATAATGCTAACAAGTCCCTTGTGCAAGTCTTAATTTGTTTGTTCTTATAAAATTTTGTGTTGTACTGGAATTTAAACATCTGCTAAAATTTATGCGTGTATGAATCAGGATAAGTTACTATAAACGCTACAATACCAAATTGTTTTTATCCAGTACATTGTCATACTGACTGTTAATTACAGTTCATGACAGAAAATTTTTTACTTGACAGTTAAACATTAACATTTTCAAAAAATGTTGTGCTCGTACAGCTCTTGCTAACACAACTGAAACTTAGCCAAGTAGTTCATTTGTTTTTAGTGTAGTTTTGTCATGCTACACTGTTAGTCAGTCAGTAAATCATATCTTTTTAGTTCCACTGTGGGCTTACAATTCTTCTGTTGTTTTTTTTATCCTATCAAGACACCAATCAACTGGATATTGCTGCAGTGGAGACAGCGTTGTTTAACGCGAAGATGGCAAGCGATTTGGCAGTTAGCCAAATATTGTCAAGATGAAACCTTTTTTCTAAATGGACTTTGGGAGTGGAATTAATTTTTTTTTTTTTATTATTATTATTTTTGTACCACAACATGGACACTATGGATCACCAATGCTAGGAGGAAATCGGAATTGTTTCGAAAATCAATCTGTACATTTGACATTCAAATGTTGTTTTTAAATAAAGTGTGTACTCGTATGTATATACATCAATGGCCTTGTTTCATTAGTTGAACAGTTGGAAAATCAAAAGTTTACCCGCCACGTTTTGATTCTGACATCGCATAAAACTCGGAAGCAGATTATAGTGTTGCGTTTTAAATGCAAATAAGGTGGTTTGCCTTTCTTTTGTGTCCAGTGTTGGTGGATTATTATAACTTAGTCTTTCCAAGTTTTGATGTTTAATTATGGTGCTGTTTATTTTTAAAGGTTTCTCATTAATTAATAAACGTATATAATTAATCAAAGAGCTTTGTTCGCAATTCATATGGTTTCCTAAGCACATAGTGAAAGGCGTTATAAAATGGCTACTGCTTGTCCTTCTTCCTGGCTGAACAGGAAGTGATGTAATTGCTGCAAAATATATAGTTTTTACAGTCTAGTATAACCTTTTGGTAATTGTGAATAAAGGGTTTCATTTTGGGGCTTGTTTGCTAAGTTTTAAATCATTTGTTAGTTTATATAAAGTAAAATTTAAACATAATAAAAGGGGTGGGACTTAGGCATCACCTGAGTATGGGGTAAATGGAAATAACGTCAATCAAGAGCAAAGCTTTCAGAGCAGGGAAGGAGCTCTAGATGGCGGCTGAGCCTTGGAAAGGCTGCCCAGGGTTTTGTCAGACCGATTCTCTTGCTCGTCTTCGATCGATGCCGGCTAGTTTTCATGTAAATTTGTGCTCTGTGTTCACGCGGTCGCTTTTTAGGGGGATTTTGTGCGTTTTGTGTCTCTTTTTGGCTGATTTTGAGAGCTGGAGGAGCCGTCTGTTCTGGCCGTGTGCTTGTCGTTGTTTTCCATACTGGGCTCCGGCAGCCATGGCGCGCCTCCATTTTTAGTGTGCTGCTGCTCTTCGCCTCTGTCGCGCTGTCAGGCACTGCAGACTTTAAAGGCCTGAAAGCTTTTCGAAACGAACTCGTTTTTGTTATTTGTAAAGTTATAATTTATGCTGCTTATTTTTTTTTTATCCGAGTCGGATAAATATTTAATCTGCGACCAGGCAAAAAAAAGAGAAACAATTAGACGTCTTGTTGGTTAGCACGTTTTCTCATTGATTTGATTTGTTTACATTTTGTAAGGAATAATTGAGCGATTTTGTAGTCTGTATATATTCTTTTTGTAATGCTTCATGCGATGACGCAGTTAAAATTCACGGCATGCGGCTGTATCTGTGGACTATTTTGGAGAATATACGCATAATACTTGATTTGTTATAACAGTATCTATCATTATTGTTACCTTCAATTTAAATTAGTGATGTAAATTATGATTTTCAAATCAGTCGATTTATTATTTTCTCATTTCGTGTCGCACCGTCTGGGCTTTTTCTGCCACCTGAGAAAAGGCAGTCTGATGGGACTTCTGTGATAGTTCATGCTACCTTCAACTTTTTGACAGTAAATACAAGGACAGATCATCACTATCGAGTCTTAAGGATTTTATCATGATGAAGAATAAAAATAAAAAACAAGAGGACGAAGGATCGACCCAGAGTAATGCTTCAAGGTATGATCCATTATACTTTACACTACATTTGTTCCCCCAAATCTGGTTTGTTTACCTTTTCAAGCATGGTTGATCATCTGTGTTATATTTGCAACTTTGCTTTTTAAAGAAGATCACTAGAGTCATGAATGACCTTGCTATTGTTTAATAGCCACACCCTGATTTTTCCTGCCATTTCTTGCTCTCAGTACTGAGGTTTTTAGGCCTGTGTTCAGACATCATTGCCCACAAGATGTTGATGTTTGACCACAGGAAATCTTATATATCCTGTACTATGTTGCAAATAAAATTATGTAATTTAACATGTAACATGACCTTGTCTTAACAGTCAGTACTGCAATGCACCAATTTATAAATATTTAGATTAGTTTTATTTTTCAAACCTTATATTGCCTGTGAACATTTTTTTTTAAAATCCAGTATTGTGGATGTTGTACTGGTTGTTTTTACAAGGTACTTTATTAGAGTGTACTTTATCTTAAGTGTATTTCAACAAATATATAAGCTTCAGATATTCACATCTGATTATTAAATCTATTTTTGTATGGGTTAGAGGCTTTACTGAACAGTACATATTTCAATTATTTTAAATTCTCTGCTGTTTTAAATACATGCTATTGTTTGTAATATTTGACATTAAGTTTCAGGTTTACATCTGTGTCCAGTCAGATGTAATTTATATATGTAATTTTTGTTAATCCAACGTTTTCCTCTCATGTAGTGGTCATTTGTTTGTTGTGCTAAAAGGAATTGTCAAGAAATTTAACAAGGAAGATAATTTTCCATACAAGGTTATCTGCAACTTTTGCTGTAATATTCTGTCTTGGATATTTTGAGGGTAACATTCTAGTTGAAGCCTTTTCTGCAAATGTTTTTTTTTTATTATTTTTAGCTCTGTAGCCAAAAAAATGTTTTGTTCTTTATTAAATATTTACCATCATGCCAAACTGTACACTTTATATGGTGAGTTTTGTTTTTCTTACTGTAAAATTCTTGATGTCTAGATATCGTGACTAGAAGTTTCAAAAGAAGTGGAAACAAACTTTAATCAATAAAGTTTTTGTTTGATCATTCTGTGGTGTCAGGACAATGCAGTAACAGTGTGTCAGACCTGATCATCCCCCCCATAAATAACTAGTTTCTTTATAAGGCTTACTGACCTTTTGTCAGAATAAATAACTATATACTTGCTTTTAGAATCTGCTTGCTTTGGCATGCCTGTCACTTTGCTACTGATTTTTAAAAATTATTTCTATTTTTTTCCCCAATGGAGGGACAATAAAGAATATTTCTATTCCACTGTAAATGAAGACACCACACATTTGTAAGCTAAATGCAGCTAATTCTCCTTTGAGTCTTTCATTGACTATGCACTCCAGCAAGTTACATCACTCTTGTAGTGTTCTGCGTGATCTTCAGGCAGCCATTTTAGTATTTTTAAGATGAGAGTAAAATGGTGTCCTGTGATTTCAGCTCTGCATCTTTACACAATTATAGATCAGAAGATTGTTCAATCAGATCAGTTGAGGTAGCAAAACAAGGTTGAATGGATTTGTGTTTTATATAACATAAAAAGCACAGCTTACAAATACTCATAGGTCACAAAATGGCCCTTGGTTTGTGTGGCTTGTTTGCTCACTTGTCTGTATTAAAACTGGGCTCAGAACTACACAGGAGGAACAGGAAGTACCATTGCTTAAAGGAGCCTGCGTTCAGGTCTGTGATTGGCTTGACGTCACACAACAGCTCAATAGCCAATAGTAATTCAAGAAGAAAGCTATGTCCCACCCTCTTCATCTATCTCTTAAAGGGGCAGTAAGAATTGAGGCAATGGCTTGACTACCGTCACATTATTATATTTTCTATCATATTATTTCGTAGTTTTTTATTATTGTTGAGCCCCTCTTGTAATTTTATGAAGGGAAAAGATTAAAACATTTTTTTATGAAAGTGCAACGCATACAGAAAGCATGTATTCTTTTAAAATATGAAATGTATTTTAAATATTAGAATTATGTATGCTTATATGCTAATTTAAGTAGCCGAAGATTATGTTTCTTTTAATTATGCTCAGACATTCTGTTAAAGATGCTTAGATTTATTCACTGTGGCCTATAGTGACTCCATGTGTACAAAAGAGGTACTGCATGCAGAGAAAGATACGGGCAAAAGCTAAATGGAGCTAGACCTTCAATGTACAACTCTTACTCTGTCTACTGTTGAGGAATTTATGTGCAAGGAGACCCAAAATAATCCTGAGATATTTCCTAAGCAGTTTTGTGTACAGTTTTCTTGTTGATACTGAATACAAAGATGTATTAATGTATCTCTAAACCTAAACACAAAGGTTTAAGTTACCCTCCTCCCAATTAAGGACAACTTGGAAGTCATGTGATAAAGGGTAATAAGTGCGTCAGTTTAAAGACAAGATAATATGTTTAAGAAAGACTAATTGGTTAATGGCTTTACTACAGAATTTTTCAGGATAATTTCTACAACTGCTCCTGTAAACAAAAGGCATCAGGCTTACCAAGAGCACAGGCTGAACTGCTTACGGAGGACTAGTACACTTTGAGCCAATTAATCTATATATTTTTTCACAACAATTGAATGCACAAGTTTGAATTTAATGTGGATTTTATTAATTCAGCTGTCAAAAATTTAAATAAAGGCTCTAATATTTGCTAATATTTGCGATGGCTTATCTCAATAAATTACAGAGAAGTCACACATATTTTATAGCAGTCAAGCTTCTGGATTAATTTTTCCGTATGTTTGACCAGTCCACTTATGAGAAATAGTTCTGTTTATTTAAATTGAATGACTTCCTCTTATTGACTTCCATTTTAAGAATAATTTATATATTTTTAATAGGACCGAGTGCACGGCCATTGCAGAAACTTTGTGATTGTCTCATTAATTTAAAAACTAGTTTTGAATGGAGATGTATTTATCATTTAGTCATGTTTTGCTGAAATGTGTTGTATTATGAATTCACTCTAAAACCAGAATGGTTCAAATGGAACATTGAGGAGCTAAAATCTGAATCATCCATTATTAGGGTGTGTGATCTTTACACCTTGAGTTTATGTAGAAAAATTGTTGTTGGCAATTGTAAGAAATATAGGAAGAGGGTCACTACTTGCTCAGATGATCAGTTTGCACAAAGTTTATGAGAATACATGCATTTGATCCACCTTGTTGGATTTGTTGTAGTGTAGGAAATATAAAACACACTTGCATCACACAATCAAAGAATCAATATATTTTGTTTTTCTATAGCAATTCAGCTTCAGAGGAGTCCAACCGTTCGGCGTCCGAGTCTGGAAGTCAGTCAGAAAGCGAGCATGGCAGTGTGAGGAGGCGCTCGCACAACTCTGAGTCAAACAGCTCCTCTGAGTCAGAGAGCCGCTCAGAGTCAGAGAGCGAGTCCATCGGGTCCAAATCGCAGCAAGCCACTTCTGAGGCCAAAGACAAACCAGTCAGAAAGAAGGAGCGCCTGGCTGATGTGAAGAAGGTAAAGGTCATTTGATTAGGACTCCTGGTGACGGGTGAGGATGATAGGAAGGGAGGATCAGTGTTTCTGAATCAGATTACAGTTCCAGTTTTCAGGAAGTGAAGGTTGACCTCTCTTGGATTAAGTAGTTGGGCTCTTAATACAATCAAGGTTGGATTTGCGGGACTCATATGGTTGAATTCTTTCACAGGAACAGTTTCCTTTATAGTATGACAGTTTTGTGAGTTTTGGCCTCACGAAACAGTGCTGTGTCTGACACTGACCGTCCCCGATTGGTCTTGAATATGTTGGAAGACTGAATAATTAAAGGCCAAAAGTAGGGATCCACAGGACACTTAAGTTTATGCCTCACAAACAGGATAAGATATTAGCATCTCCCTCTTTAGGCTTCTCTCACCTTAGTACAGAATAAAAGGTACAGTTGTTTCAAAGGCATGCAGATAGTCATTTCTTAATGTTTATTGGCCACTGATCAAGATGTCATTTTACAGCCACAAAAGAAAATGGTTGAAGTTCACAAATGTTGCTTCGTAATTTAATTTGAGATTTAGGAATACATACATCCAGCTTTCAACTGAAAACTTTAGAGTTCATTGATATTGTTGATAATAAACCTCATAACTGTTTTAATGGTAAGCTGCAAAAAATTATACATACAACAGGTAATGGTAGATATAAACAAATTTTAATAACGTTAAAGTTTTAATGAAAGAACATCCAAATATTCGCGTCTGGTCATATTAATTTGTGCAGGTGTAGAAGTATGACACAAAACATAACAGAAGTGTTGCCAATCTTTGGGAATTAGTCATACTTTTTACAAATGCCAGATATGTTATATCTTGTCAAAAACTTTAAGACAGACATCCAGTCAGCAGTAAATGAGAAGTGTAGAATTAAAGCATTTTTATTTTCCATTATCATTTCTGCCTTCAAGCATCAGATTTGTTTACAGATGTGGGAAGAACACCCAGATGTGTACGGCGTCAGGAGGTCGAATCGGAGCAGACAGGAGCCGGCTCGTCTCAACATCGGAGCTGAGGTAAGCAAATGTGAAAGAGACTAATGGGAGAACAGTGGAACCTGAAATGTAATACTTTGTCTACTCATCAGTTCACCATCATCGGTCACTTGTGCCATCTAGTGAACATTTTGTGCAATAACTGATTTTAGATGGATTGTTTACTGACATGTTGGCTTCCTCTACAGGGCAGCAGTGACTCGGAGAGCGAGAGCCCTAAAAGAAAATCTTCTCGAACAAAGAAAAAGGAGTAAGTAGGAAGGTCTGGAATATGGTTTCTGTTTCTTTAACATTCTGTCATAGACATATTATTTTAACATAAATTTTGCCATTGAGGTTTTTTAAACATTTCATCCTTACAGTACTCTTTTGTTTTCACGTCTGTGTCATTCCCCAGTCAATTTGACTCCATATTGTGATGCTTGTCAGTTAAATGCTTACTTTATAAATGGGTATCTGTTTGTCTCAGAATGGGCTCAGTTTGTGCCTATCAGCCAGGTTATGTTCTACATTTAAGTCAAATTTGATTGGTCAAATCAACGACTCATCCCTGATTGAATTTGGTCACACTGAACACGTTGTGACCACCATTTAAACATAATTTGGTCTGCGAGCATAAACGGCTATGACGGGCCTTGAGGGTGAACTTGTGGCATTTCTTTGTTATAAGAAATATCTGGAAAGATGATGACTCAATTGATGAAGAGGAGGAGGAGGAGAAGGAGGAGACATCCGACAGTTCAGACAGTGAGCAGGAAGAGAAAAAAGTTAGATCCAGACGACTTCCTGCTAGAAGGTAAGAGTGTAACAAAGCCTGGCCATCAGACAGCTACCCAATAGTTATCCCAAAATCCTTCTCTGTCACTTAATCATTTACTATTCATTCTTTGATTTGAAAAATAACAACCAGACTGCTGCATCTCAATGTTTTGTGCCTTGAAAAAGTGTTCATATTCCAACCACAAACAACGATGTATTTTATAGAGACTTTAAGGGAAAGATCTGTTATTTTTTCTGTTATTTTTTCACTGTTATTTTGAAAGGGCATGGAAAATGTAGGTTTTTATTTTATGTTTTTAATCTCGCATTCAGCACCTTTTACTCTAATAAAAGTAAAAAACAAAAGTGGAACCAAATTGGTCACTTAATTGGTAAAACATATTCATTCAGACCTAAATCCAATTCAACATTTGCTAGAAGAGTTTAAAATTATTTGCGTCATCCAATCTGACTGACCTTGACGTATTTTCTAAAGTTTGGGTAAAAAATCTTGCTGTGCAAAGTTAGTAGAGAAATAACTTTGCACAGCAAGACTATATAAAATCTTCCATTATTTATATATATATATATATATATATATATATATATATATATATATATATATATATATATATATATATATATATATATATATATATATAACATTTGTCAACTCTGCATTTTTTCCTTCCTCACCACAATTATTCATCAAATCCCAGAAAATTGGGTCAAAGTTACAGTTTTAACTGAAAAGAAAAGGAAAGTTAGAGGGGTGTGAATACTTTTTAAAGGCACCTTGATTGCGTTGTTGTGTGTTTCTGAAGGCTTCTGTTTCTATGCTTATTTTTTCCCCACAGGCCTCAGACCAAATCATCAAAAAAGCAGCAGTCTCAAAAAGGAAGAAAGTTGAGAAAACAGGAATCGTCAGCTGAAGACGACGATGATGACGACGACGACGATGACGACGATGAAGACGATACTCCAAAGAGACAGACTCGAAGAAGAGGGGCCACAAAAATTAAGAGGTGACTTTTTTTTTTTCCTAAAGACAAAGTTCAGTCAGATATTTTAGACCAGTGGTTCTTAACCTTGTTTGAGGTACCGAACCCACCAGTTTCATATGCACATTCACCGAACCCTTCTTTAGTGATAAATCAAATATGATTTTTTTCCAAATTCAAGACATAGGTATATGTTTATCAGATTCGCCATCTTTAACGCCGCTGGTTTTATGAGTGTTTCACCGATGGTGTGCGGCTTGCCCTGCTTTGCGATCAGGTAAGCAACTTTGTACGATGCGGTGAGAATCGGTTTGTTCATGGGTACAAATCCAAGAGCAGGCAGAGTGGCCCTTTCATCAAATCTGGCTCTTTTCACCTTGAATTCAGCGAGCGTTGTGTTCTTGTATTCCCCATCTCCATGCAGCTTCAAGAAATGTTCCTCCAGTTTTGCCGGTGCGAGGCTAGAGTTGCTCAACTTGACATTGCAAATCATGCAGATAGGACGCTGACTCCCATCACCTTCCGTGATACATGTGAATCTATGTTGTACATATTCGTCCGACCACTTTCTTTTTTTGCTCGACATAGTTAGTATGGATTAAAATATTAAGAAAGATACCATACAACATACGACTACGACAGTCACACGTTGACTACTGAGCACACTAAAGTCCCCGCAGCACTGATTGGCCAATTAATGTAACGTGATCATCTGCAGCAAGTGATGGCCAAGCGGGCATGTCATCACGAATTTACATAATAAGTCGGGTGTGTCTTGACCTCCGTGGCGGAGGCTCCGCGAGCCCCTGAGACCGACTCACCGAACCCCTAGGGTTCGATCGAACCCCGGTTAAGAACCACTGTTTTAGACATTTCACAACCAGCACACCTAAACTAATTTTAAAATATAAACAATCTGTATTTTCCTGTCCTTCACACTTATTGATTCTAGTTGTGAGAAATTTAAGATGAACTGAAATCTCTCTTCTTACTGTGTTATTTAGCTATAAAGAAGATCAGCATGACTTCGAAACCGACTCTGATGACCTGATCGAAATGACCGGAGATGCTGGTGAGGAGCAGCAGGACGACGACAGCGAAACCATCGAGAGGGTTCTTGATTGCAGGACCGGCAGCAAAGGAGGTGATTCCCTTTTGCTTGCTTCCTAAACAAAGTTAAAGTAAAAAAAAAAAAAAGCTCTGGATCAGTTTTCAAACTCAATGTTTGGGCGTTTTCAGCCACTGGAGCTTCCACCACTGTGTACGCCGTGGAGGAGAACGGGGACCCATGTGAAGGTTTCGATCCCGAGAAAGATGAAGGAGAGACTCAGTATCTGATCAAGTGGAAGGGCTGGTCCTACATCCACAACACCTGGGAGAGCATCGACTCGCTAACGCAGCAGAAGGTCAAGGGGTTGAAGAAACTGGACAACTTTAAGAAGAAAAACGATGAGTTGAATTCTTGGTGAGAGTGTTTGTCTTTATGTTACTGTTGTTTATTTAGCAAATCGTCCTTCCAGACCTATCACTTAAACCTAATTGAATCTGTTTTCAGGTTAAGTAAAGCGTCTCCTGAGGATGTGGAGTTTCATAACTGCCAGCAGGAGCTCACATCTGACTTGACGAAGCAGTTTCAAGTTGTGGAGCGAGTTATTGGTAAGAAGTTAGCAACAGCTCGTAAGGATGGGTACTGCTATTTTTTGATTTAAATTTAGTATCCTGTATAATCTGAAAAAAAAAATAAAATAAAATTCAACATCCATTATTGGAATCCTGTCTTACAAACATGACAAATACTTGACAAGATCTTAATAAAAATAAGAGCGATTAAATTATCTGTTGTTTCTCTTTTTTTGTTGTTTTTCTTTAAATAAATTTTTACTGTTATGAGGCCAAAGCTAGTGATGATTTCAAAGTAATTTAAAGATTTATCTGCATAAACTTATGGACTGCTGGGGGTGCAAGAATGCAAACATTTTTTTTAGCAGTGGGGTTGCTCTAAATGTGCCCTAAAAGCAAGGTATCTACCAGAAGTACATTCAAACACATAATAATGTCTTTAAAGTCTGCAAATCTTTTTACCAGTTGTCTAAAATGCTGTTATCTGGGTGAGCTTCTGCTGCATATCGGTTTACTCTGCAGCTTAAAGCTGCTTCTGTTCATGATTTATCAACTGCAGGTTCAATATGTAGGGCAAAGGTAGCACCTTGTATGACTTAACAAGGGTATTTATATATTTAAGCTATAAATCTCACCAGTGGCAGAGATGAGAGGCAGCAGTGTAGGTGTCAGCAGCAGCAGGAGCTCCTTTATAGAACTAGTCTTTAAGAGTTTTGGGAGTTGATTGAAGGTCTTGGGTCAGGTTACACAGAAGCTAGGCACAGGCTTGAGTTAAAGTACCATGGTTCATTGTAAATAAAAATAAAAAAATCAAAATTCAAATTGCTTTTATATAAAATTAACTATATTTAGGGCTGTAACGAATCCTCGAGGGATACGAGTAAATCGATTAATAAAATTTCTCGTGAAAAATTTATCAGAGAGAGACTTTTCCGAGATTTCAATTTACTAAAATATTTATTTACAAAGACCCTAATTGTATTAAGTGAATGAGCTGTGCTTCTTGGCTAAGTCTCCCTCGACTAGCAAGCAACACGTGGGGGAGGGGCAGCACTGATTTGCTCTTAGCTTAATCCAGCTGGTGGAAACTCTGGCAAGTCTGACATTTAACAGAAACGACTCTGGACTGTAGGAACAGTACGATGGGTAATCTGAGAAAACATAACCAATCAGGTGAAGATTGGTACATTTACCTAGCCCACTCCTGATGTTATGAACTGTTTGAGATTACGTTTGAAGTTCCTCTCTAACTCAAAGTTTCCCAGTTTAATGAAAACACTTGATTCTGGAGATGTTTTTCAGCTGTAGCCTCCAGTTCAGAACCAGTAGTTCAGCATCATTGCTCAATCCATCACTATCTATTCCTTGTTCAACTGAAACATTTTTTAAAATGTTTTTTTTTTTCCTACCAACAGCAACAAAAACAGGAAAGACTCCAGGTTCCTCTGATTTTCCCTGTACGTACCTCCTTGCATTCTGACTTTTAACTAAATTAACTTTAAAAAGGTTGTGAACTTATTAACTTTTGTTTGATTATTCCCTGTGTTTTCAAACAGCCCACAGTCACAAGACTCCATCCTCGAACGAGCCGGAGTACCTGTGCAAGTGGATGGGCTTGCCGTACTCTGAGTGCAGCTGGGAGGACGGCGCCTTGGTCAGGAAGAAGTTTCAGCACTGCATCGACGGCTTCATGAGCCGAAACTCCAGTAAAACCATCCCGTCGAAGGACTGCAAGGTACGAGGTTAAGCAAAGCTAACAAAACATGGCTTCGTCTCGGAAGTACAATTTTCAGTCATAATTTTTATTTTTCAATCTCAGGTATTAAAGCAAAGGCCGAGGTTTGTCGCCTTAAAGAAACAGCCATCATATATTGGTGATGAGAACCTTGAGCTAAGAGATTACCAGCTGGACGGGTTGAACTGGCTGGCTCACTCCTGGTGCAGGTAGATTACCAACAAAGTTGATGGTTTTATGTTTAACACCAAGTTCTGATCCCAGTAAAGAATCCGCTCTCCACTCGCAGGTGCAACAGCGTCATCCTGGCCGATGAGATGGGGCTGGGGAAGACCATCCAGACCATCTCCTTCCTGTCCTACCTGTTCCACCAGCATCAGCTCTACGGACCCTTTCTGGTGGTGGTGCCTCTGTCCACGTTGACCTCCTGGCAGAGGGAGTTTGACACCTGGGCTCCGGACATGAACGTGGTGGTCTACTTGGGCGACGTCATGAGCAGGAAAACGGTTCGTTTGATTTTGACTCCGACTGTTTTTTTTTCTTAAACATCTCGTGGCTCACATATTGGTTTGTGTTTAGATCCGTGACTACGAGTGGGTGAACCATCAGACCAAAAGAATCCGTTTCAACGCCCTCTTAACTACCTATGAGATTCTGCTTAAAGACAAGGTTGGGACATTATTTTTATAGGTCTCTGTTCTGGTTCTGTAACATTTCAAAGATTCTTAAAATGTGACAATCTTTGACTACAGGGCGTCCTGGGGAATATTAACTGGGCCTTCCTGGGTGTGGATGAAGCTCACAGGCTGAAGAATGATGACTCCCTGCTCTACAAATCCTTAATGGAGTTCAGATCCAACCATAGACTCCTCATTACCGGCACTCCGCTACAGAACTCCCTCAAGGAGCTCTGGTCTCTGTTACACTTCTTAATGCCCGACAAGTACGTCCTGCTTCACACGCCTTAAAATAAACTGAGTCAGACAGGAGGGAGACTTGTTTAATATCTGTTACCACTTCAGGTTTGACTCCTGGGAGGATTTTGAGGATGAACACGGAAAAGGAAGGGACAATGGTTATCAGAGTCTCCACAAAGTCCTGGAGCCATTCCTGCTCCGAAGGGTCAAGAAAGACGTAGAGAAATCTCTACCTGCCAAAGTGGAGCAAATCCTCCGCGTTGACATGTCGGCGCAGCAGAAGCAGTTCTACAAGTAGGATTTTCTTTTTCCTCTAACCCTCACAACATGAATAATTTTTATAAATCACGTCTTACTTAATGTGCCCTCCTTGTTTTACAGGTGGATTTTAACAAGGAATTACAAAGCCCTTTCCAAAGGTACCCGCGGCAGCTCCAGTGGCTTCCTAAACATTGTGATGGAGCTTAAAAAGTGCTGCAACCATAGTTTCCTCATTAAGCTGCCTGAGGAGGGAGACGGAGAAACGCAGCTGGAAAGCCTCCAGGTTTGTTTCATCCTGAGCTTCCTTCAGCTCCAGGCGTCTCCTCAGGACGCCTCTGCTACAGATGCTTGGTGTTATCTATAATACACAGTCAGAAAGCATGGAAAAGTCTGAAGTGTTTTCCAGATTGGGCCGAACATTTAAAAATAATATTTTTCCCTTTCTAATACCTGCCTCAACATCTAATTGTTAAATCCATTTGTCCTTCTTTTAAACTTTAAATTCTTCCCTTAAGCTTCCTTTCATTCAATCCCTTCTTTATCAAATCTGTCTTTTCTTGAATCAGATTTTTCTTTTTTTTCCTTCTCTGTTCTTTTAAACTTCTCTGTCTCCCTTCAGCATTTTTTTCATTAATCCCTTTCCGTCTTCCTTTCTAATCAGAGGTACGCCTACCTTGAATTGCTGTTGATGAAATTTATTTGATCATTGCTGGTTTTTCTTTCCTGCAAGCCTTCCTCTCCTCCATTCTACTTCATTCAGTGGTTTTAAACTTCCTTTCAGTCCTTTCTTCTTTCAGTCTTCCTTCAATCCTTTTTCTCAGACTTGTTCTTTAGTCCTTTTTCCTTCAGTCTCTCATCCCTTTTTAAGCCTTGTTTTCTGCAGATCCTTTAAGATTTAAAGCTTAACCTGTGTAAGAATATCACTAAATGAGCTTTTATATTTATCCTCAAAAATTTATTAAAATCTGTAAATTTAATTATTACAGAAAAGTGTTGAATTTAGACATAAATTCTTTCAGAACTCTATAGAAGCAATGTTCTTCATGTGTTTTTTTTTCCTCGTTTCTATTCTTCCAGGCTTTGGTGAGGGGCAGTGGAAAGCTGGTCCTGCTGGACAAACTGCTGACCCGACTCCGCGAACGAGGCAACAGAGTCCTGATCTTCTCCCAGATGGTCAGGATGTTGGACATACTGGCCGAATATCTCACAAAGAAGCGATACCCTTTTCAGGTGAGATTTGAACGTTTCATCCATATTCTGCTCAAATTAGCTTTGACAGTAGCTTTGGCTAGAAGAACATGGGGACCTCTATTCAATCAGTGGGATGTAAAAACAGAAGATACTGAATTTGAAACGTTGCTGTCTCGCTGTCCTGTTTAAAGTAAAGCTTCTTTGAGTGTCACTAAACTAAAGGAAGTGGCTTCTTTCTGAAAACAGATTTTGGTTTTTGACTCTTGCTGTATACATGTTTACACTGAAGGGTCCTTTAGAGGTTGCACTCAGCAGGATTAGTCTCAGATGTCAGCGTTGTTGGACATGGGCTTGGGTTTATTTATATCAACAAGTTATTTGCTGCTGCAGACCAGCAGGAGGTTTTGCAAGTCACCCGACTTAGATTGTTTCCTTTAACTCGGTCGCTGCGTTACTCTGTTGTGGTCGGTCTGCAGAAAATAACCGGAGCATATTTAAAATATGAACCTCACTGTTTGCAGCGGCTGGACGGTTCAATAAAGGGAGAAATCCGAAAGCAGGCACTGGACCACTTTAATGCAGAGGGATCAGAGGTATGCCTACTTTAAATTGTTGTTGATGAAAGTTGCAATTTCTCTCATAATATTCTGTCAAATCTTTTGCATTTTCCTTGACTTTAGACTCTAATAACACCATTACCTGGAATGGAGTCTGACCCGGAATGTTTTGTCCGGAAACACTGAGGTTTTTTTGTTGCGTTGCCTTTGTTTTGCAGGACTTCTGCTTCCTGTTGTCCACCAGAGCTGGAGGTTTGGGTATTAACTTGGCCTCGGCAGACACTGTCGTCATATTCGACTCGGACTGGAACCCTCAGAACGACCTGCAGGCCCAGGCCAGAGCCCACAGGATCGGACAGAAGAAGCAGGTAATTTAAAGTCCTAAATTTATCCGGCCTTTCTGTTATTGATCTTAAATTTCATTATGTTGTATAAATTTGTGCATGCATCTCTTCTTCTATTGGCTAGTTTTATTCCTTTTTACTGTATATATTCATGTTTTGTCAATACAACGACTGCAGTCATTTGTTTTGTGGTTTGGAGTTAATGCTAGCACGTTAGCGTGCTTCACGCTGTGAGAAAGCTGTAAGACTCATGAGTAAAGATGCATCAATCAGGGTTTTATAGGCTGATTAAGATTGTGGGGTGATTATCCCCATATTTACATTAAAGCATAAATCCTCCCAACCTTTTCTTTGATTTACTAAATTCACAAAATGTGGACTAAAATAAATATTCTTGGTGGCGGAATCTAAGACAGCTGAAAGGTAATCAAGGGAAAGTCCTGTGATTTTAATCCATGTTTTATTGTTTCATTGTTTTATTTTAACATTGTGTTTCCTCGCAGGTGAATATATATCGGCTCGTCACTAAAGGAACGGTGGAAGAGGACATCATCGAGAGGGCAAAGAAGAAGATGGTTTTGGACCATCTGGTCATTCAGAGAATGGACACGACAGGCCGAACGGTTCTGGATAACAACTCAGGAAACTCAAAGTGAGACTTGCAGTAATTACAGCTAATCAGCTCGTTTTATATGATTTTTTATTTTATTTTTTTTACATTTTCTTCTTTTTTTTTTTGTAATTCAAATTTTTTATTGATTTTCTGAAAATTATCTCACATAAAACACAAATACAGAACAAAAAAAACAAAAAACGCTGGTGCACCACCCCCCGCCCTCCAATACCCAGGGTACAGTCATATATTATATGTATATTACAGTGTCAATTCAAAAACATTCAGTAGTTGAGAGAAAGGTAATTGTCTGGGAAAATCAGACTTCATCCAGATACATTACTCGAAGCCATAGTTCTTTTCAATGAGTCCCAAAAGCTATCCCATTCCATGTCCCTGTTCCCATCCATGTTGTTGAGCATGACTTCATAAGAAGCTGTATCCGTCATTGATTTAATCCACTCATTTAGCTCGGGACATTTTGTGGTCTTCCAATGTCTTAAGATGATCCTGCAGGCTGTCACCAGACTGACCATCACAACTGCAAAAGCTCCTTTTGGGGTGTTTGGCATTTGAGATCGGTCTCCCAGTAAACACAGTTCTGGAGTCTGAGAGATCTCTGAGCCAAGCCATGCACTCAGAGCCTCCAAGATTTTAATCCAAAATGGTGAAACCAGAGAGCATTCCCAAAAACAATGCAAATATGTGCCCACTTCTTTTTTACATTTCCAACACCTATTGTTTGACATTATTTTCATTCTATGTAACCTCGTAGGTGTATGATAATATCTATGTAGCACTTTATACTGTATAAATTTGCTTCTGGCCTCTTTCACATATTTACCACTCTCTGACATTACCCTCAACCATCCTTCTTTTGTATACTCTTTTCTCAAATCTTTTTGCCATAGAAGTTTAATATTTGACGATTCACCACTCAGATTACAACTTAGCAGCTTATAAAATTGAGAGGCAGTGTGTCGTTCACGCGGCATCTTAATATAATTCAATATATCATTTTCTACAATCTTTTTAAGTTTTGAGGTAACACAATGTCTCATCTGTAGATATTTCCAAAAATTTGCTTTACCTTCCTTTTACATTTTCTTCTTGTTTTTTTGACAGTTCAAACCCCTTCAATAAGGAAGAACTGACTGCTATTCTCAAGTTTGGTGCTGAAGATCTGTTCAAAGAGGCAGAGGGAGAGGAGTCCGAGCCACAGGTAGGACAATAAGGGGGTTACTATGATTTGGACTGGAATGTTTTGCTCTGTTTTTGACTGTTAAACACATTTTCTCATTTTCAGGAGATGGATATAGAAGAGATCCTGAGGTTGGCAGAAACAAGAGAAACTGATCAAGGCTCCAGCGCTACAGATGAGCTTCTATCACAGTTTAAGGTGCCTGCATTGACTGTTTTATTTATTTTTTGTTACATAAAGCTAAAATGTATTATGGCTGAAATTATAAATGGCGATTAATCTATTAATCAACTCAACTAATTCAGAAAGCAATTATTAACTTGAGTATACAAACTCCAAACAAGGCTATTTGGTGGAAGAACGGCACAATCAGATTTAATTAAGCCAAAACTGTGCAAAAGATATAAACATTTTCCATTTAAGGTGAAAAAATGTTCATTGTCTGTAAATCTGTTCTACCCAGAACTCCTCAAGTGGCATTTTTGTTTCACCTGGTGCAAGTGATGTTAAAAAATTTAGATTAAGTAACTTTTGCTATCCAATTATTAATCGGTTAATCAAAAAATATTCAACAGAATTAGTAGGGTTTTAGTAGAGTAATAGTGCAGCGATTGTTTGTAGCTGCAGATGGCTCTTTTGCTACAAATAATTTGAAAAAATGTAATTGAATTATTTGCATATTTACATGTCAAATTCTGTATCTAATATTGTATAAAAAAGGCTCGAGTGGTTAAATGGAAAATCTGCAGAATGTGCCTGTTTTGTCATTTTAATCGTCAGAATAATTGATAAGATAATCGATTACTAGAATAATCATTAACTGCAGTCCTAAAATATATTTGTTAAACTCTCCTCCTTCCTTTCAGGTCGCCAACTTCTCCAGTATGGAAGACACCACTCCGGAGTTTGAGGAGAAGCCCATACGGGAATGGGACGACATCATTCCTGAGGAGCAGCGGCGTAAAATTGAGGAGGCGGAGAAGCAGCGGGAGATGGAAGACATCTTCATGCTGCCCAGGAGCAGGAGCTCCAACAAGAGGGTAGGGCTTAGAGGCAATTTAGTGTTGGGTTGAGATCTTGTGTTCTTAGAATCAAGAAGTTAAACTATTTTCACTCAATAATTTCAGAAATAAGGAGAATTGTGCATAGTCATAAAGATCTCAGGAAGATATCTTATTTGGCTCAAAGCCAGTTTGACTCTTAACAACGCTGCTTTTTCAGGCTCAAGCCAATGACAGCGACAGCGATGTGGGCTCGAAGCTGAAGCAGCGCTCGTCTGGCTCAGACAGCGAGACGGATGACAGCGACGACGACAAGAAGCCAAAGAAAAGAGGCAGACCTCGAGCTCGCAAAAACAACGTGGAGGGCTTCACCGATGCAGAAATCCGCAGGTACAGTATTTAGCTGTCTTACATGAAATCAAACAGAATCAGATCCATTTAGGAGGATGATATAAATCTATTCCATATCCCTTTAACAGATTCATTAAAGCCTATAAGAAGTTTGGATCGCCACTGGAGAGGTAAATTTAATGAGAAATCACTCAGCTGGAGTTTCACCAGCTTTATATTTGACAAACACACTTCCTGTTTCCAGACTGGAAGCCATCGCCCGAGACTCTGAGTTGGTGGACAAATCCATCGCAGACCTCAAGAGGCTGGGCGAACTGATTCACTCCAGCTGCGTGACGGCCGTGCAGGAACACGAGGAACAGCTCAAAGAGAACCCAGTTGAAGGTTTGTAGCTTGTGTTTATTTTGAAAATAAAACTTGATTTTCCCACTTATTAGCCAAAAGAATTACAAAAATAATGTTTTTCTTTCAGCCAAAGGTCATGGGAAACGCAGAGGAATCAACATTAAGATTTCAGGAGTTCAGGTCAATGCCAAGTCAATCATCCAGCACGAGGAGGAGTTTGAGCCGCTTCACAAAGTCGTGCCCCTTAACCCCGCTGAGAGGAACAAGTGAGAAACTTCTATCTTTCTCTGCTCTGCCACATTGTGGTGTTTCTGAAGAGTCTATCTCTGTCGTTCAGTTTAAAGTAAATGCGCCCCCTTCCTTTAGGTTCATACTGACTTGCAGGGTTAAAGTCGCCCACTTTGATGTGGAGTGGGATCTGCAGGACGACACTCAGCTTCTACTGGGCATCTACGAACACGGCTTTGGAAACTGGGATCTGATAAAGACAGATCCCGACCTGCAACTGGCTGATAAGGCAAGTTTAATTATCTTCCACCGCTTTGAAGTCCCAGAACCTTCATGGAGAGTTTTATTTAATGATTAATTAGCTTCTTAATATTTAAAAACTGAAATTGTGTCCTACTCTGACTAAAATAATGGAAAATGAATTATTACAGTCATAATTAAGCCTGTCACAATAAGCAATAAATCAATTTAATGATAAATGTGATGACAGTTGACATTAACTGCCAAAGCAATGTTGCTAAAGAGATTAATATCATTGAAAAGTCAACATTTTGAGAAGTGCTGCAAACATTTGACTCTTAGTACAAAGTAGTTTGCACTACCTGCCACTTTTTCTGTTTTCCATGTCAAAACTGAATGTTTTTTTTTTTTAAAGGCAATTTTGGTTATAGAGACGCTATAATTCTTTTTATTTGTTGTTTTGTTTGTTTATTTTGTATATTTAAAATGCTTTCCAGTTCCAGTGTTAATGTTAATGAATTGTAGTCCAGAAAATATGGTAGATGGTTTTATCTTTAGATGTAAACACAGGATTTGAAGAAATAACAATTTTTTAATTAGTTTTTAAGCACATGTGCTGTTCTCCTGTTTGTAGAGTAACACTGAGAATATAATTAGCTGATAATTAGTTGTTTTCCTTTCCCACCCTGCACTCAGCTCTCTACTCATAACCTCCTTGCTCAAATTTAAAACATTGACATCTGACCTTTTTGGTCAGTAGCTCTTTTAAAAACAAACAGGAATTGTAAAATCTAACATTGCTTGTCCTTCTGCACAGATTCTTCCAGACGACCCAAACAAGAAGCCTCAGGGCAAGCAGTTGCAGGCGAGAGCTGAGTATTTGCTCAAGCTGCTTAAGAAAGAGCAAGACAACGCGATTCTATCTAAATCCGGAGAGGAGGTGAGCTGCTGGTCATCAAATAGCAGTTTCTCCTGAGTGTGATTTACATTTTCATTTACACCACTTTGCTTTTCTGGTCTCTTCTTCCAAGGTTAAGGTGAAGAAGAGGAAGCCCCGAGCTAAGAAGGAAGCCAAGGTTCTCAAAGACGAGCAGGGCAACGAGATCTCGTCCCCCCGGCTGTCCGATAACCTGTCAGAGGAAGGAGAGGTCAAGGTCAGTCAGCTCCTCAGAGGCTCCACAATTAACTGATTTTAATTTTTCTCATATCTGGAGTAGATATTTAAATTCTTTTTTTTTTGGGTTAAAATGGGATTTTTTTAAGAGTCATACTACATGTGAATTTTAATAAACTGTCTTATTTGTGCAATGACAATAACTCATTTTTATATCTAAATTGCTGAGTGATTACAACCACATTGATAGTTTTATGATGCGATGTAAGCGTTGTAAACCTTTTCACTTAATGTCTGTGTCAGCATGCTAAGGAGTAGTTTAAAGTAGAGTTTAATTTCTTAATATTTGCATTCCTTGACCTTCCACTCATTGTTTTCCTCATGGCTTTGTGTTTTGAGCAGGAAGAGGGAGCGGAGAAGTCTCCTGTGAAGAAGAGGCAAAAGAAAAAAGATAACAAGGAAAACAAAGAAAAACAGGGAACACCTAAAAAAGAGAAAGATGGAGACAAGGAAAAGAAAACCGCCAAGCCCAGAAAGGAGAAGGTATCTCAGAACTTTACCTCTAGAATTCAGTGGTTTTTATGGAATAAGTCTATATATTCATACCAGATAAATGATTTAGAAGCATCCTTGTCAGCGTAATTCCTTACTGTTGTATATTTTTGTTTGCCAGGCTAAGGCAGCCAAAGGGAAGAAGACTCAAGGTCCAGTTCACATCACGGCCGGTTCCGAGCCCGTTCCCATCGAAGGAAAGGAGGACGACGAGCTCGACCAGGAAACCTTTAGTATTGTGAGTTGAGCAACGATTCAGTGAGACGGGTTTGTTACTCTTCCCAGCATAGGCATTAGTGCATGACGTTCTCGTTTGCAGTGTAAGGAGCGCATGCGGCCGGTGAAGAAGGCCCTCAAGCAACTGGACAAACCCGATGAAGGACTGTCCGACCAGGAGCAGCTCCAGCACACACGCACATGCCTGCTGAAGATCGGAGACCGAATCACAGAGTGCCTTAAAGCGTACAGCGACCCCGAACATGTCAAAATATGGCGCAGGTAAAAAAAAAAAAAAAGTGATATCTTGGTTGAATTAAACATCAAACTCCTCTGGTCTGCTCTTCTAATTATTTTCTGTCATTTGTTGTTTAGGAATCTCTGGATTTTTGTGTCAAAGTTCACAGAGT
Source organism: Xiphophorus maculatus (assembly GCF_002775205.1). Lineage (NCBI taxonomy): Eukaryota > Metazoa > Chordata > Actinopteri > Cyprinodontiformes > Poeciliidae > Xiphophorus > Xiphophorus maculatus. Next base: position 10,327,476 of record NC_036444.1, read on the forward strand.
TCAGTGCCAGAAAGCTGCACAAGCTTTACAAAATGGCTCAAAAGAAGCGATCGCATGATGAAGAGGTAAGTTGGAGCATATTGGTCGGAACATGAGCTGCCGTGTGTTATCACCACTAAATACATTGTGACGTTTCCAGAAGGAGCACAAGAAGAAGGACGATTCCTCAGGGAGGATAAAATCCTTCAGACCAGAACCTTCGGGGTCCAGTCGAGACTCCACAGGCATACCGTCCTCCAAATCCGCTCCTCTCCCGAGCCAATCAGGAACACACGGACACCACAGGGAACCATACAACGCTGCTAACAAACGACACTTTGGCAACAACGGTGCGTGTGGACCAGCTGCCTTACTTCAAAGCCCAAACAATTCTTTTAAAATTCCAAACAAGCAAAACCATCACTATTCAACTGTTTAATGTTTTTTTCACAGATCGAGGAGACTGGCCGAGAGATCGTAAATACGGTTATCAAGGAAACAGCAATCAGCCTTGGCAGGGAGACCGCCACCATCCATACGACCCTCATCGTTACAAGGATCACTACGGAGATCGACGTCCCCACGGAGACGCGTATCGAAGCTCAGGAGGTTACCGTAACAACACCTCTCCTCGAAAAAGGCCGTATGAGCAGTACGGCAACGACAGGGACCACAGGGGACATCGGCCCTATTATGACAGGTGGGATGAGACCTTTTCATCTCACTTTACTACATGATCGTTACATAGAGGAAAAATATATGACACCGGCCCAGGGTGGCATTCCATCAGGGAGTAGCATGAGCAAGTTATTTAAAAAAAAAAAAAAAGGAATATGGATTTCCTTTTTACTCATCATTGGTTCAAAATTAGAAACGCCTTTGAAATATATGAATGAAATATATTTGTAAAAATATAGCATGAAAAAAAAATACAGGCAGTTTACACCTGAACTAAAATATTCCATACTTATCAGGTTGTTTAAAACACTTTTTTGATTTCTGAAAGTCAAAACATATTATTTTGTTTATGAGGACAAAAAACTACATGTGTACAAAAAAAACCGAGGGGCTCATACTGTATCTGTGTGAGGGAAGGAGGGATAAGGAAAATAAAGGAAAACATTTTACTGGTTTAAACAAAACCAAGGAACACATTTTGATTAAATTTAGAGGCTTGGAAAAACTTAAAATAGAAATGTTCAAATTTGGTAGGAAGTGCTTCCTAAGCTCATGAACGTTCGTCATTTAAAATTTACGCCCTATTTAGCTGGTCAACAACAGGGCAGGAAAGTCGATTTTTTTTTTCTCAAGAAGCATCTGAAAAGTTGTTTAGCTGGCTTTCTAAAACATTACGCTGTAACCTCCAGAGGTTACAGCTTCACCATCAGAAGCCAGAAAAGGTTGATGATGAGGGAACTTTCTGTTCTGAATGCTCTATCCAACAATATTAGAGTTGAGTGGAAGAACTATAATATTTTTCCTCTATGTAAAAGTGTGGTAGAAAAAACATTTAAAATATAGGAACGTTTTATTGGTCTTATGTAATACTCAAATTTTATGAAGACAGAATTTTGGTTTTTATTTGCTATAAGCCATTTGGATCAATATGAAGGGGAATAACATCTTTAAATATATCACCAATAATTCTAGTAACTAATTGTAACTCCCTATAATATTTTAAACACATGGACATGGAAAATAATTTTTTTAAATTTAGCAATCATGCGATCTTTTTCAGTTTAAAAAAAGTGAATCCTGAATAATGTCTTTCAGGCACCCGGACAACAAACGGAGACGCCCCGATGAGTTCCACCCCAGTTACCACCAGGGCAGAGACGGCCCTCCTCAGGACTTCAGGAGGATGCCGGATCACAGAACACAGGGTCCGCCGGGGCCGGAGCATTACAACCGGCCCTTCCACCCAGACAAACCCCTCCCGCTGATGGACCCCCGCTCCCCGCAGGCTCAGAAGTCTCCGCAGGACTCCCGCTCCCCACTGGAACGCCCCATGGATCCCGGCCTTATGGCGGATCCAAACTGGAACAGCAGGAAAACATAGAGCCTCCAGGGCCATGAGGAGTCTCCTTTTATAAGCTGACTGTTAAGAAAGGGAATCAACATGTACCGTCTTTACCAGCAAACTTTCTCCCAGTGTTTGTGATTGTAAGATGGAAGGAAATGAACTAAACTGTGCATCTTTATTTAAATGACCTGCCTCCTCAGTTGATTATGAAGCAACTGAGTGGAATGACTGCGGAAACTTAGTCCTATGGACTATTAGAAGGGAGATTTGGATCCATGAACAGATGAATGATCTCACTCCTAAAAGTGCCTGAAAGTGTTGGCCTTCTGAAGGGTAAATGTACGGGAATGTTCCCGGAGCAACCATGGACACTTTTTTTTTTCCTGTGCTTAGCTTTAAGTATTGCAAAAAGATGTCATCAGAAGTTGAATGTGTTAATCATTTGCACCTTGGAAACATGTTGACCATGTAGCTGAAGAGAATCACGGAGTTTTCACTGTGCAGATGAAGAGAATTTCATCTGAGGTTGCTGGAAATTTGATTAAACAAGCCGGCATCACTCAGGAGAACTTTTGAAATTTTTTTTTTTTGTTTTAAATCCAATTCACATTTCTCATGTGTACCGTTATGTACCATTTCTGTAACTATGTATCTATGCCAGTCATTGCCATCCCTTTCGCTCTGTTCACTTTAAAGTCTTTCCTCGCCAATATTGAAGCTATCAAAGCAGTATTTATTATGACTTTTTCAGGAGTTCATAACACTATAAATCCAAACAATCCTTTATTATGTCTTGCAGTATTATGATGGCTTAGAAATGGTACTTTGCTTCTTTAAGTAATTCACCTTTTCTTCCCTAATCAGGCGTTATGTTTCTACCCACAGATGGTTGTGCACTGCTGTTATTTGTTACTCCTGTGCCAAATCTGCTTTCATCCCACCTTTATTCTGGTCTCTTTAAGCTTCTTTAAGTACCATTTCTGTTTCCAGGATCAAACTGCAGAACGGTTAATAAATAGTGCTGACAGAATATGAAAGTGCTGCTCTTAGCTAAATTATAAATTGATTAAAAGCTCAAAATGATAACATATTCTGGTAATTAATGTAGATTCCTGGTAGAACGGCTGATTTTAGGGGCAAAGTGTAAAAACCATGGTATGAAATGTTTGATATTTTGGGGGGAGCGGGGGCACTTACAGTCAACTTCTTACAGTGAACAACCAGCTGTTGTTTTTCTCCCACTCAAAACAAACGTTCCTGTATTATGTTCTGTAAGAAAGTTTAAATAATTTATATTTGTGACAAAACCACCCTTCATGACAAAATTTGCTGTACATATGTTTGGACATATGTAATAAACTTTGTTACACAAAATATGCCTATTGTTGACACCAGGCTCAATCTAAAATCACAATTGGAACAACAATGTTTTTGATGCTCCTTAATCGTATCATAGTGGTTTTTTTTTTTTTTTTTTACTTAAATAGTAGACAAAATTAAAAATTCACAATTTTATTCAGATTTATTTATTATTACTTCACCAGCTGAACACTAAACGGTAGTTTTGCACCGTTGCCTTATAAAAAAAATAAAGGAATATTGGTTTCTTTTTCTATTTTCTGGGTCTAGAAAATGTTTTAGTTCATTCTTACTGACCTGAACAAGAAAATGGCAAATCTTTCTTTCAAAACACTTGGTACATTATTGTGTTTAGCCAAGTTTGATAAGTGGTCTAATGCTGAATAAAGGTGTTGGTGTTGGTGGTCCTATTTACGAGCAATAGTCTAAATGAAGCCAAATTCTTTGTTTTCTACTTAATTTCCATTTTTAGGAAAATTGAAACTTACCTCCATTTTGCAAAAGCTTTGCCAAATGAATGAATGCATTCATCTATGACTATGTTTACTAGTACTTCTTGAAAAGGTTTGGAAAAGGCCTTTTTCTAACTTGTATCCTAAATGTAACATTTATTTGAGGTTACATTTCATTGTGAAAAAATTCCATCTTCACATTTTTTAATATTTTACTTTTAAACAAGGTTGCTCGTTTCATACTTATTGGCGTGTAGAACTAAAATATTTGCCTGGTTTCTTTTGTAAAATAAAAGCCAAAATATTGTATAGTAAGCTGGTATTAGCAAGGGGAAACGGTTAAAAAGCAAGAGTACTTAGGTTTGTCATTAATTTTCACATTTGTCTTGCCTCAAGTTATGCTACTTTAGGCACCGTGAATTTTTATGTTCACATTTCACAGCTTTTATGAGCCATTTTAGTTTGACTCTTTGGAGATAACCTCTCAGAGGGACTCGTAGTTTTCCCCCTTTGGTTTAGAAATTGATGTTTGTTGCTTTGCATGCTCTACCCATGCTATCATGTTTCAAACCAAATATCTTAAACTTTGTTTTCGTTAAGATGCTTAAACCAGCTGTTGATTAGTTCACCTAGTGCACACACCATAAGTGATTCCTAATCATTAATGCTGTTCTTTGAGTCGGTTTTCCCTGAAAATTAATCCAACAAACAGCTAATTGTGGTTAAACTTGGACTCAGTTGGGGATCAAATTTCATTAAGTAAACCTAATTTCAGGAAAAAAAGACAAGTGAAGGAGGACAAAATGTAGGACGCAAAAAGAAGACAAGGAATGATCAAAAGTAGCAAGGAGTTACTAAATAAAGGAAAAAAGGATAAGTGGAGGAAGAAGGGAAAAAGGACAGGAATAACAAAGAAAGGATGGGAAGGACATCAAATTTAGATAATATTGATGTGAAACTAAAAAAATTCTCCATACTCCAATACTCTGTTTTCAGGTTAAAAAAAAGGTGAAGTCAAAAAATTTTAGAGTGACATAATTTACTACTACAGCAGTAAATGCATGCTTATTTAATCTACTAGTCTCCACTGTTTTTAAAAGTTTTGCTTATTTTGTAAAGCTAGTCAGAGGTTTTACTAAAAAAATAGGTGGTAAGAGATTGATATTAAGACATCTAGTAGCACCACGTTTGAACAGGAGGGGGCAGTCAAACACTAGAAATTATTAGCAGAAGGTGATTTAAAAAATGCTCAAACTGGAACAGAACTGAGACAAAGGAAGGCAGCTCATTGACAAGACTTTGTCTTTTATTCAATAAATAACTTACATTATCAACAGCTGGCATGTGGGCCCACATAAGATTTACATAAGAACACAGTTTGATCTTTCTGGCCTATCCCAGTCAGCTAGTTTGTACAATCCATTTTAAGCATCAGAATAAAAAGAAAAACCAAACATAAAGTGCATCAAACTCAAACACACAAACGCCACAGAACATTTTCCTACATTCTCTTTTTCAGAAAGGTGGGCTGTGTTAAAACATCTACGGTACCAAGTAATATTCTCATTCTGTCAACATGTGTACTGTCTTGAAAACTGTTCTATGGCGTTCGTGTTGCTGAAAAATTATTTAAAAATCCTCTTTATTTTTTTTTATTTTTAAGAATTAGAGGCTCACATTCACCGAAAACATTGTGTACAAATCTGAAGGGATAAATTCAAAAACACAACGAGTGATATAGAAATCTAAACACAACAATGCACAAAACCTATGTACAATTCTCACAGAATACAAGTCGAACCAGATACTGTAAAACACACAGTTACATCCATTAACACAAGGTTTAACACCACTACTATTTTGTTGTTGGAGTGTATTTAGAACGCATTTTCAGAACAGCAGTGAGAAAGGCCTGCTGCACACTTTCGGGGTAAACGATAAACGACCGTAAAGCCGAAAAGGTAGTAAGAGCATGGAGCAGATGCTGCAGCTGAAAGATGTCCTCCAGCGAGAAGCATGTATTGACATGAACACACCAAAAAAAAAACTGTATTTTCTCACTTTATGGCAAACACAAGTTATATACAACGAAGGTTCCCGTAATGTAAAGAGCTTGAGGTTGAGAGATGAAAATTCAGTTAGGAGGCAAACGTTGGCACAGGAAGGCGTTCTTTGGCAACAACTTCAGCCATGAGATCACCTTTTTTTCCCCTTACAGGACATGCTCATTGTTAGCCGGTGTGACTCAGTCAAGTCTCGGTCTGTAAACGCTTTAAACCAAACAGAGGTGACGTCTCCTGAGCCAAACAGTCGCCATCTTTATTGTTGTTAAAACGGAGCTGTCACAGTCCGATCGGTTGATCGACCTCCTCCAAAGCGCCAGTAAAGTTGCTTCTCTCTGCCACGTTCACACAACAGGCTCAAAAAACGAACAGTGTGTCAGCTTAAACAATAGCGGGGCCGCCTGTGTGTCACTGACAAATAACGTGTTTCTATTGATTCCAGTTGGTGATTTGGCAGAAGGAGACTATTTTGTCGTTTATTTCTCCAAAATATTCTGGGAGCAACACAAAGACATGAGAAAGATTTCCCGCTGGAGATTTTTTCCTTTTATATTTATATATATATCTGGAAAATCCTGCTCTTACAAACACACCAAATTAACCACAGATGCTGAATTCTTCACACACATTGTACTAATGCACATGCACACACACACACACCCATACACACGGATACATACAAAACCTAACAATATGACTCATTAATCTCCACAGCAGACAACTGGAGACGTTGCTCTGACATCCTTTTGGCTGGGAGCTTCCTTCGAAAATCTCAGCCTTTTCCAAAGCTGGAAACTAATCAAACGTGGAGCTGCCTTTCGCCTTAGGTTAACAAAAGCCCCTGTCAGGTCCCAATCCCCACCCACTCCAATCCCCTACTCAGCCACATGAGCCCTGGCTGGACCTGGCACCAATGTGTGGATCAGAGGAGGGAGGATCAGCAGACCCCTCTTTCTGCAGAAGATCATCTTGGGGGTTAGTCATACGTTTTAATCCCAGGTGGACATCCTGAGATCTGGGCTCTCTTCAAAGAGTAAAAGCAGCTAAATGCACGTGATGACAGGCGGGCGAGGGAGTGGTGAGCGTCATCCTGTCATCAGGCAGATGTCAGAACCACCAAAATGAGCTGCTGGAGAGGCAGATATATACGACACAGCGATTGTACTTCCACATTCACTGACAGACACGACATGAGGAGAGCATGTCAAACAAACTACAGAAGAGCTGCGCTCCACAGTAAGACGGCCAGCAGGTTGAGGACCGAAGCCAAAAGTACATTTTTGCCCCGCCGTGTCGCGCTGTTTAGAGCATCCTTTTCATAGATGTGATATCTGTTGCTGTTTGAGTGGAGCATTTTTACATCCTCAAAAGCGTAGTATGCCGCCATGGTGAAGTTAATGTCTCCGGAGGAGAGGAGGTCAAACACGCAGGATTGAAAGTACAGATCTTCCACTGGAAGCCGCTCTTTGCACTTGACCTTTGCTGACTTGAAGGTGAAGCCGTGTGTCCCGGCGCTGCCCCTCGTCCTACTGGCACCCTGAGTCGCCTCCGCCGCCCGGGCTTTGAAGTTCCGGAAGTCAATGCGCTGGTTGGCCGGACAACCGTGGAGACACAAATACAGGTCCTGGGTGTCGCCTTCCTCCACCGAGTGAGCAACCTCCTCAGGCATGCGCACGGCGAAGGTCAGGTAGCGGCCCACCTGCCGGACCACGATGGTTGTTCCGATGTACTTGGCCTGGATCTCCACATGCTGCCCGGGAACCTTCTCCACCACGCGCAGAGTGTTGGCCCCGTAGCGGTCGCCACCATTCTTAGAGCCGTCGGCGAACGCTGCCGGCAGATCGTCCGTTTCCGCGTGGTACATCTTCTGCTCAACGCATTCCTGGTAATTTCTGAAGATGATTGTCAGCTGCAAGGAAAAAAAAAGTCATTGCCAATAAAAAGAAATATTCTGTTTGAAGTTGGTGAAAGTAACTGTTTTTAGTAGCAGTTTGTATAATCAGTCATAACAAACGGTGATAAATGTATAGCGCATTAAAAAATGTTTACACCCTTCCCATTTTTAGAATACGTCTCATTTTAATTTTAAAGTTTAATGTTTTTATTGGTATTTTAAGTGATTGACTAACAGAAAATAGAAAGTAACTGCGGAAAAAGACACATCGTTTCCATTTTTCTTTCATATGTAAATCTGAAAAGTGTGGCATGGATCTATATCTAGCCTCTCTGACTCAGTAGCACTACCTCTATATTTAGAGTTTGTGTTTTGCTTCAAAGTTGAACCTACAACCTGGTTCTAATTCTTTCAAGCTCTAAACGGTTTCTTTCCCAGGATTGCCTTGCATTTCATTTCAACCACTTTTCAATGCTGAAGAAATGCATCCCCACAAAATGATAGAGCCGTGATTTAGAGGGTGGATTGTGAGCAAAGGGTACATCATTTGTTTTCCATCACGCATCCATTTTGTCTGTAGACCAAAAGCTTCAGTTTTGGTCTACAAAAACTGTGATTTTATGTGTACGACACATAAAATCCAGTCTAATAAATACAATTATTTGCAACGTATCACAACGTTTGTGGTTGTAATGTGCATGAGGAAATGTTCAAGAGGGATAAATGCTTTTATCCCTTTTTATCCCTGAGGTTGTGAACATCACAATTAAAAATGGAAAGGTTTATAATTTTGCACTGAGGATAGGTTTGTACTACATCGACTCCCTTCTACTCCAGCAAAGTGTCACATTTCAGTGCTGGCTCAACAAGAGGGGAGGCCAAGGTAAACGCCCTCCAAAAACACAAGTTCCTGGCCATGTAAAAATCAGGCCTCAGTTTGCAGACACAAAGACGATCTATTCATAGCGCTGAAAAACCTGCCTGTGAACCCCCAGAACTATGCTCCAGGGAGTGGCGTCGGGCCAGGACACGGCGATAGACTCTGCAGCTAATTAAGCGAGGCCGGTCAGAACTCTCCAGGCTCCGTTTCATGGGACACCAATGGGCCATTGTCCGAGCAATGGTACGAGGACAGCCAAATTCTCTGTTGTCTGTTTCTGACAGGGGGTCTACACAACACTCTATTAGCCTAACAATTAATGTGCTGCGGCTGCCCTGCACCCACGGCTCATTTCTTAAACGTTTCTCTGAAGCAATCAAAAGACATAAGCCTCTATCCGTGCTCCCTCTGAATGAAGACAGTTTTATTTGCTGCTGTGTGAACAGTGTTACTACCAACATGGCGCTCTTCTATTTAAAGCAGATCTTTCACCAGAAGGCTCTTGTTTGCACAGGTGGCACTTGCTGCTGCTTTGTTTCCCCTTTTATCCAGAATCGAGCACTCTTAAAAAGCTGTCTCCGTTTACTTCCAAGAATAGCAGCACAAAAATGTGATTCACTTTAAAGCTAAATAAGCCACAAATGCTTAATAAGTGTCATTAAGAAGCCCTGATTACAGAAAATTACAGTTCCTACTAATGTGAGCCCTTCTATTCCTCCATCTAAGTACTTCAGTTTTGAGCCTCAATTACAATTGCTCCTAAGGCTCTAAGAAATCTGGGCCAACTCCATCATGATGCTAGAAGACAATTTAGCAGCAGCTATCCACATTATCCTCTGTGCCTTTAAGCAAACTAATAATCATGGGTGTTCGGCAAATAAAGATATGAGAAAACCAAGTATGCACACAATAGCTAACTCCACCCTGAGCAGCAGAAACATCAGACGGAGCTGAAGTGAAAATAAATCCTTGTGTTAACATCTGATTCTGCTCTGCTGCAACATGTCATTTAGGGGGCTTATCAAGATTTCAGCGATTGCAAACCAGGCTTGGACTTCTCGATGTGTTACTATGGAGCTAATTCCAAACACTAACCAGACGCCACAGTTTGACAGAAGGGAAGCCGCTCCGCAGCGCTAACAGTCAGACCGCATCAAACAGCAGACACATGCAAAAATCAATACACCAACAGCTTTCTGGACTTTTGGTTCAGCTCGGCCTTTAAAACCATGATTAAATGAAGGTATTCAGTGCTTCTTTTTTGCACTACTCAGACTACTTTAGTGTTGTAAATGAGTCTATACAATAATTGCTGTGTTGTTCTTTGAGGGACTGTCTGTTTTTTAAATTATATAATTTTGTCGGTCTTTATCTGGAGTAATCTGCAATCACAGCCATATGATCTATTGCCAAAAACAACTGCAATGGATTTTTACAATTAATTTTTAGCATTTGGAGTTAAGATTGTTTACCTAGTTGGGTTTGTTATCCATAAACCACAAAGCTGTATTTATTTCCATCGTGATGAAAGGTTGCGTTGCAGTTTTTTTGGCATCTAGACCAACTTTGTTTGATTATCTTTAATACTCAGACTTGTCAAATCTAAAATGCATTATTGTAGAATAGACTAAATATCATTTTTTAAGAACAGCTTGTAATACTTACTAAGACAATTGATTGTTTTAGTAAAAAGTATCATGCTATGTTTGAAATCTCAATTTGACTCAGTTTAGAAATCACAAGACTGTTTTAAAACCCTGATCTAAATAGGTCTAGAGGCCCAAAACCTTTTCTGAAATTCATCTTTTTGATTCTGATAACGGAATGGGCAATAAAGTCTTGAAACGTTTATCCTCGGTTGTGTTTCTGTTGCCCACCAAGAATTTAAACATGGCTAAAATCCAAATTCAAACTTTTTCCAAGACCATGAACCCAGTTACCTTTTGTACAGCTCATCAAACATTAACTGGCACCAAATACACAACACAGAATACCATTTTAGCCGTTTGTAATATCTGAATAAAAATTGCACATTTGATTGGAATAACATGAATTCCAGAAGAAAAAAAGGCTAAATCAAAAACAGCCAAATTAACATTAAAATCACATTCTAGAACATGACACTTTTGTATGTTTGACCTAGGTGTTTTTGTGCAAAAAGATGAAAGAAATTATGACATCAAAAATAATGTCAATCAGTTGCAAAAAATGCTAAAAATAAATTCCTGACTATGACATGAAATCTCCATACAGTCCTTATGTCCATTTTGTAAAACATTTTTTCTGCATAAAGGTTCATCAAAAGCTGTATTAGCCCACATAAACTGGGCTGGACTCAGACAGACATTTAATCCTCACCTTGCTTGTGGCGGTTGCCATAGATCCTGGAAGCACAGGCGAGTTGGTCACCTGGACCGACAGGAATTTGTTATGGATGAGGGGCCAGGCTCCTTCCACCTTGCACGTCTGAAAGTCATCGCCGAAGGTCCTGAGATGAGGGTCTCCGAAGAAGCCACAGTGGGTGTAGTTAGGCGGGGCCGAGTTACGTGTCAGACTGCGCTCATAGTGGCACACCTCCGGCCCGTCGGAACGCTCCTGGCTGTCGGTCACGACTGGGGGAGGTGGAGGAGGAGGAGGCGGGGTTCTGGCTCGCGGCTGGAACGTTGGCCCCTCCTTGGAGCAGTTCTTTTGGTTCATAAGGTCCTCTATGCCATGCTGGACGGAGTGATAGGCCAGGTCGCCCCTGCAGCTCCGCGCCAGTCGACCCACGCAGCTTTTATACACCCGCAGAGCCGTGCAGTACTCCTCCTCCCCGAGTCCAGAGTTTGAGGTGATTGCCAGATATTCAGTGGTGCACTTGATTACCTTGCACTGCAGACTCGCTGTCAGGAAGATAAACGGAATCAGAAAGGTATGCAGTCTAGAAATATGACGCTGACACACTAAGCTGTAAATTAAAAGTGAGTAGTGTTTTTATTTCTCTAAAACTAATCCATAATGCTCAGACAACAAATGGAACATTACTTTCTATACACTTAGAAGGAAAGAAGTTTATTTGGCCAACACTTGCATGCTGAAAGTTAAAAACAGCGTTTTCACATTTTTGACCATCTACCTAATGCAAAAATATATTCATGTCTCTTGCTATAGTAAAGGACTGGATTTCCTTACCTTGAAAGTTTTAAGTTAAAACCCTTCTTTTGGTTCTAATCTCCAGGCTTAGTGATGATTAATCACTCCTGTCCCAGAGATTGTTGAACTGTTTCACTGTTCAAACATATCTCAGAAAGCCTTATTGCAACACCTTGTTTGACAAGCATCACCTTGGGCTAATAAAGCATTTATGTATAAGGCTATTTCGCCAAATGTTACAAAGCAAAAGTCACAGCAACATTTTTAAAGGCACAATTTAAACATTTGTGGAAAAGCTTTGCCATAGCTCCTCACTCAGCACTTAACAACCATCTGATATTATGCAACAATCTTGATTTCAGCCATCATCGCTTTTGCTCGCTGCATTCCTTATCACCATTGTTGCTAAATGGTAAGTGATTTAGGTGCGAAGTTGATAATACTAAGAAACTTGTAAAGTAAACTGACCAAGGTATTTCCACCATTATAGTTCAGTTTAGTTTATTCAGTTCAATTTGATCCTAATTCATTAACTCTTTATCAATTCCATCCAGTTACAAACTTCTACTACACTCAGAGGTTGTAGTAACTCTCATTACCTAAAGAATCATTATAGATGGTAAAAGCTGTGACTCTAAATGAAGTTAGGTTAGATTAGGTGAATTAAATCATTTCCAGGTCTGGATAAAATACGAATAAAGAAATTGAGCACTGACAAACTGATTCTGACCCTTACATGAGTTTATATTTAAATGCATGCTTTAACTTCTACTTCACGTATTCTGCCTTGATTTTTATCACTTTACCTTTCCCTGAAGGATAGATAAAGTGACTAAATATACTCAGTTTAGTATATTTACAGTTTTGTGAAATACTGACTAAATATACTAATTAGAAAGTTAAAACAGCCATTGCGGACTTTTGTGGACTCTTGACAACTTTAAGTTTAGGTTGAACGGGACATGCAGATCACAAAATAAGTTTACTTAAGACGCCAAACAGACACTGTGGCTATTAGTAATTTTTACAAAGTGAATAAAGGTAACAAACATCACAAAGTTGACAGTACAGAATTTACATTCAGTGTAGGATAAACCATTGAAAAATCCAACGTAGGTTAGAAAATAGACATGATTTATCTGAAGTGAGTCCAGATGCAAAAAAAAAGTTAGTTTCAGCGTTGTTGAACATTTTGTACACAAATGTCTAAGATACTATATAGAAGCAAAAGCGAAAAACAAACAAACAAAAACAAAAGAAGGAAAGAAAATCTAGACATTTCAGGCTGGAAAGCTGTGGAATTTGAAAAAAAAAAAGAGAAGAATCCTTAATCTAATCCATAGAAAATAGCATATCTGAATCTATGCAATCTGACACTGAAATCAGAGACTATGTTAAACTCAGATTAGTAAAAAAAAGAAAAAAAAAGAAAAAGCAATGCAAATACACTGATACAGATAAAAAAAATAGTGCAAAAAGTTTTTATCACCCGATGAAAATGAACAACAATACATATCTATGCTGGTGTGACGCGTGCACCTAAAGTCTTAACATCCTACACTGAGTTTCTTACCGGAGGGGAAAAGAGCGAAAAACACAGCGAAGACTCTGCACACGTCAAGCGCCGAGGGTCTTCCTCTTTCCCCCATAACCATCCATCCAGCTCGGGGTCGCGCTTCGCTCCTCTCCCTGGTCACATGGGATTAAACAGGGGAGAAAAGTTAGCGGCAGCGCTGCAGCGTTCCCACTGAGAAGACAGTCCACAAAACAGGTCTGAAGCCGGGAGCCGTCCTTCTCTCATCACTGCCAAGTTAGCAGAAGCTGCTTTTACTGCCCTTTTTTCCCCCTGTATCCCAGTTAACACACAGCGGCTCCTTCAACCAGCAAGTATGCGGTACAGAAGTCTCTAAAGCGCGACGGGCTGCAGGGCTCTCCTCTAGAGACCCGAGAAAGTACAACCTCCCTCCGGAGACCAGCGGACACACTCAGCCAATCACGACCGTCCGCACGGCACTCAAACCCTCCTTCTAGATGAGGGTCTCATGTTACACCTCAATGTGCAGACTTGTTCGACTTTTAACGACCCACGAAGCTGCAGCCCGCAACGGCATGAGCAAGACACCTTTGTTTTAAAGCAAAAACCACAAGAAAAAACTTCAGTGTGAAAAGCTGATTGATATCGACAGAAATGGAGGGAAACCACTGTCCAACATGCAGGTACTGACTATATAAACAAACATTTATTTTCTTTTTGGTCACTTCATACAGACCCTCTGTGCCAGCGGTTCCAAACAACCACATTACATTGCTCTTGTGCATATTAGTTGTACATATTAGTTGCTCTTGTGACAAATACTAGTGCAACAACTGCAGTTATTCATTTTTATTGTGTTGTGAAAAAGATATAAATAAATTGTCACTCTATAAGTCGTTAAAGGATATAGGTGTGTTACATCTTAACTCAGAAGCGGAAAATGTAAATATTGAAGTGGAAAATGAACAATGATCAGTAGAAGTTGAAATTACAAGTGAAAAGTCAGAGTAGATTTGCACTACTCTGATCTAATTTTCTGATGTGTCTGTCTCTTCTAAAAAAAAAAAATGAAGGGTAGCTTCAGCAAAAACAAACAGAAAACCTTTTTAAGTCACCCAATTAAACTTGGCCCCCTCACTATCTCCCAGATCCCACCAAATTTGTATTGTAGAGCTTTTAGTGGCGGAGATGTTCTTAATGGGAACTGAGGCCCCAGATCAAATTCTGCTTAAGGCCCTATACAACCTCGGGCCAACCCTGTTACTGAGTACGTCAGTTTCCAAATCCCAACTGCTTCTCATTTATGGAACACAAACACTTAATTTAGGCCTGATGTTATTAGTTCCAACTATAGAAGTGAATGAAGCACAGCATAAGTATTCCTATGCACTTATTTCTCCTTCATGGCCATCCGCTTCAGTTCATACTGGGAGTTCTACAAAAACTAGTGAAGATGCCCTAAGTACCCCATGTTTGAGAACCATGGTTCTATGCCAGTGACATTCAAACTAGATATTACCTCAGTGAACACTCCAAGTTCCTCCTCCATGGTTTACTCGATTGTGTTTCGTATATTAAAAAAAAGAAAATCGTATCAATGGTTGAAGGAAATATAGCATGTACGGTGTTACAGACTTGATCAAAGTTTATTGTTGGAAATACTAAAAATAGGTCCCTAAAAAGTGGAAATTTCTCACCAACCCCGACCTTAAAATCCCCATATGGCTGCTTTGCCTATAAAACTTAGAGTGAGCCGTCATAAAAATTGATTTACTTGAACCTTGGCGTAGAATGGCTGATTTCTACTATATTTCTACCTCTGCGTGGTTCTACCCATAATAATTAGCTGCAGCAGTGACTTGTCTCTTCATTGTCAGAGCTGAATTAACAGCATCGTATGTCACTATTATGACTTTACTCTTATGCACCACATGTATGTCATTAGTTTGAAAAGATCTTTTAGGATCAAACATGTTACTGTGAGAAAACTAATGGTAGATTGACTTACAGAGTTCAAGTAGTAGGACAGATGGTGCCGTAACAAGAACATTTTGATAACCACATTACTGTTGAGCAGTTAAATCCACACAAGTAAAACATAAGCCCAATGTGTGGGGAAAAAATTTCATTTTTACTTCTTCCATTCACTCAGGCTGGTTTTTAAAGATTTTAGAGCAAGTACCAAACTTGTAAATATTTTTTTTTCCAGCCAACATACTGAAAACAGTATTTCAGTGAGACTTGAACTTTTTTTTAGTTTGTTGTTACCACAAAGGTTGTTTGAAGTGAGAATTTTAAATGGGAATATTTGGAGGTTTCTCACCAACCCCTAACCTTAACAGTCAAAATGACTTCCTTGCATGCAAAACATTGTGACAGCAGCCAATGAAATGGCTTATTTGTACTTTGGAGCATTTATAAGTTATTTGATCTTTTGGAAGCATACAATAATACATGAGAGAATAGTTGAAAGTACAAATGCCTTGGTACACATTGTTAATGACTTACCTTGCTAGTAGCTCCTAGCTTTGTCACTTTGTTCCTAGCTTTGAGCCTATCTTTTAGTGAAGTAGATTATTGTACTTGACTAACATGAGTTAGTCGTCATTTCCAGATCCGATCTCACGTGGAAATATCAACTACCATCACTTGTTACTAGTTCACTGTTGTCTGCCTCAGGTTGTGCTGTGAGTTCTCAAAGTTTTCTATATTGCACTTCTCTTTCAGGTAGTTTCCATTTGAAGCAAAGATGAACATATTTATTGCCTGCTGTTACAGTTACTTTGCTACTAAAGTAATAAATAAGTAATTCCAGTATTTTTTGTGAGTTGCAAAATACCGTCGAAGTCTCATCAGCACTTTGTGTGCCATAGGTTGAAAACAGTGGCTCTGTGCCACAGATATAGTTAATCTTAATTTGTGTTTACAAGCCAAATGAAAATCTTTTTTACCCTCAAAGACTCACTGGCAGACCGAATCTGAGAACCATGTGTGTGTGTGCAAACTGATATTTTCACTTAATTAAAAGCATCCATGAACATCTTCATGTCCAAGTGTTTCACACATTCTTCAATGAAGTGTGGGCACAAGATAACTCAAAATACAAATTAATCCCACTAAAACTATAATTTTACATCAATTTCCTGGTCTTATTATCAATTAGTCATTTTGGTTGTGATGAGTCTCTCCGCCCATAGAACTGGTTTTTAGTTTATCAAAAAGCATAACAAATAAAAGAAAATAGGCAAGGCTCTTGGGTAACATAATGTAATATTTTAAGCTGGGTCATATTATGATAACGCTGCAGGCATTAAAGTGTTGAAACAAAATGTTATGTATTATAAATATCCAATAAACTGTACTGTGTACTGATCACCAATATACATCATTACTTTTTGTCTATACAAGTTAAAAATGTTGTTGAAAAGTGAACGGTAAAACAACTTCTTCAACAAGACATATACCAATGTGTAATAGTTTTTTGTTTTTTTAATTCACCAATCGGCTGACTAAAGGTGAAACATGGGCAATTACCCACCAAATGACTGTGACACAAGTTTATCAATATATACACAATTATAGATTTGCTTGTAATAAAAATACATCATCTGGCCATTCCTTCTTTTTGCATATTCAATCTACAAATTCTAACAAAGGACCTGAGACATTTTTAATAGTAATTAGAAAGAAGAAACATTAGAATTGGCAGCTCAGACCTTAAAGGAATCAGGAAATCTGTATCAGCCAGGAAAAGCCTGATTCGTGTATCTTAAATAGCACATGTTGCTAACACAGGGTTAACACCCTGCTAAATCAGAAACAAGAAGAGCGTTTAATTTTTGATTAACGGCTTAATTTTAATGTTAGCTTTAGCGTATTAAGTGGTATTTAAGTGCATTTGGATGAACTGCTACTGAAGCAGCACATAATCAATGCAGGGAAAACTAACTTGTCTGCTGACAGTTCAATCACTTTGAAAACTTTCCTCAGATAACCATTTCCAACTCCACTTCTATTAAAGACATCTTCTTGATTAGCTTTCATTTTCACAAATGGCTGCACTGGTGCTGCCTTTCATTGCCATTTAAGCTGAAACCCCACCTGATGGATGACTGCATATACGCTCAGGTTGTGGCTGGCCGTACAGTATTTTTCCACAGGAGTGGAGAACGTCTGTGTGGTTGCTGTCCCCTCTTGCGGGTGATGGATATGTTCCCATACAATGAGGTCTGAGCCTACACATGTTTTTCAACAAGGGTGGCCCTGTGCAGAGGCTTACATCCAACACTAATATGCCGAGCGCTCACATCTGAAATGAATGAGACCAGCTGAAAGCTCTAAGCTGCTGCTCACTGAAAATGTTTTTGATATATCATGGAATGATTTTTGGAGCTAGTGGCAGAAAGGCTGTGGCTGCTGCACAACCTGGGAGTTAAATTGTTGTTTAACACCCTGAAGGCTTTGATGTGAATATTTTTATGATGTGTTACTGGTTGACTGCTGGCTGGAAAAGCCCCAGAGCAAACGGAGTGATCATGTGTGTTCCATTTTTTTTTAAAGTCCGTTGGCATATAGTTTACTTAGACTCATAATTAGTTAACAAATGATGTTGTTAAAGCTCCTATGGATGACATAAATGACAGTAAATGATTATAAGAAAATTCAAAGGGAATTCTGGTTGTGGAGAAGGCACAGAAGTTAAAGTTAAACATATCTTCTTGCCATTATCTTGAATTATATTAGTCCCAATTACTATAAACACTTTTTTTTTGCTTTCAGTATTTTATTTTGTAGTTTTACTGAGCTTTTTTTTTTTTTTTGCATTATGTGCGTTTAACTAAAGATGAATAACAGTTTCAGATATTCACCAGTATCAGATATTCTGTTTCAAAACCACTGTTATTTTCCATCATATCAATCCTTGCAGGTGGGAGTCATATAAGAGATGCCAGGGAATATGCTGCAGTGACAAAAGTTTTTATTAACTGTATATGGAGCATAACATACCAGTGTGGCTCCTCCTCTCCCCACTTGCTGCACACTACAAAACTTTAGGTGTTTGGAAATAAACACCATCAATATGTGATAATGTTATCCAATGCTTATGTTTTACAAGAAATAGACAACCATCTTACTGAAGAGTGCTGATGTCAAGCTGGTTTAAATTTGAAGCTTTGACTTTGCTATATTGATCTTGAGCACAGTGATACACGGACAACAATAGATTTATTGTGCAGCCTTAGTGTGGAGGCTGGAGGAGGATTACACACATTTACAAGATATCAATGTTTTCAAACTACAGTGAGCTGGATATCTTTTCAGCAACCAAACAGAGCAGATCACCAAGCTATAAAACTGGGCAATATCAGCTTGTTGTAATCTCAATGTTTCCTTTATAAAGAGTAAAAAGCACAATTCTGTAAAATGTAAAGCTTGGCTATAAAATAGTAAATTTTGGACAGAGTTTCGAGTAATGTTAATTAGTCATTAAAAAATTATGTTAATCTCATTCAAGAAAACTATTTTGTAAATGTAATGCTATTTGTTGAAATTTGATCTTATTAACTGCTTATTTTTACAACAAGTTGTGCCTAAAAATGCACAATTCTAATTTAACTCAAGATGGTGGCTCAGACAAATGTTTTTCCCACTCTTTATTGGTTTTCAGCTGAGAACAGCTTGATAGATATGATTATATTGGTTCCAGCATGAATTAAAACAACTAAAAAAAAACAAAGAACTGCCATGAGATTTGTGGTTGGGTAAATTAAGAATCTAGGTTTGCATCCTGCTTTTACAGGTTCAGCAACAGCACTAACGCTGAAGTCAGACTTTCTAGTTAACTGAACATCTCAATGCTAAGGTAGTAAGCAAATAAATGGCTTGTTTAAATAGATTTCAATGTTTATTACTATTTTAATAACTCTTTTACTCTTTTCACAAGGAAATTTTTATTTTTGTTTCATTCTTAACAATGGAACGCAACCCAAATGACTCAAATCTGAAGGACCAAGCGGAAATGTCTGTTGAGATGCAGGGAAATTATTAGTGTGCAATAATAACTTCAATTTTAAAATTATTACTCAAGCTGAGCCTGTTGGTTTTAAATGTACTTGAATAAAGATTAATTTTGGTTCAATAATTTACTAATTATAATTAGATTTCAAATCATCTTAAATACATGCTGTTATACTATTGCTGAGGGTGACTGATTTGTTAAGTCCTTCAGAAACATAAGTTAGCATTAAAATAATTTACTTCAATATTCATGTAAAAAACAATTTTCAAGTGTATTTGATCATAAATGTAAAAGATTTCCACTCAGAAATACTGAATATATCTACCCAAATAAAATATACACAAAATCTTTCAAATTTTCTCATGGTGTAAATTGTAGTAATTTTATGAGTAATTGTCTACGTATAAGGTAAGTCTAAGCATTAAAAAAATCTAAATAAGAGTTAAATACTGTCACAAATAACATCAATGTTATATTACTTAACAGTTGGAATAATAATAGCAGTTTTTACTGTTTTGAAAAGGAACAAATTAAATTAAATCCCAATTACCAGATCAAAACTGTGGTAGTTACCATACCTCTAATGTTACACCATCCAGAAAGCACTATTGAATAACACAAGTCCAACTTTATTTAAACACTTTCTGCTTCCAGCATTTCAAATCTCAGCTGAAATTCTACGTAAATGGAGTATTTCACTGCTACATGTTATCAATCTGAAGCCCACACCCTCAAAGGCAGTTTTAAATGTTGTGGTGGAATATTTTAAAGATCAATAAATCAATCTTAGTCAAACTAAATCAATATGCACAACCCTAATTCCTGTCATGCCACCAGTCAGCTGAAGGTTAGAGACCTTCACACCAGCTGCCGTCTCTTATCAAGCCACGTGTCACTTTAAGAAATAAAAATAGGTGACATGCTAATCATCTTAGTTTGATTAATTGATTTGATTTCGACAGTGATGTTTCAGACCTTGATCCATTACTGTATTTATGTTCCATACAATATAAATAGAGATGCACCAATCAATTGATCTGACATTGCAATCACCCATTTTTTTTCCTTGATCAGTATTACATGTCACAAACACAGAGAAGAATTCCTTCCATTCATCAAAACTAAGAACTGCCACCATTGCTGGTCTTAGAACCCATCATAAACATACTTTATTGCTTAAAAAAAACACATTCGATAAAAATAGTAATGATTTTTAGAGACATACTTTAATGCACAAGTGGAGAGGATTTTGTACTTGTTTCACTTTCATTTGAATTCATATCAGTGAACCTGTACCACATTTTTATTGCTCTTTGGTGACGTACTGTAGTCACTAGAATAAGTGAAGAAAAAATAATCGGCAGATCAGACCTTATGGAAACCATTACAATCAGTATTGGCCAGCTAACGCATGATGGGTGCATCTCTCCTTTTAAATATGGGCAGAAAAAAAACAGCATTTCAATAAATTTGTTGGTTATATGCATAGGGTCGCATACAATTTCTTTTGTAAATCCCACTCTTTGAAATTACGATGCACTTTAAAATGAAAATTAAACATTAGTGAGCTGTTGCATTTTGTATTAATGGAAGCCTGATCTACATCGACAGCCTCTTGCCCCCAACAGATGGCGCTTGTTAGATCTGATCTGAGAGCAGAAATCTTGACACAAACGCACATGGCTTTTACGAGGGCAAGCAAACCTGTCATTAACTGTGAGCTGCACGGACAGCCCAGTTATTGTGCTAATTGGAGCTGTCAGACATTAAAAAAGAGAAAACCTGCATCCAGCGGGCGCATTTTTTTTATACCTGTTACAGGCTAGAAGATCATCCTTTAATAAGTGTCCCATTAAAATGACTGTTACTGATATAAATGTTGCCACTAAAAGAAAAAGAAGCTTTAGGTGATATTTAGTAGAAGTAAACCTGAATTATTTAGATTTTACTAGAAGTTCCGTTTGTGTCTTGGCTCAAACTGAAGAATCCAAGGCTGCAGAAATTCACCTTTCTGGGTTGCGAACCCAGATTTTAAGGAAAAATCGTAAAAGATCAATATGCAAAAGGAAGTTCAGTGGTTAGCACGTAAAACAAACGGAGGACATAGACCAACCTTTGCGGCTGCATGGGCTCTCCGCGAGTCAGGAGTTCTGCAGGAACCCGGAGGACAGCGAACAGAGAGAAAGCAGATTCCTGACCAAATAAATAAATTAAAAAGAAAAATCTTTCTTCGGACACCAGGCTGTCACACTAATCCTACATCACACACAGTCAGTGGCTCTCTGAGTGTAAAATCCTCTGCTCCTTGCATGCTGGGGTCCGTCGGATCAATTTCTCCCGAATCCGCTCTGCAGCCAAATCAAAGTGTCTCTTAATCTCAAGCAGACACCTCTCGCACCCGGCGGACTCGGATCTCCCCAGCCATCGCTTAACTCACTACACATCAGTCGATCGGAAAGGAGACGTTATGAGAGATTAAGTCCAAGTAATTGGCCTCATCCAGGTTGTTAGTTATGGTCGAAGACGAAGGAGGAAGAGGAGGGGGGAAAAGAGCCCCGAGGGCAAAGCTGCTGCCGACTCTGCCGCTGCCGCTGCTGCGTACAGCCCGATCCGCTGTCTGGATGTTGTGAAATGGCTTGTTAGAAAGTGTGAGAGAGACAATGATGAGCTCTGCGTGACGCCACATGAAGCCCCCCCAAGCCCCAGACCCCCCTCCTGCTGTTGTAGTTTTGCACTGGAGAGAAGTGGGCTTCAGATCAGGTCGCAGCTGTTGAAGAGAAGCTGAAAAATGTCTCTAGCAGTAATATATATATGTTTTAAACCGACTGAAACTAAATCCACACAGTCCTATCACCGATGACACTTCAATTACACGTCTTTTGACGTGCGATGAGGATCGGTGCCTCATATTTTCTACCCTATTTACTTTTCGCACCTTTAACAGAGTTGAAATTGATGCCTTAGTTTGATTGCCGACAAATAGCCCCGACTGTCAGATCCATTTACGGGATGACCTCCATCACGCTTGTCTTTACAAATCACAGGTTTGGGAAAAGACAAATCCATAATAATCAGGATTTAACAGAGGATCAGATGGACAAACACTCTGCAGCTGAGGGAGAGGGGGTGGGCTGCAGCTCAGGAGGAAGGCAGCACCTGTGTTTTAGGATCAGACTGCAACCACAACCTCCCCCTCCCTGCTTTAAAAGCTTTCCCAGCTTCATCAACTCAACAGATTCTCCCTATTCTCTCTAGTTTCCCTCTAACCCTCTGTGGCTGAATAAAGCAGCAGAAACAATCAGGATTCTTGCAGCTCCCCCGGAGGTTGTCTGACTCTGATGCAACACAAACTTGGAGCTGTTCAAAACCTGACTTTGTCAAATGAGCCCATGCCTTCAGCTCCCATTAGAGGTGATGTTGCTGCTGTTTCTGTCCAAAACCAAAAGTATTCATACCCTGTGCTTTTTTTGTGAAAATATATATCATTGGGGTATTTTTTTATATGATGGACCACCCAAAGTAGTGCATCATTTTTGAAGGAAAAAGAATTAATATTATTTAATATTTTTTTACAAATAGAAGTCTGAAACGTGTATTTATGTGCAGCCCCTCTGAATTCACAGCTGCGAGTGTATTAGCTTCGCTTGTCAAGAGACTAAAATGGTCGAGTTCAGCTATTCTTCCTTGCTAAGTAGCTTAAATCCTGTCCAGCTGGATGGAGAGGATTTGTGAACAGTTGTTTTCAAGTATTGCCACAGATTCTGAATTAGATTTAGGTTCGGACTTGTTAAACTTTGATCATAAGGTGGGGGTCATCCACCGGGTTCAAGTCGTTTTTAGCCTCTTAACAGGTTGTCCTGAAGGATTTGCCCTGTATTTAGCTCCATTCATCTCTCTGTGAACTAACAAAAGCTCTGGCAGAGAAAAGTGTTCCCTCAGCATGATGCTGCCAACATCATGTTTGACTGTGGGTGTGATGCGTTGACAATGGTGGGTTTTCTGCAAGACATTGCATGTAGCCCAAATGTTTAATTTAGGTCTTCTCTATCAATACCTCTTTCTCCAACATGGTGTTTTCTGTCTCTTTCATGATTTGTGGCAAATTTTAAATTGGACCTTATGTGACTTTCTTAGAAAAAATGTTTTTCATGTTGCAGTTCAAGCACAAAGTTGTCAACCTTTTCTCCTATCTGAGCCGCAAATCTCTGTACATCCTCCAGAGTTACCCTTATTTCTAGGCTTTATTTGCTCTGAGTTCCTCTCAGAACATCTGTATTTATACTGATATTAAATGACAATATATTAATAATTAGTTGACTTCTACGGGCAACTGTTTCCACTGGTCTTCCTTTGGGAGTATTACTGAGCAACGACAGTTAATTTGCCCTGGCCTGTTTTACAAAATCTAATAGATTGAAGTTTGTGATTGTAGTGTGAGAAAACTTTAATTAGACAAGAATATAAAGCATTCCTTAGAGCTTAAAGCCAAAAAATCACCACTATGATCTATTTCTTCACTAAATGTCCTTCTCTCTCCCATACAGCCACAGACAGGCTCCGAATTGTACACTGATGTAGGAGCAGAACATGAAAGGGCGACACCCTGGAGTGAAAAGAATGGCTTTAAAGGTGCAGGATGCTGGCTCCCATCTCAAACACAGCTGGTGCACATGCTGCCTTTCTAAAGGCATTACAGCCAAGTTAACATAACAGATGTGCTTAATGTGCCATTTGACTGATAAAATGTTCGGATCCTTCTGTATGCATACGTCAGATTCCGGTTTATGAATAGTTTTATAGACAATCAATGACAATCGTCCATGTGCTGTAACAATTATAGCAACATAGGCTTCCAGTTATGCCAGCACCCTTGGGAGCTCCTGAGTTTTTGAATATGTAGCTGTGATTTGCCTCAGTATTGTCTTAAAAACAGATTAAAATCTGCAGAGTTGAGAATACCCAGGAGACAATGTGTGGCAGAGATTACAATCTACTTGAATCTACAGGAAAGTTTATAATGTCAACTGTTTATATGAAGATACATATGCTGTATTCTAACGCAAAGACTAACATGTTGCCTTTGTTAAGGGTGGCATAGAGTTTTGACATTTTTCAGCTATATTGCAGCACCTTCATTATTCATAATCCAGTTCAGTAAATTGAAGAATGACAGATTGCGTGAACAAACCTTAAAGCTGCCTTTCATAAAAGTTAAATATGATGACATAAAAACATCAACGCTGGCTGTATTTAAACATGTTTATCAGATTTATTCCTCTTTAAAAATTCTTGAATTTAATGTCTGCATGTTGAGCTTCGAGTGAAGATGTTGCTCGCTTGTATTTTGTTGCAGTGCTTCTGAGCCATTCCTGGTTCAGTAACATCATATACTCAGACTGACCTTTCTGTGCCTTTTTGAGCTCCAGGTGCATAACAATTAGCCCATCACAGTGTGTTGTGCTTTTCTTGTCAGAGGTGTCACACTGCATTGTGTTCAGACCCACCTGGGATCACTACATCGTCTTAAAGAAATTCCCACTAATTGCTCATCCTATGTGGAGCTGATTAAAATCTCATGATCAAAAGCTGAATGATTTGTTAAATAATCCTTTAAAACATTTGTAGGGTTAGCAGCTCAATTATCTGTTTAAATAGCAATGTTTACATGTTGAAGTCAGAAAACTTCAAAATCTTAACGCATTTAAGCATAAACAGATCAAAAGCAGCATTTTCTTTGTCAAATCAGAGAAGTGATTTTAATGTACTTTTCTGACAGTCATGTCAGTGAAATCTTGCTTGGGGCTGTTTATAGTAATAAATTATTATTTTCTTCTCAGAATACATCTTTCAAATGGGCACCAGAATGCTGGTCAGAACCAGAATGTCTGTTTACCTGAATGCTGTCAGAATTTTAATTTTGTAATTATAGATTTTGTCACTAGTCACTCTCAAACAGAATGGGAAAGTACAGTACAATGCTGGTAAGAGGTTCCCAAAGAATGCTTTTAAGTCCAGAGGTAAGGTGCTGGTTTGTTACTTCTCCAAGTTAGTTTTATTAAACAATATTTCTTCTTATCTTCAAGTTCATACTGAGCAAATCCCCATATAAAAGTTTGACCTATGAACTCATATTCTAACTAGGAACTTTGCTGTCTTTACTTTTGTTGTCATTGGTGTTTGTGTCATGCATTGATTCCTGAGTGTGATGTTTATATCTCTTACAAATTAGGCTGGGCTGCCTTTTTTCTGTTTTTTTCTTCATTTTCACCCCACTTTTGATTTTATAAAAAAGAATGAGCATAACCATCACATGACCAGTCAGACTTGAAAGTAAAAGAAAGTTGAAAAAACGTGGGCACATATTCCATCTTGCACTTTATAAGCAGCTTAGACAGTAAAAAAAAAACAGTTTCCATTGAAGGAACAACAATTAATTGCAGCTCCAAACCTCCAGTAATTACACAGAAAATGAACGGTGCCACAGACTAGATGGCACTGGTTAGAAATATGACTGAAACCCAAATGCAATTATTATCTTAAAATGGATGATTCAGAGCTTTTAGAAGCTTGTGGCTCTCCTTTGGTAACTTGAATTATTGTCACAAATGACTCCAACAATATTTCCAATTACAATCTGTTTTGTAAATTTACACAAACCTCCCATTGCTCTCTGGTGGACTTCAACAATGGATAAAATCCATCTATGTTGGAAACACAGATAAAAATTACGTCTGCTGAGCTACATAGCGTTAGCAGTTTTGTATTTGCTCATAAAAATATCTTTAGACTGCTTGTATGCATTAGAAATGACCAAGGAATATGTTTATGTTAAATTAAAATCTCAGAATTTATGAATTTTTCAAAAATATTTAGGTATTATTGCAAATGAGAGTCCATTTGATACTCTGAAATATGGTAAGATTTATGCTTCTTGTACATGACTGGCATTTGAAAAGCTATGTTTGTTCACCAGCATCACCCTCTTTGGTATTAAGGTGTGAGTATGAATCCACAAAATTCTATTAACCCAGATATTGTTGAGAATTACAGCCACGGTATGCAACAGAAACAATGCTGGAAGGCTTGTAAATTGTCTGCTCATGCAGGCTGAGGAATAGACTTGAATGTGTAAACTCTCATTAAAAAATCTTATTTTTCATTTTGAGCAGGGGAAGCATGTATTCCCCCCGCCCCATTTTTCCCCCCTTTCTAAAACCAGACTGAAATCCAGTGGAGAATTACTGAATATGTGGACCAAACATTGCAGTTTGCTCAGACCTCCTGACAGATAATTAGCATGTGCTGTCTAGGTCTTAATTGAATACACACTTGATCAAGCTTAATTTTAGAAAAGATAGTCATAGAAAAGATATGACTGACTCAGATTTAGGATTGATTCTCACAATTTACCACCTGACAGGATTTAAAGGGGTGGGGGGAGCATATAGTAGAGCTTCCACAACTTGATTTGCATGCGAGATGGCATAAATGGGAGGGAAAAAAGGCTTATCTCAGCAAGACAGCTGCCTTTTTAATTTCCTGCACCCAACATTATGTGTAAAAAGTGAAGGATAATCTATATATTCATCCTATGAATGTAAGATTAGATGAGCTTTTACTCCTCACTATGAAAACAATGAAAATGTTGGCTTTATTTGTCTCTCTAGTCATTACAGTCATTGTCTTACCTTGTGTTACATTTTACACAGAAAATAGGTGCAAAATTCAGCAACAGCTGATTAGCTAAAATTAAAATTATAAAATATATGGCACATAGTGACTATTCAGACAAAATGAAGTAGTTGTCAACTTTTTAATGATCCTTTTGGCTGTCACTACTGTTTTTACAGCATTGGTTTTATGCTACTTGTCTGTTGCTGTGTCTTTGCTGTACTGATATAAAAAGTGCAACTAGTAAAAAGTCTAGTGTGACATTGGTCACAGCTATGTTTTTACCAGTTTTGACTTTATATATTTTAACCATTCTGTTTATAAAGTAGACTGATAGCACAAGATTCAGTTTTAATGATAGAAGTAAAAAAAAACAACTGTTGGTTTCATTTGAATGATCCATCCTTTAAGCACAGTTCACAGAATCAATAGAATGTAATACTATTTACTTGTGTTGCACCAATTTACAACACATCATCTCAATACAAAAAAAGGTTATTTCAATTAAATCGTACATAGATTCCAACTGACCTGAGTTACTAAACAATGCAGGCAAGTTCAGTTTATTACCCAAATTGGATAAGACAGTTTTCTACAGAAACCCAGCTGATTGTATCTAGTCATTGACTTGCAGAATTTACCCCTGTTGATGAACATTTAATAACAGTGGACAACTGTTTGCTTTGTGCCATTGACCTTGCAGCAATTCCTCATACTAGGCACATGTGTTGCGACAGGAAAAATTCCAGAAGCCTATTGGTATTTTTATGGAGTTTTGGAGTATTCATCTTTAGGAACTCCCAACTTGCATCCATGTTTCTACCATCTAACCAAAGCTGACATCCTCAATCAAAAGGAAGCACTGTTTAGGATGTTTAAGAACAATCCAGGACCATCAAGATGTCACCCTGCTTTGAACTGGAAGCTGTTGGAACACCAATATCACGGTTCACATTGAAGTAAATTTCACATCAATATGAACAACGAAAGCAAGCCTAGGAAGTAGACTGCTCCAAACCTGTCACCTTCGAGCTTGACTGAAATTTGTTGCCTTCTGGGGAAACATTTTATAGACATATGAGTAAAACATTGAGCTGTTTGTGTCCAAAATGACAAATATGTTTGAAAGAATCCAGATGAGGCTTTTTTGCATCTAACAACACTCTATTAATGTTCAAGAGAGCATCATGATGCAGCATCATGAGCAGTGTGTTTTACTGAAAAGCATGCTTCCGATAGTTCTCTCATCTAAACTCAACAGAGTGCTGTAAAAGCAGACAGACAACGCTTAAACACGTGCACAGAGAGAATGAACACTTTATTGTAGACCTAACAGGGAGTCGTAAATAAAAGCTACCAACTCTGTTGGAGGATTCTTTTTTCTGAAAATAAGCAGCCCAGTCCTGAATTCCTTACATCTCTTTTATGTTTTGGCTGCTTCTGCTTGACTGTTGAACTTTACTGGTTTCCTGCAGTGTTGTGATGTGTGCACAGCTGCAGGGGCTTCATTCGGACCTCGCTTTTTGTCACGTTCTGTTACAAAAGCTGTACTGGTAAAGCCAGTGCAGGTGGACACCAGTTGTCGGCAGCCAGGAGTGAATTTGCCTTCGTTGCAAGTTGTCAGGAATTAATTTTAATTAAAGCAATATGAGTGGGAAAAGTTGTAGCACTTAATTTGAACCCAGTGAAGACAGAAAAAGTTCATTATTACAGGATGGTTTTGCATAGATCACCTTTGGCCCAAGCAGCTCTGCAGCTCCTTCTTGTTTTCACTCTGACCACACACAGTGTCTTTACGTTTCTCCTGCCAAGATAGCAGCTCCCACTAATCCCACATCTTATTCTATTTCACATTTTATTACTCCAGTTCCTCTTTATTATTAAAGAAAATATGACCATCGTCAAATTTTGTATCTTGACAGTGTTCCCACTCCTAAACTTTATGTTAAGATGGATAGTCTTCCTGTCTCTTCATCTATAAAATGAGGTTGAGTTTGACATAAATTCACAAACCCATTTGAGTGAGAAAAAAAGCATGATCACAGGTCAGTAAAATCCTGCCACGATCTAGCCAAGAGCATAATTTCATCCTTAACCGGTGGAGGAAAGTGAATTTGCAATTCTAAGCCTAGAAATAGATCATTTCCAAGCTGAAACATTTATAGTCTCCTTAAAGCTGCCGAAGAGTGGAATTCAGCCCTAAATAAAGGAACGGATTAATTTGAAGCTCATTAGGATGGATGTTATCCTCTCAACAGCCTGAAAAAAGAGCTATTTTGCCTCCAGAATACCTCTATTGTCAGTGAAGATAGAAAGGTTGTATGACCCGAACTACATGTCTGCATGTAGACTTGTCCACTTCACCTCAGTGAAGTGTGTTGTGGTTCTTAATGAGAAGTGGAAATGTCAGTGCCCTGGGTTTTGAGTAATTGAAGAGCTTGTGGATGTTTAATTACAGGAGAAAAGATTCAGGGAGAAATATGATCTCTCTGAGACAGTAGGCTTCACCTCCAGGCTAAATGGTGCTGTTATTGACTGTGGATGTGTTATGTGATACAATACACGGTGTCTATCACAAACATAGCTGAGGAAGGTTAATTAAATCAGACCTGTAGAAGGGATCTACATAAAGGAAGGTGTTTTGGGGATTTATGTGTTGCATGCTTGAGATTGAGCTGGATCAGGAATGAGGTTACAAAAATTCGTGTGGAACTTAAGAGAGTAGCTGATCTGTGATGAAGATTTGATTGACTGTTGGGTAAAGACTGGTGTACAGAGCTGTTTTTCTTCAAGTCTCCTCACAAATAATCTTATTTGGGTAATGTTAGAAATTCAGAGTTTTTCTATTACAATATTTGTTGTCAATATGTCCAAATTCAAATAAGTACCCGTCTTTTTTTCCTCAATGAAATGACTGCATGTTTAAAGAAAAATAGCAAGGTGGGAAACCCCAGTCATAAGGTTTCTGAGGTTATGAGTGTAGAGAAAATTGGCATTTCTTTAGCTTAGAGAAATTTCTCTGACATATAAAGAAGCTGTTTTGGAGAAAAGTGAATTCCATTTTTCACCTCATGCATTTACCAACCCTGGCCCTCAAGGCATGTTGTCCAGCATGATTTAGAGGTTCCCCCTCTTTAACACACCTGATTCAGACAACTGCAGTTCAACAAAAGCTTGTTAATCAACTGAACTCATTTTGTGCTGAAGCAGGGAAACACCTAAGACATGGTGTGCACTGAGAACCAGGGTTGAAAAACACAGCTAATCACACAGCAATGTAACCAGCTGTTACATTGTCCTTGCTTCACATTGGTGTTGATTGGTTTATCTGTCCCTGCTGACGGCTCCTACCTTAGATGCTCATGCAGCTTAAGAAGCAAAGATGAATTCAGAGAACTAATCTATTTTAGTGTGAATTTCTGATTTTTCCTCCATAGATGTTTGACATGTGTTTGACTTAGTAACTTTCTTTAAGGCCTTTACCATTCATGTCCGACTTGTACACTCTGCAAGTGAGCCAGAACGGGAATTTAAGGACATCCAAAGCTCGGTACCAGAATTCGCAGATCAAGGCTGCATCCTAATCTGGGTTTTTCCTCTCATTTCCCCCTCCTGTATAAAAATAGATATTAGAAATCAGAATTTGAGCATTAAAGAATCAGTTCAGATTAGGGTACAGTAAAGGATTAATTCCTAGTCATTAAATTCCTCCTTTAGCAGTAGACTTGTAGAGTAGAACATCTTAGTTGTTTGGGCTTCATCTGTCTGTTCTCAGTTAGTCCTTAGTGAATATATATTATTTTGATTAAATATTTATTTTTTAAATTCTTTTAGTGACATTGATATTTTATTGATTCCAAATAAATTCTAATCATGGGAAATATGCTGAAACCAATCATCTTTGAATGTATAAGACAGATTGTTTAAAGGAAAGCTCTTCCTTCTAGCCGATTTCTGATAGATTACATGACCAGTTTATGTATTTATGATAATATAATGTAACAGAGCTTAAAATCACTACGATAGAATACTTGTTAATATGTTACTGACATTTTTTAAAACCACACCTTAAACACAGTGAAGCTCTCCTAAACAGCATAGAGAAAAAAATGGGAGCTCACTTTATTAAAAAAAAGAAAGAAAATCAATATACTGTTGCCAAAATGGCAATTGAGTGATTCATGCCTTTGGGCCACATTTACTTTACCTATTCTGTCTCAACTTGCATGGAGGTTTTCCTACTGGTAACTTTAATTTAAGCTCAGACATCTCCTTATATCTAACCTCGTCCTAATAGGTATCATAATAGATGTTTTCAGAAGTTGTAAAAGTGAAGAATACACTTTTATCTTCTTCTTGTTATGTACAATTAAAGGCTTAAATATAAACATTACACTGTTGTTAATATGCTTGATAGTATATATGAGCAAAAGGTCATTACTTATTCAAAAAACAAACAAAAAAAAAACAAAGTCCAGAAACTTTGTATTGGAGCCTCCAAGGGTTGAAAAAAAAAAGTCTGGTTCAGTGAATTACTTCGATTTGATTTGGAAATGTATACCTTTGTAGCTTTGGTTATTAGAAAATCTAGTTTCTCTTTTTCCTTTCTCCCAACTTTAAATCAACATGTACTCAATTAAGGTCAGCTGTTTGAAGACAAGATATTTTTTCTTTGTTTACTTTTAACCGCAACTTCGTCAAATAAGCAATATTTTTCTCAACGTCTAAGAACAGTGAGCATTTATTGTTTTATTGAGATTTTGTTTACTGCTTTATATAATTAAAAATAAGATTTTATCAATTATTTCAGTCTTTATTACATGGCTATTTGAAATTCATGACTTTTATTTTTCATTCGTTGTAAATTCTAAAGACATAAAAATATTAGCTTTGCTTGAATTGCATGCTCTCTCTCGTCACATGTCAATTTCAGTGTCAAATTCATTTACATGGCACGTGGAAAAACAAGAGCAGTTGACCAAAGTGCTTCATAATTTCACCAGCAATTATGAAGAAACACAAAACTATAAATTGCTAATCAAAAATCTGTTGAAACTGTTTAACTTAAATGGAAATCAAGAAACAGAATTCAGTTATGTTCATTGTAGATTTTCTTTTTTTTTTCCGGAAGGCTGGGCAGGATACATTTGGCACCAATTGTTTTGTTAAACATTGACTATTTTCACTACAGATACTCTACTTCATTTAAAGGATTTGTTTTTCTAAAACTTTCAATATAATTATATGTGTCTACAACTAAAAGCATTTTCTTTCCCCAAGTCATTGAATGTAAGAATGTTGTGTGGTCAAAAGAGTCAGAATTAACATTTTAATAACTAACAATAACAAATTGTTATCTGTCTACATACAGGCCCTAGTCTAGTTCCTTTATTTAAATCAGTAAGAGCAAACTGAGGAGAGGAGGAAACATACTGCTGGGTAATAAAATTCCAAACATATGACAAAATAATCTCTTAGGTAAGCTAAGTTGCATGCAGATACCTGTCAGGTGTCCCAAGAAACACACACTGCAACTGTTAATAATCAGAAACCTTGCACAGCTACATCAAATTGTTGGATTTAAAAAAGTGAAAGTTACCCACCAGCTGCATACAAAAAGTATATTTAAAAACAAGTAAAAGTTATTTAGCGCGTTAATATTAAGATTTGAACAGATAAAATGAATCTGAAGTGGCAGTTGGCAGTTTTTAGCCAGTTTGAGAGTCCATGCTGCTGCTGCTTCATGTTAGTAAGCTGGAAGTAGCCATCCATACTGATACTTTGCTCAACAACCTGAAAGACACTGAGCCACCACTTCAGCTTTACTGAGAGTGTGTGAATCTTAAAATAGCTTCTCACATATTTCGACCGGCATTTATGTTATTTTCTGTGTTACATTGTAAGTGGTATTGCATTGTAAAACACTCCAATTTTATATAATTTGAATGTTGTTTTAGTAAAGGATGATAGCTTAATGACATAAAAGAGGCTGAATGTTCCAAATTTCACTTCAGTAATGGTGAAGGCTGAAAGCTTCAAAAATACTTTCAGTAAATGGCACAGTAATTTCAGCATTATCACCAAATATATTCAGCATTCCTATTCCAGTGTTTTCACAAACACTGATAATCAAAACGTCTTGCAGTCACAAATCTGATTATATTTTCATGATGATATCTAAAAAGAAAAGTAGTCATACACATTTGAAAGTGACACAGCATTAAATTTTGCAAAATTTAGAGCTCGGGTTTCTGTGGCAGATTAATTATTATTTTGCAGAATTTTTCACTTAAAAGAAGAGTTTTCTAGATCAAGAGGTTCAGGATGAGAAGCTTAGTTTCACTGCATGCAAAGTAATTTTCTAGTACACAGTATATGAAGGTTTTTTGCTTGTTTCACGGTAGTCAAAGTTGTTTCGGTATTGTCGTTTCTCCAAATAATAACCTTTTCTATATAAATAAATTATTTACAGCTGATTAAATGAAGTAACTTCGAAGATAATTTTAACCTTTGCACTTGTTAGAAGCAAAACTAAATTTTGCATGTCCAGGTGTAAAAGCCTTGTTTTTACTCATGAATTGAATCAAAAGCCTTTTCCACTATGAGTCAGCGAGTCAGGAGAAATAACTAAATAAATGTATCTTTTTCACAAGGGATATTGCTTCCAATAATTTGCAATGCCAACAGCCATGGGGTGAAAAGACCTGAAGTTCCTCATCTAGTGACAAAGCAGATGAAATCTTTCTGATTTCTCTGACTGTCAGTCTGTACTTGGATGCATGTGAAAGGAAGACCAAGAATGGCTTTATTTCACCTCTTCAGGATTTCTTTCTTCTGTGATATTATTCCTGGCAAAGCACACCAGCTTCTTCATTTATTTTAATGAGACCACTGAAATCGGCACAAAGTGTGTCGCCAAAGGGAGAAATGCGGATGCAAAATGAAAGCATAAGTGCTGCAAAGCTCATTGTTTTTGCCATAAAGATGAGTGGGATAATGATAGCCTCTTTGCAATATTTTGGCATTCCATAAACTTTGTATTTTCAGATTTCATTTTTTACTGGTGGCCCACAGCCAAATTGGGCATTAATTTTTCTGCTTCGGTTGTGCTGTCTTGGGGGGAAAAGCCAGACTTAAACCTGTGCTTTCTGCCCAGGGTGGCACTGCATTCAGAGGGTGGGGGGTGGGGGTGGGGGTGATTGGATCAACGAGAATGTAAAAATAACTGTTGATTTCCCCAGAAACAGCTTTTGATTACTTATTTGCATGTTAGGCAACATGATTGCATTCCACTTCTATGTTGCGCACAGTGTAAGGGTTGCAGAAAAAATACCGTTGTACCCTGTGGGTGACTGGTGAAGCTGAAGGTGGTGTTTAATTCTTAGCTTAGGATTCTGTGCTACATTTTTACTGGAATCTAGACAAAATTTGACCATCTTCCATATCTGTTATGATTAGAATGGTCAGACATTCACTTCTTCTACATAAAAAAGAGATTCTTTAGAACCCAATCTGAAAACTTTCTTCTACAATAGAACATTTTCATTGCTTTCTTGGCATTAGGACCACCTTAAATAAAAGCAAACAAAATTGCACATTATATAGACAGGACAAAAATGTATAGATGTATTCAGCATTACTTACAGATGCTTGAAAACAAAGCTTGTGATTATCTGTATAACAAAATGAGATTTTTTAGTTTTATTAAAAAAGGTTGAGAATCTGGCTATCAGGTTGCTTAGCTATTTTATATCTGAAGTTGTGAAGATAAAAGTTTTTTTTACGACAAATGGGTTTTGCTACAATGTGTGTTTGGTTGTGTGTAGGGTGGCAGAAAGAAGGGACATCATGCAAGAACTGCAACTGTACTTATTGATGCAGCATTTGTAGTTTTACAGGGAAGGTTGAGTTGGATTTCTTTTTAAATTTGAAGATATTTTCAAGTAACTTCTTCCACCTGGACACATAAAATACACTGGCAGCATACTGTTTCTAGAGAACCTTACAAAATGAGGAGAGAGGACAGGAGGCAAGAGACACAGTAAATTTATCTCAAACATTGCAAACGAGAAAGCAAAATCACAAAAAAGACAGTTTTCAGTTGACTAAGAGCATTTTCACATATTCATATAAGTGCATATTCACATTGAATATTTCTCACATTGGTCACTGGCAGTGTTCCATGGTGGCCAATCGTCCACCTCAGAGAGGCCTGAGAAAGAAACAATGACAGGGTAAAGAAAAGATGATGCCAGAAGGTGGTGACATGGATGCAGAGTGTGAATAATATTTGTTTTGGAGTGATGAGCAAGAGATGCGATTGTTTAAAGCTGACAGGACAAGCATGGACTATAGAGACTAAAGAAATTTATTCAGAACCAAGCCAAGCCAGAGGCAACTGAGGGACAATGGAGGCTGTAAAAAGGCCTGAGGTAATAAAAGAAGCATTAATTCAGTTCCCTCAACGGAATCAGACAGATGCAAACCGAAGACAGGAGTTAGGATTGTAAACAGAAGCCTTAACATATTAAAAGTGCACACACTCATAGAGGTATGGGAAGACCAAAGAACTTAAAAACATGCAACAAAGAAAAGTAGTGTTAAAGGTTCAAAGTGAAACTTTCACAGCAACTTAAAGAATATAAATATCCACGATCAAATCCCCAAAACGGTTTACAATTTCTGAAAAAGTCAAAAAGAATCTGCATAATCACCAATCATAATACGCAATAATGAAGACTCTCCAGTAAAATGTTTATATTTAGAAGGTGCCATAATAAACTGCAGTGTTGACAAAAGCGAAGAGAAAAAGTCTTTATCACTTTTCACCTAATTATTTATAGCATATGTAAAATCAATTGATTGTAAAATATTTTTTTATGATCTGTGTTACATTCTGTGTTTCTAGTTCCAGTATTTGGGTTGTTCTTATCTCAGGTTTTTTTTTGAGGTTACTTGCGTTTAGTTATTGTTCCATTTCCCTCAGTATTTCATATCATTGTAATCAATGTTCTACTAATCCCACTACTTAGGATTTATTTTTCTGATTTACTCTCAGTTATCAGATTCCTGTTGTGCAATCCCCTATGTCTCACCAGTTTACCTCTTGATTTTTTTCCCCTTTGTGCCAATTACTCCTTAATAAATATCTCTATATATGTGTGACTACTTTAAAATGATTGTATACCTCTGTCCTGTCAAAACAATGTTTTAAAGAATAGTAATGATATATCTAACTCTTCATTAAGAAAATAAGAACTAAACTTATTTTCTTAAGTTTAGTTCTGTTCTACATAATGCCAGTTTTTAGCATTATTGCTTCACAGCATGAAGATTCTACTTTTAAGTTCACAGCGGGCTCACGCAGTTAACTTAATCTGTAATAGAAATAAAAAGGAAAAATGCTAAGGTCAAGCAAAAATGCTTGTTTGACGTAGTGTTCAGAATGTATAGCAGTGTGTGAGAGTTTTACAGATGGTTGGATTATATTTGTCTACCTCCCAGTTTGTGTTACTCTTTTTCTCCATGGTAAGGTGATCTGAACTTGTAATCTGAGCTGCATCTTTGCAGTAAATCCTGAGGTATCAGCTCCAAAAAACACAGTGTGTCTTATCTAAGGAGACATGCAACATAGAGCTGAATAGTGCAGGCTGGGTGGCATATATAAAAAAATCTTAAGTAAAAAATATAAAAGTATTATAAATGAAAACACTGACAAGTTTTCAAATTGAAGCATCTTTTAATACAGCTTGCCTGATGGTGTGTTTATGAACTCGGAACATGAAATTTACAGAAGACACAGCCTATGCAGAGAATTGCTGACATCTCTCTGCCATTTCAGATAAGACACTCAATTTCTGTCAGCTCACAGAGCCAAGAAATCGGCTAGGAGATTCTGTCAAAACTTGCCCATGTGCATGTAGGAGCTATCTGAATAGCGCAAACCATTCCCTTATTTCACCTTGAAATTAAAACACATGCATCGCTTTGCACTAGTGTAAACCGAACATCTTCATATTCTTATGAGGTTTTTTTTCTGACAACCACAAAATGAAAAGTATTTGTTATGTTTTATGTCACAGACCAGCACAAAGGAGTGCATACTTGTAAAGTGCAACAAAAATTATACACAGCCTAGATTTAGAAATAATATCTGAAATCTATGACATGAATTTGCATCCAGTCCCTTTTACCTCCAATACCACTAAGTAATAACCAACCAGAGAGTTTAAAAATCACCTGGTAAATAAAGATAACTTCTACTCTGTTTTGTTTAATCTAAGTGTAAATAGAAAGAATCTTCAGCTCAAGGGGGAACATCTGTTAAAAAGACAACTTTTAGTTGTCCGTTGCACCAATGTGGCCTTTATGCAAAAGTAGCGAAAAACAAAATGGCGCTGCTTGGTTTGTGTTGTACTCTACAGTGACTGTAATGATTTTTGATCACCTGTTGGTCACTTGATCTTAATAGTTATCAGTGTTTTTTCTATTTTACTTTCATGTGTCTCTGTCAAGTCAGAGCAGATTGTTTCCAAAGCCTTTAATAGAGAGACTGTATTTATCACACAACCTAGGGCCCAGTGACACCTTATAAATTTTGCCATAAGTTAAGCTTTATTACTTTGAAAACTGTGGGAGTGTTTTTTCTACAGATAGTTTTTGTAAATATTTTTCCTACAATCATTATCTGCATGTTGCACTTGCTGGGGGAAAAAAAAAATCAAACCACCAGCTGAAGTCTTGAGCTCTCCTTCCAGCTTCTGGCCAAATCCTACCAAACCCTTTTGAGGAATTCCCCAAGACCATGTGGGAGAAGACGCTCAAGTGTCTTGGTCAGATGCCAAATGTTTTGTGTTGTAGAACAGTAACACCTGGAACAAACCACTTCTATGCTGAAACACTGTGGTTGCAGAACAATGCTGTGGGAATTTACTTTAAGAAAGCACAAAGTACCTTTTGCAGTTTCATGGAGGGCGTTCAAAAAAATGTGGAAGAAAGTGCTCTGGTCAGATGAGACACAACTTTAATGGTTAGAACTCTATGTAAAACACCATGTGGGAAAATACAATTGCCATGAATGCATCACTCACACTGTGAAATATGGTGGTGCCAGCATCATGCTGAGAGGATGCTTCCTTATGAGAGATGGGAGCCAAATCAGATTATGTAAAGGACTTGAGACTTGGTACATAGGATCACCTTCCTGCAGGACATGCAGCCATAACTACAATAAAAATATTTAGGTTAAGTATATATTTATATATTAGATTGCCTCTCAATTCAGTCCAGATGGGCTTGAGCTACTTTCCAAATTAAAATGGGTAAAAAAAAAAAATCATCTGGATGTGCAAAGACTTGCAGCAGTAATCATAGCGAAAGGTTTCTTCATACTACAAAGTATTTATTCAGGGCTGAATGTATATGCCTGCTACACATTTCAGATTTTGAAAATTAGTGAAAGATTTTAGTGTGCCAAAGTTAAAGGGATGTGCATGTTTCTTACAACACACTGTAACAGAGTTGTTCATTTTATTTTAATAATTGATAATTTTTCTCCCTCCCTGCCCTCTAAAAACTTTCCACAAAGTATTTTCTATTCATTAACTTAATTCTACATTTTACACCCAAGAGTCTTCTGCCACATTAGAACAGCCTGACAAAGAAGTGAAGCTGCTTGGTTTCTCACAAGCAGCTGTCAGACATTTTTCCCCTACACAATGACCTGAATTAAAAAAACACACAAAAAAAAACCTCAGGCGTCCAACTGGATCTGCAGAGGCAAATGGTTCAAATAAAACCAGACTCAGAAGACAGACAGAAATGGAAAGCATGAAGGGTGCAAGAAAAGAGGGGAGCTGAAGGATCCAGAGATGAGCACAGACAGGCCCAACAGCCCTGCTGACATCCATGCAGTTGGAATCTTGCTTTTAATAGAACAAAAGAAAGCAAAGCAAACATTTCAGAGAGGAAGGTTTATTTAGTGTAGACATTAAAAATCATCCATTATATTGACAGTCACGCAGGCAGTGACAATAGTCTTAACTCTTGCCTAATCAGTACTTTCATGCCGCGTTTTAAGTCCTTTCAAAGTTCGTCTTTCTGAAGCTTTTCTTGCAAACACACATCAGAGATTGATATATGATCAAGCAGAGGATAAAGATTCTTCCATAAAACTGTTTATTTAGCGAGTATATGAAAGCTCAGAAAACAATGAGCGGGACTAAAGCACTAATCAATTCCAAAAGATGATCGGATTCTAAATAAAGAACTTTTTAACTCACTCATTTTTTTTTCTTCATACTGCCTTCCTCCAGAGGCCCTTAATCCTTCCCTGCTGCTCTCAGTTTGGCATTCTGTACTGCTGGGCCGCAGCATAAGTGTGCAACACTAATTGGACCTGATGGGTCGTGCTGTTCTTTGGTCAGAAAACCAGCTAGAAACTAACGGAGGCCTTTTGTGCCACACTGCACTGTGCTAAAACTCTCTAATATGTCAAGCTAGTTAAATTATTTCCTGAAACTGCAGATTATCTCTTAAAGCACTCTCTATTTTTTATGTCGCTCTCTGTTGCTGGAGTCTTCAAGCCTGTTGGGTACTGCTGATACTTTCGCTGCATATCTATGTCACGCTGTCAGGAATCCACTGTTCGCTTTAATGGTGAGGGTATGTGGGAAAAACGGAAGCGGCAAGTTTCGATGTGTGTCTCTTTGTGGCTGCAGAGTATCTGCTCCTCTAATCCTTGACACAAAGCCTGGATGTGCAGCACCTTTATGTGTGTCAGAACAGCGGGCTTAGGAAGCAGGCCCTGACATGCTGTGCTGCTCAGAGAGCTGCAAAACTGTAGAAAACTTAGCTGACACTTAGAAGATGCACGCTGAAATGGACGAATAATGTTGGCGAGGATGAGATCACACCCACAAGGCAAACACGGATTGTGTGTTTAATTTCTATGGCTGTATGAATAGGTTTGTTTTGTTTTGTTTGTATATTGAGGCATGTTTCAGAAACTTTCCAACCTCTATTTGACCTGTCTGTGGACACCACAGTTTGAAAAGAAGGTAAAGGTTGATTCATAGCTGCTACAGGCAGGTCATACTTTTTATTCAACATAAAATCATGAAGGCATTGTTTGGGTCAGGATAGAACTTAGTTGTTTTCTTTTTTCTGTCTCAATCAATAAAACCTGCAACAGTTATTTAAAATCTGAAAGGCATTCAACACCTTTTTCTCAACTTTTCATTTTCAGTTTTGTTTCAGGATGTGGGTTTTCTGCTGGTACTCTGGCTTCCTGCCTCAGTCCAAAAACAAGACTGCTAGGTTAATTGGTCTCTGTAAAGTACTCATGCATCTAAATTTGTGGATGTACAGTTCTGTGTCACTTTGTTGCCCTGAGATTTGACTGGCAACATGTCCAGGGTGTACTCTACCTCTTGCTCAATGATTGCTGCAGATAGACTGAGAAAAACATAAACAAAAAAACAAACAACTTTAAATCTAAATTTGAAAAAGGCATAAATAATGGTAACCTAACTTTAAGTGATATTTAAGCACTTTAATGACAACTTGTCTCCAAAACTCATAAAAACTCAGTCTGAAATGACACATTGCTTTGTTCAGAGAATGAAATAGAAGTAGGCTAAAATGAAATCACAATGTTTGGGTATATATATATATATATATATATATATATATATATATATATATATATATATATATATATATATATAAACTGGCTTTGAAAGCTGAAATATATAGACTCAATGTTACTTGACTTGCTGCTATCTAGAATTTGCAAAACAGCCGATCCAAGAGCACCACTTATTTTTGCTTGGTGCTAATTGACTCTACCTAGTGAAAAATAATAGAGACATTAGGTTATGTGTTAATGTTAAGACAGTTCTATTGTGCATATTATTGCATATTGAAATAGGCAGCCTATAAGCGTTTTTCTAAGGGGGTCGCAAGTATTTGCAGATTTGATCTATTCTAGAGAAATCTGGAACCTAACTCCCTCTATAATGGAATCCCTTTTTTAAAAAAATAAATAGATAATAAATAGGTCTTAATAACTGCTGTGATTCAAATAGGGATTTCCTCTTAAGGCTTAGTTGGCCACCTGTTTCTCATCTTCCAGTGCTTAGAAAGCAAAATCAACTTTAGGTCAAATCCTGAGCACAAATTTAAAGCAAGTGTCTTTGTCCCCCTAAAATAAACCCCAGATTTTACATTTCAACACTGTACTTCTGCACACACAGTTCTTATTGTACAGCTACTTCTCTGCACCTACGTACCTTCCATGCTGTTGTGAAAAGCATACAAAGTGTGACATCTGACTCTTAGAAAGCTTAAAAAAGGCCGATCCTTAAAAAAGAAATTCCTTGCATGTTTCCACGCTGGCATCTGAGTCACACAGTTGTGTTGTTGCACCTGGAGGTGCTTCTGCTTCCTGGAGGTTGTGAGGTATTCAGAGGAGATCTCACTGTGACCCAACAGCACAGAGAGAATATCACATTGTTGGCGATGGCTGGAAAGCTGCATTGCTGATCCACATGCTTTTTTGATGGTCTGACAAGCTTTAGTCTATTCAACAGATAAAACATAAGACGTAAAATTTTCAGAAGTAAAACTACTTGCATGTTGGATACTTTTGCTAAAACACCATACTTATTGAATTCAGAAATATTTCAGGCTACCAATATCCAATTTTACTTTCTCTAACCTTTGGATATGTTTCTGTGGGGTAAAACATTTTTAAATGCTGC
Organism: Xiphophorus maculatus; assembly: GCF_002775205.1. Lineage (NCBI taxonomy): Eukaryota > Metazoa > Chordata > Actinopteri > Cyprinodontiformes > Poeciliidae > Xiphophorus > Xiphophorus maculatus. The sequence goes on from NC_036444.1 coordinate 10,369,244, forward strand.
CTTTTTCATTAACACTGGCTTGTTTCCACAGCAATCCCAAAAGGAAACTCACTTTGGCAACCAGAACGTTGGATCAGGCCACCTGTCAACTTATTTCTGCACATGGCTTCCTCTGTCAAACACTAGCTGACATTGCTCTCTGTGCCACATGCAGCACCTGTGATTGGCCTGTCTGTTGCCATCACAGCTGTCAGGCTCACCCTCAGTGTTAATTAAAGTGACAGACCTCCCAAAAAGCTATTTGTTCCATCAGCTCGCAGCTTTCAGCCACAATATATTACAACAAGATGGCCAAGTGTGAAGGACTATAAAAATGGAATGTGTGGAGTATTAAGCTAATCATTTAGGTTGATAGTATTTTATTTATTTATTTTTGTTTTTTACCAATAAATAATTAAAGTTGTAACTTTATGCTAGTAGACATTTATATCTAATAGTATGCTGGTCCAAACAAAATAAAATAAAATTATCTTCAGATTGTACAAAAAGTTAGTTCTCCCAATTCATGTTGAAAGACAAAATGCTGCATGTTTTGATTAAAAAACAACAACAAAAAAAATCTAAATTTGACCTGAAAACATTCATGTCACCTTCACCACTTCATCACCATCATTTTGTATCAGCCCAAGCTCCCATTGGACCTTTTATTGTAACCATACATCACTTATAAACATTCCATCTTCTTATAATGGGAAACAGGACCATTATCTGTTATACTAGGGTGTAATGCAAAAAGCCTTAGAAAATAGTGTACAATTAAATTGAACTAAGATTGAAGTATTTATTGGCTAATTGGTTCACAACTGATCAATATACTTATATATTTTTTATAAAGTGGCACCAAATTAAAATTTGTAACTTGATTATATTTAAAAGTTGCAAATTCACCCAATATCTGGTAGATTTTACAAAAGGTGCACTGAAATGGTGCCTGCATCATAAGGGCCTGAATGTATACGTTTAGAGTTTTGTTTAAAAAAAAAAGAAGAAGAAAAGGTAAAGATCAGCAAGTAAAAGACCCAAGAAGTCTGCTGAGCCAAAAGAGTCTGCAGTTAAATCAGACCACCCACATGTGTTCCTGTCTGTGCATTAATTCACCTTATGGATAGGTTTCACCAAAGTGTTATTGGATCCATCTCATTATGCAGCTTCAGCAATGGCTCTGCAAATGTCATCTTTTAATCTGTTTTGTTGTGCTAAATTTTTAGTTAAAACACAACTGTGTGGCCAGAACAATACTCCCCTTCTTCCTTTCATTTTAAAGAGGGAGTATCACGCATTTTTTCAGGCATGTAGTTCCATTTTATACCACAATGGTGTAATGCAAAAAGCCTTAGAAAATAGTGTACAATTAAATTGAACTAAGATTGAAGTATTTATTGGCTAAATACTTCAATCAAGGTAACCGTGCTACCTTCAGTTGTTATGAAAATTCTCTATATATCAAAAACAACTTTAAAAGAAATTTGATTTTGCATCATAGCTGTATCTGACGCCTTGAAATTGGGCTTCTGTCTCTTTAAAAGGCTCCTATCCTTTCTGGTACTCCCCCTTCAGCATGTCATCACAACAGTGTTTCTCTGTGCTGTCCATTGATGATGTTTATCATAGTTTGTCTGATGAGCTCCGCAGATGTTAAGTTCCACCAGTTGTTTGCTAGTTGCTGCTGGTGCTGGTCTGGTGGTTCTGAGTGGGGGACGGGCAGGGCAGGGCTTTTCTGTGGGGCGGCAGCTTGGCTGGGGACTGAAGTTCCAAGGTGGAGCTTTGGGTAAATAGGTGGCGCATTGCATGAGCGACCGTTGAGTCAACCTGAATTGGCTGCCAAGTGAAATTCAAGGATTTCCAAACAACACTCACATTTATTTGATAAGGGAATGAGTTTATAGCATGATATGAAGCTCAAAAAAAGTCAAATTTTCATAATATTCATGTTTTGAGAGAGGAATGCAGCAGAAGATAGGGATGGAATGTTTGATGAAACAAAATGGATTGCTTATGTTTATTTGCAAAATGCAAGCATTGTTGAATTATATGCATGGATAAGTAAAGCTTTGTACCAGTAACATCATAAAGGCAGAGAGCAATTCCCAGAACCAGAGGTAGGTGATCTGTCAGCAGCAACATCGCTCTGGTTACAAAATTGTAGCTCAAGGATTTGAACAGACAATATGAATTTTCCCATTTGCACAAACCTCATATCTGGTTGCAATGGCAACCTGAAGTATTGCATAAACAGGTTAAGGTTTATTTGAAAAAAGTACTTCCTCCCTACCAGGGCTGTTTTCTGGGATATCTATCTACCTGCCGTGGAAACTGGATTTGGCTCTGTTGCTCATATCCCCAAAGGTTTCTGCAGTGAAAATACACTTTCAGTTGATCAAAAGTTGAGAATTATAAAATGTTGTCAAATAAATATACTAAATATAAAAAATACTGTCTTAGCACTCAGTTAAACAAAAAATCCAATGAATGTAAAGAAGTGTGTATTCTTGACTATTTTACCCTTTCCTTGTGAAAAAGAAATTGTTGCAAACTTAAAAGGAAATCCTGCTATTGTGTTTCCGTTTGTTTTATTTTGATTATATTCCTCTGTTATTCATCTCTGACTCTTAGTACTTAGAGTTCAGTGAGTTAGGTATCAGTGTGTGACCCACTTCTGTTTTTAACCTTTGAACATATAAGGACGAAACATCTGATCTCCCCTCTAGACATGGCATGATGTGGTTGTTACAGTTATTATTCTGATCTGTCACAATAAAAACAACAGGAAGCAGGGAAGCTTTAAAGAAGGCCATCTTTTTATACTGGTGATGCTTCGTCAGACTGCCTACTAATGAAGTTTGGCTTCTCTTCAGAGCCTGCAGGGTTTTGTTCATCCAAGAGAGGACGACGACTATTGCTTAGAGTTCCTGAAAAAATGTTTTTGAAATGCCTCCATTCATGTCTAAGGAAAGGACTTTTCTTTTCTACCCCCCTCAGTCCACTGTTCACACACTTGTGCTTCCATCTCAAATAAACCTCCTATGGATTCCTCAGTTCACAGACTGGCAGCAGGGGGAGGGGAACTGGGGGTATTTTGAGCGAAGAGGACCAAAGAGGGGTTAGCAAGTATATGCCAGAAAAAAAAAAGAGAGAGAGTTTTATTTAGATGCTGATTTTGTATTCACTGCTCATCTGCAAGAACAGAAACCCAGAGGAATGCACGCTGAAAGCAACAGTTCTCATTCAAAGTGCCAGAATCCATCCAACGCATATGAGCTGAAACAGAGTTTCTGTGGTGGGAAAAGCGTGACCCCCCTAACCTGGTGAAAAGATAGCTGCAGTTTAGGGGAGGTGGGAAGGCGGGGGCTCACAGAGGAGAGGTGCATTGTAGAGTGAGGCCACTGTTGTTTCTCACCTGCGCTGAAAGAGAGAGAAAGGCCTGTCAAGGTGTTTATACCAAGCCCGCATCTACCTTCCCAGTCAAGCAAAGAAATAACAACATCAGTTGGGGCTGACAGTCCGGAAACGCGTTCTTGGGAGATTATAATCGAGCCATTCACTAGAGGTGAGACTAGAACATTATTCCCTCTTATTCTTTTGAAGATATCTTCCTTATGATTACTGTTTTTTTTTTTTTAACTTTGCGGTAGATTATTTTCAAGACAATGTGAAGCATGAAGATCGTCACAACAAAGAGCTGTCACACCTGATAAGCATCATAAAAACAGCATCCATATCAAAGCTGTGAATACAGGCCGAGCAAACACAAAAAGCAGATGAACCTTTTTAAACGTGTTGAGTGTCTTAAACATTTCTACAACATCTGAGACTGCAGAGCCTTACAACTCCATAAAAGTAAACCTATGGAAAAAAAAACAAAAACATTTTTACAATTAAATATGAACTCATTTGGTGATATTTTAGAGCACTGGAAAAATGCAAAACAGTCGATTTCAAATAGAACCACATCAATACACACATGCATTTATTATCTTACAATCCCATATTTGAATGCAAACTAGTGGGACATTTGGAAAAGATAGAGATTATTTCCTGTTCCAGCCAACAGCCGCTGTTAAACAGATGATAAACAAAAGACAGATATTCTCTGTGGAATGAATCCAAGAAGTGAATTTACACACTGTTCTGATGGGCACATGACAGTCGGGGTGTATATGTGTGTGTGTGAGGAAATATATGGCACATGTTTTACATGAGAACAAAGCTGCTTGACAATAAGCCTGCGAATGCAGTGGACCAGCTGAAGAGTAATGACAGCATATTGGCAGCTCCACAGAGAATGAGTTTCCTGGGTGATATCAGTGTTTGTGTTGGGATGTGCATGTCACTCACATTAGCAATGCTCTTTATATAAAACCTCTGAAGAGCCTCAGTTCAATGGGTCCACAGTCTGGGGACTTCTTTGTGGAGAGTCAAAGGTCAGGGCTTTTGCTATGGCACCCCTTTCTTACAGATTGTGAGGTTTTGCTGCTAAAGCTGCATGTTGCATCGCAGCTTCAGTCTCCATATTGCTTGTGTCACACACAGTCAGATGTTTTTATATTTAATTCTGTGTGATTTTAGATATCTATTATTCTGCAACATTCTGTGCTATTCAACAGCTTAAACCAGGAGTGTCAAACAAATTTCATTCTGAGCCTCATCAAAGTTCACAAATGTACTCAAAAGGCAGAATGTATTGCTAAACCTACCCACTAATAAACTGCTAAAATATGAATAAATGTCTGTTTCTGCATTCGACAAGTACTTCTTAAAGTTAAACATTGTTTCATAATTTGGTATTCACCATACCGTGAAAAAATGCTTTGATTTGATTGATAAAATCCTATTTAATTACACAACTGTTATCTTGAAGGTCCTACTTATGCATCCCACTGGAGTCTAGATGGCTACATAAAAAGTTATAGCGGACTGGATTTGCCCAGGCCTTGAGTTTGACGCATGTGGTTTAGACTGAAAGTTTTACTTTTGTCCACAGAATACGATAGGCTGCTTGGATATTTGGTTACCATTATGATTAACACAACCAGCTTTGCTGTCTTCCTCTCCACTGTGACTTTCCCCATTTTACACTTAACTGTTTTACTGCTGCTGATTAGATTTGCAGACTTGAACTTTATTCCAAAATGTAAACAGTACAGAGACAGCAAGCTCTGTTCTACTCCTGACACTGGTGATTTATGGATTGAGTATTGACTGAGTTTGACTCAAGTTTTTGTCGCAGCATTTTTCCTTCTTACCATATATGCTGATGTATTAGACATAGATATTCCTTTGGTCTAAACATGAGGAAATTAAGGGTTTTTTGTGGACCATCAAGTCATGTCACGTGCTTAAAGCATGCACGTTGTGTCTCTGTTCTGAATCATATGTATTGCTGGTGTAGCAGTGTTCTGGTGCATCGTTCTCTTTTAGTAATTTATCAGAAATTTAAAAAAGCAAAAAAAATAAAAATAAAACAATTCATGGATTTCTCAAAAATAAAATTAAAAGGATGGACAAAATTCTTACATGTCCTGGTGTTGGTAATTAATGAAATCAAAACTTAGTTAAGTTACTGATTACATTACAAAAACAGTGTTTTTGTCTAGTTTTTAGGGCAAATATCTTAATACACTTGAAACAAGACAAAACTAACTTACAAGTAACTTTTCAGCAAGAGGTAGGAACTTGTTTTAGTCAATATTTCTTTAATATTGATGAAATGTACTGGCAAATTATTCCACTTACAACATGTGAAAAATGTCTAGTTATTAGTGAAATAATACATTTAATGATTCACTTAACATGTTTAATTTAATTTCCCTGTGGGATTAACAAAGTCATTTTGAATTGAACTGAATTTGCTGTCATATATTACTGTCCAGTTCTAGACGCACAACGGCTTCATTAAAAAGGCTATAGGATAGATTTTGTTCTTTTATTGTGTTGCTGTGTTGCAAACATCTTGACAGCAGCTGAGTCAGCTCCAGATTATGTATTTCAGTTCTTAGTTTTGGAACAAAAAAAATCTGATTTTGCAAGAGTAAAAGAGCTGTCTGTGTGGTCTTGCATCACAAACGCTAACTGGAGAAGAACCAGAAGACAGAGCACTTGAGCTGTCTTCTGTTACTGAAACTGGTTTTATCATGAGTAAAGGGTCCTTTTATATTTTTACCTCTTTTATAGTCTGTGAGGATTCATTTTGTATACAATATGAGGTTGACTTTAATGTTTTTTTGTGTCACTCTATGTAATAAATGAGTCAGTAGTCTTACTGATGATTTAGGCAAGGACAAAAATGTTTAAAATCTACTCACAAGAATAAATAATGTGTTAAATAGAAAAGGAACACATAGTTCCTGCCACTATTTAGAGCTTTTCCTGTCCTATCATTCTTTCCTTCTCTCAATTAAAATGATGCAATTTTTTATATATTAAAAAAAGTTATACATTTTATTTAAGTATATTAAAACAAATCTTTTGTAACGTTCCTTACATTTCTGAAATATAACTGTAGATTTTTCTCTCCCTCATATAATGGGCAAAACTGCAGCATTATATTGGTTTAATTGCTTTTTTCATGTCTTGTGATTACGCTGATCTAATAATAATAGCATATAAGTATTATGAGCTATGGACCATGTGGATTTTTTTTTCCAAATTTCTTTTAGTAACATTGTTAGGCTACCATTCAAAGATCATGCATGCTGTGCCATATTCAGCAGCTTATGTGACAACACAAAAATGTAAAGCTTTGGTTCAATACCGCAAAAGAAGGGGAAAAATGTGTGTGCTTAAAGATTTCGACTGAAATGGTTCAAATACAACAAACTGTCGGTGTTAATTCAAGCGAGTAAAGGAAACATACACCGACTATCTTGCTCTAATGAGGCTTTTGACAAGTTGTTTTAGACTTATCTCTTGTTTTCTTTGTGGTATTTATATGTTCCAATGTTCTCCCAGTCTTAGTCTGTACAGGTACAAAAAACCAAAGAGGAAGAACAACAGATGGTTTCAGAGAAAACTTTTCAGCAAGCATGAAGGAGAGCAGCAAACGCTGCACATAGAGGTTCTCCCTGGTATGTTTGGGCTGGGAAAGTCATTAGCAAAGAATGCTGGTGCCATTTTGGTAAACTGACACACATGTGATACCAACAGGTGCTCAGATGGATTTCACAGCATGCGGCCATGAAACTGTTCACATTTTACAGTAATGGGCAATGCAAGTGGCTTGCCTCTTTAAAAATATTTTAATACTTTTATGATGATTGCTATATTTGTATCTGTTTGCTATTTATTTCTTGCTGAAAATGTTGTTTGGGGAATATTTTGAGTATCAATTATCTGATAATCTACTTCATAAACTAATTCAAATATGTAAAATCTTTTTAAACCAGTGACCTGTATTATTTTGTTTTCTAAAACATTATTTCCATTATTGTGAAAGCATAGAGTTATCTGCTTTCTTTTCATTTCTACAGAAGCTCCAATTCAGTTTTTTAGGTACCAACCCAATGTTTGAATCTAAAGAGAAGTCAATATAGATATCTTTCAACCCATAGCTCTTTCAGCTAAATATTGAATAAAGTTTTTTTGGTACTGGTGTTTTATACCAGAATGATTAAAATTGTGACAAATGCTGAGAAAGGGCTTTGGAATATTTTTGACTTGCATATCTAATTGCAAAAATATATATGCTGCCAAATGAACATGTTGGTACTTTGAAAGATTTTATCTTCTAGATGATCAACTCTTTGCTGCTTTTGAAGCCAGTGAATTGTTCTTTCACTCTTTCCGCGACACCATGCTGCGTTTGGTGCTTTTTTAACTGGATGAGTGAGGCTGAACAGTGAAGTGAAAAATATGGCAAATATTCAATCAAAACACAAAGGGAAACCTTTAGAAATTGTTTGTTTAACATTGCTCTGACTTCAACATACCTGACATTACCCTGATGAGGCATGAAGAGTCCTGACACCTTGCTTTTTTCTCCCAACCCCCTGCCTTTTCAGCTCGTGTCAGTCTCAGGAGTTGATGGACGCAACAAAAGGAGGTGGGGAGGTGGCAGACCAGAGGCACAAGCCTCAGGTGCGAACAGGTGTGTGGGTTCACTGCCATGCTGGAATGGGAGCAGTTCCAGGTGCACAGCTGCGGGGTGTGGCTCTCGCTCACACACACACACATATATATATATATATATATATATATATATATATATATATATATATATATATATATATATATATATATATGTTTCTACATCCAGCCTCCTGGGTTGTGTTGAAATACTGAGTCCCTGGGAAGGAAGGAGAAGCGGGCCGGGTGGGGTTTCTGTGCAAACTCGACCCTGCATTGCTGTAACTTTAAATAGGAGGTCTGAGAAAGTAAAGAGAGGGTCTGTTTGAAGATGAGGGTCAGAAGTCATGGAAGCGAAATCAAAGTTTTTTATGCTTCTTAGTCACGTGTAGACTCTCTTCGTGGGTCTCTATGTCTAAGGGTGAGTGATGTATGTATGTTTAAGAAACAGTTGGACCCAAAGCAAACAGCATGACAAAGAATGACGTTGTGGAGGTTGCTTGTCTGGGCGGTAAATGTGTGTTAGTCAGGTTTCCCGAGTAACTATTGTTCTTATCAATCCGTGATTAAACAGCTTTTGCAGTCCTGCTGCAACACATCCTGGTGGAACCTCTGTCGAAAGGACAAGTCTGAGTCGAGCACTTCTAAGACCAGGACAACATCGACCTCAGTGTCGGAACAGATTAGCTATCTTTTTTTACACAGGCTGTATGATCTTTAAACCTCCTCTATCAAAGACAAGAGCAGCAAAGTGAGGAGGAGAATCTGGGAGGTGGACGGCTTACAATTTTCAAAGGGGAGATGGGTCAGTGGCTACAGCGGGTGGGTTTACAAATCTAGGTGACCACACATTATCTGTCTAGCTGATTAATGACCCCCAAAACAAACTAACTAAAAATGCATTGCAGTGTATCTTGAATCAACCTTTGGATTCTTAGGTTTCATCTCCAGAGACTCTTTGTCTTCCAGCCCACTTCCGTTAGCCAGCTGGATTTTATGATTTAGTCAAAACAAAGTTTAGAAAGGCAGCTTTGTGGAAAAAAAGTGTTTGTGGATTCTGAACTGTTGCATCATTTTATCACATTATTGTTACTAATGTCATAGTTTAACTTCTGGGTAACACTTTATTTGACAGGTTGTGAATAAGACTGTCATGACACCATCATAAACATGACATAACACCTGTCATGAACACGAGTAAGACTTCATGAATATTTATGACTGTTGTCATAAAGTATCATTTGGTAAATCATGACACTTTCTTGACATTATTCAAAATGTCTTTGTTATGACAACTTGACATTAACCAAGAAATCATGATCTGACATAAATTTGTTATAAAAGTATTACTGATTAAACTTTAGCTTTAATAACATAAAGCTACATAATTTTTAAAGTTTAATCAGTAATACTTTTATAACAAATTTATGTCAGATCATAATTTGTGATTAATGGCAAGTTGTCATAACAAACATTGTGAATAATGTCAACTTTCTATTAAAAGTGTCATGATTTACCAAATGACACTATGACAACAGTCATAAATATTCATGAAGACTTACTCATGTTCATGACAGGTGTTATGTCATATTTATGACGGTGTCTTGACAGTCTTGTTCACAACCCTTCAAATAAAGTGTTACCTACTTCTGTTCTGCATAAATTGTCTCAGTTGTCATAAGGAAAGATATATTTTTGCAACGTAAAACATTTTTGAATAGCAGATTCTTGATTTTTGCTAAGCAATAACACATTAATGTCACTTAAAGTAGCTGGTATTCACTACAACATATCATAGTATTTGTGCATTTAGAATTTGACATTCTGCAGTTCTACATCCCATCTTCTCTTGTACAGCGCGCACAGATGAGCTCCGTGACCTTTCCTGTCCTTGCAACCACTGACGCTTTGTAATGTATTCTGAAGTTGATTCCATTTTTTTTTAAGCCTATGAATGTTAACAGCTTTTTCTTGCTCTCCTCAGGTCACTGAGTCTTTCACTCCATGTCCCTGCACTGCTGGATATTATTCCTTCTATTACCTTTCAAAACCCCAATCATCACACATTCTGTAGAGATACAAAGCTGCGAGACGCTGTCAAAAATGGAAGCTATATAAAGAATGTCAGTTTCCTCCAATTGGCTCAGACGATAGTGGCTTTTTTTTTGTTAATTTCTAATTTAAGATCAAAAGAGCTAAAAATGTGTCAAAGACGTTTGTTGAGGCGTCAATGAAAAAATGCACAGAATTCTTCATATTTTAACCAACCTACTATCCCACAATATTAATCCATTTCTTATTCTCAGTTGCCACAGATATTCCTTTTAGCATCAAGTGAGCCGACAATAAGTCAAAGGAAGCCAAGAGTTTCCATTAGTCGTCTGTCACTAATTACCACTGACTCCGGGGTTGATTAAAAGAAATCACCAAGCAGCAGCACACACCATTATGCTAATGAAAACTCATTTGGCGAAGCAAAGAGGGGGCGCAGCCAAGTATTTGGATGACTTTGCAGTGCAGCCAGGCTGGCTGGAGTAAATGGCTTCTTGGACAGTATGTCATTACAGTACTATGTATGAAAGAAACCATGTGATAATGACAACGACGACGATGATGATGATGATGTGGATGATGACAAAATTTTAATCAAGTGCGTCTCTCCAACTCTCATGGGCTTATTAAATAGTGACTTTTTCTCTCTTCTTGCGTTTCATTTGCACATATATTTTTAGCCTTCATTTGCCCCATAGCACAAACAACCAAATATCTCACTGGCTGGAGAAGATAAGAGATGTAGCTTGTAATTTAATCGTAATTGATTTTCTCAACTAATTAAAAACCCTTTAGGGGGGACAACAAATTTGAAATTACCAAACGGGGACACTGGTGACAGCCAGTTTTGTTTGATGTCAGGAGCTCCAGACAAATCTTAGAAGTATTCATTATTATACGAGCAAAATGAAAGTCTGCATTCCTTTTTTTCCTTATGTTACACAACTAGATGCACCCTGAGGATGGATGTTACTAGGTATCATAAAAAAAAACAAAATACAAAGATGAAATAAAAAGACATCTCTTTATAGTAATTTAGAAACTATATATGAGATGACAATGTTTTATGCAAAAGCAGAGCTGTCATAATGCAAACCATAGAAGACCCCTGCTGCTAATTTTTTCATATTCTACTTTGAGGATGGATTATTATGACATCAATCAGATAAACAATTAAACATAAACTAAAAAATCAATCAGGCAGCTGCATCTGATCCATAACGTTGCTGCTGAAAAGTGTGGCATGCAATTGTAAGTAGTCCCACTGAATTAACACAATTAACACTAAGAATATGTTTCAGTTAGTAAGCAGTATATTTGGAATATGTCTTCACCAACTTTGCACATCTGAAGACTAAATGTTTTATCATTTCCTCTTTCTTTAAAAGTTGCTCAGTTTAAGTTGGTATTGATTCACCTAAACTGACAGCTCACATCATTGCATGGCGATATTTTATTTGATATTTGGTCTTTATTTTATGTCAGCTAACTAAAGTTTGGCAGTTACTGGCTAATTCAAACAAAGAGCTAAACATCTAAGGCAACTTCTTAAAAACATAATCCCTTTTTCAATTGAATCTGTTGATAATAAAATATATTTTCTATATAATTTAAGAAAGTTAAACGTTGTTTTCTCTGAGAGTACTCTAGAATTCTGTTTTAAAAACAACATGGGAAATCAGCTTCTCCAAACAAAATGTTTGGCTCTAAACTGATTACACAAGCTATAAGCTTTGTGTTCCTTTAGTCTCAGAAGTTGTCTTTTTCCTCATTTATTTAAGAAACTTCTAATATTCAACTGAATTATGTCCCATAAATTTGCAAACGAATTGCAACTTAATTAACCCATCACTTTTTGTAATCAGTTTTATTTTCCACTGTGTCATCCAAAAGCTCACTCCTCTGTTATATTTTCTAACATCTAGCAAGAAAGTCAGTTTGTTTATAACTCCCTCAATCCTCTACTTCCTTTTGTAGATAAAAAATAGCCTGGAGCTAAACAGGAGTTCACCCTCCTGATGTCCAGCAGATTCAGCCCTCACCCCCTCAGCACCTGTTAAAGGCCGCCTCTCTTCTGCATTTCAACTCTTGATCCTCACACATTTTGTGAAGGCCACATTTCGTCCTTCACATCTGTGATTCCTTGAGAATTTTCCAAAAGCAAAAAAAAAAAAAATCCCCTTGGCAGTTTAGTGATCTTTCTCAGCTGTTAAGAGTGCCCTCAGGCCATGGAAGCCTTGCTGTGTGCTCCAGCTGCAGGCTTTGCTGTGGTCATGGGGCCCGAGTGAAGGGCACTATTGTCCATTCATGAGGTTTACTGTGTGAAAGGTCAGATGAGGGAGAGCCTGCGCTGGGCCCTGGCAGGAAATGAAGTTGGAGTGGCAGTTTAGGTGATAGTTTGGAGATGGTGACTGAAAAAACAAAACAACTGTCCAAAATGCCCTGAATAAATTAGGTGGCTTTAAGTGTGTATGAAATTAATGCTATTGTGATCAAAGGATGAAAATCATAATGTTCAAGTGTTTGTGCATGGAAGTAATGTGAAAATGTGAGATTTCTGCAGCTGGAATAGTTTTGACTATATGTGAAGGGATAAAATACACAGCGTGACTAAGGACCCATTGCGCCTCACATATGTGCAGATAAATCTTCGTTTCTCACGCAGTTAGGCGATTCAGAGAGCTTCAGAGGCAGCTTGGCTTTAAACCAAAGGCACCTTACGGGGTCCAGACAAACTGCAGAACAAATTGGCGAATAAATAGACACACTGGGTCATTCACATTACGCTCAGCAGGTGACCTGGCTAAACCTAGAGGAGAACACTCCCTGTTGAGTCTGAAAAAGGGAATTTTTGCCTTGAATCTTTTATGGGTCTTAATCTACATTCCCCATTTTAAAGCAGCTAAACAGCTTTAATGAGGGGGAAACAAGTTAGCAAAAACACATAGAAAATTCTAGTCTGCTGAATACATATCTGCTTCTTCATATAAAAATAATCATTTAAATGTGTGTTTGCGAAAAATTAATAACCAGCTGTTGTGTGTTCATCATGTATGTTTAGTAGTTAAATCTTGGTAAATGGTAACAATATTGTAAATAATTTGAGATCAGATTGTCATATACAAACTAAGCATCAAAATTAGTGATCTTGTGATTTCTAACTTATCGTCACAATTACTATTGCTAACTGTCAACCGCAGCCTCCCATTGCATTTATAGATTATAAAAACTCATACTTTATTTCAAAGCCTTTCTTGTTTGTTATTTGATAACAATTAAAACATTACCCTCTGTCAAAATAAACTATTAAAAAACAGGATATAAAAAAACCAACTGTTTAGGACATACAGGAAAGCCACGAAAACAAGAGCAAAAATAATATCACAGAACCAAATTCAGAAACAATAAGTAACAAAACTGTGGACATGATAAGAGGACACAAAATCAAAAATAACAAACCCAATGGAGCATGACTCTGTGCAAATACTGTTGTCAGTATTAGCCTTTAATGACTTAAGATGAACAAAAACAATTTCACCTCTGGAAGGAGAGAGCTCCGATTAAAAGAGGAAAACCTGCATCAAAGGGGAGAAGTTTGAAATTTGTTAAAGCTCTATGAAGGCTATGAGGCTAAAACTGAAAAAAAAGAGAAAAAAACATATATAGAGGAAGCCATGGTTTTCAAACAATGCCCCTCTTCTGAGGCTATTCGATTATGATGCCAAACAAGATAATGTATCTAAAGCGCAAGATAAAGACTGTAAGGATCTGTTTTCTAAGGAGATGCCTCAGCAGATTTGTTTCTACTTTTACTCTCCATTGATCAGTTAAGTGAAAACAGGAACAATTAGGATTCTGGCATCAACAGAGAGGAATAATGCCTCCACATTGCTTTGTCAGAGGTGTAGATGGGGGAGGGGATAACAGCCTACACAGCCTGTAGAGGGATTATGGGCCAAAAGGGTGTCTGAATGGCAGACTGACTGACCTTTCTTTGCTCTGAAATGGTGAGTGGTAATCAGGGACAATTATAAAGGGCCTCTTGGCCAACAATAACCTAATCCTGTTGTGGCAGTGAGAGCCAAATGTAATTACAGCTCTCTGGTACGCTGACCCATGTGCGTAGCAGAACTAAGCCCAGGAAGCAACCAGAACAACCTTTCAACCATGGCCCCATCCAGGGCGGACTAGTGCGCTCTCATTAAATCAGAACTATGGACCTTAGTTTTTATTTTGTATTTTTATTACAGATTTTGTATGGTCTTGTCATACAAAAAAATTACAAGACCATAGAAGCATAGTTCTGCATAGTGTGTTTATCACAAAGGTGGTTCAATAGGTTCATCACCATTGAATCACGTTTTAATTATAGACGATGCCATGGTTTTCTTATTTATGAACCGAAAACACAAATTTCTTCATATGGACATTTTAATGCTGATTATCTCATACACAAAGCAATTCCTGAGGGCTGGGCTTACCAGACCAGCCAGTAATTGTTCAGTGATAAAACAACAATCAGCAGCATTTTCACATGGAGTACTTGAATGCAGACTTTCAACTGTGTTGAACTTTAACATGCCTGTTGTGCCACTTTCTAATTGGAAACCTCTTCATCATCTTTAATAATGACTTATTACTGTTGTTAACATTCCTTATAGAAGATTAACCCTAACCTTGTTGTTTTTACCCTTAGCAATGACCTTTACAGCTAAAGAAAAACTGAGACTCAAAAAGAAGAAAATTACTGTGTTGACTATAAACTTGAGATTATTTTCAGACTGTTTTTTGACCAGATATTGAAAGACTATTTTTCCATTGACAAAATAAAGAAATAACAAGTTAAAAATATCAAAACACATTTTAACATCTAAACGTTTCATTGTTATTGTTACTAAAACATGTCTGAAAAACTTAAAATTGCAGTAAGAAGCTGCTTTGATGCATTATTTCCAACAATAACCTAATCCTGTTGTGGGAGCGAGACTCTCTAGTGTGCTGACCCAGCAGGAATTGAGTTTTCCTATTCGAAATATTTTGTAGAATACACACCATGACAGCAACGTGACAAAATGTGACAAAATTAAGAGGATTTTGTGCATGCATCAAAACAGTAGACTGGTCCACAGCGAGTTCCATTATATTTTAAATAGAGTCCATTAAAAACTGCATTAAGGCAGCCCCTTTTTGATAGTTATATTGTGCAAAAAAAATATTGCAGTGAATATTCCAGGATTCAAACTATGCTGACCTACCAAAATGTAAGTGTGTCCTTAAACTAATGAACTCATGTGTAATCAAGTTTTTAAAAATCAATTATATTTTAACTTTATTAATTGAACAACCATTTACTTGCACTCATCCACCTTTCTAGTGTCAAAGCAGAAATCTCAGAAAATGTTCCACATATTAATGGAAAAAGCAAAAAAACAAAACAAAAAAAAACCTGTTGTCTCTTACATGGCTCACATTATAATACTACATTTTCAGAGCTATGTTTTCTGACTATAACAAATCTTTGACAATTTAACTGCATCTCTGTTTAGTCAAAATGATGGAATAAGATGCACAGAGGATCATTGAAACTCAATTTTCTGTGTACCATTAGCAAATCAGTGCAACTCAATCTGGCTGCTGGCTAGAAAAATTGCATGGCGACTCCATTACACAACTACCAGCTATACATCAGCAATCAACTGAGCGATTTGCACGTTGCAGCCCAACAGAATCTATTTCTATATAAATGGCGTTATCTTTAATTTCATTCAATGGATCAACTCAGTCAACAGCAGTGTGTGTGAAAATAATTATTTTCTCAGTAAAACCATTATTCTATTATTCACAGAAGATCACAATGGCTGCAGAAAAATCTGCTTATTTCCCTGAAAGTCTATGATCAGAATAAACAAAAAGACTCTTGTCAGATTAGATTAGTGCTAATTCCATCAGCTCTCTTAACACCTTCTATTAAATTCAACTTTGACTCAACAACATAATTTATTTAGGAAAGCATTGATTTTACTTCACAGCACAATCACTTGATGGATGTGTTTGGTAGTCCACCTGGACAGACATGAAACAACCACAGCTGAAGCCCACAGAGGTAAATCGCTCCTGAGCTCCTCATAAATATCATCACACATTGATCATCATGCAGCACTTAAACATTATTTCTGCTGAGTTCTATGACTCTTCCCTGTGTGGCACAGAAAAACCAGTCAGTTTGTCAAGTAATTGTAGGCTGTCACACACAACAGTTATTAAATGAGCGAAAAAGACCAGAATATAACAGCTGAAAACAATCATTTACTCTACAAGAATTCAGGCATTAATTTGTGGGTTCTGGTTGATTTAATTATTTCCTCTGACAGAATTCTGTTTTTGGAAGTGGCACAATAATAGCAAATTGTCTGTCAGTTAAAATAATGTCGAGGTATTAAATGTCACTCAAACTGTGATGCCGTGTACCCGGCATTCAACACCCCACGCACACAATGGAAGCTTCCACCCACACTTCGTTTGTCTGTTCTATAACCTGACTCCAAAATGAAACAGAAATGGCAATCAATCATCATGCTGCAGGTGAAAGCCTCCAGGCACAGAGGCTCTGAATAGAGGAACAGGTACTGCTGTCACTGGGGCAATTACACATAATGTATTTAATGAAATGTAACCAAAACCTTTTACAGGACCAACAATTGATTTTTTTGTGAATTTTAGGTTTTCTGGTTTTAAACACTTGGGCTGGAGTTATGTTTTATATCTTTGAACCAAACATGCTAAACTGAGTCATCTTTGCTCTTTAGTAAGTAACACTTTATAGTAACTACACAAATAATTTTTCCTTTTAACACCAGAAATTTACCTACACTGTTTTAAACACATAACCTTATTTTTCTTCGCTGTCTGGCATTAACTCAGTCTAAACATTTCCTGAAGAAAGAAAAAAAAAAGATTTAAATGACGTCTTAATCTCCGTTATTCTATTCAATTACTAAACAGACATAAAATTGGTAATGTTAGTTAAACTGAAATTGTTAAAGACTACTTTAGATTTGATTTTAGACGATACAGACAGTGAGAAAAAAATTGTTATATGATGTATGTTTTTGTGGAGTGTATGTAAATATCTGGCTTAAAGTGTAAGCCGTTTTAGGTGAACTAAATCCTCACATCAATAAATACAAATATGTAAACTATAAACTTTTACTTCATAAGGTTCTTTTCCTAAAACATAATCTTAATGTGATTTTTTTAAAACTCCTAATAGTATTTGAATGTTAATTCAGTTTTTATTGCTACAATTATTAAAATGTCACCAAATTAAATGGTGTGCATGAATATTTATGTTAGACTCATAACTTTCATAAGCTTCCTTAGCATGACAACCTGCACCATCTGTTGTACATTAAAATATGAAAAAAAATCCTCCGATTTGTTATCAGACGGAGGTTTAAGTATGCACTTATGCTTTTTTGGATCCTTTTCACGCCAATGGGATGTAGCTGTCAAAAATCACAAATGCTATATTGAATAGTTCAAGCTAGATAAAATCAGAACTCATATCTACATTTTGCCTTATAGCATACACCAATTTACTATTTACATTTAAACATGTTTACTATACGGTTAAAATGTAAAAATATGATAAACAAAAACAATTTAATTAGAATTACTGAAAGATAATGAAGGCAGCTGTTAAAAACAAAGATGCTACTCGCAGTTTATGATAATTTTAGACGGGACCATTCTATTAAAAGTGATTTGATTGATCTTGATTGGAACCAATTATGTAATTACAATAATTACATCCAATCAAGCCTACAGAAGATTGTAACTCATTTGCATTTGGCTCAACAATTAAGAGGAAAAAGAATCTGGAAAGTTAATCAAAATGTCAGCCCTTTACGCTTCACAGCTCATTGTGTCATACAATGAAGAGTTAAAAGTCCCTCTTAGATTGGTGCATCTATTGGTTGCAGAAAAGGTCTTTGAGGAGTAAAGTAATGAGGGGTGAAGATGCAGTGGATGCATATAGCGTTACAGAGAAGTGCTCCCCTGAGCAACCGTGTGGATGTGTAGTCAGAGGGCAAACAGTGAGCTAATGACTGCAGGAAAACCATGATCATGCTTCCAGGCTCACTCATTCAAAGCATGTTTAAGTTTGAATCACTAAAGGTCAGAATATATATCTGAAGACGGTACGTGCATAATAAGACAATCACTCAGTAACATAACAGGTGCAGCTCTTAATCTTTATATTTTAAGGAAAATGACCACCACATGTCACTGAGCCCCACTGTCTTCATTTGGTGCTGGAGATACAAAGATTTGCTACATTCATAATCAGGTATACTAAAATCCTTTCACCTCTGGGAAATCAGAGGCTTTTTGTTCTCGCTCTCTCTCTAAAAGGATTTTGTATAAGCTCTCCTGTAAGGGAACGTGAAGGTTATCAGATGATTGCAGTGATCCTCCTGTGAGAATTTCCAGCCAAGTGACTCCTAATAAGTTCTCAGCAGAAACAATTAGATACCAGCCATGCAAGACGCAAGGAACTGGGCATCATGCAAATTTAATTCGGTGCAACGAGGTGTAGCCATTACATTTCTGATAAATGTCTTCTCATTCTGTTTCATTCTGATGAACTAGGAAACAGTTTAAAATACTCAATTTCTTTATCCATGACAAAAAGCACGTGGGGTTTCTCAAATAATGACTGACATTTATGTGACCACACATTTATTCACTGATTTAATATGGAAATGTAACATCCTTGTCAGATCCCAAAATCCACTTGTTCTTTTCACTATTTTGGACACTATGACGTTTGTCTGATATTCCTTTCGATCTGGTTATGGACACCAACTAAATTTGTATGGTGACCATCATTTAAGTATTTATCTTTATGCCGATTGACAATAATTGGCATTTAACAACACTGTCGCAAAGTGTCAACAATACACACTATCACTGAAAGAAAAGAATTAGATAGAAGAAACTACCAGCTGGACTCTGCACTGTTACTGCCAGAAAATGTTCTCCTTGCTCTACATAAGATCCATTGGACTTAAAAAATAATTACCAAATGTGTTGCAGCATATCAATTCATTATCTTCTCTTTATCCGAAATCAGGTCATATGTGCAACAGGACAGAGAGAGAAATCCAGACATACCTTTCTCCAGTGACATTTTCCAGTTCATTCTTTAAGTTTTTCCAAGCAAGAAATGATAAGTAGTTTCTTCAGTGGATTCTAAATCTACTCTGGATGTGCTGAGAAAACCTACAAACTGAAGTGTTTTGGAGGGATTACAATCAGATAACTAAACCCCCTCACCTGACCTCTTTTGGTGTGGAGAAGCAGCAGTTCTAGCTCAAGCTCAGCCCAGATAAATAAACTCTTAACATTACCTGTAAGGGTGAGACCAGTCTACGGAATTAAACTAAATTAGATGACATCAACACACTATCTATCTAAAATGTGCAGACTTTTTCTTTAACGATGCCCCCTATTGTCCATGCAGCTTGTATCCAATAAACCTGATCTGAAATAATTCTCGTGCTTTTTTCTGAAACAAATGGCATGTTCATCACACGAGAGGCACCTATGAAACTTGTCTGCAAGTTTCAGTTGGCTATCTTATTGTAAAAAAATACATTTTTGAAACAATCTTACAATAAAGAGGAAGATATTCAAAGTATCCAAATGCAGCATGTGTAGAAGATGAGCTTTATCCATTTTGTTGAGGTGCATAAATCAAGTTATCATGGTGAACACTTTGTCACTTTCAGTCGAATCAATAATCTCTAACATTTGCCATGAGGTGACGGACAGCGGGGGTGAAACTGAAGCACAGTGTGCACAAAGGATGAGCTTCAGAGAAGGCTGACAGACCCCAGAGTGACCATTAGCTTTTTGAGAGACCCTGCAGTGCTCACTGATTGGGAAGCCGGCGAGGCGCTGCAGGCTTTTTATTTAGAAAAGACGACAGGAGACTCAGATGAATAACTCAACCAGGGAACTGAGAATAATAGCAGGTTTCACTCAGAGCAAAAGCTCAGTGGGGATAAACAACATGGGGCTTACTGGAGCCCTTTGACTTGGGGCGGGGGGGCAAATGAGCATGTTTTCTGCACCATTTTCAGCTTGTGTACTTCCACCTATGATGATTCATTCTTAGTAAATATATGAATACATCAGTGTGATAGATTTACACTATATCTCTTTTAATCAAAAACCCATATAAAAACCCCCACCAAGAACAATTGAGCCTATGCAGTAAATGCCAAATAAACATTTTAGTTTAGTTTATTAGCACAATTACTTGTGAGAATGAACAGCTGTGTAAATTGACCAGTCAAATGTTGTCCCTGGATAGGTGTCACAGAGTCAACCTGAAAATACCAGTGATGACCAAAATGATTAAACAAAACAAGATTTTAATTCATATAAGTTACCATTGGAAACATAAAACACTATATTTAAATAATAAATGTACATTAAAAGAATGATCTTCACCCTTTTTATTTAGTTTTTTGCTTGATTTGTTGTGTAATTGGGCCAGCTCCATTGTAGTCTAATTAAATTCCCTGGATTAACATGAATTAGTAATTAGCTGAAAGAAGCAACAAGAAAACTGAAGTTTGGCTTAGATTAAACAAAAATATCAATTAAAATCATAAAGGCTCTAAAATGGACCTTTTCCATATAAGCAACAAAAGGTCACAAGTCAAAATATTGAAATGTTTGCCCATTTCATATCTTTATATGTTTTCAAATGATTGTGGAACCTGTCTAAAACCTTGCAAGGTAACAGCAGCTGTTGAAATACTAGTACATCAACAAATTGGAATGTTGCATAAGTGAAATGTTTCTTACCAGTCATCTCAGAAACCAGAACTCATGTATTCCACAGAATCATCACAGTGATTTATTCTAAGTCTTGTGTTTAATGACCTGGATTGTGACCAGGTCATTAAACAGAAAATTATACGTGAATGTATCTTGGAGTGCAAATACAACTTTTCTGATTCTAGTCATATCCATTTTCTTTATGAATTTGAAATTTGAAAGGTAGAATCTGAACCTTTTTTCCAAGTCATAATGTAGAATCACATTTAAGCAACTCACAGTTAAGTTCATTCCAAAATGAGTTGTCTTATGATGCAAAAATCATTATGCGAAAGATGCAGAAACACAATCAGCATGAGTAACTGAAAAAAAAATCAGACTGCTTTAAACACATTAAGTTGCAAGCAGCACTACTCTAACGATGAGTTCATTTGCATCCTCCATCATACTTCTACAATGTTTGAAAGTTATAGTAGCATCTTCATACATTTGTTACCACTATAGCGTACATGTAGAAGTCACTGAGATGAAACACAAACAGCAACGGTTCAAGGATAGATTCTCATGGACAGCTTTATAGCAGATAATTATTGGTCTTGATCAATTAGAGACACAGGTCTGTCCATCAGTGTGCCAACCTATTTAGCTGTATGCAAAGACAACAGCTAATATGGCTTTGAATATTGATGGGTTTTTTAAAATTCTTTAGAGGCTACATTTTTACTTGATTTGTTGTGAAATTGGGCCCAAGCCTTTGTTTTGGTCAAATTAAAATTCATAGAAAACTATAATTTTGTAATTAGTACAACTCAACAACAGGAACTCCAACATTTTGCCTAATTAGATGAAACAAAAATGAAAAAAAAAGAAAGTTCTTTTTTAAAGAGACAGCTGTGTTGAAGGGCTAAAGTGCTATTTATTCAAATTCCCATTTTAGAGAAAGGTCACTTTCATCAGATTGCATTTTCTGATGCAACAAGATGATATTCAGAAAACTCTTTGTTCTCAGCCAGACTGATTGCATCTCAGAAAAAGGACATTTTCTCTCAGTGACTGCTGTGTCTAATTCAAGAGACGGAGTAGCAGCCTCGTGGCTCAGAATATTGATTTTAGCTGAACAGGGACTTCATCATCGTTACCATGAGCGACAGATCTCTGTGAACACAGAGCCGCTCTGCCAGACAGACTCTGCTGTGCCGTCTTCAGGGTTGGCTTTTCAACAGTTACTATAAAATATTGAGGATTTGAGCTTGCAGATTAAAGATGTAACATTATTCCTTGCGTGCTGTCTTTGTCGGACTGTAAAATGTTACTGTATTAACATATTGCAGCAATGCTTGTGCCACTTTAACTCTACCAATAAGATGCTGTGCAGAAACACAGGGAATAAAATGGTGAAGGGATTTTCCAGCACTGTCTGTAAATCTGCTGCTTCTTATCCTGGCATTTAATATTAGTGCTTACAACTATTTGCTAATTATTCACACCAGACAGTACAAAACAATGGATGCATTCTAAACAGACTGCTTGTATCGGTTTGCAGGAGTATTGCAAATTGCTTGAAAATGCATCCAACTCTTTGTGCGCAACGCTGTTGAGGCTACAATATTTCACTCTCTGCTGAAACCCAGGAGATAATCAATACGACATGCCAAACAATAGAACACAATGATTTGAGTTTAATACCCCTGCCTTGAGAATCACTAATGTTCCTGTTGGCGAAAATTGATCTGCTCCACACCGGAGTGAATCTTACTGAAATTCAGTAAATGACAAGAAGTAAATGCTCATCACTTTAGACGTGCTTACAGCATAACTTCAGCACATTTATATTTAATATGATTGTAATATCTATTTTTAATAAATTCCTGATGAACGCTTGCTAGAATAGTTAGGTTAATATTATACCTTATGTCTTTTCAAACACAAAGATCAGCTCCATTGTATGTGTGTTACGTCTCTTTAATAAAGTGATTTCTGCCTGAGTTCCCCATCTTAAGGGTGTGCATTTAGAGCATGCACACCAGCTGTGCAAAGCACCATGTTAGGTCCTAATCGAAGCTGCATATACGCCAAAACATCTGGAGTTTCACCATGTCTCTAATTATTCACATGTGAGGTAAGCATCTGGAAACCCTGTTCTCAGCAAAAATACTCGGCTAGAACAATAGGTAGTCATCATCTTTGTTCCATCTTTCATCTATATCAGCAGCAATACACTTGAGACAGTTTTCTTAGAGGCAGGTTTTCTAAGACTTTTAACTGTGTAGAAAACATAATAGAAAGGTTACTTGCAAGGAAGATTTGCATGGTATTAATCATGATTTTTCCTCCCTTTTTTAACCAACAAATGGTTAGAATGCTAAACTGGTGCTAGAGATTGCATAACACCAGCGGATTCGCGCATAAATGAGTGCACAGCTTTCACAGTTAGCGTAGGAACAAATATTGAAAACTGTGGCGCTTAAAAATATTCAGACATACAAAACTGCATACGCACCTTTCCTACATACATCCCAAAGGGCATAAAACAGAGCGCAGCAACAGATGCTAGGTGCACCGACCTGTCCTGCCCATAAGTAAATATGCAATATGTGTATTACGTGACAAAGGAACAACATTCTGTTTAGCAAAACATACTATTTGGTCATAAAGAAATCACTCCAAACATTAAGTAGCAGTTTGGTAAGTTTCAAAATGGTAAACTGTGTGTTTGATTTCAGCTTGCTTTCAGAGTAATTCTGACATGGGGCAAAATCACAGCTCATGAACATGCTGTTCACACACTTTTGTTATAGGTTTTGGCAAATAAGAAAAAAAGTTGGAAAGAAACACATGGCTTCTTAACATCGCCACCACATCAGTCTAACCCACACCAGTAAAAAAAAAAAAGACCCCTTGTCCTGATCCAGTTATGGGTTCGGGAACAAATGCTCACTTGTAAATCAGCTCTCAGAGATTCACTTTTCAAAAACTTGAATCATAGATTGCACAAGACTTTCTGTAAACAAGGATAAACACAATTTTGAGATGTTGCATATATTCACACTTTACGGCTTATACAAAGTGTTCACCTCAACAAGCATTGCTTTGGAACAGTTTTTACATATTTGATGTCCTCAAAAAATAAAGCCTCATGCAATTGAACCCTTATGTTGGCCAATTTTGCTACTGAAAGAATATTTCTTAGCAAGTATTGACTGAAATATTTTTAAATAACAATCAACATACTGTAAAAGGATAATTAATGGTTCATAATAGTGGTGGCATTACCTTTCTTAGACAACTCGCTCCGTCATCAATTTAGAGACATATCAACCAATATAGATAAAGCTTAGGGACATATACTTCCATGCATAAACAAGGATATTCTTATATATATATATATATATATATATATATATATATATATATATATATATATATAAATAAAAATTAAATAATTTTTTTTTTTTAATTTAAAAAAACCCCAAAACATTAAAGTTATTTTCTTCTTTTTCCTTGTGTTGTAGTCTTGGAAATTGGTATTGACAAGGTTTAATCAGTGCAACTTTACAAAAACTATTCCAGAAATGAAAAAGATAAAAAGCAAAAAAGTTCCTCTTTGCTTCAAGTAATTGTTCCCACCAGGCTTTGTGTCCCTGAACATAATCAAAGGTATTTGCTCTGTCAGCTCTCTAATTTATATCAACAGCACCATAGAAGAACAGCCTGTACTTGGCTGAGAGTTGGACAAATCTGCTCTCTGTGTTCTGGCTACATTTCATATTCTTTCAAATAAATGCACACAGCTCTGTGACCGTACTGCTACAGACCCCCCCGCTCCACCCAAAAAAACTAGTTGAAATAAACTTGTGAAATAATTTGCAGAGGTTTGCTCAAAGTGTTATCTCCAACATGTAATTAATTAACCATGTCCCAGAGGCTGATAATGACAGGCACATTTTAGGGCTTCTATTACCGGGTGTTGAATTGCATCCCTCAAGGGGAGAGGAGGCAGCCACATCCCAGGAATCTCTCTCCGTCAAATCAGATACATGATAAATATTCAATGACACTTGGGCTTATGGGTAGCAGTAAGCTCCGTTTCCCTTCATTTGAAGGAAGCGGGTCTGGACTAGGGCAACTAAATACAGATCCTCAAACCAAAGTCTGCATTAACACCCCCGCGGGATTCTTCCTCTGATCTCCAAAACCATAGACGCCAGTGTCAGTAAATAATCCCTGCAGCACACTCCTCTCCTTACAGGTAAAAGTAACATGAATGAGCTGTAATTCACACAGCAAGACAGATGTGTGATGCTAGGAAAGCAGATGCTAAATATTGTAAAGATGTACACCACCCTCAGGTTATGAGATAATTTGATATCCTTTGTTTGTCTTTTAGGCTGAGAGTGAAGGGTTAATGTTTGCTGCGTTTGCTTGTGAAGCCACTGAAGTGTCTTTAATGATCAAGAGAGCAGATTAGTCAACACTGTCAGCGATCACCTTCCTCTCCTGGTGCTTGGTGCTTCAGCTCAACACCTCAACGACTGATTGAGGAAACTGCTGCAAGTGCTGTTTGGGGGCAAACAAGCCACAATAAAAGCTCCTTTGGCATCATAAAACAAAATATCTGCCATAATAAAATTTCATGAGAGCTCTTCTTAAACACAAATCGCATGATGAGAGGTGTAAGACCATGATGCTGATCAACTGCTTCACTGCAGAATATTGAATATAAAAGAATGCTAATGAGACAAAGGATGGGTAGTCTGAGCTCCCACTCTGTGACCTCAATTAATTCACCACACTGAGCTACTTGACCACTGGTCACACTGTCCTGCAGCTCAGGCACGACACAAAAACAGCTTTGAGGATCACATAGTGTCTATGCGTAGCAACATAACCACTGTAAGTTTAAAAAAGAATTTTATGTCACTCCATGTCAGCTATGATGCAACTGAAGCTGATTTTATCCATCCATCCATCCATGCTATTTTGTGGCACTGGTGATATTTATTTGGAAGTAGCTTGACAGGAAGAATGCCAGGGAGAGAATGAGACGACTTGTCGCAAACGGATTGGGGTTTGAAGTCGAGCCTGTAGCTTCCTTTTATGATATCTTATATTTATATACAGTATATATATATATATATATATATATATATATATATATATATATATATATATATATATATATATATATATATATATATATATATATATATATATATATATATATAATATCCATGTTTAAAATTATGATTTTAAAATTAGGTCTGATTCAGATGCTAATTGAAGCTTTTACCCTTTTTTCATTGGAGATAACAAGCTGCGTCTTTTAAAGAATCAGTATTTAATATGGCTTAATCCTAACTAGATTTTGCATGATCTTTTTTAAGTAGTTTGAATTAATTTGTTCATCATTCAGTAAAGGGTTGTGTTGCATTCAGCTAGTGGTGAGCAGGTAGTGTTAGTGATAAAAGTTACTCATGAAAATGAAATCTTAGTGAGCATGATCGGCCACGCATTCAGTCAAACAGTACAACATGCCCTAATTCTGTTAAACTGGATCACTTACATTCTGCATTACACCTAGTCAATTGAGATACATGTAATGTCATTGCCTCTAAACCAGAAAGATTGGCCTAGAGATACTTTAAGCGGTATAAATTTCAGTGTATTGATGTCCTGAGAAGGCAATAAGGCTGATACCATGTCTCTGGTGAGACATTTAACAGAGGAAAACAGTCTCCATTAATACTTCATGGGCTTTGGGTGCACATTTCTGCACATCCAGATTGTGTTTGTCCTGCTGAATCTACTTTTCTGTCACATCACCACTGCAGCTTAAAGAAATGTCATGTTCATTATGTTACATAGACTAGTTTGTTTTGAAATATTGATCAATTTAATATGTGGCAAGTTAAAATAAACAGTTACAACTGAGTCAAAGTCAAAGACACTGAAACATTTAAGGTCATCACCCTGGCAACGGTGACAGTCTATGGTAACCTTGCGGTAAGGTCTGATTTAGTATCCGTTTCATAACTGTGCATATTAACTAGCAAATTAAGAGGATTTATATTGAATTAAAGTGTTACCAGCTACAACCAATCAAAGGGAAGTAGATTTTACACAAAGACTGGAATGCCTCTCAGATGTTTTCATGCCATGGTAGCAATTACATATAGCACCATTAGCTTGCCATATTGGGTTTGAATCCCGGTCTGTGAACTTTCTGCATGAAGTTTTCATATTCTAGAGTGCATATCTGGGCTCATTCTGGTTACTCCTGCTTCTCCACAGTCCAAACACATCACTGTTAGGGTAACTGATTGCTCTACATTATCCTTAGGTATGAGTATGTGTGTGCATTGCCACTTGAAGCTGGACATCAACGCCCCAGAGACCCTTCAAGGATAAATGGATATAGACAATGGAGAGATGAATACCAATTACCAATTTCTTACCACATATGAAAACTAAATACATATTTGAAGTCCTTTGTCTTGTGAATGCAAAAAATGTGTTAAAAGATGAAAGACAAAGTTTGCTGTTCTGAACACAATCCAAAATATAGCAGAGAAGATTAAAAGGCAATGTAAAAAGGTAAGTCGGTGCAATCAGAGGAGTGCAACATTTAAAATCATAATCATTTAATCAGTCATCAGAGGAATCATTTCCAAGAAAAAAGGTAAGATGAAACTTCTTGCAAAACACAAAGACTTTGCCTTTACTTTGAAGGGCAGATGTCCTGCCTAACTCCAGCAGGCAAGCAGGTTACACCATTGACGGGTCACCACTCCATCACAAGGTGACACAGAGGCATACACAACACACAACAATGACACACACAATCACACAAATGCACATTGACACCTAAGGGTCAAGTTTTTGGATATTTAGAGAAAGCTGTAGTACCCAGAGAGAAACCATAGATGCACAGGGAGAATGTACCATCTTCTTTCATAAAAACCCCAGGCCGTGATTTAAAGTGAGGACCTCCCTGCTGCAAAGTAACTGTACTTATCAACCTGTGACACAATGACAAACTAGTGATTAACAAATCTTGTGCTCGGACTTAAAATCTCCAGATTAACTACTAAAGAGAAGGAAGTCAAACGAAATGTACTTGGAAAGCAGCAGCAGCTTGAAAACATGATTAAATGTTTTCAAGCTACAATTGAAAAGCTCTCTGGGATGAATGCGCTCTGCCTTTATTTCAACACTGACAAATGATCATAACACTAATCACCTGACACCACAAATCACCTAACACTAAAATTGTGGCATTAAGATAAATGTAATTTCTGGTCTGGTTCTGACCAACATTGTTGCTCTAATGTGAGCTGGCAGGCATCAGCAAGGTTCCTCCAAACACCTGCGTCACCACAAGAACATACTTTATACTCCTCAAGGTTTAACTGCACCACAGTAAAGTAGCAGTCAACATGTTATTTTGATTCATAGTCACTGCACTGAAAATCTATAAGCCCATTTACATTTTGTTAAGTTACAAAAAAGTCAACCCTCTAAAACCTCAAGCTCATGATACACATGAGTAACAGGAAGGGGAGTGAAGATACTGAGATGCAACCAGACTTCACCTGCAGCCAAACACTCCCTCCTGTCAGCTCTTACTGTTGTCTAGCTATTCCTGCCTGCATGCTGCCTTTGTGTTCCTGCTGTCTCTCTGATGTGGAGTTTTATTTTCTGCTCCTGGCTTGACTGAGTTTTGTTTTACTGATTAAACATTTATTTAAATATGATTATATTTTCCTTGTCTCTGTAATTGGGTCTTCACTGCATAAACAATATGACAAGGTGGTATACCATACAACATTGTACCAGCTTTCCTATGTAGCCCATCAACAGGGGAATTAAGGTCTTTCAATTCCATATAATATAATCACTAATTAGAGGGATGAGTCATTGATGTACCACCGGTTTTCCACTACAATTCAATTTTTAAATCTATTAAAGATGAGCTGGACTGCACAGATCTGCTATCTATGAAATAGAGGGAGATCAATTCAGTGCTTCAGTAAGACTACTTGATTTATCCAAAAACACAATATTAATGAGTCGATTCCTCCTCCTTTTTTCCATAAAGCATAAAAAGGATCTTGCAATTGATACAATTATACATTGAAACAGTGCACCTAGATAGATGCTATTTTTCATCACTGCTTTTATCTCTTTCCATATTAACAGCTAAGCAGGCGTCTATTTTAGATTACTACTGAAGTGTTCTCTGGTCTGCGTTTGATTTTTAAGAGCCTGGCCTTCGGTCGTGAACACAGAGCAGACTATTATCTGCGGCACTGCTTCAACAAACAGAGTCAGATACGGGCAGAACTCGAGAGACACTCAGGAAAAAAACACATAAAGAAAATAAGCGAGGATACATATGACTATGTAGCCCTGTCATTTGAAATTTTCAGTGTATATGAGACAAAGTGCAAAGCAAAATGAAAGAAAATGACTTGTTTTCATGTCACTTTGAAGCAAGGAAGGGGCAGCCTTTCATCTGCATGCGCAAGCTTTATCTACTAGCAACATGTGCGTCTGAAAATAATTATTGAACTTCGCCGCAGAGCTACAATTTCAAATTGTTTTGTACCAGTCTGTTGTGAAAAAATAAACTGTGAATGAATTAATGTTTTTAAATGAGTAAATTCCTAATTTCAACCACATACACCATAGGAACATCTGTTTATTATTATGATTTTGGCTTACACGTAACAAAAATTAAAATTCAGTGCCCAAGAATATTATAATAACACGCAGCACAACTTAGGGAAAAAAAAATAAAAAATGCAACTTGATGACAGTGTCATGGCCTACACAAATACGAGGACGACTGCTGACATGACAAATGCCTAGGAAACCGTCATTGTCACCCTCCCTCTGCAAGGAGGGGAAGCCACAAAAGGTCACAGCTAAAGAATCTGGTTATTCACAGAGTGCTATATCACAAGGAATGTCAGGCAACCTCCACTCAAGAATTTGGGGGAAGTCTTAGAAGGGAATGACTGAGCCACTATGCAGAGATGAATGCTGCAAATGGGCAAATATTGCTTTCCTCATGTCATGCCTCTCCTGATCCAGCGACAACACTACCTGGGCTAAGGTGAAAATTAACAGGAGTGCTCAGTGGTCCAAACTCCTCTTTTTCGATGAGTGTATGATATTGTAAATGTGTATGCGTGTGTACTTTTGTCTGTGCTGTGTGATTTTCCCAGTAAACCTTAATAAAACAAAGGTCTCATCATTCTACCGTCACTCCTTATAGACTAAGTTTCTCGGTTTATTCCACATGAAGCACTTTAAAATGCAAATTACTTGTTAACGCAGGACTTCTTACTAGGAAAGTTTAATGGTGTGAAACAAAACACAAGCCTTATTTCCATACATCAGCATAATAGCAATCCCTGCTGCATTGAACTGACTGTTTGAAATTTCCTTCCTCCTTTCTGTTTATGCAGAGCTGAGTCACTGCAGCTGCACAATCCAAATGTGGGCATGACTTTAAGAAATTATAAACACTAGGCGGAATATTGGTTGGATTCAAACACACAGACACAAAATTATACACAATGTCATAAAGCAAGAACAAACACCATACGGGAGAGATTAAAATATTGATTTTATAATCAGAGCATTTATATAAAAGCTCTGGAAATCTCGAGGATCAATCATCACTCACTTTATGTAATAACATGGGCTCTAATGTGTGATACTCTAAAACTGCACATCATACAGTACAAAACACTTTAATATAAGAACAAATTGAGTCTGAATGTATTTAGTCATAATTTCAAGATGCTACAATGTAAATTTTTGACTTTTTGGGGGCGTTGTTATAGAACAAATTGGGTGATATGATTTCTGGTAGACTTGAGAAAACTACATATAAGCAAATCCAGAATAGATTTTGCATAACAATAATACGAAATGAAAGACTACTGAACACCACCATTGTAATAAATGTGATGATTAAAAATAATTTGCTTGTGGAGCAGAAAGAAATTTGCAAATGGTCTGTTTATACATAGATGTGATTCTGTTGGTATGAAAGTTATATGAGCCAAATGGCTCATACCTGGACGTCAAATTAAAAAAGTTATGAATACAAAAGAAGTATCATGTATCATAACTTAATGATATAAATTTGCTCTATCTGGCCACAGTATTAAATGATTACACAAAACAGGCAAATTTTGATTGGATTGAAATAGGAACTAAATTGTAAATATGCCAGCTATGAACTCTAAAAATTCATTTTCTGCTCTCATATTTCAGACCAGTTCAGAAGAGGATCCTTCGGCCATTGAAAAAAAAAAGAACTCTGAGAAAAAAGTCAGAATTCTTCTTCTTTTCTTTTCTTTGTTCCAGTGGTCCTAATCCTCTTCCATAGACCAGACATCAACACTTCACAAATTACAAACTTTAGGCAAAGCTGTTCAAGAAAATTATTAGAACCTGATCTCTTATTTTTTCTTTCTTCAGCGTCATGAGTCCTCATCAATTTAACTATTAACATAAAAATTAATCACTTCCTTACCTTGACTCAAACTGGTTTGAAATCAACAAACTTTATGAAAATACTGCAGGTAAAATAGGAATTAAACTATATCAAACATTCTCTCTCTCTCTCTCTCTCTCTCTCTCTCTCTCTCTCTCTCTCTCTCTCTCTCTCTCTCTCTCTCTCTCTCTCTCTCTCTCTCTATATATATATATATATATATATATATATATATATATATATATATATATATATATATATATACTGTATACTGTATATATATATATACATATATACTGTATATATATATATATATTTTTCCCCCTAAAAAGCCAACTGACATATAATTCATGCCAGATCTCAGCAATAAACGAAATCATGTCGACATACAAAAATACTAATACTACTACTACTACTTAGTTCACAGAGATCATGGTTAAAAAATGGAATGAGCTAGACAAAAAGAAATTAATACATGAAGAAAATGAAAAAACCATAGAAAGCCAAGAAACCAGCAGAAATCTCTCAATATTTCAAAAGACTGGAAAAAAGCAGGTACAGTTATTTCCCATGAAAGCTTTAAGTATTGCACTCAACCACACACCCACTGTACAAGACTCCATGGCTGAATAAAAAGTATGTAAACAAGTAAGTTTGTTTATAGTTTGCTGCAGAAGATTTGGACAAGCCAGAGAAATACTGGGAGAATATTGTCTAATCAGATAAGAAGACTGTTTCTGCCATATTAATATAAGTACCATGTCAGTTTTCAAGAGGTAACATCATATCTCATATGGTCCTGGCAGACATCGCATTATTGAAAGAAGGTTGAATGGAAAATGTACTGGGACATTTTAGATAAAAATATAAAGATGGAAAAAAGTGTGCAAGATAAATCACTTGCTTCAGAGAAAGAAATTAAAAATAAAAAAAACCTAAAATTGGCTAAAATTGGCCAGTAGGCAACCTCAATTCCAGTTGACAATCTGTCAAAAGAATTGAAAATGTAATGCATAGAAAGGATCAATACACTGAGCTAGTTTCTCCATACATCCTGAAAATGTCATTAACTAGAAAGGCTTTTTTCACTAAGCATAACATGCATTTCTTTAGGTTTGTTCATTAGCTGTTATAATAGCTGTTATTATATATTATATTTTACAGGTGTAAAACATCATGTATAGCAGGCCTGGTGTACTTTACATGCCATGTAAAGCGGTAATCTAATATATATATATATATATATATATATATATATATATACTGCTCAAAAAAATAAAGGGAACACAAACAACACAATATAACTCCAAGTAAATCAAACTTCTGTGAAATCAAACTGTCCACTTAGGAAGCAACACTGATTGACAATCAATTTCACCTGCTGTTGTGCAAATGGAACTTTGTACAGAACAAAGTATTCAATGAGAATATTTCTTTCATTCAGATCTAGGATGCGTTATTTGAGTGTTCCCTTTATTTTTTTGAGCAGTGTATATATATTAACATTTAATGCAGATACAGACACATTTATTAGTACGAATCACCTCTGTTCTGTGTCCACTTAGCTAAGCTAAATGATAATTTACATAATTTATATAGCTCGGAGGGAGAAAACAAGCCTTTGGTCTAGATAAGCACTGTGAATAATCAAAGTCTGTTCTTAGGCAGAGAATAAGTCATCTGAATTTCAAGGCTGTATCATAAACGTAGGTACGTATCTATGCCAGAGGAGAAGAAAGAAATAGATAGAGGTATTTATCTCCGAGGTGCTGCCTGCTTTGATACGCCTTTGCAATAAATCTGTCTGCAGCCTTCAAAGAGACAATACACTCTCTGTGGAACGTATTCTGTCAGCACAATGCTTTAAACTTTCCTCTAAGTGTTGTCTGAGTCACTGACTCAGTGTCTTTAATTGTTTCTCGAACCCTTATTGGAGACTCGTGTGGCTGAATGTCTTGTACTTTCTCTCTCTGTTGCCCAGCTATTACACTGAGATGATATTTCATCGGTGTTAGGAACAAAGGGAAGAGGGTACAGCAAAAAAAAAAAATCACACATCTGCTACCCCCAAAAGAGATTCACTTGAACAAAAAACAAAGGAAAACAGAGCCAGTTTCAGGTTAGGCTCTCAATGTGATAAGGAACAGATATTCAAGGAACACATTGGCTTTAAGGTTAGCTAATTACTTTTCAAACTGACCCATTTATCTTAATCTGAAAGGCTTCAAGATAAGAAAACCGAATTAGTTACCAGTACAGAGGGCCTTTTGTTATTTGTGGATAATTGATGGAGCCATATAAATGGTGAAATTTTAAAAGAATTGCAGAGAGTTTTAAGGTACCTTTCAATAAATCAAACTATAAATCAAACTATTATGTAAAGTTCATTTATTTCAGGAATTTAATTTAAAAAGTAAATGTCATACCCTCACTATGACAAAACAAACACATATATTCTAAATGTTTGTTTTGGGTCATTTTGATGATTATGTCAAGCCTCATTTTTTTAGATCATTTTTGTTGCTTGTCTTTTGACAGCTGGGAAAGGGAGTGGTCCTCAGTGACGGAGAAAATGTTAAAGAAAATTGAGAAATTGATAAAGATCACTAGAAACACTGCATTCATTTTGGTTTAATTTTGTGCCATAAAACAAAGCCTGAGTAAAGATACATAATGGCTTTGCACTAAAGTACTCAGTCTTATAAATGACCCAACTGTTACATGAAAATCCAAATATTCTTCGGTTGCGGATAAGTCTGCCGATGCTTGAAGATGCCACTATCACTCCTGGCGATCAGTTGCTAATTAAAGGGTCTCTTCCCTTGTGTGACAGTGGCCATTTGTTTAGGAGTGTATCTTTTCTCCACTCAGCTCCAATGTAATAAGTCAAAACATAAGAAAGCCAGAAGAGACACCTGACAAATGACAACATGCACCTGCCTCACATATTGCTTCTGCCCTGGAAGAACAGTATCCATTAAGATTCAATTTCCTGTCATGAACCGAAGCCACAACAAAAAATGTGGATTGAAAATGTATTGATGTATTAGAAAGGCAATAAATGCAATAAGTGTAACGACAGATCATTAAATCACCTTCAGCACAAACAGTGTACAACACAAATGGCTAATTAACACTTAAATGTGTCATTTTACTAACTAATTGATCAGTTTATTTTAAATTGAGACTAAAATCTCATTGGGTGGTAGGGTAATCAATTTACATTGTCTACTCACACCATCACTGTGATAATCAGACATGGACTTAAAAGCTGGGAAGGGTTAAGCTGCATTATCCAAATGCTTTCCATTCTTCTGCTCCATTAAAGCAGCCTGCCTGTGGCTGTATCGAATATCTGCTGCTCAGGATGTGGTGCAGCAATTAATCCTCAGATTGATTCACTTCCTATTGAATTGCCCCAAAACTCAAGACGTAATTCAAGCTGTCCTAGTTAATTCTAGATGCTGACTCATTCAAAGTGCTTACAGAATAAAGTTGAGACTTCTAGAAACATCTGTTTACTGATCAATTTCAGTTTTATTGTTTTTCGATTGCCACACTACACTGCTGCAATTAACAGTAGCTATTTACAAATGCCCTGTTTGTAATTGGCTTTTTAAAACCAATTAAACAGGAAGAGAGTTAGACAAGAAGGTATACAGACATCTGAAAGATTTTATATACAGTCTAAAAAGTTTGAAAATTAAACTTTAATTTTAATTACTATTATCATTACTACTTGTGATAATAAGAGAAAAATGAAAAGCACCACACATTTTCATGTGAAAGTGCATAAAGAAGGACTTTCCTTCTTCATACCTCCACAGCTTTTACTTATGTATTACCAAGTAGATGCCACACAATTTCACGTCTTCTCAAATGCAAACAGGCAGCCTGCTGACAAAACTGTTGTGTTTTTTACAGCATGGATGTCAAATATTCTCAAATGTCAGCCAAAGGTATCAAATACTGCTAATTTGCCATGTCTGAGAATTGCATAGAGAGGCCTTTGGCATGCAACAAACTTTATTAGAAGTCTACACCAAACACTCTTTGACGTTGTTCACTACAGATCAACTCTTTTAGTGATTGCTTCTATTAGTATTTAAGAGTTTTGGTAGTACTAAGCCAAGTAGAATATGATGCCTGAGACAAGGTAAAATGACTGATTTTATTAATGATTGCAGGAAAAGGTCAGAATCCGTAATATTTAACTGGCTGTTCCTTTTGATTTTTATCCTTGTCCTAATTTTTACTTTACATTTTTTTTTTACCTATTCTTATGTAAACCTGTCCAATTCCATGTCAACGCAAATTGTGATTCAACCAATCACAACTCACTGCATTTAGATATCCAGACATGGTAAAGATGACTTGCTAAAGTTTAAACTGAGCTTAAGAATGTGTGGGGGGAGGAGAAGATTTTGAACAAACTCTTTGTTGGTTCACAAACTGCTGAAGTATAGGCAGCATCCTAAAAACAATCTCTGTGGTTTACAGACAATGGAGAAAAAGTTCAGCGAGCAGCAGTTCAGAGAAGAATGAGCACACTGCTTTGAAAAGAGACAGGGAAAAGTACCAAAGATTTCTTGTCCAAGAATAGCATCTCCAAAGCCACTATACTTCAAAGAAACACGGGTAACAGCAGCAATTTCAGCTCCAACATTCTGATGGTAGGGTTAAAATTAGGTATGAACATGAAAGCATGACGCCATGTTGACATGCATCAACAGTTGATGGTCCAGTGTCGTAGGGGGATGCAGGATTTTCCATGCTCAATTTGGCCTTTCTAACTTCAACTGAAGGGTTTTCAAACACCACAACTTATCTGAGTTATGTTTCTGACCATGTCCTTCCCATTAGGACCACAGTATCCCGATCCTCTGATGGCCACTTCCAGTAGGATCATGCACCCAGGAATCCCAGGCAAAGAGACTAACCAAAACAGAAATTTTGTTTTGATTAAAACAAGCGATCTGTGGATTTACACACGGAAAAGGGCAATAATATGTTGTTTTACATGTTGTGTTAGAAAATAACTGTGTATGAGAAATTATCCAGCAATAAATTTCTCACAGTAAATAACTAAATCACTTCCTGTCTGCCTATATTTGAAACAAAAAGAAGCTCACTGAACAGCAGCGGATAGGGAGGGATGTGATGAATATTTCACATGAGGGGAAGAATCATATTTCTTTTGCTCTATCAAGACAAAAGTATTGATATTCAGGCGTACTGAGGCTGCAGAATTTAGAACGTGCTGCTAGGCTGGATTGCCACCGATCACATTTCCACAGATAAAGTGATAGAGCAGCATTTTCAGACTGACATTTCATATCGCTATCAAGAGATAATATATTTATATTAAAAGGCTCTCAGTGCAATTGATCTTTCCTCAGGGACGTGAAAGAGGAGCCTAATAAGTTTTATCAGCAGCACCTTTTTAGGGCCTGTGTTGGTTCTGTTCATTCTGATTACACTGCTGCAACATAGGGCTCTGGGGGCTGCTTTGAAATTATGAGAGCAAATATTCCACAACTAGGAAATGTGGACTGGCTTTAGCCAGCCATATAATTTAAACCCTTCTGCAGACAGTACGCAGTGACAATCCCACCGCAATGTGAGAACGCAACAATACTGAACCGCTTCAAAGGCAACATGCCAGTCACCAGTCCCTTCAGAAGCCCAGTCAAAAATAACCACAGGGAGAAACCATCAGACTTCACTTTGATCTTTGCCAGGTTTATCAGTTTTGATAAGATTATTCATAGCAAATGAGTAAAATATTGCCATTCAGGATGCACACTGGCCTCTGTGGCATATTAATTAATGTAAACTGCTGGAAGCTGAAATGGTACTGCAAGGGGCGCAAAATTACTAATTTGTTTATTAGTCATTTGGCAAATATGTAAGCCTTTGAACATCTGAAAGCAAAGTCTGGATAGTTTCTAGCAATCTGTGGAAGCTGTCTGAAGATATGTATTTAAATGATGTAAGAGAAGATGAAGTAGAGTATTGCAGAAGATTGACAGAAAAATGCATGGGACGCAACACCTAATTTAAATTGATATCAATTACCAGTCTCTTCAAGAGAAGGAATGAATTAGAAATTCTTTCTGGCGAAATAGCTCTACCAAAACTTAGCTGAGTTTATCTTAAACAAGATTAAAAATAGCATAAACAGATGTGAAAAAGGTATAAATGCTTCATACCTTTATAAAGTGTATTGGAATAAATATAGAAATAAAATTTGGGGGTGAGAGGGGTGAGCGGGGGCAAAAAACGCTTTTTAATTGTGTTCCGGCTTGGAGCTCACTAGTCGCACGTCTTTTTTCAATGTCAAAAATCAGAAAATATGTAAAAAGCACAAAAGAAAAAAGCGCATGCAACGCAACTGCAGAAGAACACATGAAGATTTGCTACTGAAGAGACTAAGCTACGTATTTATGATGAAACTAGTGGCTGGCAAAGAAAAATAACAAACAAAGACAAAAGTAGTGACAGTAAAGTCTCCAACTCCAAAAAGTAAAGATTTACTTGATGACTGGTTCAGTGAGGAAGAGGAAGTGAGGAGCAATGTGGTCTAGGAGCAGTTGCTTCAAAAGCTAACCAACAGGCACCCTGTCCAGGACATATAGAAAAATATTATTTGCATCTAAAGCTAAACCATAAAAATATTAGGGAGGATTGTTTGAAGAGAAAGGTTGTAAATTTAATGTAACATACGGAAATCTAAATTTTGTACTGAGTGATAGCACATAAAAAGTAAAACCTGGTGTAAAATGAAACATTGTTACTTGGTATTATGGTTACTGACAGCTGCAGTACCCCCAGTGGTCTGACTCATTCCCTTCTTGATCTGTTTAAACCACAAATTGAGTTGTCCTTATTCCTTGGACAGCTTCTTTCTTTTAAGTAGAAAATGTCTACTGTTTCACAATCATGGACCAAAGTGCTTTCAGAAAACACAGCACTGTACCTGACTCACACTGCCTCAGTTACTTACCATTTTTGACTTGTTGTGTGCTGCACCGTTTCTGTGCTTCTCTTGCTAAACATCTACCAAGGTCATCATTACTATATCTAAACTATAGCGATAATGCTGAAGAAGTGGAATCTAATCTTAAATTTAAAGACCGGTTGTGTCAGGAAGCAAGGTAGGATCAGCATTGTCAATCTTACGTGCAGGATTCATTTGGAGCCTGAATATGGAGAGTTGAACATCTGCTGCTCTGACTGTAGCTGGGAGGGACAGCTGCGTGAGGACTGGGAATACTTTGAAGCAGGGAGACGGCATGAGTTGAGTAAGAATGCTGTTCTTACTCAAAAGATCCCCAATAAGAACAGAAAAGATATCTAAAGTTGTCACTTGTTCTTTATTGTTAGAAGAGAGTATTGCAACTTATATGATTATTTGGCAATACTGTGTATAGTGCATATTTTTCGAGATAGTTTGTAAAATGTGCATTCTACAACTGCATGAAGCGATAGTGTAAGTTACATTTGTTACATCTACAAATTACATCTGTTTTCTCTTCATCTGACCATCCATTACTAAAAGTTTAGTCTTGGAGTTTCAAAAAACATACCTTCATACACCACTGGAATGAACAGCAGATACATAGATATGGAAGAATT
Organism: Xiphophorus maculatus; assembly: GCF_002775205.1. Lineage (NCBI taxonomy): Eukaryota > Metazoa > Chordata > Actinopteri > Cyprinodontiformes > Poeciliidae > Xiphophorus > Xiphophorus maculatus. The sequence continues at coordinate 10,408,362 of NC_036444.1, forward strand.
TGACAGGGATTTGAAAAATTAATTTTTCATTGTGTGATCAAAATATCAGATGTTTCCCAACAAGGACGCTGGATGAGAAAGTACTGCCAAAAACAAACCTAATTCAAAATCAGTTTAATTTACTCATTCGTTTTGCAGAGCAAAACTGTTTTTATTCGTGGGCAGAAAACACTGGTAGAAAGGATTATGTTTTACTGTTACGTTAAAGAGAAATTTATTTTTTAAATTATTGAAATAAAATGTATTTTACTATTTCTCAATTCTTGTGTCCTCTCTGTTCTCTCTCAGAATACTTCAGTTTTTTATTTCCTTCATGTTATTGTAAAAATGTCCAGAACCCCAATCTTGAACAAAGCCCAGCGATCTTTCTTTCTGTTGTCCAAGTCAATATTGCTGAAGTTTCGCAAAGCATTTTTTAAAACATTTAAAAGGGAGAACTGCATTTTTCTTCTGTCATGGGGACACATACAGTTAAATAAATCCATGAGATTGGATAAGAAGCAGGAAATCTTGAGCTGCAAAAAACAAACAAAAAAAAACACACATTTGCTACATTCTCTCTTTGAGGAGAGCACAGCTTGTATTGATTCTTGCTGGAGACAAAATTATTTTTTTCAGCCCTTTATGTTTCCTTACTTTCAAATCTAATTACATTGTTATCGATTAGCTGTTCCTGACATTACAAACATTTAGCTCATTCTTCAAAATATATATATATAAAAAAAGTCAATGCACTCATATAGTGAAAAATTATTCAAGTCCTTGAACATTTTCAAGTGTATATGCACCCCATAACTGCCACAAGAGATAAAAGGATTTCTAAAACATAGATAAAAAAAATCAAAGGAACACAGAGATTAATATTGTTAAATGATGTAAAGCTCAAAAAAGTTGATTTTACATAATGCGGCCCCTTTAAATCTGTTTCGCAACAGGTATTCTGGTAGTTTATCATCGCTTACGTTAAACAAATCTGGGATCCACATGAAATTCTTCAAACTTGATTGAACCTGAAAAATAAACAACAGAGTGCCAAGCTTTACAGACTATGCTCTTTCTAATGAGACCCTGCAGAGTCAATCAGTACAAAACTGACACGCTGCGGGGATGTTTCTTTACGTGACTGCTCAGCCTAAAAATTTAAATAGTCTTGAGGTGTTGACTCATTTAGATGAGACAGACACTCCTCCCTTTGTGTGGAGGAGTCTTTTGACACTGAAAAGATAATCAGTCCAGAACATGTCGTACACGGCCTTGTAAGAAATGTCTTACAACTGGCACTGTATTTAAATTGTTTTGCTTAAAAAATGTATTGACTGACAGTCCATCCAGTTTGTGACTCTGAATTTCTGTACTCGAACATATTAGTTCTCCTTCATAAGTATCCATAAATAAAGATGTTTGAACAGGAGAATGCACTTTATGTTATTGTTCCTGAAACACACACTTGAATATCTGGTTCTGTTTTATAGCTGTGAAGTGGGACATAACACCGTGCAAAGATATGGAAGAACAATGAGGATGCAAGAGGAGACAAGCAACTGTGAACATGAGAAGCATCAGTCTCTAATCAATAGTGAGCTTATGACAGTGATGGACTGCAGGAATTGCAGAGAAACTGGAGAGACAAATTGTCCCGAGGTAATAATATGCAGCTTGTCTCAAGGTCAGTGTGAGCAGTTTAGCTGAATATCAAACAATTGCTGTCAGGCACAACTGTACTTGAAAATATATATTTTCTGTCAAATCTACATTTATTTTAACAATAAAATACAAAGTTTACTAAGGCTTTTCCCTGATAAACTTTGGTTGGATACATAAAATAAACAATTTATATTTGATTTTGACAAATTAGAAATATTCACCTTTATCTCCTGATGAAAGTATGTAAAATAAAAAGACAATACGAGTAGTGCTATACTACCATACAGAAGTCAATAAATTTCTGATTAAATTTTTTATTGCCTAGTATTTTTACCGTCAATCCAGCTATGAAACACGGTTTCAAAAACTGTGTGGGGAAAAAAAAAACAACCTTGTAGTCGATGGTCTGACTGTTCACAGCAAAGAAGTGCGCATTCCTATTGATTAGGCATCAGTTTTGAACATCATTTAAAATACATTGTGGAAAAATTCAATTTGTTTACACTGTTTTGGTTTCTGATTTCTTCTTAAATATCAGAGTTCAAGTATAAATTTATACAGCACGTAAAAAATGTGAAAGTTGAACAAAGTGCTCTGCTGAAGAAAATGACATCTTTCCCATGCTGCATTAAAAGCCAGAGTAGAGATGCGTTTTTAAATAAAACCTCAAAACACCGACAGTTAAATATTGGTACAGCTAAAAAAAACTTATCATTTGATCTCAGGCTTCTAGGCTGCAGACGTTAGGACAGATTCCCACGAGCCTGTCTGTTCGGTGCCTTATGAATCAACAGTGAAAACAGTGAGTCAGTAAAGAGAAGCAGGTACTGGAGAGATATATTAATAAATAATCTAGTAGGGATGTAATAAAAGCATGGATCTACCCTTTAAAAGATTTAAAAACATTAAAAAATATTTCACTTCAGATAAAAGCCTCAGTAAAAATAAAAAAAGAACTGGCTGCACGTTTGTCTGTAACATTAGGCCAGAGTTACTGTTGGTTCAGCAAAGGGTAAAGATGCAAATTGGCAGAAGAACAGCTCAAAGCAGTAATGGAAAATTACATTGGAGGGATTTTCAAAGCACTTCACAAGACAAGAAATATATATTCATATTGATGCATTACAATCAAATCAGCATTGACAAACTCAAATTTAATACATTCCAGTCCCATTCATGATGTAATGCAGCTATTATTTTTAAAATACAGTTAATAATGCCATTTGGTCAAAGGTTTTCTAGAGCCACTGAATTAGCTGTTGCTGCTAAATAAATGGGATTTAATGACCATGTTATCGCTATGTTTGATTTTTTTTTTTTTATAAGTTCAGATGCTGTTCAGTAATCTGATATTTCAAAATCAAACAAAATCATGTTGTTGGTTGCCACATTTTCAAAGAAACCAAATTTTGGATCATCCTTTTATGTTTGCTATGATAATCCAGCTTAACAGAAATAAATGCTTGAAATGTATCGGTCTAAGTGTAATCTATATACATGAGAAGAGGTAAATGATTTAGTAAGAACTATGCACAACCACGCATCTGGTTCTTTTAAACAGAAGAGCAACAGGAATCGGCATCAAAACTCAGGGGAAAGAAAGAACATTGGATATGGTAGACCTGATTACGGCACATGAGAGTAAAACAGCCTGGCATGTGCCTAAGCAGATCTACTCCTCTTTAAAATCATCCTGATTGGTCTTGATGAGCTGCAGCTGCAGAAAGACACCTGCCCTCACTCCCTGAGAAGGAAGACATAAGTGGACACACACATATGCACGCCAACCTGCACGATGCTATGTGGATGTAGCAGGTGGATAAATAAAATGAAAGAAAAACTTTATAGATCCTGGGAAACACTATTTTCCTGAAGCCCAGACAAATGAACTCTAAATAAAAGCATTGAGTACAAACAACTTACTTGTTTCCAGCTTTCAAACATACCTTGAGTGAAAGTCAAGGTTTCTTTGCTAGACTCCTGTAGGACGAAATGTACTTTGGGGGAGCGCAGTGCTGCAACAATAATAATAATAAAAAAGTAATTGCACTTGTAATTATGCATTTAAAACTGCAAATCAAATATTGTAAAAACACAGCTCAGCTTCAGTAGGCCAGCCATTTCACTTTTTAAGATTTATATATATATATATAATATATAGGTACATGCGGGGGTGTACTTTGAGGTTTATATAAAAGCTTCAAGCTTTGTTTCTTTTAATTTTAATGTTAGCTGGTGTGTAATGTTTTACCTTGATTTCTATACAGCACTTTGGCCATGTTTGCTGTTTTTAAGGTGATTTATGTTTGATTAGCTTTTTTTATTTGATTTAAAAGCTGTGATAGTGTCGACATATTGTTGTAAATCCCCAGTCAAATAAAATGGAAGGGAAAAAAACAAACTTCAAAAATATTTTCCTTTCCTGGCTGTTTTGCTATTTTAACCCAAAAGACCAGATAAATTATTCGAAGCAAAACCTCCTGCTGACTTATATTATAGAAAAGAGATTGTCTTTAGACTAAGCAGATTAAAGAAGAAACAACACAACCAACAACACAATGCAGAAAATCAATAAGTAATACTGTTGTTGAGCCTTAAAAAGAAAACTGAAATTACAGATATAAAAACCTTCTATTTCCTCAGAGGTACAAAAGCAATAATGCTCTCTGACCTGAATATGACATATACTGCTTGACCAAGAAACTGTGCGCTCAAGGCAAGGAATGAATAACATCACTGCAAACTGAAACCAACATGACACAATAATCCGATGCAGGAGGCTTACAGGCAAATTCATTTAAAATGCATGCTGCCTTCAGTCGTTGCAACAGGTGCAATAGGTTCATTAAATATGTGTTTTGCTTAGAGAGCAATCAAAGTTGAGTGATTTCTAAAAAATAGTTTCCTGTCTTCAGCTTAAAAGAAATCAGAATTGCTTAACGATACTTAAGAGAAGCTCTAAACCTGCAGCGTGTAACTTACATAAATATGTTTTCTACATATTATGTTTTTTTATATATTTGTTAAAATTATCATTATGTCGTGACAGTATAATAATATATTGTTATATATAATGCAATATATTATTGTAATATAATATAATATTATATAATAATATAAAATAAGTGAATCAGTGAAAAAAATTTAGCTCCCCTCACACAGTACTAACTGCAGAAATACACCACTCAGTCAGAAACAACCAATCAGAGCCAGGAGGGAGTTTTAGCGCTGCTACTCAGACAGCAATGGGATCTTAGGAGGAGGTAGAGAATATGGTATTAAAATTGCATCAGTCAGACAGGAACTGATTTGAAGTATTTTATTCAGTTTTACTTCTGTTGATTCTGCATGGCTTGGTGGGTGATCCAGTGCAGCAGGATTCTCATCCAGAACTGTGCGGCAGTCTGTGGGTGATACATACGGGCGTCAACCGCACTACACTGAGCAATTAATTCTCCTCACACAACTTAATCTGACTGCATGCCTTTGCCACACAGAGAGAGAGGGTCTCTGCACTTTCCCAACATGCATATTGTGGCACACAGCCACATTTTTTGGCACACACACATCTTGACATCAAGCAGAGGACCGTAAGTTGGAAAAGAAAGAGGAAAAACTTAGTGAAAAGTTTAAAATGCCCTCCATTATAGGTTTGAATAATGCAAAGTAAGAGTTGGTGAAGGAAGTCTAGCCTGAAAGGAGTCATAAATACCACACACATGTCAGACCTTCATCATTTCTGCCACGTCTGAGCCACAGCAGTGCTCAATCTGTTGACAGAATTACAACTTTTAAACACTGCCCACTTATCTACACATTTAAGCCTTTGTACTCTCATCATTAATCACTTATTGATACTGGTTAAGGACATCAAATTAGACAATAATATTTCGTAGTATGTGAGAAAACTGAATTCACACTTACACTAAGGTATTAAGATGTTACTGTATGTTTTGTTGGGCCTCCATTTTACTCATACTGCACCTCCCAGCATTCATTGTACTGGAAACCATCATTGCTGACATCACAACAGTTAGCTTCTGAAGCTAGACTTAAACACATGTTGGACTTTTATGACCCATTGTTCGTTTCCACGAAGTAACTCACTAACCCCCCCCCCCCCCAAATTCCTGTACTCATACACACACACACATATGAATACATGCAACTCTGTTCTCAGTTAAAGTCTTGAGACTTGATCTGGAAAAAAGTGAGTTCTCAACATCTGTGATTTATGAAGAAGACTTTGCTAAATTGCAAATGGCTTGGGGGTCATCAGAGTCAAACACATAGAGAGGAACCCTTAAAACTCAGAGGCTTTACAATCTCTGATGAAATCTGTCAGAAGTCGTAAAAAGCCAGCTAATCAGAGAGGAATTGTCGGTTTTGTACGTGTTCTTTTTAATATTAATACCCCTTATTTTGTTAAATCTGGCCATGGAAATGTATATGTCATACACTGTGTTTATACAGTCAGTGTAATTTTGATAGTACCGTAATTAAAAAAAACTGGAAACTTATTTTTGAAATAGACAAACAAAACTGTATGCTTAACTGGGTTTCTGATTGTGACGCAAAATCTTAAGTAAGGGTCCTACAAACTGTATCAATTGCTTTTGAATCAACCTTTAAATTACTTACTCTATAAGAAAACTTAACATTTCAAAGAAGCTCTGGATTAGTAATGTAGTAGCTGAATGAAAGCGCTGACCAAGAAATGGAATAAAAAAAGTCAGTGCTGAATATCAATTAAACCAGTAATAAAAACAATAGAAACATTCAGTTATTTGTGTATTTATTGGGTTTGTGGTCATAGGTTTTACAGGTCACCACTGAAATTAGCATTGACTTCAGTGTGGCAGTTAATTCTGTGTTTGACCTGCTTAGTTTTTCGTTGGACTTTATTTTACCATTAATGTTCAATGTCTGCACAGCTTTTTGTTCTTTGAATAAGAGAACCCTCCTCTGGTTATTGACATTACCACCATCTTAAAGTCCTTCTCCTTAGCATTGTGTGTTACCTTGGAAACCTGGCTGCTCTCTGTGTCTGTTGGCCTCTGATTTCATCTCTTCAAAAGCTACTACAGCAGCTGCTGATGGCACTCAGTTCACTGCACTGACCTTGTTTTGGTAAATTTCCTTCCTTCTTTTTCCCCAACAGAGAGTAAAATATTTATGACTCACGATTTGCATTTTTAGCTGAAAACTATCAAAGCTTACACTAAGGTATTAAGATTTTGCCGTATGTTACTTTGGTCTATTAATGTTAGGTTTATTTAATTGAAATAGGTAAAAAAAAATGCAGCTCTTCAAGTTCAGATATTAACCACCATGATTTCTCAGTGCAAGGTAGTACATTTCTCTATTGCTCTATGAACACCAGTACAGATGATAATAAATTTAATTGTATTGCCAAATAAGAAGCACATTTTCAATCTCTTACAGGGGGAATTCCTAAAATGGGAATGAGAAAGTTTGGTGAACAGGTGGATAGACTTGGCTTGTACTTGTATGGCACTTTGTCAAGTCCAGATGACCCAAAAGCATTTCACACTGACTTCATTCAGTCATTCACATACTGAAGGTGGTTACTATATTTTAGCCACATCTACCTTGGAGCTGTCTTACGGGGGAGGTAGCTGTGCACCAGTGCAATTACAAATATGTAATAAAAGATCACATTTTAGAGGTGAAAATTATTTGAAACACACACTGATAAATACAGTAAAGTAAAATAAATAAATAGTAAAGCTAACAATTTAAATTGGTTACAGATTTTTCTGTCTACAGAAAAGAGGCTGTATGGGCAATGCATAGCTGAGTGTTTTTTGATCCCTGTTGCATGGAGGAAAATGTGTTGAATTTAACCAAAGTAGAGACTGTAGAGACATTGAGGATTATACTGTACCAACAACTGGCAACAACGAAATGCTTTCAAAAATCTTATTTATACCATACAGATTTTTTTCTGTTTTGATTTTAACTTTCTTTTAAAAAAATATCAATAGTTAAAAATTGCCTTGTTGACAGAAATTTGGGAGATATATTATGTGAACCAATCAGACAAAAGCAGAATTTGTTGGAAGGTGTGTGTCCTACCACACTATGTGTACATCTAACACAGTATTTAAAAAACAACAAAAGAGTGGCTGTCAAACAGAGGGGCTGTGTGGGATGTCTTTGTTTCTTCAGGACCTGCAATTGCAGATGTGTAAAGCCTTTTAACTTTCCCTCTGTCTTTGTAACAGGATGTTGTTGAACCTAAGCTGCTGTTATTGAAAAATGTGTGGCACAGATAGCAATGTTGCCCTTAAGCGTAAGGTTCTGGAAATAAAACCACCATCTAAGGTCTTTCAGGTTAGAGTTTTCTAGTTTGGGAGATAATATAGTTAGTCTACTATCACAGTATGACATTATTCTCTTATGAAATGGTATGTGCAGTCCCACTGGCATGTTGTTCGGAAATAGACTGAGCCATCAAATCAAAAGGAGCAGAGTCTCCTTGGCAACAAGGTCACACACATTTTGAGCCTCACAGAGAAACTCTGACAGCTTTAGATTAGTTTGTGCACCAAACATACTGAAGACTGCCTCAATAAATAAATAAATTACATAAAACAAGAAAAAAACGGTAGGACCTGTTTGACATGCTTTGGACGCATGCTAAATTAAAAAAGGTGACAAAATGACAGGCACCTTAAATACATTGAATTTAAAATATGAATAAACACCCACATTTTGCAGAAATGTATACAAACAAACATAAACCACATAGGTTTCTCAGAATAATAATTCAACAATTATATAATTCTGATTTCAAAGAAATTCTGATGTAATTCAGATTTGGAAAGTATTTTCTTCCCAGACATTTGAATTTTCTCTATTATAGTTTAACCCCAGCATTTGTGGGGGTTAAGGATACCTGAGACTATCTAAAAACATTTATATCTGTCTAATTTAGTAGTACAAACACCAAATATACCGTAATGTGCATCAATGGGGACAGTGGCACAGAAGCTAACATCAACAGTCTTCCAGAAGACTGGCAAGGAAAACAAATGGAATTTGTGAATTGGTTTGTTTGTAAATGCCAGCCAGTTGGATATCAAGTAGCATTGAACCAATACTGTATATTTCATATTTCCAGCTGTGTTTTCTTTAAAATATTTCATATATTAATGCTAGAGAAAAGGACTAGATTGTATTTTGGGCCTACACCACCATGTCATTTGGTGGTGTAGGTCCACCTTAAATCCAAGGTCAGTGCAGCTGTCCAACAAGACATTTTAGAACACTCCCTGCTTCCCTCTGTTCATCTGCTTTATGGAGATCCTGATTATGTTTTCCAGCAGGACTACTACTCTGCTTAACACCCTGCTTTAAAGGCCATTGTATCACTCTGTCTGATTAGCCAGCAAACTTGCTTAAGCTGAACCCCAAAGAGAATCTGTGAAGTATTGTCAAGAGGAAAGAAACACCAGACCCAAAGAGGCAAACAATCTGAAGGTTGCTAATAAACCAAGCTGGGCTTTTCCAACAGACTTCAGCAGAGCCACATGCTGATCATCACCTGGCAACATGGCATTGTTGAATTATTTTATACAAAATTATATCCTAATAAAGTATTATATGCATATACTGTACTGTAGATAGACATAAATTTCAGTCGACTGACATTTTTGTATTAGAAATTATTTTATATAATGACTTGTTATAGTTTTTATCAATAAAATTGACAGAAATGTAACACTGAAATAAATCACACTAGGTGTGATAAGACTCCCAATGACTGAATTATTTCTGCTCCCTGCCAAGTTTTTATCTATTTTACCCTCACATGTCTGGGTTATAATTATGATGGATGATGCTTCTTATATTTTATCATCTCTGCGATGAGGCTTGAAAACTGTATTCAACTCAGTGTTTATGAGCACAAACACACATATGCAAAGAATGAGAGAGAGACAGACAGAGGCAGAGAGAGAGAGAATGAGAGAGAAAGAGAGAGAGAGAGTGAGAGAGAAAGAGAAAGAGAAAGAAGAAGGTGGGGAACATGTTGATTTGACAGCCAGTTAATTCGGGTCTTTTGTTACCAAACAGAGCCTGATCTAAATGTGATCAATCACATTCTAGAGCAGGGTACTAAATGTAGTTTTATACCAAGCATGTTCATTCTCTTTCAGTTGGACACATGGGGAAAGAAGAAGAAACAATGACGAGACAATCTCTGCAAACAATGAAACTGACTAGCCAACATCATTACTGAGCAAAGTATGACTTACTTTCAGCTAATAACGTTTCACATACCTCGTGTGCTTGTTTATTTTAAGGTTAAGCATAAAATAACACACTACATAAGAAATTAAATTCAGAAACACTAGTAATTAAATAACCGATTTCTTTTGACAGATTCCTCATGACACAGTCTGATCCAGGGAGAGCTGTAGCAACCCTAAGCCCCACCCTCCAGAGCTACCGCTTTACAACAATGTTAATATTCAGCTTGACATTGTTTCACTTGTGTAATTAAGATGAGTGCAGAGTAAACTACCTATTATACTGACTTTGAAAATCAATGATATAAAGCTTTGTTTTGGTCTGCCTTTCTTTCTTCAACTTTGCTATTGCTAAGTGAGAAACCTTAAAACCTTAATGTTCCAAATAGCAGAGTTTCTTGATCACTGAGTCTTCATGGTTTGTTTTTACTTTGTGAAGTTGTGTGGTGGAACTTAAAAGTCTGCACAATAGTTATTCACATTAACGGTCTGAAGGTGTAATATAGTACTATATTTATTCAATACATGTGGCTATATTCTGAATTTTCTATATGAATACATGCAGCATCTCAAGAAACAGAGGGTGCATCCTTTCATTGCTTTTACCCACTTTTCTCTGCCTGGTTGTGGGGAATGCTGGTGCGAGAGGCAGAGTACACCCGGGACAGGTCACCATACAGGGCTATACACATACTTACTCTGAAGCTTATCTAGATTATCTAATAAGCAAAAGAAATATGCTAAGATTATTTTTAATTTATATCTACCAGGTGTGTGAATAATTTGGGTCTCAATTGTATCTATCTACTCAGATCTTATTGCAAATAAACTAAGCCTAGAAGTGTTTCTCTTGATACCAAAATCAAATATTTAGCTTGTTAACAACTAGCTTGGTACTCCTGGATTTTTGCTTAGTATTTGGTCAACATGATCAAAATGATAATATTGTTACTCTAACTGTTCAGAGCCTGGAGAAATCTAGAGGAAGGGGGGCATTTTCTATTCAAATATTAAAGTTGTACTATTTTCTTTCTGCCCATGATGCCAGAACAGAATAAGAAGCCCATAGTTATTACAACAATTATAGCAAACAGTAGTTTAAACTATCATAGCTACTGGAGGAAGTCCAAGTTAGACACAGAGTAACAGCATTGTGGTCAGACCCTACACACCAGGAGAAAACCCACAGGCGCATAGAGAACATGTAAACGTTAAACAAACACAAAAAGTGTTTTCTCCCACAGTGCTTTGCAGTTCGACTTTAATACAACAGAAAATATTATGGTTTAACTGCATATTTAATTGTAATGTTTACTATATACAGGTAAATACTGGGCAGACTTTAAGGTACATTGTTAGGCTATATCATAAAAAGGCATCAGGCTGTACTTGCAGCAAATGAAAAACATTCATACAGTGAATGCTTTCAGTCCCTCAGAGAGCTATATACAAGTTGCTTTTAAAGCAGTTTTGTCATAACATAAACCAGATGCATTTTGGAGGTTGCATTTAGCAAAAAAAAAAACAACAAAAAAAAAACCTCATTGGTGCCTCAGTTTTGAAACAGCAAAAATACCAGCAGTGACTCTGAAAACTAAAGTGAAAAGGAAAATAAGACAGCACACACTGCTGTTTTAGCTTAATAAATCATTACATGCTAAATAAAGAAATAGTGCTGTTTTGAGTGAGCCGAGCAGCTCTGGTCTGTCTGTAACCTACGCAGAGTGTGTCTGGATCGCGAGAGAATTACTCGCACTCTGTTGTGGTGCGTCCCTTGGCTGTTTGGGTTTGGATATTTCCCAGACAAAAGCCTGTCTAAATAAGATCAATGTGTTTGTGCTTTTCTTCTCAGAACAGAAACTACCTCCCTGATCCATGACTGTGGCATGTGGAATTAACATGTTTGAGGGTAAAGAAGAAGAAAAAAAAAACATGTTTATCTAAAACCAACACTCCAACAGACCCATTCCTGCATTATTCTGTGTCCATAAATGTATTTTCTTCCTCCAAACAATTGCTGTGCTTGTAGAAGTCTGCATCCGAGAGACAGGGATGATTCAGGTAAAATTGTTTTTTTATTATTTCTTTTTTTTATTCTTATTTCCTCAGTCTTGTCAAAGTGACAGAATGAGGCCAGCAGAGGAGTAAAATGCTGTCTGATACCTTTGCAGTTCCATTAAGACAGTGTACCTAATTGTATTGCTGCTAATTACAACATGACAAACACCAGGTAATAAGAAACCTCCATAATGACTCATTACAGCTGAGGAAGATCACCAGGATTTCTAACACCTAGCGGACTTGGTTGCTGCTGTGGTTGTAAACATATAATAGCTTAATGGTGGGACAATTTGGAAGCAGCTGGAGGTAACAGTGCCAAGCCAGCTGTTTCGTTTCAAACTGGCAGAGGTGGGAGGGCACTGCAGTCCTCACCTTCAGTGCTGCATTAAACTCTGCCCTGTGGGAGCACACACATGCTTATCCATGCACATGCAACTCGCTTATGCAACTCGATATTAGAAAGACAAAAGTTAAGGGTTTAAAGTCAACTTGTGGTAAATTATGAGGAACAGAAAACCCCAAGCTATGAAAAAACACCATCTTATTGTTTTGCATTCGAAGCAAACCCATAATGCATCAATTATGACTAAAACACATGACAGAAGATGTTTTACTGCAAGTATTAAATCCCAGTGCAGCTGCAGAATGCGTGTACTCTGCCACAGACCAGACTTCAGATTCAAACGAAAAGCTGTGAAACACTTTTAGCAGGAGCTACAGCACCCTCTACTGCCACCAGCTGCCATTTCCAGTCTGTGGTCCATGAAAGCATACTCCAGGTCCACAAGAAAAACCTTCAGTCACATTCTAAAACCCACAAGCACAGAGGCTATAATTTTGTGGCTTGAGCAAAGTGATTTACTCATCTGAGGTTTTTCTGCTCCAGCTGATTTCAGAGCCTCAAACTGAATTTGTTGTGTTTGTTGTCAGTCTATGAAAAAATGGGATATAGTACACCACGTGTTAAATTAAGCAAATAGTTGTTGTGTTTTATATTATAGGGTTTTCTTCCTCCTGTTTTCTTTGAAGGCTGGCTTCAGCTGATCACAAAACAACCACCTAGCCGCGTTCCCGCTGCCTGCATGATTCACACATTGTTACAGACTGTGATTATAAACAATAAAGCTTGTGCAGCTCTGCTTTCAAGTGTGTGGAGAACCACTCAAAATCACTCTCAGCTAAAGCACTTATTGTACACAGTGGAGATTTCTCCCCCTCTCCTCCCCCCACACCTGTATAAACAAAGCCACAGAATCCTAACACCTATTTTTAATAAAGTGGTCCTGGAAAAGCTCAAGAAGGCATAAAGTGGAACAGAAATTTCTCAATTAGTTGATTAAACATGTAAAAGCCATGCAAGAGAAGTGACTTTATATTGTCCAAAGAATCATTCAGCCAAAAAAAAAAGAGAGAGAAAAGTGGAAATGGAAATATCTGATGCCCAAACTCCAACATGGTGAAAGCTTATACACAGCCATGACATGACAGAGAAATCCCACAGAGCTCTTGGCAGGCTCTTATTTAAAGTCCTCTCATAGATAAATTCTGTGTACATATACATGAGCTCTGTGGATGAAGCAATGCTGTGCAGAGACAGGGGCTGGCAGCTAAACTACCATACCTTCTGCAGCAAGTTTACATAAATGCTTTTTTTTCCTGAAGGGGCTTTCCTTCTATTTTGCCAGAGATTGTGAAAAATATGGTCATGTTTGACCCATGAATGTGACAAATAGGAAGCAGACTCTGCTTACACCTGTGAACAATTACAAACAGTGGAATGGAATGTTCCCCCACTGCTACAAGAAATATGCTTTTTGTCCTCTGAAAATAAAAAAAAAATAAACTGTGGAAATGGTTGTAGTTCATACTTTAGTGATTTGATGTGGTCAGTATAATCAATCTTGACATCTGTGGAAACTCCAAACATATTCACCTTCTACAGTACTTATCCATTTCAGCAGGCTGTGTTGAAAACCAAAGTTCATAAGGATCCACTTTGAAACATTACAAGATCATGTGACTGCTTGGAAGGAAAATATGAAGAAAAACTAAGGAATCATCCTCATTATTTGTGCATTGTGAAGCCAGTTGTAGAAAAAAATGCACCATAAATGTTCTGTTTGGATATGATACATAAACATGTCCAAAGTTGGATGTTGCCAGTTAGCCAGACGAGAATCTGATTTCACAAAAAGAACAAAGTCAGATTACTAAGAATAATCATAATAACAACTAATGTATTTAGACCAACATTTCAAGCACTTTCTCACTGTCTGGCATTAAATCAGGCTGAACTGTTTGGGTTTTAGGTCAATTAGGGTTACCAAACCAAATTTTGTCTTCTGTGCAAAACGGCAGAATAATGAGAGGACATTTTTAGAGATGTTTTTTTTTTTTAAAGTCAGAAGTTTACAAACACTAAGGTGACTGTGCATTTAATTTATTTGGAGAAGCCCAGATGATGATGCCATAGCTTCATTAGCTTCTGGTTTGTATCATTTGAGTTATCGGAGCATTTGAATTAACCTCCACAATTCTGGATCATTCTTAAATAGTACAATGTTCAGGTGCCTGAAGGTGCCATCTTTGTCTATTCAAACAATTAGGGAACACCCGTAGGAAGGAGGTTCTATGTCTCAGGGATGAATATGATGTGTTCATCAATCCAAGAAAGAAAGCAAAATGCTGCCTAAAGCTGGTAAAAGTGTGTCATTATCCACACTGAGACGAGTCTTGTACCAACATGACCTGATAGGCTGCTCAGAGAGGAAGAAGCCATGACTCCAACATAAGAAGCCAGATTTCAATTTGCAAGTTCAATCAGGGACGGTGACAAAAGCCTCAATTTTGGGAGACATAATCTTAAAGTCTAATGAAACAAAAATATAAATACTTGGCCATGGTTTAATTTGGAGTAAAAAGTTAGACCTTTGTAAGCTTGAGAACATCATCCTGACTATGAAGTACAATGGCGGCATCATCATGCTGTGTGAGTTTTTTGCTACAAGGGAGATTGGTTCACTTCACAAAAATGTTCAAGTTCATGTCCTGCACCTGCAGGAGTTCACAGGGTAAAATGCCTTTTGTCTCTGAATACCTTCAGCCTCAACTAAATCCAAGTTATGATCAGTCAGTCTGACTCCTTCATATTAACTTTTATATTCGTATTTGTGGTCTGTGGTCATTTTACTCACCAGTCCAAACTGAACATTTAGTTCAGGGATGCTGAAAATCCCCTCTGAAGAATAGCAAATCATCACAGATCATATTTTTTCCCTATAATAACCATAATAATACATATATATATATATATATTAAAGTTTACCTAATATGCAGTTTTTCATTCTAAGATGAAAAACTGTTTTCAGACTAGCAATTATATAGGATAAACTTTAGGTCACGGGCTGAGACGGAACCGAGTGGGCTGCATGGAACTGGTAAGTTTCAGAAATCCTTATCTTTTTTAATCAAAGTTGCAAAACAAAACAGACCAGAATGCAGGAGGTCATTCTAAAGCTCTGATCACAGTAACATGGCAGACTCATCTATGACAGATTGGATTGAGTTTCTACTAAGCACGGCAGCTTTTGTTTGTTCTTTTTCTGCATTTTTTTCTCCTTTTTTTGTTATTCTTGTGTTGCAGTCTGAATCCATGCCTTGCAACTGCTCTGGCAGCTACTGCACATAGCTTATATTAAAAATAAATGCATAAAGAGTGCTTGAAAGAAAAAAACAACCTTTTGAAACATGAAATAGATGAGAGACTGTTAATGTTTAAGAGGCCATCTGTTGGATTCGTTTGGTTATAAGCCCTATATGAAGATAAAGTGTTTGAGATTTTAAGCACAAGGTCAGAGAAAAGTTTAAAACAAAACCTTCAGAGCTAGGATTTGTTTTCTAAAATGGTGAAATGCAACCTTTGGTTCTCAGAAATGGCAGACTGCATTGAAGTTTCCACATGTTTAAGAACATAAAATAAAATAAAATAAAATAAACTCAGTTGAGGAATTGCAGTTAAGTTGAAGCTGATGGAATTTTTTATAGTTATTTGGCAGAGAGTTCCAATGACATAGAAGGACACAAAGTGTCAGTCAATGTAAGCAGCAGTGACAGACTCTGAAAACAACGCCCACTGAGGGGGAACAATCAGTGCAGCAACTTGCAACCAAGCGTTAAAACACGAACAAAATATCTGTTTGAAAAACTTAGGTTTCACCGCATCAAAGGATTTCCTTAGCAGTGTAACTAACTGTGTATCATTAGGATTTATCTTCCAGTTCTAAAAGTTACAATTTTTCAAGCAAAAAACTAAATATCAGGAGGAATTCTCTATGGGCTGGACCTTGCAGTCCAAATTAGGTCTGCTTCATTTTATTTTTTTTGCAACAAAAGAAAAAAAAAAGACAGAAAAGAAAACCTGACAAGTTTAAACAAAGCAATTTCAGGCCCAGCTGCACCTGCAGTATTGACGTGGTGTGTCAGGGGTGACGGGGGTTGGGGTGGTGGTGTGGGTCTAGCAGGAAGACAATAATTTGTCTTGTAACAAGACTGAAATGAGCTCAGAGTCCACATGCTGTTGGCTTGGGGGTGGAGGGACGCCCAGTCGCAGGCTGGATTTATGAAGCACATCTCAGCCACCACAATGCAGCCGATCATTTCTGATAAAATAATGCTGTAAAAAGCACATTTTAAAGAACAAAAGCACAAAAAAATACAATGCACATTTAATAATAAATGAATGGTATGTTTTCATGGTAATTTTTGTAAATAAAGGCTGGCCCTGAAGCATTCTAGCAAAAATAAATGCAAATTAAACCAAATTAATTGATGTCTTTTATCATAATCATAAAACCATACAATGTTGATTACTCATCCAGCTTGTTTTAATTAACTTTGTTTGCTGTAGGGGAAATTTAAAAACACCATAGTCTCTTTTGTCAAGTTCAGAAAAAAAATCTTTATGTCAGAATTTTCACTGTTTGAAAAGATCAATTATATTAAAGCGGATCAGCTTTCACTTTGCTCTTCCGTCATCGGGTCTGACGGTTGAGGCTGCTGGGCAATGGCAGCCATCTCTGTGGTGATGTGATCCCCCTTGGGTCTGATTCTCACTCATCACCTCCTCAGGCAGATACAGGGCACACACACGTGGACATAGACAAACTGACACACACACACTCATGCGCATACACACTGTGACCACAGCTATCCTGGGTCTTTCTTTCCCTTTCCACTCTTATCTCTGGGAGGCTGTTGTCACTCGTTCATTGCTGTGCTGAGAGGAGCTTCAATGGCGTGACCTGATGAGGCTCTGAAAAACACCCCTGAAAGCTCTTAGGTGTCGAGGAGAAGCAGATGGTGACAATGAAGAGGCCCTGGGAGCAGGGGCGGCTCAGCACCTCTTCTGTTCGCTGCTCAAACAAGATGTGAGCACAAAGCACCGTTAATTCTCCAAGCATGGAAGATTTATTTTGATTTACCTTTGAAACTCTATGGGTGGCTCTGCTTTTCAAGCCTGGATGCGAACATCCATAATTGACAGCTCCTCCTGGGATCATCAAATCCTTGCAAGCTGATTGAGTTTTGTACAGTTCAGTAAGAGACGTTATCAGAATCAATGATTGTTCAAGTGAATAAGAAACAAAATTATTCTGGATGCAACAAGAAGTTGACAATCCTACATGTTGAGAAATTGTCCCCTGTTTGCTGGGTAGAATAGGGAGATCCAGATTTGTCTACTGTGAATTACTTTGAACCCTTGTGGAGTGAGGTATATGTTACTCTCTAACTTTTTCTCCTCCTTTAGCTAGAGTGTGTGAGTACTATCTTTAGGTACTCCAAACGGGGAAATTTGAAGAAATTACATTTGTGCAAACTCTGCTTTGGAAGGATGGGTGCCATTAATGCAAAAACTGTCAAAGAGGGAATGTAACACAGCTTTAGCTGAAACTTCTACTCATGTGTACTTGCCAGATGGAGTTTTGCTGACTGACAACTTTAACCAAGTAACTGGCACAGGAAGAAAAGAACTGTAGTTTGAATGCAGAGCTCAAAGCCAAAAGCACAAGCTATTTTCAATAGTAGAACAAAATCTGACCTTCTGCGTCAGGTTACTGTGTGTTGGGAGATGTCATTGTCAGAACTGTGAGACAAGCACGCAGTTTGTGTACACAATCCCTCTGAGTGGAGAAAGGAATCATGTTTTCCATTGCTCTACTCTTCTGCCTCCATAGCTGTATCCATGGGAGCACAAATCAGGTCAGAAAAACATATCAGCATGGGAAAAAATTACATTACGTCTGCAGAAAGCAGAAACTATGTTTGAATATGATTTTGTATGATGTGCATAAACCAAGGTAGTGCAGTATGCTAAAGACAAATTAAAGCAAACAAGTCAGTTAATGTTTGACATTTAGCTGATACTAAGCTGGTTTGGGTAACTTAATCAGTTAAAACCAGTAGTTTAGGTTTCTGATTTATTTTTGTTTTTTTTGTTTGTTTTAAATAAGGCATTAAAATTCTGATTTAAAAGATCACCCCTGAAAAAATAAAGCCTAAATATTAACCCCAGTTGTTAATTTTTAATGAAATGTCTTTGGTTTTACAAAACTCTTAGTCATGTTGACAGTTTAAGGACTTAAGTAAAATATTTTTCAACTCTGTTCAACGCATTTAAATATTTGCACTTAAAAATTCTCTACATATTGGAACATGCTTTAATATTTAGTTTCATCTGTGGTATTCAGAGAAAAACCGCAGCTAGTCTGAGGCTTAATGCAGCTCTATGATCTTTCTCTGTACACAAATCTGAGGCTGGGATTTATCGTGGAGCTGAGAGGGCCCTGGAAACATAGGGTGCTTTGGGGTTATTATTTTCCTATAATACTGATATTAAGTATTGTGGTATTATTTAAGGGCATCTTCACATGCAACATGTTAAAGAATAACTGATCATATCAAGCCTGAGAAATGTCTCCAGTGCTGGAGAGGTATTTTCAAGACATCATGTCAAAGCAGCACTGATTAAAAGAAGGTTGAGGGGGGAAAAAAGCCTTGTAATGACTGACTCACTCACAGTGTGCAGTGTAGTACAACAGGCAACTAAATCACTGACCTACTTTTATACTTTAGTTGCCAACTCAGATTCTGTTGACAGATTACAGTTACTAACTCTAATCTTACTAACTGATAGGGTTGTCACAAGAGGTGACTAGGAGATGACTGAATCTGGTGGGGGATGTCTATCATAATGGCTTCAGTCTTCAAAGCGTTTAGTTGAAGAAAGTTCTGGCACATCTACACCTGACATACAGTAAGTTGAATTGGTGACAACATGGTGATTGTGATGTTGAAGAGGGAGGTACAGATGAACGAGGAGTTCCAGCAGTTGTTGTGATATACAATTGAAACTAGAAGGAGATTCCACGACAATGGATAATGGCCAATGGGGAAGGAGGTAAAGGATGAAGAAGACAGGCCTGAGAATTGACCTCTGAAGGACCCCCTTAGAATGAAAGTGATCTAAAATCTCCAAAGGACATGTTTCTGTTCTAGTAGTGAAGAAGGATTTGTTAAAGGACAAAAACAAGTATTTTATGTCATGGAACATTAAGAATGGCTCTGCAATTAAATATCACATTAATTTTTGTTTTTTGTATGTTTTTTTTAGCAGTGGTTTGATCATGGCCTTTTTCAAAGAAGAAGGGACATGAGTGTTTTGGAGGAAGTTGCTTAAAATGAGTGATGAAAGGGCCAGGGGCAGAATAGGTTGTATTCACAAAAGTGGTTGGGAAAGGATCCAGGAAGTAGTTCTTGGGAGAACAGATACATGTAGTGGAGATAGTGCAGTTCAGGTAGTGCCCTGCAGAAAGAACATTTTCTCTGCATTTTTTCTATGCAGAATGAACATAGAAAGAAGAATCAAAGAAAATAGGTATATTTCTTTGATTGTTTCTTCTTTGTGTCTTTTTTCTCTCTCTTTCTGTTCCTTCATATAATGGCATGAGAGCAGAATTAATAACCAATCAACCTAACTGCTTACACAAACACACAAATGGATTTCCATCTCCACCCTGCATAACATGGCTGCAATAAATAAGTAAAAATAAGCAGCTCAGAAAAGTTATGGATCTGGATCTGGAACTGTACTGTTCTTTGTTCGCAATCAGAGGACTTAACTTGTTCTGTGTGCCCATCATTTCTGTCGATCAGGTCCTTAATTACTCTATCATCAGCCTCAATATTCAGATGCATTTGGTCTGTCACCTTTGGTCAAATTGTTGTCTGAATGAACTTTACAACAGAAATGCAAAATAAGCGTTGTCATTTATTGCCACCACAGCAAACTGTCTAAAGCAAAAAGGTTATTCATCATGTCCCTTATATAGACATTATGTTGAATAACTTCCAAATGTCATCTTCTGCTCACAAATGTGAAAATCTGCACACATTGCTGAACTTTTCTTCAGCAAATACTTTCCCTTGAAAAAAGCCTCTGACAACATCTGCACTGAACATCTGGGAAAAGCAGCAAATTTGGCATCTCCAAGCGTGACAGGCATTGATTGTTTTTCAGGCACTTCAGAGCGATGAGCAGAGTGCCGAGGCCCCATAACCTCCCAAATCCTGAATTTATGGAGTCCAGCAGCAAGTGGTTCTTATTAGCCATGTCATCTTCTGAACAAATTGCCATACTGGGCTCACAGATGGGGAGTCTAGATGATTTTTGTCTCCTGGCATAATTACTATTATTTGCTGCTTTCACAGTGTGTCCACAACATTGTTCCACTTGTTGTTAACAAAACACATGGTATGACGTGACTGTGAATGAAAGGAGGGTTTGCATATTATCACTTCTATGCTTTCCTGATCCCACCTTCTTCTTCTTCTTTTTTTTTTTACAAACAATCCCAAAAGCCCTTGTCTGGTGGAAAAAAAACACAGACTACTAATGGCAGGAATCCCCACCCACTAGTGTAAGGGGGAGCACTGCAACTCTGGCTTTAAAAAGCTGTCCAATTTTAACAGTGTTCATCTGGCAGCGAGAAGCAAAGAATTATCTGCCAGGAACTGTGGAATAAATTGTGCCGGGGCCTGGAGAGATGAACTGACTGCACCTGGTTTGATACAGCTGCTTAACAAGCACAGCACTGCAGCTAGAAGCAGAGGCAGAATTTTTGGGTTCAGGCCTTGAAAGTGTGTTACAGACATATATAGTCAGCATGAACTAGTGAGACATTTTTTTTTTACAATATACAAGAAGATTACAAAAATAATTTACTGTCCTTAAATAGGAGATGAAATGTTTTGATTAAAAGTAAATAATTGTATTGTAACTTTGAGTTATTATTAATCATCCAATGTGAAGGCTAACATCCGTCCGTCCTTTCATCCTGTTATAGATGTGGTTTTGCTGATAGCATATTTAATGGTTAATCAGATTTCAGAAGTTGCGTAAATAGTTTCCGTATTTAAAATTAAATAAATTCTCTGAGAAGTGGAAGGTAACAGCTAGTACACTGCCACTTTTAGCTCAATTTAGCAATTTAAATGGGATATTATGTCAAATCAACTTTTTTAAGCTTCACATCAGGCTATGATAATTTACATGATGATCATTTACATGTACTCTATATGATGTGCAGATGATCATTTATACATCATGGGATACCATGCAATGTTAGCTGATATTAACACTGCACAATTTTACCAGAGACCATAATTCTGTGTCTGGTGTTGTTTTGTCCATCCAGACAGCTTCATGTTGCTGTGTGCAGTTCTGTTGGGTGAGCATGTGGTCTATATCAACCAACCTGATCAGGTCATTATATCTCTGCCAAGGACAGAGCAAACTTTGTGAGTTGCTTCACAAGTTTTGTACTTGTTTCAACGTTTTCTTGATAATTTCATAATTATATAATTAGCTTGACACAGTATATGTTTGATTATTTCTTAGCCTTCCACCGCTTTGTGAGGAGTTCCAAAAAACACAGCCTACAATAGTTTAGGGAATCATTACAAATAATAACAGGACCTTGATTCTCAAATCTGAACTAACATTTTAAAGTCTAATCTTTGTAGAATTTTAACATTAAAAATGCATATTAAATTTGGTGACTATGAGCTCTAAAATAACAAAATAAAATAAATTAAAGAATTAGATTTAGCAGCACAACAGAAAAAGTCCAGGGCCAATATGTTAAGCTGTCCTGTATGCTTGTGATATCCATACCAAGCAGGTGTTCAGCCGAGATGCACCCAGTAATTCCGAAAAGCATATCCAACCCATTAGCTCCTCTTCATCCATGCTTGTCTCAGTAGATTCTTCCTTCCTCCATGGAGCTTTGTGTTGTCCTTTGCTACTATAAAGAGCAGATCCTAGTAGCATCAGACAAAAAACAGAAAGAAAGAAAAAAAACAAAAAACATAGACAGGTAAATAATATAACTGTCATTTGAAGAGACCACAAAATTAGTTTTGGAAAAACTCAAGTTTATTTTCACAGTTTTTAATCAAAGTAAAACTCCCATTATTCTTCACAGGAGCCAAACTTAGAGCTTTTAAAGTAGGTCTGTTAACAACCACCAGGTATAAGATGAGATGAGGTGGATAAAAAACTACGTTCATAGCTGAATATGTCATGGCAACCATGCCTCCCCCACAACTCAGATGATTAAAACTCTTTGTGCTGCTGGATTCAGATCACTCAGACTAGCGCAATATTCCAAATCCAGTCCAATAAATTCTGTACAAACTTCTTTTTGATTCGTGTTTGATCACATGGACATTGAAGGTGCTCTGAGTACAATAAAAAACAGCAACAACAAAAAAGCTAATAGACTACAGCTGTCTTATTATTATTTTATTGTGAACTTTAAAACATTTATGTGTTTTTTTTAAACACATAAATGTGTGTAACTACACGTTTGAAAATTTATAAATGCCTCCCAGTATTATCATTTTCAAAACTTTGGCTTTTTTAATTGACCATTTTTGAAAGGTATAAGGTTCCCATTATACAAAGCTGTGTTTTTCGTGATAAAAACAACTATACTGTGATGTATTATTTACCCTTACACACCAGCATTAACATAAAATTGGCCAACTATTATCCCCACATACTTGCGTGTAACTGAATTTGACTGTATTGTAATTACTAAGGTGAATTGTTGCAAATTTTCCTGACTTTATCTATGGTTTTTATATTACTGAAATTAAATGGATTGATATGAAATGAATTCAGTGCAAAGAATAATATTACTATTTGACCATTTGTCTACAAGTAACCTGGAACGATGTCTGTTGTGAACTGGCTCTCATTCTCTTAAGTAAATTATAGAACACACTGCATCAATAGTGACCAGTTAGTGTAAAGAAAGAAATTAGGATATCAGCTCTGAATCTTTAAAAGTATGATAGAAAGTATGGCAGATCATTGTTTTTATTGTAAAATAATAATCTGGAATAAGCAGCAGTAGCAAAGAAAAACAAAAAACCCCTGAAATTTGTCTTTCCTTTTTTAAAGTATTTACTAAATTCCACCATTTAGTGACCTTTGTTAACATACTCATTCCTTTCCAAAAGAAAAATATTATTATGATATCAAGTGACAATGTTTAATGGGTATGTGTATACCATACAATAGTGGGCATGAAAGAACAATACTAGGCGTAGGCTCATAGGTGTCTTGAGGCTAACATAGGGCGAAATAATAAAAACTGATGTAACTTTACACTTTTCCTTTAGTCTGTATGTGCTGCTTCAGTAGGACCATCTCTGCACTAAAGACCCCGAAGCGCTAAGGAGAATCTAAAACAGGTGCTGCACAGTTGGTTCTTCCACAGTGGGGGAAGAAAAAACAGCCATGACCCCCTCCCCTCCCGCAGGAATATTACTGACACAACATCACATTCTCCAGCCAGCTGTGCAGTTAGTCCGCAGATAACATTCAGCATATGTGCAATATATTCAGCATCCACATTCAGCTGACCCACCGCTTCCACAAACTGTATTCTAACTTTGGGAGCATTTTTCTGTGCTGGATTGGTTTAGAATTCTTAATGCGAGACAAGAGACAAGCAAATTAAAGTGTCTTAGCTCAGTTTTCGACACCTTGTGTGTTCTTCGAGTGACGCCACAGCATCTGGAGTGGATTTATACAATAAAATTCTGGCTAGAGATTCAAAGTTTGAAGTATTTTTAATTGAATCCACTCCACCAAATCTGGGAAACTAAAATGTCTCCTGGCAGGATCATTCAACTACATAGTCATGCTGATCTGCAATGTTCTTTTTCCATATTTAAACGAGGGAAAGCAACTGATTGTTTCTATGGAACAAAGTTCCTGAAAATTTTAGATGTGCAAAAACTCTGGGACCAAAAAAACATGTTTGCTTACTGCAGCTTTCCTAGAGATCAGCAATCATGGCCTACCTATTTATCTGTTTTAAATGTGTATTTAAATATTTATTCAGATTTATTTAGTTGTTGTATCTGAGGCTGCTAAGAATGCTGATTATAACATGTAATTACTTTAAGGTAGGGGTCTCTAGTTGTTTAATGTCATTTTCATTACTTCTGTTCCTTTAGTTTCCCACAAAGCACCTTGTATTATCATTATTATTACAAATAATAATGTTTTTCTAGATCCTGATAACAATATTCCAGCCCCAAGCGTGGGTCATACCTGCACAACACTAAACCCACTGCTGTGCAACAATGTGCACATTCACATCCCACAGACAGCAATTTGCTTCTCTCATTCCCCACCACGCCCTGCTTTCGTTCTCAGCCACCTGCAAAACAAACTGCGCTGGAAACTTCACTACAAATTACCCTGTGTCTGCCAAATCCCCTGGGAGCACTGGAAATCAAAACCCCGGATCTCCCTGCCCCCACAGAAACAGCCCTCAGAACCTCACACACAGTATATCCTGATTACATTTAAGATTACTTACAATCCTGTTTTATAATTTTATCATTTTCTAAAGGCACTTTAGGGTAGAGGCCAGCGGAAAGTGACACACAAAAAGAGCGACTATCCTTGTTTAAAGATGCATTTATTTAAACTAGCCCATAGATGACGAATAAAGAGCATATAAAAGTTTGCCATCATGAACACCGCATGCCTCTGTTGGTTTCAAGTTAATGTGACACCATGAACTAAGCCCCCATTGCTCCTTAGAAAGAGTGAAAACTGAGACCTGTTTCACTTCATGTGAAAATCAAAAGAAGGCACATACCTTAGCAGTGAATAATGATCAACCCCATATAACCAGCAACGCGGTTATTTTTAGTGTGACAGCGCCTCTTGGTGATAGCGTTGTGCAAGTTCAGCCAGTCAAGAATTTTAGAAAAAAAAGAGAGTCAATGGCTGATGTGCCAGAAAGATGAGTGCTGAAAGCTCTTTGGAAAAGGGATTAGGAGTGTTTATGTTGGCCAAGTGGCCCACTGCCAGCTGCTCAAGTGTGCAAACTTCTTAAAGCTGCAGAGCTTGGGTTTGGCCATGAATCTTTTCACTCTATTTACCCTCCTCCTGGACTGTATGGATGTGCTTTGTTAGAGCAGAGCCAGCTCAGCTTCGACCCCCACCTCAGAACAGAAGTGTAAAAAAAATGTGCTGGAATAAACCCCAACTTCCGGCCCCATGAAACCAAGGCGGCCCCAAAGTGTGAACTCTGATGGACTCACGACACATTTGTTTAGATTCACCCTAAATACATAAGTAAATTCTCCTGTATAAAAAAAAACACACACACCCACACGCACACACACACATCAGCATCAGGATAAGTTCAGACTGGGAGCTGGCTGCGTGCCAGAGCTCTGTGGCCTGGAGCTAGAGCAGGGTTTGTGAGCTGACGTTATGAAATGGGGGTCTGAGGTCAAAGAATAATAAAAGGCAGTCTCAGCCGCTGAACAGCAAATTCCAACTTTTGTTCTTCAGGCTTTGAGGCTTGTTTCCCCCCTCACTTCTAGTACTTCTGTTTGAAGTAGTGCAGTCAAACATGCATATTCAGTAGCTAAAAGGGAATTTACCATACAAACCTACAGTTCTGAGCCTGCTCAAATTTCTTCATCTTTTGAAAAGATGAAGACAGGTAAGACAGCTAAAAATCTGAGCTGCTCTTCCATTATAAAAAAAAATTGTTAGGTTCCATGCAAATCTAGTGCTGACTTGTGCCTTGATTTCTAAATGAAGGAGGTATAACTATTAATAACGGTGCATAGTTTTCTATTCATTATTCTTAACAATTTGAGAGGAAAACTATTTCTTTTTCAGAAAATCTATTGCATAATTAAAGGAGGAATACATTAGATGTAAGTGAGAATCAATACTAACTGAATTATTACAATTTAACTAATTTTCAGCATAATAAATAATTAAGCTACATTAGTAATCACACTAATCTAACACCAGCAAATGACATGGAATCTGCTGTACTAAATATATATTTTAGTACTGCTTGTAACACACGTATTCAGTGATACCTGAGTGTTTTTACACAAGGTTATTATAGCACGCAGATCTTATATGAACCAATGTCTAATGCATTGCAGACATTACTATTTCAGAGAACATTTTAGACACTCCCACTTTCAGTTTGAGTTTAATCTGGATCAAGCAGAAAACAATATTACTTTCACACATGTCAATTTTGCATGTAAATTTTGCTAAAAACATTATGTATTTGAGATATCAATCTAATTTTAACAACAGTCTTATATTGAAACACTTCAAAAGGTAAACAAACCAGTGAAACTGAGCACCTGTTCATTCTTTGTTCAGGCTGTTTAAACTCAACTCACAAAGAGAAAGTCATCAGGCACTTAATGTGGCTTTGATTATCAATGAATAAATTATTTAAAAATATAACCCATTCTGTTTCACATGTAGCAGGATGTAAGATAAAGATTAAACAGGTTACTTATATTGCACACCTAGTTACTGTAAACAATCACACTTACCACTGTCAGGCTCTGGACAAATAGGCATGAGGTGCATTATGGCAGCTAAATAACAAATACAAACGAATACATTAAAATCTCTTAAATACAGCTTAAACTTGAATAGTTCTGACAGCTTAGCAGCTCAAGTTTATTGTTCCTGGTGGAAAAACCTAATATCTTACTGTAGTGCAATGGATCTAAAATGTTTAATATAATTCAGATGAGACATGGTCATGATTGTGAAGCTGTATGGAGGATTTGAAATTCACTTCAAGAAAGCTAATAATGGATCTGAATCAAGCTTCATGTTGTAATTTGCTGTGAAACAGTTATTTGTCCTCTTAGAGATTTCTGTGTCACAATGTTTTAAGTTATCAAAACAATTTCATGGTCAGAAAAATGTAACATTAGTGAGTACATTCAGTTTTACAGACCATACCCAAGCCAGATTACTGCCACATCATGTCTGGTTGTAAAGAATTCATTACCAGATGAAACAAAGTTTGTCATGACAATATTCGTCAGTCTGGAAAGGGTTTCAGAGCTGTTTCGGTGGTGTAATGGTCTGGGAGCAGCTTCACTGTTTTAGGATCTGAATGATTAAACATTACTGATGAAATCATGAATTATCTCATCCTGAGGAAGCATTTCTGCCATCAGCTCAGGACATTAAGCTCAAGTGCACTTGGACAATGATTGAGAGCACACCACTAAGTTCACCTCTGAATCTCTACAAAAAAAAAAAGAAAAAGAAAATCAAGTTTACTTTAAAAACAGATTCGTTACAGAAAAATCAAAGAAATTTCCTCATAACAGTGATTATCGAAAAACTAACTTTCAAAGTACTAAATTGTCTGATAGCAACTGCCAACATAACCAGGAGGCATAACCCGTTATAAGGTTTAAGGGGAATTACGTTTTCACAGAGCCAGGTTGGTTTGGAAAGCTTTTCCCCCGAAGTGTATTAAATCAAATTATATGTGACACCCTCTTCAAATATTCTCTTTGTACAGGGTGTTTTTTTTTCTGACGATAAAATGAGCTTGCAAAGAAATCTGTAAGAGGTTAAATATATTTTTATTGCAATAAAGTTTTGATTGAATTAATTTAACTGAAATTCACTGTTGGTATCCAGACACAAATTTTCTTAAGCCTGTTTCTAAAGACTTTTAGCTTCAGTCTTATTTTTATCTTTTATATTTTATTCAAATATAAAAGGATTATAGATTTTTATTCACCTGATCTCTCAGGTTCATAAAATTGTTTAGCTACTGTGTGTCTGTGTTGTGTTCGAAGAGGAGACAAATGACTGAGAAACAGTTGGTGAGACTACTCCGTTGACCCTAGTTTTGAAGTAAATCAAATAAAATAATGGCAAAACAATCCCTATTAACAGCATGGCTATTAAAGCGTTCCACCACTGGATTCCCCAGTCCGCGCCGTGACTCATCACACGCCTTCTTCCAAAACCGCATCTCTTCCATCTCCCAGCGTTTTCTGAGAAATCTTCTTCATGATCAGTTGTGGTCTGAATCAGTTTGTCCATATCGCTGTCTACCTCCATTAGAAAGTCTGTGACATCCTGCACACGTGGCTCAAATGGAGCTCTATCATGAGCAGAACAAGGTACTTCCTCTTGAGCATCATGTTGTTCTGAGAGTGATTCTGTCAAAAAGCTGTGCTTCTGAACTGGTATTTTGATGACTTTCAGTGCAAACAAATCTTGTTCTTGCATAAGGTTGTTAACCCGTTTTATATCAGCAACCTGTGGATATAAATGTGACCTGTTGAAACCCTGTTTTTAAAAAAATTAAGAAAGCTACAAGATCATCTGTTTTGTTTTACCTTGCAGCCATATTGCAGGGCAAGCTTGTTAAGGCTATCGCCATCTAAAACCTCTCGCTCCAGCAGCTGGACATTCCTCACGTTGTCTTGTTTCATCTGCGTTGTCTCCATAAGGCTGAGCTCCTCATCGTCCGAGGACACAGCGGACTCATTTGTCCTCCTCTTGAACATGTACACCTGCCCGTCTGCACTGGCATGAACATCCACAGGGGCCTGGAACGCCTGCGGGCCATGCTCCCCCCTCCACATAACGACACATAAACCTGTAAATAAATAACCCAAATCATTACAGCGCGGTTACTCCAAGATTTCACAGCCTCATCATTTAAATTATTTCCTTTTATTGAATTTGTGTAATGTAATAATTCAGTACAAAAAAGCATATCTGCCAAATATTGGGCTGGCACAAGTGACAGATGAGGAAGCAACTTTTAAGCAATATGACAATTTATTTGTTATAAACAACCACACAACTATGATTCATCTTGGAATACAGCAAATTATATTTAGATCAGTTTATTTTCACATCTCTGTGGTCATACTAACCGTCTTACGTGCTTCCCAAATAGAGCAGCTCAATACCTGCTGTGGATTATTATAAAAACACCAACAGGGAGGCCTGAAGTTGATCTTACAAAATAAAAGTACATTTTCAGCTAATGTTAATAGCATATTTTCACAAAATATACATAGTACTATACATATTTGATTTGCATTTGGAAAATATTACTATAAAAGATACCGCTACAACTACAGATTTGACAAGTCTTCCAGAGACTAGTAAAACAAAACCAAAACATACAGAAAATAAAAAAGATTGGTCAATGACATGACATCTACCTCAAAAGCTATTTTGTATATAACCTAAATAACAAAAAAAAAAATTCAAATCTGATTTTGGTACAAGCGAGCATGCTTAATTAGCTAGTGCAACATCTAAATTCCATCCAACAGAGTTAATTTATTCACAATTACATCACAAAGTATTTTTATTTTCTTTTAACTGTTGGACAACATTTTTGTATGTTAACCCATAGTTGAAACTATAAAAACTGTATCAATTTAAATTTACATACAGAATCTTGGTATCGATTGTAGGTACAATGCTCTGAAATAAAATACTTCATTTGAAATACCACTCGTTTGAACATTTTGCTGACATGTGGTAATTTATGGATTTTCATCATAAAGTAGGTATTTAGCTTTGCGTTTGATTAAACAATGACCAGACTTTATTCACTTATATCACAGCACGCAACTCTAATGTAAGACGCCTATTATTGCTTTAAAAGCTCCAGGTAATCATTAAATTCAACCAGCATCCCGTGGACTTTCAAAGTTATTTGTACATGATATATGGTGATAATTTACCCGCAAAAGGTTAAATTGCATATTTATAACTACATAAAAACAGGCATTACTGTGATTTGAATTGCCAATCGCACTTGCTCCTTGGGGCACTAATACGTGATAAAAAATTAAGTGACAACAAAAGTCAACTCAATAATGGAAAAATTCCCGGAGCTCTAGCGGAGCATTTGAATGCAGCACAAACTTTGGCTAACAAGTTTAGCTTTAGCTATTCCTGATCTGTTGGCGAACTTTCTGCCACATCGACCTGTTTATTTCGGGCACAAATAAAGCCTGAGCAGGTAGTTACACTAGAAGGAAACGTTCTATTTAAGGGTAACTAGTTCTTTAGATCCATACTAAGCAATTTGTACCTCATTACCTTGTGCTTTGGCAACTGTAGCAAATCGCTCCTTCCCGGTTGGCCTTGTTAGCTCTGGACGAGTTGCTAACTGTTGCTACTGGTTAGCCCACTTTTTCGTGGAACTGTACCAGATTGTCACATCGAAGAAATATGCAATGTCGCCACCTCCTGGACTCCAACTGCAAATTACAAGCCATTTCTATATCGAACAAAAAGTACATTTTTCTGTACATTAAATATGTGAATAAAATCATCATAATTAATAGAAATAAACAAAATACGATAAAAAAACATATAAGTTTTACTTTAAAGTAAAACCAGCATCCCCATAGTTGTTGAAATAATAATAATAATAATAATAATAATAATAATAATAATAATAATAATAATAATAATAATAATAATAATAATAATAATAATAATAATAATAATAATAATCTTTTAAAAGACTTTCTTGTTCATTTAGGACCATGTGCTAATATCAAAACTTTGCACACATGACTCTATTTGTATTCATAAAATATAATCACTATCATGACACTGCAGCTCTCTTTCAGTACACACAAATATTTCAAAACACTACCAGTTGAATGACATGTGTAAAAAAAGTAAGTATTACCACTATAACGTTTTTGAATAGGGATCTTATTCTGTTCATTCTTCTTATCAAAGTCTTATCTCGTTATAAAAACTTTTCTTTACAACGTTTTAGGCAATATATGTTCATTGTGTCCATAAAGTGACACACACACTCAGACACAGAGAGTATTCTTCAGTGAAGTTAGCTGTCAGCACTGCCATATGTCAACCCACAAAAAAAAAGAAAACTCACACCTCCTGGTGAGAACATATCAACAGTCTTGCAGTATGGCACACAGACAGGTACCAGCTGTCCTACATCAAATAATCTAAGGATCTGGTTGTTGACTTAAAAAGGTGGCAAAGATAAAGTACCTCTCTATATACTTTAGTGAAGGTGTAAGAGGTCAACAGTTTTAGGTTCCCTTGAAATAACTATCATAGTGAATTTGATCATCTCATATCTCCACCAAATGCTTTGAAAACAGATGTATGTCTCAAAGAAGGCACACCAGCTAAGACACACAAACTCCCTTGCCAAATTAACTTGTACAAAACAGTGATTCAAAACGTCCCAACTCAGAACTACTGCAAAAAAGGTCCAACAGCAGGTATAATTAAAACTGCCTGGAGCAGTTTCATATCATGCCCAAGAAATTTCAGAGATATCAATGATCTGAGGGGGCACAGAGCCCAGAAGACACACAATCTTCTTAGTCACAGCCTCTTCTCATTGCTGTGCTGTGCATGCAGAATGACCTACTGCTAAAGCAGGTATCATGTTTAAAATTATTGTATGCTCTCCACCATCACTATCACAACAGTTCATGTCTTTAATTTAACATTGCATTCATTTATGAGTTGGGCTGAGGGGGTGCTAGAACCTGTCATAGGATCTGAGACCAGGCTACTGGTGAGTCCTTTCTTGGCCACTAGGTGGGGGTGTTGACCTTTCAAATGAGCTACTAGATAGCCAGCATTTTTTTTTTTAGATTTTTGCTAAAGGCTACTGTTTGTGTCATATCATACATTTATTATTATTCTACACAGTATTGAAGATGTTGGGTTTAAAACTGCTAAATATAGATGTCTGTTGCAAGACTTTTTTACCACCAAAGACAACATAGAAAATTAGACATAACTCACTAAATTCTTTGTTAGTTTCTTTTAAATGTCTATCTTTGGGCTTTGATGTCCTGAGAGTGAATTTAGCGGCCAACACAAGTTTGTATTAGCCTCAAGACTGTGTGAATATTTTCAACTACATTCCCATGTTAGCTTTGCCAGAAAAGGGGAGAATTTGAAAAAGGCACAGTAACATTTGCCTACAGATTATGGAGCAGCATTCTGTGCCTATAGAAGATCAGCAAGCAATTTAAAATTTTAATCAGTAACAAAAAGTTCAGTCCATATTTGAGCAAATTCTAGTGGACGTTAGAAAAGTGGAGATTTAAACCGACCTTGGGCCAGCATTTCAAAAGTGACATATTTCAGATAATTGATTTCTCAGGACTAAATAATTTTGATAAAAACAAAGCATAATCCAGAGAAGTTGGTTCAGCTCTTCTGAAACAACCCATGATTGCAGAGAATCATGGGTCATGTTAGCTAAACATATTCTGTCTTTGACAGTTTTTTTTTTCTTTCTTAAAATGCCAATGGAAAGATCTAAAGGTTATCTGCCATTTTGATAGATAATAGATTACATTTCTGACCATTTGGTTCACATGTGCAGACATTTTCAACTTTACATACCACATATAGGTAACTAAATCAATTGAAGAAATATCCTGATGAAAGTACCTGAGCATCATATGAGACCTGGACACCATACTCAGTTCATCTCACTATCCAGGAACTGACAGTGTGTTGAGTTATGGAGGCTTTGGAATGTGTGCAGTAGGAATTCCTCCTGATGAAGCAAGTGCTTGCGGGATCAGGAAGTACCTTGATTGGAGAGTCTTGCTAACTTTTAATCACTTCAGCTGGAGAAATGTTCCCTGATTTGGCTGAAGTGGCACGCGTAATTTCATTCTTCAGTGTGTCAGCCTCCAGAACATTAAAACGCCCATGAAAGTTAAGTTCAAAATCTTCTGACAAGAGCCTTTGCAGCAATCTCTTTTGAGACATTTGATTACGTGGGTGCGCTATTCAGTTCCATGCGGACAAGGAGGACGTTGTGAGACTGTACATTCAGACCACAGCAGGTGAATCTGTCATAATTTAAGTGGAATAATGTATTTAATTGTTTATATGTAATTAGCCACAGTGGTTTTTGTCACTGTAGAGAAAATATTACATTCATCTGCTTGATGTGTGATGACAGACTCATTGTTCAGCTTGTTCAATTTGAATATTAGTTAAAATGAATAAAAATAAAATACTATTTAATATTTTACACTACCAGTCAAAATGACAGACAACCTCTGTAGAGAATACTATCTAACTTTCTTTCATGAGCTGTAAAATTTGAAATATAATTATCATTCTGCATTCAGCTCACAAAGGTTTTTCTCCTTGTCTTAGATAATCAATATCCTTCATGCCATTTATGTTTGACCATCTCAGAAAGCTAGTTGTCAGTCATTCTTTTTGCACCCCATATCCACATTAGAGTGCAGCACCTCACCTTGCAATTGCGAACAGTGTGCAAAGTTTTTTTAGTTTTTTTTTTTGTGATTTGGTAATCTAACAGTACGGTAATTGAGTCACACTCCACAAGGTGCGTGCTAATGAAGGTAAACTAGACTGAGACTTTATCCAAAGCTTGAAATGTATTTAAAAACTTAATTTAAACCATTTAGTTGCCCACAGAACATGTATTTAATATTTATACACCCCTATGGTCAGTACACATACTGTACATCTTAATGATGAACCAGGATGAACCCATAATGTGATTTTATTTGCAGGTTTCTTCCAGTGATCAGCACCTCAACACTCTGCTCAGGTGGTATTACTTCAGTTTTAATGGCAGGTGCCTAAATGGCACCTTTCAAAGGAGTGAAATGTGGTCAGTGCCAGTTCAGGCATGAATGGTGCCCTGGTAGAGTCCTGTTTTCTGCTGTCCCCGGATCAATTAAAATGCAGGAAATTATTTCAGGTTGGGAGGAGAAGGCAGGATAAATCTGCAGTTCTACCCAAGCCCTGTATTCTTGTCTTCCTGTTAGAGGGCTGTAACTCCACATTGACTGGAGTTACATCTGGACTGATCAACAGTCAGGGCATCACGACACAAACCATCATGTGCACGCATGAATCCTTGCACACACAGCCAGGATTCAAACCCAAGACCTTCTGTAGAGAAAGGTACAACTCCACCATAGTGCATCCACATGATTGCAGGGGGACGGAGCTGATACCTGTCTCCAGGGTTCATTGGGCAAAAGACGGTGCACACCCTGCATAGTTTGCAATTCAGCAAAGGGTAATACAGAGACATACAGGACTCTTGTAAGAACTTTAGAAAAACCAAGATAGCATGCATGTTATTTGGAGTGTGGGAGGAAGTCAGAGTACAAAAGAAGAACATACAAATTCCTTGCGGGGATTTTAACTTGCTGTCCATTTCGACCCAGTTTTATTTTACTTTTGTTTGCACCTGTCGTGGAAAAAAACTATTTCCAAGCACTGTAACATAAATAGTTGCTTTGTTGTCTTGGCCATCTAAAAAGGGTGTGGCTTTCTCAACTAAGGGTGTCTACCTTTTTGGTTTGAGCCATTGATATTTATTGATATTATAATATCAATCATACATGCACATCATAAACAAGGTATATATATATATATATATATATATATATATATATATATATATATATATTATATACACATTTCATTTTTATGCATCCTGGGATCACAATGTTTCTTGAATTGAGAAATATCAACATCTAAAGACATGAGAAGACATTGAAAGGTTTGGACAAAACTGCCAAAGACGCCACACAATGTTTCTTCATAACCACCACTTTTTAATATAGCACACAGCTCACTCTGAATTGGATAGCCTTGATTTGTGACTGATAGAGGGATAAACAGCAAGTGAGACTGTTTAAACATGATATAATACCATCCAAGTATTTATTTATTTTGACCTATGTCATTGAAGTGGAAACTACAAATGGCGTTCAGTTGACTTTGTCAACAAAGTAGCATTGTAAACTAAAAACATCCAATTTTATGTCAGGATGTAAAACCATATTTTGATTAAAATATAAAGTCAACAATTCCAGACATTGTGTTTGTTTGCTATTTGACAGTTTAATCAAATGACTAGAACATTGCTTTTGATATTTTGCACTTTGTTAGTATGGCCTCTGCATTGCTTTAGAGTGGAGCTTGCTGCTGAGTTCATTTTCTCATGGCAGAACACTTGATTGTCTCATGAAGTCAACCTTTGCACTCAAAAAAGCTGAATGATGGTAAAGTTAATGTTGCCTCAGAGGGAATCATCATATCATTTACATTGCATTCAGATTCAGGGTGTAGCACCGAGCGATGATCAACAGAGCGGCATGATGCGCCATATTTCAGGGCCACTGAGCAGCTTGTCCAGCTCATGGAGAGAGAAACGAGAGAGAGAGGGAGAAGAAGAGGGAGAAAGAGAGGGAGAGGGGACTGGAGGATGAGGGTGGGGAGTGAGTTTTAGCAGATAGAGAAGGAAATCATGTTGTCTGCCGAGCACCAGAAAGGGTTTGGTTTTAAATGATTTAACACTCAGATTAAATATTTATTGAGGTGAAACATTCATGCACACCACATCTCTGAACTCACTGCTTTATGACCATATTATATCATGTTCCTATGTGTCGGGCTAAAGAAAATCAATTTTTTATAATTTTATCAGTTGGGAAATATTTTTACAAATATTGAATATTTCTGAAGTGAAAGAACTACACTTTTACAAAATAGAAAAAAAATATACATCTTGCACAACAAAAGCAAGTGGAAAGCGGAGTGTTTGACTAGAATGACACCACATGTTAATGGTACACAAGCTTAACTGTTAAATATTTGGTGGCAGCCTGAAGTTACACCCTGACACCAGATTTGGTCTGTTCTGTTTGGTTTACTGTTGCTTTGTTATACCTCGTGATAGACCCTTCTGCTCTTAATAACACTGTTTAGCCAATTTGATACTTTACTACTCCACAATTTGACTAATATTTTGGCTTTAATACAATTAAATGTAGCAATACATATATAGCTTGTATACAAAATAATATAAGGCCTTATGGAACCAATGAACTGTCCTATTTGAATATTGATTTTAAGCTCTATTAAAATTAGTACCAAATGTATTAAATATGGAGCATTTTTAGACATGCTGTAAAAAAAATGAAGCTTGCACACACCATGTATACTGCACATCACTCACATATTCCTGCTTCATCTCCTGTTCTGCAACATTGTCTACTCAATTGAAGATTCACTAGTCTGGCATGACTTACATTAACAATGACTCTGAAGGGTCTGCTGTATTTTCCAATTAATTCAGCTAATTATCTGGTGACTTGGGTGCACTTATCAA
This sequence comes from Xiphophorus maculatus, assembly GCF_002775205.1. NCBI lineage: Eukaryota > Metazoa > Chordata > Actinopteri > Cyprinodontiformes > Poeciliidae > Xiphophorus > Xiphophorus maculatus. The sequence continues at coordinate 10,444,960 of NC_036444.1, forward strand.
TTTCTCTCCCAAACAGTAAGTTCAACCGCTGTAAAAAATAAATAAAACAAGACAATGGTGGGATCATAAAGCTAACAAAACTGTGCTGAAGTGGAATAGGACATTGGAAATTCCACATGTCTGATCCCAATACAAGTGCACTATTCAGAACAGGAGTGGATCAAATGTGACACACATACTTCAAAGATGTATTAGCACTTGACGTTTCTGAACACCCCCTTCATTTCCTTAGATTGACCAATGTAAGCCTTGATTTGATTTTTGATGTGCCAGAGCACAAGGCAAGAGCAGAAACATTGTCACAGCAATCATCTTCATTCAAAAACTAGTCTCTGGTGGATGAAGACCTTGGTAAAAACTCAAAAGAAAATGTTCACCTAACCATAGACTCAAAGTTTCAGCAACATTTATTGTGATGTAATGGGAAAGAAATGTTCTGATGTAAAACTGTTTTTTTGACATGACTTATCTTCAGAATCTACAGAAGAAAGAAAGAAAGCATCCATGACTTAATGCTTTTTAGAATATTTTTTTTATGTTTCTGGCACTAATTGTTGTGGAATTTAGGCTTTCTTACTATATTAGAGTGAACATAAATATCTATATATTACAGTGGCCATATGTATACATATCATATTTTTTATTAAATGTTTTGTACGGAACACATTGTTATTAAAAGTTTTTGCAAAATTATTTAACCAGAATGAACAGAAACCAGAAAAAATGTCAGCATTATTAAAAGGGCAAAGTGTTTATAGTTATTTTCATTCTTGTTGAAGTGTTGACACAAGTCTGATTACAACCACTTGCTAGGCTGTGTGGAAAATATTGACAACCTTGAATATCTGACCTGTAAGAGAATAGGGCATAGGATTTTTTGTTTGCATGCGGTGGGTAGATGTTGAAAATGAAGCGGAGATTACTAGATGTTTTTCTCAGATATCCGCAGGTGTCCTGCAGCGGTCGGTGTTGGGGAAACCAAATTGAATCCCCATGGCTAAGGGTCATGGCACAGTTCAGATGTTTATTGATTAAACGTCAACTGCCCAGGTGAACATGATTCACAACTCAGAAGGGCCTAATTCAACAATCCATCACCAGCAGAGGGACGTTCAAACCAAAACGTCATCTCAGCGTCCTCAGTTCTCAGGCAGTAATACCCCATACCAAACTGCGAAACTGATGGTGGCCTTTAGCTGCAGTATTATTTTAAACTTTTACAAGTTTTAAAGCTTTAAGAGAAACATGTGTTTGTCTGTATTTGTCTATCTATTAAATATAAAATAAGTATTTCTGGCAACATTTTACATCACAGCAATCAGAAACATCACTGAACACACTACAATGAAATGAGTGGTAAACGGTGCTAAGATGATGTTTACTAAAAAAAAATCCTTCCATTGATTGTGTGTAAAAATTGTGTGGTGCTCTGAGAACAATCTTAGGCAACAAAAAGATTCACGGGGAAGACTGACATTAAAATTTGCTGATAGGTGCCATGGAACTGTAGTTGGGTATATTAATTTGGATTGCAGACCCTAAGGGTGACCCTTCACATGAGACAGAGGTCTGGCAGCTCTGGTCTTAATGCAGGCCATGAGCGAACTGTGACACATAACCTTGCCCTGTCACCACCCTCACCAGTGTGTCAGGTTTCATTACTAGGATTGACGTTGAGCCAACACTCCAGTCCTATGAGATCTGAGGCTCTGTATAACCTCGCCTTAGCTATGTACCAGGGCTAGGACATTTGGGGCATAGTACTGGATTGGGACACCATCTGTATTTGTGGCTTTTACCATTTTTGTCCAAGGGCATAAGCTATTTTAACCTTGGATAAGAAGGAGCTGTTAGTGTTTTTCAGCCAGAATGATTAAACTGTAAATGTAAAAATGAAATATCTGGGACTTTTGGGGGTTGTTTTAGTGGCTAGCTTTCTTTGTCTTAATATTCTTATGTCACCATGTACTAATCAAGTTTACACAGTCACAAGAATAGTTCTCATTAGCATTTTCCAAATTCTGTTTGTTTCATATTTTGGTGCATAAGGAGGAAGGATTAACACCACTTTAAGAATGGTGTTTATGGATGCAGTGGAAAATATTCAGCTGTGAGTAAAACTGTATGCACCACATACTTTAACTCTGTGAAAGGTGATGTCAAAATAAACTACATGAAGATCAGAAAGAGTCAGTTTGTTATATTCCATTGGTAATCCAGCCTTATATTAAGGCAATTTGTTTTGTTTTTTTGTTTGTTTCAAATTTGACAGACCAAAATGGAAAACTAAACTTTGGTGTTTTAAATATGGCTGTCACCAAGATTTGAGTGGCTGCTGTTCTACATTCTTTAGCTTCTGACCCAGGTGTTTTTTTCTTCTGGTTCATCAGGGACACAGGGAGGTAGTGCTGGCTTAGCAGTAGTTTTTCATTCCTAGAACCAGAGCTTGGCATCAGTGGAATCCAAAAAAACAGGTGCTAAGTAAAAGGTACTACCACTTTAGAATTGGAGTCAGTATGGTGGAAAAGGTCCTATAAGTTTAGAAAACACCATATACACTATTTGTGTCATGATTTGGGGTGGTGAGGCAGAGGCAGCAGACCCAGGGTAAGATGAATAAGATGGTTTAATAATGAAGGTAGTCCAAAAATCCAAAAACATACAAAATCCAGGCAGCACAAAGGAGCGGATGCAGAAGCTCACAGACAGTGACAACAGGACAAACACGACGAGGACCCGACAAGGAACAAAGAACACAGGTGGGGTTAAATACACAGAGGGTAATCAAGGAGACAAGAAACACCTGGAAACAATCAAGGGGAGACAGGACAACACGGAGACTCAGAGAGACAGAAACTCAAAATAAACACAGATAAAGAACAGATCCCGACAATTTGTAATTGTACAATAGGAAATGGGGGCTGCCAACACTGATTTTCTCCCACTGAATAAAAGCTGGATTAAGAATAAAAAAACCTGACATTATGAAATGAGTTTAAAGCTGTTTTATCATCTATGTTGTCAAATGTGACTGTCACTGTATAAGACTGTGAGATTCTACCTTAAGTTAAAAATGCTATTGCCATCATTACTGTGAGTCGTAATTTATATTTTATGATGCCGACTTTTGTTTACATTCCTAAAAAAGATGTTGGTGACCTCTGCATGAATCACAGTAAAGCATATCAGAAAGAGTTTGCATGCATGTGTGTGTAAGGAGGGTGTGGAACAAAACAATTTTTGAATCACTTTAATCCAAAAACATTACTAGAACGCTTAATACCATAACTCATATGGGTAAAGATTAAATCTAAATTCTAAGCAATATATTGAGATCAGATAAAAGAAAAAATATAATCAGCAAGAGGACTGAATGGTCATCCCACATATTTCCAGAGTGTTTTACATGGAGTTATCAGAGGTGAAACACAATGGTACTCATCTTTCATTTCAAATTATGTTTTTTTTTTACAATACAATAAAGAACAGAAGTGTATTAACCTTCTGTAGAGTATGCCATGACCTACTGATAAAAAAATGTTTCTCTCTGTTATGTGGTCATCCACTGGGAAAGATGGAAAAATGGTCAACACAGGGGAAACAATAGTTTCCAGGGGTGGTTTCCCCTCTACCACATTTTCAAGAAGACAATAAAAGAAGACAGGCAAAACTGAGAGTCAAATCGAAGGTTAATTGGAGGCAGGAAAATGTCAGCCAATTTTACCGATCACCCACAAGGGATGTACAGCCCTTGGTGGAAAAAAAGATGCCAGAATATCTGCACAGTGTATTAGCTCCCCTTTCTGTAATGGTCTCCTGAAGAGAGTGATGATGACATCCTTTCCGCACTCTGCAGCTTCCCCCCCAAAGCATTTATGCGTGCACCAAAGACAAAGTGAGAAAGAGTGTGTGTTTGTGTGTATTAGAGTATGCTTATATGCATGTGTTGTATGCTTTATGTCAAAGCCTGTATTGTTATTTCAGATGCAGCCTCCCCCGGAGCCGACAGGTGTTGGCACCAAATCTCTCACACCTCTGTTGTCATGACAGATCCATCCCCTCCAGTTAGTTTTAGTGAAACATGCGGTGGTTTGACACAACAGCATTTCATTTTGGGTCTGGTGAGCCATGTGTTACAGGTACATCAAACATAATAGAGAAGGAAATCTAATTATCTATGCAGTCCGGCTTATGACTTCAAAACTGTATCTGGAAAACTTTTTAATAGTGATTTTCATTTTTAAAATCTCATTTGAAATTCAGTGTGTTTAGCCAGTGCCTTGGAACTACAAAACAGGTAAGGCGTAGACCTCGAATAGGGACTTAGTAAATGATGTGTTCATGAAGTTTGAAAAAAGTTTCTGTGGTAAGAAAAAGTTTCTTTTATACTTCTTAGAGAAGACATTTTGGTCTTCTGTAAGTCCAAAATATCTCCTGATTGTGTAAATAAAAAGAGTCAATAACTGCTCTTGTTATTTACTGTAGCTTGCCTCAATGAAATATTTTTTGAATTTGAATTTAATTGGAATTAAAGAGTCTCCTTAGTCTTTTTTGTATGTAATAATTATATTCAGCTGCCTTATCTTAGCTAAATGAACAGAAGTGTGTCTTCATCTGCTGTCTAATTTTATATTAGTATTTTAACTTCTTTTTCAAACACACCATAAGTGAAGCTTGAAGACAAGCTGAAATATGTCATTATTCAATAACTATACATTTAATGAAGCGTTGACAAAACATAATATTGTCCCCCGGGTGTAAGTTTTAACCTTTATTTCCTCCTCCGATTTTCCAGTCTTTTAACCTTTTTATATCTCAAACCTCGCGATGCTTTTAATAGAATGATTGGCGATTCTCGCGAGACTATTAATTAGCCAATTGCGATTGAGTATTGGGGTCATATGTACCGCTGCAGCGTTACCTGCTAGGTATATTATCTGGAGCCGGGAGGCATGAAGGTTAGAACACGTTGGAAGGAGCAGAGCTACAGGAGCCAACTGGTGTGAGCCACTAGGGAGATGAAAAAATCCCGGTAGGGTGAGATAAAACTGCGGAACTGGCCAGGTTGATGGCGAGCTAGAAGACCTGGCATAGAGCCAAAGAAAGAATTCACTTTTTTGGGGTGATCGAAGACTTCAGTTTCCTACCAGGATTTGAACCAAGCAAAGTATAATTATCTTGTTGAGAGCCCTAATTAATCCCAATTTGGGATGAATGGACTAACAGGTGTGGCCTCTCAATTGCGGAACTTTGGGAACAATTGATTGATTTAGTTTCCTTTGTTGTTGTGTGTTTTTATTTTTTCCCCCTGTGATCCCAATGCTATTGTAAATGTGTATATATATATTATTCACATTGCAAATATAAACAACTCGCAACTACAATTTCCAGCCTACCTGCTCATTTTGAGTCGTACTTATCTTCTGAGGAAAAAAACTAGCCATTTACCTTATTGGTCAAAATCCAATTATATTGAATAACAATATAGGATATTGTTATTCTTATAAATATGCTACAATATAGTTTACATAATATAGTTAGTCCTGCCCCTAACTTGCATAGACACATGCAAACACTGATACCTTCATATTTAAGAAATGGAAGAACAAGGGATGTTTTAGGGCCAAACTGCATAGTGAGACAAATTAAAGAGCTATTGCAGCTATCGGAAAAGCAATTGCAGGTCAGCCCTCAAGAGAAAAACAGAGATTGATTATCTAATGAAAAAGAAAGACTTTCAGCTGCTTCTGGTTACAGTTGCAGTGTTAATGATCATATGAAATAGGCTACATGATAAAATGAATGTTCTAAATTCTGTTCTACAGATCTTTAAAAAGTAATTGCAATCAATAAGGCCTATGTGATGGTGCAGTTGTTAGCCTTGCGACAAGAAGGTCCTGGGTTCAAATCCCTAAATGGAGATTCAAATGGCTTCCTCTCATATTTGACTTAACATGACTATGATGTTAAATGATTACTCTAAACAAAGCTGTCAGGGTCCTGTATGGTTTTGTTTCTCTGTTGCCCTTTGATAGACTAGCAACCTGTCCAGAGTGTATCCCACGTCTCATCCAGTGACCATAGGAGAATGGCACTAGTCCCCCTCAACTTTGCAAAGATAAGCAGGTACAGACAAGTGATGGATGAATAAAATTATTTAATTAACAAAATTCCATGTTTATTGGAACTTCGCTGATCAAAGTTTAATTGTTGCTAGCTATCAGCTGTGAATTTAAACATTATAGTCTTTTTTGAGAGAAAGGCCAATTTAGCATTGATCTTGCTCATAGAACTAAAGAGAATAACGGCAATAAAACGATTACTTTTGGTAGAAGAAAAGGTGCTGTAGTCTAGTCTTAATTGGTGGGTCGCTTTGCTAAGCTGATCTAGTCTGGAGGCTGCCAGTCAATGAACTGGTCAATTAATCTTTCCTTTCTCATAATGAGGTGAGGGATTTCCGATGGCTGCTCTTTCACACAAAGACAGACAATGTGCCCAGAGGATCTTCTGTCCCTGCAGCAAGTGACCTGGCAATTAAAAAATGTACCTCCCTACTTCCCTCACCCCACCAGGTGGCAAATTGGTCTGACCCAACATCATATCAAAAGGACAAACCATGACTTCAAATCAACTTCAGAGGGACAAAAGGAACAAAGGACATCATCTTCCATGAAATAAGATTGTTGTATTAAGGCTTATGGCCCCATATCATTTTGTCTTCCTCATTTTGAGTTAAATGAAAAGAGACTAGTTGGATCCACCCTGCTGGGTTTCGCCAAGGTTTATCCTCTCAGAGGCAAAGAAAGAAGAAAAAAAAAAAACGTGTCATAGCCTGATATTAATTTGAAGATACAGATGTGTCAGTAGGATAAGCTAAATGTTAAGGGTTAAATGTGCTTGACCTTGCATTGTAGCAAGCTTTAAATCTATTTATGAACAAAGATGACAACTGGAGAATAGGTCACAGTCAGTTACAACTATAAACCAAGGATCAAAACAGGATATATGACCTTTGCATGGATGCTGTTTGTGCTAATCATAAATAATGCTAATCCAATGAAAATAAAGAGAAAGCTAATGAATGAAGAAAATAAAACATTATGCTCACAGAGATACTGGGATATTATTCATACGTCATAAAATAAATACCATATTTTTCTTTGCACATATCCGCTACTAAATATTTCATAAACACTATCTATGTTCAGGAATATAGGGAATTGCAATACATTACAATAGCATCAAAAAGTTACACCCAGTACATACAAAGAGATTTAATGGGTACATGTCTGTTAATTGTAATTAACAAGTAACAGTAAAAACAAGAACTTTAACTGAAAGTTAGTTCTAGAGTTTGGGAGAGATTCAAAAGGGGAGGGGTTACTGGAGTCCAAGCTTCAAAAACCACCACAGAAGTACCCATGACTTGCTATATTCCTTGTGTCAAGTCACTCCTGAACCTGAGAAAATGTCAAAAGCACGAGTTAAGGAGAAAAACAATTGAGCTGTTGGTTAGAGTCCCAAAGGAATCTTTTTAGCTAAAAGTACATTTTTCATTCTGTTTGTTGGTCCACTGTGTTTTATCAAGTCCAAAGTAAGAACAGCCATCTGCCAGGAAAATTCACAGCAATTCAATGACAAGCCTAATGGAGATTCATGTTTTCTTGTGCAGATGGTACACCTGTCTCCATCTTTTTGCTTTTAACTGTCTCTTTACTAAACAAGTCAAGAAGCTATTGTTCCAACTGAATGTGGGTTCTGTCTTTCATCCAGTAGACTTCAAAAGTAGAATAGAACTTTTCTTTTCTACTCTTTGTCTCCCTTATATGTAGTTACTAGAAGAGCATCTACTGATCCTGAGTTACTACAAATTTCATTTTACAGCAGAACTTGGTACATATACACATTTCCAAAAGTGCAAAGACTTCATGTAACGATCATGGTATAACTGTAGGGGATCCCTAGCAAACTTTCCTAAGTCTAAAATGAGAGACACCAGAGCTAACAATGCAGATGGGTCAAAGCTTAAAACATACTTTTACCATCAATGATGCCTGGCATGGAGACTTAATGCCCCCATGCCAGGCATAAAATTCAAGCAAACACAGCTCTGATTTTGTAAGTGTGCATGTACTGTATAGTGCATGAACATACCTTCTTGTATCAAGAAATCTTCTATTAAATATTCTTAGTTTGTGAAAGAAGCAAAATATTAGACTGCCATTTTTTATAAGCAATTTTCATCCAAATTAGGATAAAAAACATGAAATATATCACTCTGTATAACAAATCCATTATATGCATTAGAGTTTTGCATTTTCATTTAGATGAACTTTTTAATAAATCATAATTGTATACTCCATATATCCAAGATTTATAACTGTATCTGAAAATCCTTGAAACGTTTTACTATGAGTGATTAAACTATGTATGACAATAAAGATGAACCACTAACAAAATGCAAAGACAAAATGCATTTTCACTTTCTCTGGTCAAATACAATTTTAGCCATTTTTAAATCAACCACTCTTTAACGTTTTAGCTTGACTTTTTACACAGCCAAATAACTTTTTATTGAAGAAAGGGCAATTGTACCTTTAAATTCACTGCACAGAGTCATCTGTCACAATCCTCAGTGATCCATGACTACCAAGTGCTGCCATGCAGAATGGTGTACAAATCAGGAATCAGCCGATTCAGTGCTTCAACCTGATAGCTTGACCCTTGACATTTAGATATCAGTTTGTCAGATTTAAAATAATACAGATTTATAAAAAGTTGTCTGCATTTAGTTTTTTCACTTTTTTAGTAAGTATAAATTAACAGGTGGAGGATGGGCTGCGCCCACATGATCCATGCCACATTTTTACTCCCTTACTTAGTGGAAATTCAGAGCTACTAAGTTATGGTTAATGTACAGAAATCACCCACAATAGTACAATTATCTGCTTTTTCCTTGACTCACTGTCAAGATGCCTACATTTTTATCTATTTGCTCAAGATCTGCAGAGAAATCTGCCCTGCTCAGAGAAACTTGAGCAGAAGAACCAATAGGACTAGTAAGAGGGACACAGGAGGGAAAATAATATAAACAGAAACATAGATATAATTCACATAAAACCGAAACACGCCTTACAAAAAAATCCCATGAAAATCACATGTGATTTTCACATGTGACTTTCACATGTGATGACATGTGATCATATGTGATTTTCATGGGATATTTTTGTAAGGGTTAGCCATCCGTTATCTTACACCCGTATCCCTAGTGGGGTTGCGAGGGGTCCTGGTGCCAACCTCCAGCGTTCAACAGGGAGAGGTGGGGTACACCCTGGACAGGTCTCCAGTCCATCGCAGGACAACACAGAGACAGACAGGACAAACAACCATGCACACACACACATGCACACCTGAGGAGAAATTGCAGAGACCAATCAACCTGACAGCCATGCTTTTGTACTGTGGGAGGAAGCCAGAGTACCTGGAGAGAACCCACGCATGCACAGTGTTACGTCCAACAAGGGCACAACATATTTGAGGACACGTAGGCAAAACTGAGGGTTCAAAAAATTATTTTATTTTAAATCTCTCTTGAACTTTTCTTTTGGTCCAGCTGCTTAACTTCTCTGTGGAGGAAAAAGAGAGAATTAAACGTCCTCAGTTCCCCGTGTCCCAAAACAAAAATCCCAAAAGTATTAACAGAAAGGTGGACCTGGTGAGCCCATCAAAAAGAACAAAATGGTACAGCAGGGGGCCAACCCTATACAGGGCAGTCGAAGCCAATACTAGTACCGTACTAAGGTAAAAAGAATCTACTGCAAAGAAAGAATCAAAAACAGGACAACCGGTCCCACCAGGCCAAAATCACAACAAAAAATGTCAAACAAACAAAGGCTAACAAAAATACCACATGGCAGGCTGGAGACTTCAGCTGCGGCCTGACGTCTGTCAGTAGCCTGACAGCTACTGGGGATGAGCGCGCACCGCGTCAGGACGCATCCTAGCTGGTGGCGGTGGTGGAGCGAGCGGAAGGGCCAACTCCCAACATGTCAAAACCCAGCCTATTTATAGGGAGTCCAACAGCGCCACAAATTAACGAGACCAATTACATTACAAAAAAGGAATTATCCAAACTCCAAAGTATATTAAACAAAAGTCATTCAACTAAAGTCAGTACTAAACAATCTAGAAAGAAAAACAATAAGCAAAAAATAATTATAATGTGCCCGAAGCACATAACACACAGGGAAAACATGCAAACTCCATGCAGAAAGACCCAGAGCCAGAATTTGAACCCAGGACCTTCTACCAACTGTGTCGCTGTGCAGCCCCATAACACCCTCATTTTGATCAAACAGAACATAGACCCACAGGTGTCTGTACAGATTTATTGTTGACAGTGCTCTGATGGATATTTCCATTTCAGAAATTTTACTAAAATATCACTGGCGTCATTTGTTCATTCCTCCACAGGACTTTGGGGAATTTAATAAAGACTAATGAGTGCTGCTTCTATGCATGGAAAATTGGCAGCTACTTTTAGTACTGTTTCCTATCCAAAAATCCCTTTATCAACAAAATGAACAATTGAGAGTGCATGTTTTAACCCATCATACAAAGTTGACTGCTACCAATCATCATAAGGGGAATTAGATTTGGCTATGTTGTTTTTCCTCTTCACATGGCGTGGGATATCACTGTTCTTTTTGGGGTTGACTATAGTAAAAAATGTTTCTCAAAAATGATTTGGACAGAAAAGCTAACTGTGCTTAGCTACTGTATTTTAAGCTAACTGACATAAAAATAGGCAAAACAAATAAGCAACCAGTAAGCCATATTATGCACATTCATGTCTTATCCACTTTCTAATATGGCACAAAGTGTCACAAACCTGTCAGGCTTTGAATTTAATATGATATAAGCCTTATGTTCTGAGTTATTTCTGTAGTTTATATGATGTGTTTGCCTTTTGCTTTACCTTTTGTGCTCATTTGTGTTCAGTAATATTCTGTTCTGAAATTTTGGTCACCAATAGGCATTTAATTGAACCTTGTCCCAATGATCACCCTCTTGTGTGTTTATTCCCCTGGTTTGCCTTCAGTTTTTGTCAGATCTTCCTGTTACCTGCTCTGTTCCACCACTTTGATTCTCGATAACTTCCTTTTAATTTCCAGCATTTTTGTCATTCAACTTTTTTAGAAAGCCTCAAAAACTTTGCCAAGTTAAGCAGTGTATCCTTCTCAACCATAGGCTACACTAAAGTATTATCAGTCTCCTGTGTTAATATAAAGGCTTAAAAAATACATTTTCAATCAATCCACACCTTTTCATTCTTAATTCTTCAATTCTTTTAAACCTACAGTCCTCTAGCAAGAAAGTCTTTTGGGTCTTCTTGTAGATCATATTTTTGCTTACTTTTTTTGAAAGTTTTTTTGAAAACTATATGTTTGCAAAGAAGCATCACTATAAATTAATATCCTTATATTCTTGCAAGCAACACTTAGTCCATAATTTCCAGCCACACTTGACGAAACGTGATGGTGACCTTACTCAACTACTATTTATGGAGCATGAGTTATAATTTTTTTTTATATATATATAATAAACCCCCTGTGAAGGCTGATTTAATAGTGAAAGTACCTTAAGTATGGGTCAAGACCAGAGTCAAGTTTTTTCCAGCAATGTCTTGTGGAGTGCAGACTCCACCGAGAGTAATTATTTGTGGAGGGTTTAGGGCCCTAGGGGGTGACGGAGCAGGCGGGAGGGGCAGAGGGTGCGCTGAAACGGAAAGCACGCCAGTCCCACTCACATTTGATGCTCAGTGAATCTGAAAGGTCATGTCATGTTTTCTGGCAATTGACTCAATTGGTTTGGATTCTGCAACATAAGGCCAGGACAGTGGAGTGGTGCATGTGTGTGTTTGGGCATGTGGGTGGGTTGGGGTGTTTGTATGTGTGTACTTGTGTTCTGCACATTTGCTGGGAAATGTGCCCAGGGGATATTTTTTGCATTGACCTTATTACCCTGCACAGTGACGAGCTTGCCACATAACTTGCTCCCTCTGACTTTTTAACACACAGACACATCCAGACAACATATCCTTTTATGGCTATTTATTAATACATAGTTAAAACCCTTTAAGTAATTTAGAAAAATATTTAAAACTTAAACATGGGTTCAGAGTTTTCTAAATTTAACAGAAACTAAAATTGCTGCACTGTTTTACTTCTAAATACATTACTATATGTGGGTGTAATCACACCAAAACAGTTGCATGTTTTTAATGGACTTCTTGAAGTCTCCACCATTATAAATACTGTGGAAAAGAGACCAAGTTTGGACATTCAATTAAGATTGACTGCAGAAATCTGAATAGAAAGAAGTTCAGACATATTGGACATTCTCTCCTTTATGGTTTTCCTTTGCTAATATGCCCTCGGCCTTACAGCCATTATCTACAGCAATCTATGCAAGCAACACAATTCTAACCTCTCCCCTGTCTGGAAAGTATAGCAATAGCTATGAATAAATACGGTTGATATTGAACTGACAAATATAAGTATTGAAGGCAGCAGCATAAAAAAACAGTTTCATAACAGTCACTTTAAATATCCTGATTTTTGTATTCTGACAGTTGCTTATTGATATAAGCATGTAAATAATCTATGTGACAATTAATCTCTGTTATATTTTACTCTTTACAATATATATACAATAATAAACCTTTAAAAAGAAATAACCTGTATTTATGTATTTCATGTTATATTTCATGTATTTTAAAGCATGCCCACAAATTCACCTCTTCCTTGTGTGATATGGGAAACCTATAAGAAATCAGGTAACATACCAGGAAGAAATCTGTGAACCTACAAATATGGTTAATCTTTTGATACAATTTCCGGATGTCTATGGTGTTGCACTCATATACTGTATCTAAAGAGTTTTATACTCTCCTTGAGGTATGAATGGCATGGTAGCTTCCAGCTACCCTGCATGAAGGATGTGTTCTCTGTCATAGAAATGAAACTGAGAGTGAAAGCGAAAACCTACTTTCTGATTTTGTGAACTGCTTGGGGGAACTCAGATAGCATTAATGCTTCATTCCCAGATGGCCAAATAATTATTTAATAAAACATAAATAAAACAAGACCATAAAACATTACTTTTGTTACTTTTACACAAAAGTAATGCTTGTGTTAAATATTACTTTTGACACACCAAATACTGCAAAATGTACGTTGTCCTTATGCAACAGAATATTGTGAATTCCATGTCATTAATTCCAATACACATGCAACACACATACTTTATGGATATAGCAGCATGTGTTTTTCAATAGATCAGCATACACAAACCAAGAAGCAGTGGGACAGTAGCTTAATGAAAATATCTGAATAACTGATGAAAACTGAATTACTTTTTTTATTCTTCTCAGATTTGTCAGGCACTTTTATTTTGAACATGTTCCATTTATAAAAGAAAAAAAGTACAAAAATTAAAATGTAAAAAAACATTTTTGCAATGCCCTATAGGTGTAAGCACACTACATGCAATTTGACCACCAAATCCTTTGCCAGTCTTCATTCTGGTGTGCCTACACCGTTGACTCCTGCAGTCCAGCGGATCGGTGGCAGAGGTCCAGACTCACTTAGATCATTTTACCCGGGGCACATGGGGGGCAGTGAGGAGCCACTGACCCTGGACTCGTCAGGCAGGGCTTTACGCCTCGCTGACTTCCCTAGTGTGACATTTCTCCTGTATTTGCGCCCCCCTCCACTCCCGACTGCTCCCTATGTAACCACCACTGTGGTGCAGAAAAAAAGATCATTGTCTATAGAGATATCAATCAAATGAACAACATCTGAGGTCAATCTGCTGTCAGTGCTCCCTCTTTGCTGTCGCAGCTTTCATGTAAAGTGACAATAATGACAGAATGTCAGGAATGTTTCAGGCTGTGGTCCGTTAACTCAAGGCGACACTCTGAATACCAGTGTTCTTAAACAGAGATATAAAACCTGTCTCCTGCTTATCAACCATCACCAAGAATGCACGCTTTTCGATTTGCTTAACGCGATGCGTGCATGTGTGTCTATGTGCATCTGTGGACTCCAGCCATCCCCATCCCACCCCAACAAACACACCCCCTGCTTAGGGTCATGCAGTGGCCATGACATTATTAAAGGATCAATTGTGCCTTAAAACACTGCCTCCTCTCTGTGGGGATATGTACCAGAACAGATGGGGCTTATGGAGAGCGCTTTAACTTCTATTTAAAGTGCTTTCGAGACAATGATGTAATGAGACATTTACATTTTGTTCAGCTGGGCAAGGAAAACGTAGACCAGATCAGCTGTCATTTCACTGTACAAACAAATCTATGGTTTTAGATACAAGCAAACACTTTCTGTGTTGAAACAGAAATACAAAGCTTAATGTTGAAATAAGTGCATTATAAATTGTGTTTTTTGTTCTTTCTTGACATTTACGTCAAAAATTCATGTAAGCAGACACATGTAATGGTCTAAAGAAACGTAATGTATCAGGACATTCCCACTACCTATAAGCAACTCTCAGGGGAGCCGCAAAGAAGGGTAGGAAGGTAAAAGGGAGGGCATGCTGTTCTGGGATCAACACGTGTCTGCGAGAGCCTGGAGGTTCCACAACAATCTGTTCCAGTTGGTTCACTCTGGTGCTGTGACCTCAATTTCTCACTGCTGTTGGAGCTTCTTTGCACTCCAGTTTGACACAAGAACGTTGCAGGCAGAGCTTGCACCCGCCCTGACCGAGTAGAGAAAGCCACTCGGATATGAAACGGTGACGACGCTGAGAAGGAAAGTTGAATTAATATCTCTGCTCATCCTTGGATACACAAGCATTTCCAACTCGGCAGTGCTGTGAAATGACACTTTCAATTGGGGTCAATTGGACCCGTGCCTCTGGATTTCAGGCGGCTTCTCCTGCCTTGGGGTAATCAAGGGCCAGAAATATAATTAGAGTAAGTGGAGTTCAGGCAGTGTAAGTGAACATTTGAGAAACACTAGGGGTCAGTGACAGTCCATGTAATAATGGAGTGAAGAGGCCCTTCAAAAAAAATGTCTAGAAATAGCTTTAGGTTGAATCAGAACATAGGAAATGTTGCATCAGAAAAAAAAGGGCCGAGAAAATTAACAAAACTATTTTGGTAACTTCTTGAAATTTCTTGTTGACCTATAATAATTTTTTATACCGAAACAATTGCATGTATTCTGTAAACACCCAAAATAACTGCCTCTGCCTATTCATTACTAATCAAAGCAAGAATCTGTCTGTGATCATGGAAAGCAAGGGAATATAATGTGAAATTCAGAAGAATCAACATAAAATACAAGTGTCAATAGTCCTATAGCTAAAACACATCATTGGCAAGGAACTCCTTTTCTGTTTTGTTCTATTTTCAACCATATTGTTGCTGAAACCATTATTTCCTTAAAGTCCTATGAGCTGCTCTATCTCCAGCCAGTTAGTGCAACTTGCCTAGTTTATTTTTATGGTAAGAAATTATGGGGCTCATCTTCAAAAGCTTTGCGTACAAAAGCAGGTGCAAACTTGATAGCACGTGCAAATCTGATCTATAAACAACAAGAAGCAGGGATTACTTAACCAAAATAAACAGCACGGACAATCCATTTAGCGTGTCTGCTATCATGCAAAATATATACTGATCGTCAGAGAGTCCCACATACCAGGAGGAGGACATGCAAATGTAATGACTTACCTCCTGCAATGCAATTTAATAAATCAGAACCAGTGCTGTTTTTGTTTAATATTTAGCATGTTTGAAAAGCAGGTGCAAACTGACCAAAATATCTGAGGTTGCTGTGGTGAGTAGGAGATGTAGATACAGTGACAGAATACATTGCTCATCAAATATTTGGAACATTAAACGTATAAAATACCCTCTAACCATGCCAATTTTAAGCTGCATAATTACCGAATCATTCCAGCGCACCATCACTTTATGGCAGCACACTATTATTATAATCAATGTAATATTCCTCAACAGTATTGTAGCATTAGCAGAAAAATTATTAGTCTGTGTATCTTGCTAGTTATTGGATTTATTCTAAACTAACCTACTATGTATTGGAGGTAAAGAAAAAATTTGGAAAATTGTTTAGCTCAACTTAAGTATGCTGAAAACTTAAGGTTAAAAAAAACTACGTAAAATAATTTTGGTTTAATGTGAAAAAGTGTGACGTTACAATGTTAACAGACCTGTTACATTCTCAAAGTTGCAAAATTAACTAACTTAATAGTTGTCAAGCTACTTAAAACAAAATCCATGCAAAATGTTACCTAATTTTTAAGTTTAACCAGTTTCTTTTTCTTTACAGCATACTTTCACGTCTTTCTGTTACTGACAATGCAAAGCATCCCTCCAGCCGTGACACTGTGGTCCAGTAATTATCTAATTGTTTGAGCTATGTCTTCCTTTGATTTATGGTCTTGTATCAGTGGCTGACCTGATTTATAATGATGCCCCCCACCACCCCCCGCTTGAGAAAATATGAATCTGAATTATGCGGCACTGGTCCAATTATCTCTTTGTTAGGATGAAACTCCCGACATTGACAGTGTGCATCACAAATAGCGACCGCTGAAGCTTTCACCTAATCACAATAATATGATCCATCATTTTAGATTGGCCCAATCACACCTCCCCCTGTGTTTTAGACTTCATTTGTTCCAGTGCATGAGTGCTCTTATACCAAGAGTATGTGATCAAAGTTCATTGGACAGTTTTTATGGTTCACAAAACATCCAAAACTGAATACTAGTAGTAGTAGCAGCAGCAGCAGGAGAACAACAGAATTGCACCTTCCATTAATCCAGCAGGCCCCCCCATTATCAAGTTCAACCCACCGAGTGAAAAACTGGGCACTAAGTGGAGCGAGTTGCTTGGCACAAGGACAAAGTTGACAGAAAACATAAGGCCCCCACACACCGTCTGGACAGCAGGAGGCATAGGTTGAAGAATGGACCTCGCTACAGGCACATCCACCATACAGATGAGTTGCCCCCTCAAATTAGCACTGAGCACAGAGACTGTCGCTTGTGTCTGATGAAAAGATGCACGGCTGCCACTATTTGTGCCGCTAAGGCATTCATCAAATTAATTACTAGTGGATCCAAACCCCTCTCTGATACCTCTTTATTTTGAGTCCTGTAAATGGGAGCTCAGACTAGCGCTGACAGAGAGGCCTAATACACCAGTCTTTGGCTGCACATAATTAATTGAAATCTTTGGTAGTTTGACAAATTGGAATGATAAATCTATCTTCTATGAATAGCTTAAAAAATGCATAATCAGTCAAAACCTTACTGTAGAAGCAAGATCCTGCTCTCTCTGTCTCACTCACTCTCTCTTTCGCTCTCTGCAGTGTTGTGTGATCCATTAGGCAGAGAAAGCATGGCTTGTTGGGAAGACTTTCCGTCTTTTCACCACCTCGATTGATAACTTTGGCTTCTTACTTTAATGGAGTGGTCAAGGTGGAGAGTTCTTTTGTATAGTTCAATAAAACTGGGGATAACATAAATCAAACCACGGTGTGCTTCACCTCTGAAAGAAGAAATATTGAGTAATATGATGTCTAATTTCTTAGTTCAAACTAAATGTTTCATAGGTTATCTCATTCATGTAAATTAGGCAATTTCACCAGGAATGGTAATTGACTGATGATATACATAGAAACTCCTTAAAATAATACAGATTCAGTTAATCCTTAATGTAAAGTGTTTGGCTATGTTAAGGAATAATTATAATGAGTAGTTTTGGTAATATAATCTTTTCAACATTCTAGCCTTCAATTTTAACACACTCATGGTCCTTTAAACAATCAATGTACAAATTAAATACACATATACGAAGCTTTCATTGTAAAAAACAAAAAAGGGTGATAGAAAAATTTGTTGTAAATTTGTTGCAAATAATTTTAATGTAATGTATCTAGACACTATTTAGACAGATAAGGTTTCACCCTGAAAACTCTTTTCATTTTCAGAGCTCTTGTTGAGCTCCCGTTCACTCTTTCAAATTTTGACAGAAGAGTCCCCCCAAAAAAGAACTTATTGTTAGAAAGATGCAAATGTTATGAGGATCCTGTAAATGCGAGATTTGGTTATAACTGGCTACAAAGATTCTGTGACAGGTCTAAAGAAAATTATAGCTTTTTAAAGACTACTCTATCTGCTGCATAAATACAGAACTAGAGTGTATTATACATCACTAAAAATGTAATTTTATCAGGTCCGTGGAACCTAACAGAATATTAAAACTTCTAAAGTTATTCTTTTAGTACCATAATGAAGAGGGATTTTTTTTTTTGAAGATTGTATATAATACTGAAAATTAGATTAAATAGATCTTGTAGGAAAAATAATAACAGATTATCCAAAATATCGGTTTGGATAAACTGCATTTGCATGCAGTTTTTGAAAATGTTATGTTTAAGTGAATTTTTCATTACCAGGAGGAAACATTAGGAAAAATGACAAGACTTTATTATTAGCAAAATCGTAGCATTGGCGATTAGAAGTCACACAAAATGCAACCTTTTACAGGAGGACACAGTATGCATCCCTGTGAATCCAAGCAAATATGTTTACATTAAGAAATTGTGACCTATAATTCACAAACTGTTAGCACAAATGAATTTAATTTTGCTTAAAAACAGAAATAAAAAAGACAAATACTCTTTGTTTTCCTTTGAGTAATAATAAGACAACTCAACTGATTAAGAGGACTGACTCCACTATAAAGTGAAAGAAACAAAGCTTCAGCAGTTTAATTCTACATTAATTTATCTGAACTTAAATCAAGATTTTTCCAGTCATTTTGACAACTCTAAATGCTTCATGCTACAGCCACACTCATTCACACTTACAAATGCACACTCATTTATACTCCCATACATAGATTGGTAGGTAACTTGGGGAAAAGTGCCTTGCCCAGGGGCACCATCGACATGTGACAGGAGAAGGAACCTTTAACTTTCTGACTGCAAGACGATAACTCTACCCACTGAGCCACAGTTGCCTCCTCTTATTAAAACAGTTAAATAAGAAGCTGTTTAATAAGCAGTTTTTGATATAAGTTTATCTTATATGTGAACAAACTTTTTTTTATTTTAATCTTTTAAAAAATACACACTAATTGGTTAATAACTGTCACCATGTCTAGGGACATTGTTTTCATATTCCGTTATTACTTTATGATAGTTAGGTATTATTGATAATTGCATACGTTTCAGCTTCAATCACAATTTGCATACAAAGATGTAAGTGGGAGATTTTGAAGATTTCAAGGTTATAAAGGTTGTTTGAAGGAGGGACTTGTGAAGCAGCAATAAAGACCAAAGAAATATGCATGCACAGCACGTGAGTGTGCGTATGTCCATGTATGTCTCCCTGTGGTTCTGCAAAGATTGAGAATACACGGAAAGTGAAGGTTGCCGCTGTGAAGGACATATCTTGTCTATGGTAAGTAGTCATCCTTAATAGGTTTGGTTTGCTTGTGAAATATTGGTGTGCCAAGTGAGTATGTGACATTAGCGTTGTCTCCAGGGAAAACTGCAGACTGATCTCAGTTCAGCAAGTACTGAGACAGGATAGGGGGCTAAATAAAGGCTCAGATAGATGAAACTGCACCTCAACCTTACAACCTCAAGACAATCATTTTTCTTCACCAACTGTGATGGCTATGATTTTTATATGTGCAACATTTATTTTTAACATGCTATTTTCATTATTTTGTGTACTGACATAATTTTGTTTACTGTTTTCAGATCAGTTTGGCAAAAATGCATTCAATTTAAAAATCTTAATCACTAAAATGAGCTTTCTTATAATAGTAATCAAGGTGAAATTACATTGAATTAAGCCTCAGATATGTAAAAGCTACATTAGTATATAAGCATGGCTTTGTTAGAAACAATTATACTCATTCATGATATTTTTAACTTATTGACTGAAGTAGTCCTTCATAACAGAAGGTATAAGGTGACATAACATCAGTCACAATAAATGAAAAAGTTTATCCATCCTTACTTGCAGTGCTGTGCAAGTTCATTCTTTAGTGAAACAAATAAAACTTCACATAAAGAACCGTTTCAAGATATCAAAATTACAAAGTCCTTCACAAAATCCATGAGTGTACTTGTTCAATTGCTTGTGAACACAAATAGTGATTCAGCCAATCACTTGACAACAACTAAATCCATTTAATTAGACCTGGTGAAGATGATAGAACATTAGAATTGGGAGAGGAAAGAGATTTAAGTGACATCCAATATGTTGTACCAGACTGGCTTATTTGAGTATTTCAAAAGATGACAGATTACCTAGGATTTTCACACATTACCACCTACTTGGTGGAAAAGAAAAAAAAAAGATAAATAACCTGTACTTGTGTACTGCTTTAGGCACGTGCAGGAGAGAGAGAGAGGGGGGGGGGGGGGGGGGGGCATTTATCCTTGATGCCCATAGTGCCCTTTTTGAGTTTTTTTTTTTTTTCAAAAAACTTTTCTTTCAATTCTTTTAAAATCTGTATGTCAGAAGGCCTGTTTGTGCCCCTCAGTAATAATATTTAGCTAAATATAATAATTTAGCAAAATAAACTAGTCTGGCTGCCCTCAGTCTAATAATGATTCTCAGTTTCTCAGTTGTTCAGACACCGGGTCCATGGTCAGGAAGAGGCAATTGTCCTCGCAATAGCGGGAAAAAACCCGCCTCGCCCTAAACACAGAAATGCTTTGGCTGCAGAGAAAACTTCTGACTTTAACTTAATCAGTCTGCCAAATGCCCGGTTCGCTACAGGCAGTCTGAGTCGGTCCCACCGACAGATATAAAGAATGTCTGTCTTTATATCATACATCCTGATATGTGACACTGTACTGCGACTGTCACCGCGAGTCACGAAGCACCTCAAAGCCCCGGTACCCCCTGCTGACTGTTCGCTCTGCTTCTCCTTAACATTACTACCAGGCGGGTTAAAGCCTCTGCTAAAGGGATCGGGGCTGGAGGTGAGTGGCTGTAAATAGAAGTTATTCCAGAACCTCAAGTGTTAAAGAAAGATTCGGCCCATAGCAATTGGAGTTCACAAAATAAACATCAGCGAAAATACTGTTTTTTTAACAAACATGCCACAATTAAATGAATCAAAATGTCCCCAAAACATCGGCGGACTGGCATAGGGGCCACCGGGGGATTCCAGGTAGATTCCAGAGATGAGCATCGCAGTGGCTGTTCAGTGCCGGCCCAAGGTAATATGGGGCCTAAGACAGAACCCCCCTCATCCATCCCCCGAAACCCTTCCTACTAAGAACCTCAGCATCAATAACAGTGTTTAAATATAGATAAGGTGAAGTCTGTGAGAGGGAGACCAGGTTTATTGGTCGAGTTTAAAATCAATCATTGATTATTTGTTGCTTGTTGTGACGTATTTGTGAACATCAAACACAAAGATTACACCATATTGTAGCCATGATAACAATCAAACTATCAAGATGATTCTTTAAACTTTTACAAAGTAAACTTCCTAATTAAATCCTAAATGTATGATTATTTTTTCTCAACTGAATGCATTAAATAAAATTTGATAACATTGTCATTATCTATAAATGAATGCTACAGGTTTAGATCTATGGTCTTTGTTACAATTAAACCACTTCTAGGGGCCCCTGAATGTCTGGAGGGCCCCTACCAGCAGCTACTGAGTTTTTTTTTGCCTTGATATCTCAGTCTTATATTTCTAGATCTCAGAGGTGCTAACATCAAAAAATTATATCGTTAACCCCTTTGAGCTTTTTTGATCTATAAAGCAGTCTGCAGCCAAGTTGTTGAAGAGGTTAAATAGATATTATTAGGGCTTATTTAGTAAAATGGCAGCAAATATACTTATTTTATAACTTCATAACCAGCGACCTTCTCTCCTCTGGTCTCTTTAACACCTACAGTCTCAGATCAACACAGCCCTCCAGGACTGTCAGCAACAGAAACAGTAACTTTATACCTATTGGGGAAAATATAGACTACATTTGCTTTGCATTTCCCCACATGATGGCATTGATTAATTCTTGATTAATATGGGTTGTTGTACGATGTTTTAAGATCTTGTTCAATGTGCCCTTTTTTAACTTTGAATCCCTGCCCCTCCAAAGATCTCTGCACGGCCCTGGCCCTATGCTTTATCAAATCAGAGGACTCCAAAGTGCTTTAGACTACATTCAATCCTTCACCCATTTATGCACACATTCACATATTGATGATGGTAAACTACTTTGTAGCCACAGTTGCCCTGTGGACAACTGATAGAAGTCATTCAATCGGCATCAGCTCTGACCACCACCAAAAGGCATGGCGGGTCAAGTGTCTTGCCCAACAGCAACATTTCTAATAACCACTTGTTACCACTAATATATTTGGAATACTATTTCTGAACGCACAATATGTCAAACTTTGATGTAGATGAGCTACACTGCAAGTATGGAAGGTTAGAACATGTACGTTTATCATCTAACACAGAAAATGGAGACTACAGCATCATTCAAACACCATAGCCTACATGAATATTGTTGTTGACCATATCTAACCTTTAATTGCCACAGTGTACTTATGTACATTTTTCCAACAAGACAATGCACATAAGTCACAAAACTCAACTTATCTCAAACTGGTTACTTGAAAGTTCACTGTACTCCAATCATGGCATCCACAGTCACCAGATTACAAATTCAATAGAGCATCTCAGGGATGTAGTAGCTTATTTCATTACATTTTCCTAAGCAAAGTGCCTTTGTGTTGTGTAATACAAAATGTATAGATTTCCAGATGAACTTCAAACGTTACCTCATTCTTGATGTATGCAGTCTGGGTTCTGTTTTTACTCCAAATCATGCATGTATTTTGATATAAGACAAGTTGTAGCCATCGGTGTTACTAAAACATAAAGACTACAGGAAGCTGGGGGTTCCAGTTGTTTTGAAACATTGTCTTTGATTGAAATCCTTGCCATGGAGCATGACATGAGCATTTCCTCTTCGTTCTGCTATTATCAGCCAAGCTTGTGGTGAACAGCCCAATCCTTCTTCATCAAAGTGGTGTGGGCAGCAGTCAGTGAGATGTGACCACCAATTAATCACCCACTATCCCCCAGACCAAGCTCAGCCCCTGCATAGATGTGAGGCCTCAGTGGTTTTAAACATTCTCTCTGGGAGATCTGCAGTCGAAGGAAGACTGCCACAAACTGGCTTTGTCAGGCGGCTTCTGTGGGTGACAAAGCTGTCCCCACTTGTGAGTCAGACTGCTCTGAGGTCAGCGTGAGAGAGTCCAATCAGATTAACCTTTGAACTACGTCTTAACTACTTCCGCTTTAAAGTCTGGCTTTACCAGCCTAACTTTCTTTTAATTGAAAGGAATGCCCTATTTCTTCTCTTACAATGACAGTATTCCACCCTGAGAGCTAAGAACATCAACTGAGATCATTTAGTCAATCTCACTCTGAGGGTTTCACATTTCTGCAGCTAAGCTGCTTTTCCAGCAGCCCATTGTCTTCTGAATATTGGATAAACCATTTTTCCCAAAGGCCTAATTCCCGATCCTGCCTTGGCTCCCAAATTTCCTTTATACATGACAGATAAAATAAAAATGTGCACATAGCATTCATTAAGCACAGGTAAATGTCATAACAAAGCACATACTCATTCAGCTCTGTGCTTTAAACTTCAGATGCTCTGAACTTTTTGCCAACTACCCATATAAAATTCCATGTAAATTTAAGTATATCTGAACCAGTAACTTAGAGCACTGCTGAACATACAGGGTGCTGAGTTCATAAATGAGTAAAAATCTCCAAATGAGTTTGGTGACCTCCTAAACTCCATGAAATTAATATAAGCAGACATCCTGCTCGCTGCAGGCTACTGCTGGGCTGAAGAAGATTACTTAAGTTCTGCAAGTTTTATGAAAATTTTATAAAGACACTTTCAAGGCACATTGTTGGGGTTTATTAGTGATGACAGGGAAACAAACAAACCTTTGCTCCCTTCACTTAACCCCTCTCACCAGAACAAAAACACAGAAATGCGACTATCAAAACATAGAACAACAGTAAAAGGTGTTTCACTAAAAAAATAATATTTTAATATTTTTGTTACATTTTGACAGATTTCTGGTCTTCATAATTTCTAGTACCATTTATTATTGATTAATGTGTTTCATGTGTTAAATTGTTTACAAACATATATTTAAATGCTTCATGGTTTGTTTGTTTTTTTAAAATTTAGCAGTATCTGCTACTCTACAAAAATAGAGTTTAAAGTTCTAAAAATAGGCCAAATTCTGAAGCAACCTCGAGTTTGTTAATTTTAAAGCATATTTATAAATTTTACAATTACAAATTTATTCAAAAAATATTTAATTTATATTCAAAAGATTGTTTGTTTCAGTAACTTAGTTCATTAAGTTAACATCACACACAGAATAATGTTTCTAAACCATTACTTGTGTTAGGAAGATTTCCACTTGCACCTTGTAGAGCAGGGTCTTCAACTCCAGTCCTCAAGGTCCAGTTCCCTGCAGCTTTTAGATGTGTCCCTGGTCCAACAGACCTGAATCAAATGACCAAATTACCTCCTCAGTAGGCAATCAGAGTCTCCAGAGTCCTGCTAATAATCTTTTTATTTGACTCAGGTTTGTTGAAGCACATCTAAAAGTTGCAGTTGTAGTGTTTCCTCTGGCCATTTCTCAGCTTTAGTATTTATTAGATTTTTCACACCAGAACATTTTATTACAATAGCACTTTTTTGTAATACTGGTTTAAAACTATTTGCTAATTGGTACATGATGCTGATCTTCTACTGTATTAAATCCCTTGTGTCCCAGAGTGGGACTCTCTAAGCAGTCAGTGGGATAATAATCTGAAAATGCTTCTAGAAGATAAGAGCAACTCTGGTGTTTAAAAATGATCAAGCATCATTTTACTATGGGTGTATGCTGAAGGTTATCGCCTACGTATGGGTTAAGCAGCATGTTTTTTGTTAAAAAAAAAAAATAAATCAGCCAGAAGAATAAATCTATGAGGAAAACGCTGACATCTTCTTTAGGATGTCCATAATAGATTTAACCCCAATCCTAAGGAAACAACTTTTCTTAAGTATCAGAAAGATGGTCAAATGTGTCTTGGATTTTATTCAAATGGAGGGGAACTTCATGCAGAGAGCAAAGAGTAGTGGATAAACAGGTGAAATCGAGTTTCTTTAATGCCATATAAGTGTCTAAACATACTGTATATAGTGTACAAAGAAGGCGTGTCCTCTAGTTTCCAAAATGTTGTGTTACACAAAGCACTTCAAGCCAAATTGAAATGCACCTTGTTTTGAAAAAGGGTTGATGCTGCAAAAACAACCTGTTTTTGTTGTTCCCATGACTCCCAGATCAGATAGTCATCACCTTATATAGAACCCAACTTTGTGGGTTGAGAGAGCAAAAAGAGTGATGTGATGACATAAGTTTCGTGTGACCAGATAGCTGGAGTGTTTTCAAGCATAAACCAGGGGTCTTTAACTCCATTCGTAAAGGTTAGGTGTTTTTCAACTTTTAGATGTGTCCCTGCTTCAACACACATAAGTCAAATAATGAGGTTATTATCAGGACTCTGAAGAACTTGACTGCTCTGAGGAGGAAATTCAGCCACTTGATTCAGGTCAGTTGGACCTTGGATACATTTAAAATTCCCAGGACTAGAGTTGAAGAACTCACTTTATATCCATGAATAAAATAAATTCCACACTTTTCCAGATTTTAGTTGTAATTTTTTGCAACATTAGAAAACAGTCATTCACAGAATTTTAAAAGAACAGAATTAGCCAATCTCTATTCTACACTTTTCCCAGACAGCTGCAAGATGTTGAAAGTTCTAGGTTTGCCCTAAGGCCTTGCCCACTGAGACATGTGTGAAATACTAAAACACCCAGAAGGTATTCTTACCAGCCAAGCAGACAATTTGAAGAAGTTTTAGTGCAGCACAACAAAGACTCAGACTTGGTCTCCTAACAAAAACTTCCCTTCCTCACCCTGTCCTTGAGTGTGAGACCACTCATCCTTTCAGTATTAAAGTACATTGTCCCTTGATGTGGTTTTTATTGACCATGCAAATACTCACTCATCTTTCAACATGTCTTCATCCATAGCAAAACAGAAAAAACAGAGCACCAGATATTATCACTGCAGACAGTGGAATAGACTGGCTTACTCTGTTAGTACACTTCCCCACATTCACAAAACAAAAAGCAAAATGCTGAAAATGTGCATCTCAAATAAAGGCAGTAATATGGATCTGTTATATCAATATGTGCTATGTTGCACATCTTGGTCTCTAAAAATGACATACTGGGCTTGGTTTGTCTATCTCAGTAAACAAAAACCATGTACTGTGATATTTCCTACAGAACAATATCATACTTATAGCTGCAACTAATTAGTTCAAAACATTTTTGTGGCCTTGCACTAAAAAAACCAAACATATTCTTTTTGGTAAGCCAACCGCATAAACCATAACCTGTGTGCCACCTCAAATTAACACTACTTTATGTTATCTAAAGACAGACAGAAGATAACTCTCTGTCAACTGAGGAGTTAAGTAGAAGGTGATTACATCACTTGCCCTCGGCCGCTAACAAGACTGTCACACTGTGATGAGCTCCATGTGACTAAATCATCTTAATGCCGATGTCAAGTTTTTCCTACAGTGTCTCCAATAGGGATCTTAAAGAGTCTCATAACATCATATTTATGGGCAATATTTATATTTAAAGGAATGAGGAATGCAGTCAAACTCATATTTATGATTCGTGTTCCAAAAATAACCTAGTCCTTCACATGCCCAATGAAATAAAGGATAATTAAATGTACTGTGTCACACAAACGACCTCATAACTGCAGTGTAGAT
Source organism: Xiphophorus maculatus (assembly GCF_002775205.1). Lineage (NCBI taxonomy): Eukaryota > Metazoa > Chordata > Actinopteri > Cyprinodontiformes > Poeciliidae > Xiphophorus > Xiphophorus maculatus. The sequence goes on from NC_036444.1 coordinate 10,471,943, forward strand.
TCACAGTTAGACTTTAACATAGAGCAGCTTTTTACCTTCAAATCAATATTGTGTCCCCTGTAACATTTTTAGTACCGTGGAACCTTTCTTTGAATCCTCACTTGTATGGCATTTTTAGAATTATTTTTTCTATCATTGTGTAATATTTCTCAGATTTTACTAACAGATACTGACTGTGTCTAATAACTTTATAAATTGTAATAATCATTGTAATTTGTAAATTGTTCTTTCTTCTTTGCATTACACGTAAATAAAGTAAACTGATTTGGTTGTGGTTTAAAGAAACACAATGTGCAATACTTGTTCATACTTGATCTTTATCACCGTATTTTTCTAACAAAGCAAACAGATCTTTTTCTTGCTGATATATCATGAAAATATAGAGCTGAGAAAAGTATTTGCCTCCCGATGTCACCTTTTTTATTTATATGACTGCATCGGTAATTTAAATGTAAAACTGCAATTGCTTTTTATAACAATTGTTTTCATAACATCCTGTGAGGTGTGGCTGGCTAACATAGTTATTAGCGGAAAGATATTTTCAAATCTTTCTAAAAATAACCAATCTATGATTCTCTCTATCAGTAGTATATTAAAATTATGCAACATGACTATAAAATATAAATCTGCAGATGACACATTCTCACTGATACTCAGGCCTTCATTTTGTTATGTTTTTTTTTTTTTGCCATTTCTGGCCGAGAAAAATGCAAATATACTCTCTTTGTCACAGCTGATAGTACCATCAACATCATTGTATGGCTATTAGGAAAAACAAATTACTTTTGACTATTTTCATAAGATGTCCTATTGCTAAATACTAGACTATTTTTTCACATTTTTCCATTTCATTATTTTATTTTGTGTCTAAAAATGTTTGATCTAAAATTTTTGGTGTGATTTAATAAAAACATGGATTAAATATATTTTTGGAGCACTCTACATTATTGCCCCACTATTTGTTTTTATCCTTTGAAAAAATGACCAGTTCATAAATATATATATATTTTTCAAAAAATGTGTAACTTTAAATTGTCTGTGGTCAGTTGTTTTCCTTCAATCTTTTGGCCTGTAGAGCTTTGCAGTAGAGTGATAGTGCATGTTACGAGATTATTAGGCATGAGTGAAAAGGAGAGGTCAGCACCAGGGCACTGTATGCAATAATCTCAGTTACATGCATCATCAGTACGGAAAATGTGTGGGTGAGTAGCGCACCTACGGTGTGTTCTTTCTGTGTTGGAAAGTGCGTGCTTATATCTGCAGATGTCTATGTCCGAGAGTGAAAGAGTGAGAGAAGGGGAGAGGCACACACTGGATGCTGAAATCTCCCCTGTGGGCTAATAGATTCGAGATGACATGTTCTCTGCTTCCATGCCGAATGTTCACTGAACTTTCTGGCAAAAGAGGCTGCTACTAAAGAGAGTTCAACCAGAGGTTAATATAAACAAACAGCAGAAAATGGAGTGCAAAAGATTTTTAAATACACAGATGACAGAGAAATGCTTCATTGCTGTTAGCCCCTGGCCTCCATATATGTCCCTTGAAAAAATACAGTGTCACCCTATTGTTGTCATACTGACCCTTTTGATGAAGCCTTCACTTTCAAGTTAGCTGATAATGATAATCAACTGTAAAATGGCAAAATTATGGTTATAACTTCTAAATATTGGAACGGAGTAATTTACTATTACTGAAAAATTACTCAAATTATTTGTTTGTTATATTTACCAAATAATTAATTACAATTCAGTGTAGAATTATTTTCTAAATGGTCATTTCTCAGACTCTCTTTACCCCTCTCACCAAAAAACGTCTATAACATATTTTTGAAACAATTGTTTTTAAATTTTCTAGGACAATATTGTGCATAATGAAAAAAAGGCAGCACTGAAAAGCCAAAGGCGGTCATACTGTATACTGCCCTCCAGTGGATGTTGTTACACATTGCTTATGGAGTCATTTTGTCTAAGCATACAACCTTATACGTCTATCTCTAATGTTACAAAATTCTTACTGTTTGATTTTTATATTACATTTTAAAGATATGTTCAGTTTCTTGGGTTTTCTAGTAATTTAAGCTTGAAATCATTTATAAACAAAAAGAATCAATAAGTCTAGATCTGGTTTTTATGCAAATTCTTTATAATAAGGTTGTAAAACAACACTGTGTTGTAAAGAAACAGTTAAGTGAACACTAGAACTTTCCCTGCTCGGATATAGAAATTTATCACTGCCACCATTAATGTGCAAATTTTCTGATGTTAGCTGTGCATTGTTAACTGTGATTGTCATCTAATTAAATCGTTGTGCGTCACAAGAGATGCTTTTAATGGCCAGATAAGCACTGGGAGTCCACTGAAGCATTCCCAGGATCAATAAAGATGTTACAGTCCGGCGTATGAATTGTCTTAGGGGTTATATGGGCCAGTTGAATTAATTAATACTCCAGTTTAATATCCTCCACTCAAACTTTCTGGTCAAGCATTTGGTGGGTTATGGGCTATATCCAGAGCTACCCAGTTATCTGCTGGGTAGCTTTATTAGTAGCCATCAGAAGCTGGGTGCACTGGCCATTGCATCTAATGTGTTTTTTTGTCTTCACTCAAATGTACGAGGAATCAAACTACTCATTGGACAGATATTTTCAAAACAATGTATATTCCAGGGACCTGTGTTGACTTGCTATATACATTCATTGAGCACTTTAGTATCTACACCTTTGCAGTGCTGAGTTGGATCAACTCTTACCCTCAAACCTCTTAAATGTTTGTATCATACATACAAAAAGAGTTGGAAACAGCCCTCAGAGATTTTGATCCCTGTTGACCTCAAAGCACTCATGATGCAAACCCTCCTATCTCAAGCAGTTCAAATGCAGTTTAGACTTGAACCACATAAAGCCAACTATAGCAATGTCCTATTCTAGAACTTGTGACTTTAACAGTGCTGACCCTGGTCTTCTTTATTAAGTCTGCTAGTGTCACTTTAAGGAGCCACTGGCTCAACTCAGAGGCTCAGCTCAGGCCACCTAACTGGGAGTCAAATCAGAGGCGCTCAGTTGTCACCTCATGCCTGACTGGCCTATGACCCTGGGGGCCGAGACCCTTGTCTGGGTCATGTACAGTCCTGTGACCCACTTATGAGTTGATGGGAGTGTGGCAGTTGTGTTCCCATGAAGCTGCATCAGCCTCACCTTAAAATACCCATTCTGAGCTTCGCAACACTATAACTTGTAGTCATGTCGCATATGATGAGTTTGATCTCTAATTGCCAGGTTTTGCACAATTGATTTTAGATTTGAAAACTGGCAAAGAAGAGATCATTTCTATGCTGTAACCTCGAAATGCACCAAGGGCGTAATTTATTTTTACAATTACAGTAAAATTAGAAAATGAAATAAAATAATTAATTCTTTAAGTAGTTCAATGTCTCATATCTTTGCTTTCATTTTGAAGTGCTTTCTTTTATTTTGAAGGAGGTTTGTTATGTTTATTTTCTTCTTCTTGACATTCGTCAGCTGATCTGTTTTCTGTTTACTGTTGAGACCGGTGCCGCAGTCATTGATGATTAAACCTATTTAAACACCTGATGACCAGCGTGCTTTCTGACCGAAACCCTGTAGTGGTCAGTTATCAAAATCCAGCAACAGAGGTCAAAATCCTCAACACTATACATGAGGCAAGTTAATGCTGATCTATTTTTGTTAACATAAATATTATTCACTAAATATCTTGTTTTTGTTTCTAGAGCAAAAAGCAAGATATGTAACATGTTTCAATTTAGTCTTGTCTTGAGAGCCTACTTCTGGATTTGATGGAGACCTAAATTTATACTGAGATTATAACTACATTGTGATCTGAGCTGTATATGATCACATCTGACATCTTGTACCTCATGGGTGTAAAGGCACCCACTGCAAGCTGCAAAGTGATGGAGGGCCACTTGGAGCTCATCACCTGCTTCCCCGGTTGTTACTCTTTTTCTCGCAGCAATGTGATACCAAAGGGCCAAGTTTTTGCTGTATGATCCAACCCCAATACAAGTCATCCCTTTTTGGGCCCTCTAATCAGATATACATATTGTCACACTTTTGCATCTGGCTAAGAAAAAAAAAATCTATATTTCATTAGAATGTGTTGAAGGTACCAGCTACATTTATGCACTGCTTTTTCAGCAGCAAACAATCAAAACGCAAAGAACTTTTCACAGTTTCCCCACCAAACTAACCGACTGAGTTCAGTAACGCTGTTGGATGTAGGTAATGTTGGCTAATATCAACACAGCACCTTAAGCTTGTTAACAAGTAGCCTGTAGGCTACTGGAGGTGGTCTTTATGTTCAAAAATGGGTAATACTTGTTACATTTACTTGAGTAACTTTTTTTGGAAAAAAATTCTACTTATAAGAGTAGTTTTACTGCACCTCACCTTTTTCTTTTACTTGAGTAATATTATTATTTTTACGTAGATTCGTTTTGCCTCCCCAAAATAAACCGATGCCCCCCCTGTTAAACTCATCTGGAGCCGGGGTTGCCAACAACCCAATTATTTATTTTATTTTATTCTATTTTTTTTACAAACAACTACCAAAGTAGTTTGAATGTGAACTGAGCGAAGTGCTAATTCTTTTCCGCAGACCGTCGGTGACACCGTTCATTATGTATGATGGTAACAGTGCTCGGCTTTGGAGAACCCGAACAACTCTGTTTGTTTGTTTGTTTGTTTTCACTATATGAACTATTAAAACCAAAACCAGAACTCGCTACGAGCTGAATAATAGAGCAGAAAATGCCCAAACAGCAAGCGAAGAAACCACAGGACTATGTAAAGAATAGACGCCTCATGGACCTCTCCAGCCTATTGTCGCTGATGTCAATTAGAGCCACCATTTTGGTGTGTTAGCACCACTCGGTGCTATGTTAGAATGAAGTATCAGCGCATTTAATCAATCATAAATCGCTAAATACTTAACAGATTTTCACGCCGTTTTGCTAGAAACCTCATTCAAACAGCTATCATAGCTACATGTCCATTAGTTTTTTTTTATTGGATTGATTCGTGGTTCAGTATCTTTAGATGTTCTTGTGAGTAAACGCAAAGCACACAGCCGCTCATATATATAACTATGCTATTATTGGTTTCACCCTTATACGTGAAAAAAAAAACTATTTTGAAAAGCTATTGCTCTGTTCTGTTCTGTACTCCCGTCCCTCACTTCCGCCTCAAATGATTTAGTGACACTGTTGCAGAGGGTTAATAGTTTGGGTTATGCATAACTGATCTGATCATTTCCATAGCAACGAGCAGAAGCAAGACATTACCTCAGAACTACAGTGAGCTCATTGTGGCTATGACCTCATCCGTGACATAAATAGATCAAAGAACTTCTGAGGTTATGAATGCTTGCAATTCCAAACATCAGTTCATATCTAAGCAGCTCTTCGAACCTCAACACTGTGTCTTCAAGGATTCTTAGAATGGAAGAGATATTAGTTACCATGTTCTTTCCCCCGGGTTTTGGCATTGGATATTTGGTTACCACCAGAATGAAGAAGGTTTGTGACAAACTATTTCCTGGTAGCGATTCAGACCGAAGTAGCTCTCAGGACAAGAGCACTTCCTCTGAGTACGATCTTTTCGATTATTTTCTTTTTGATCCTTCACCGTCTGGGAAGTAAACGTCCCCAGCAGTTGAGTCTGACAGCTCAAGTTTAGCTCTGAAGACAGCACTAGAAGACAGTAGTCATGAAGAGAGCGCTGTCCTAGGGAAGAATTTCTCCAATCGTCCAAAAGAGAAAACTTCTCCGGCTGGGGAAGGGATTATCGTGGAGGAGACAGAATTTGCATCTTTTCTCAAAAAAACAAAAATATGTGGGAACCATTTTTGTTGTTATTTTTAGGTTTGCTAAGTTTGTGTTCCTTGTTCTTTCCGTGGGATCTTATTTACTTTGAGGGTATTTCCAGGTTTTTATTTTTTCTATATTTTGTCTGTGGGCTTGCTTATTTGTTGGGAATAACAAGCCAAGCATTGAGATTCTCTGAGTATGATCTTTTCGATTCTTTTCTTTTTGAACCTTACCCAGCTGGGGAAATTCATCGGGAGCCTTCCTTGGCTGGGAAGCAAGCTTCCCCGGCTGGGAAGGCTCCCGAATAGATCAGACTCAGAGAAGCAAGCTTTTGTAGTCGAGGAAGTTTGCTTCTCTGAGTATGATCTTTTCGATTCTATTCTTTTTGAATCTTCCCCGACTGGGAAGCAAGCTTCGTTAACTGAGGAAGTTTGCTTCCTACTCAGGTACGATCTTCTGGATTTTTTCTTGTTGAACCTTCCCCAGCTGGGGAAGTTTGTTGGGAGCCTTCCCTGGCTGGGAAAAAAGCATCCCCGGCTGGGGAAGTTCATCGGGAGCCTTCCTCAGCTGGGAAGCAAGCTTCCCCGGCTGGGGTAGTTTATCGGGAGCCTTCCCCGGCTGGGAAGCAAGCTTCCCCGGCTGGTAAGGCTCCCGAAAAGATGATACTCAGGGAAGCAAGTTTCCGTAGTCGAGGAAGTTTGCTTCTCTGAGTATGATCTTTTCGATTCTATTCTTTTTGAATCTTCCCCGACTGGGAAGCAAGCTTCGTTAGCTGAGGAAGTTTGCTTCCCTGAGTACAATCTTTTGGATTTTTTCTTTTAGAACCTTTCCCAGCTGGGGAAGTTTGTTGGGAGCCTTCCCCGGCTGGGAAAAAAGCATCCCCGGCTGGGCAAGTTCATTACGAGCCTTCCTCGGCTGGGAAGTTCATCGGGTGCCTTCCCCGGCTTGGAAGCAAGCTTCCTCAACTGAAGAAGTATTGTACCCTGTGTACGAGCTTTTGGGTTAGTTTCTTTTTCAACATTCCCAGTCGGGGAAGATTAAAAAAAAAAGAATCGAAAAGATAATACTCAGAGAAGCAAGCTTCCTTGACTGGGGAAGCTTGCTTCTCTGAGTATGATCTTTTTGGGAGCCCTCCCAGCCAGGGAAGATTGCTTCCCAGCCGGGGAAGGCTCCTGATAAGCTTCCCCGGCTGGGGAAGTTTATCAGGAGCCCCTCATGTTACGCTCCTCATAAGGGGCGTAACACAAAGAATATAATTTCACCATAAACTAGTTTGATCAGGTGTACAACACTCCTCTGATGAAAGAAAATTATGTTGAGGCTTATTTAAGTTTTGTAGCACAACATTTTTACCTAATCACTTATATAAATACTTGAAGTATAGTTTAGTGGAGACCAAAATTTAGCTCTTATAGTCAGTGCACTCTGTTTTTTTGAAAACTTTAACTGCTCATCTTCCCATAAACATCACTTTAAATATAGTATATCATAATTTATGAACAAATTTGTTAGCATTTTTTGTCTGAAATATTTGGCCAGTTTTATTATTAAAGATTCCTAATTGACTTATCTACAGAAATGACTATCCAAGTCGCAGTCATGAATTTGAATTTTTAACCATAAATTTGATACATTTAAAAAACAAAGTAAGACTATTTTGGGTACAACTTTTTTTTTTTTTGATAAATTGTAAATGCAATGTTTTTCTTTTAAATTTGCACCTTTTTTTTTTGCTTAACTTGTTAAACTGTGTCATCTCCATGTGAGAAGGGGTGTTTTAGCTTCCCGCCATGCTACACAGTATGTCATTTGAGTCTGTTACAGTGGCAAACCGCCTCGTTACCCTTGTGCCTTGTTGTGCAGGCTGACCAATTACTTTTGAACCTAAGTGGACATGACATTTGTAGGTTTTGCACTTTGGAATGACTGCACATGTTAAAAGATGCATCATGTCTTTTCCCTTGCAAATAATTTATAGTGCTCGCCCCCTTCGGGTTGACTCTTTGAACTTAAAGATACTTTAAATATAGCACTGGTTTTTTGGGGGGGAAAAAACAACATTTAGAATTTTCAGTTTGTTTCCAAACTGTATGCAGAGGTATGTTGGAACTTGAAATTTATATTTATTTTGAATTATAGTGCAAGTGGTGTGTGAACATAGAAGAAAAAACACCTTGGAGTAAGGCAAATACATGTTTTGATCCGTCAACACCCTGCACATTTTGGTCTTTTTTTATATGGCGTGGTAATAGTTAGTATGATGCATAACATGTCAGTTTTGTGTTATTAAGTACACTGAGATCCTGAGGTTTACAGATCATTTTCTGCTTATTCAGCTCTTTGCATTGTGGCCTTTTATGTCCAAATTTGTCTTGATATATTGGTGAATATGCTGCATGCTTCTTGTGCTGATCAAAGAAGTTGTCCCTTTTTGATAAATATGAAGGTGACTATATGATTGAACTCAAATTCCACTTCTCATGGAAACCAGGTATAATGTTTTTGTACCAGTTAATAAACTACATTCTCTTTAGGTTGACATTGGTAAACTTCCCTCCTGACTATGTGTTGTGTGTTGTTAGTCAGATCTGTGATGTTCAGGTCCTTCTGTTTATTTTCTTATTATTTTCATTAAAAAAAGAGCAATGTCTTCTTTCCTGGAACTCTTTTACAGGCCCACAGAACCCTGGAAAAACATTCATACCTCTCAGTTTTCCAGTTGTCACATTACAACCATAAACAAGATCCTGCTGAAAGATGAACTGGTACCTCAAGCCCTTTTCAAATGTATTTCTTACAGCAAACTTTAGAGAAGACATATGGCTTTCTTTCAACATTTCAACAGTATTGACACTCTTGGACAGATTAGTGAAGAATCCAATTGATGATGTTGTGTTTCTCTGCAACTAACTCCTCAAAAATGACAAAGAGCCATTTGGCTGCTTCTCTGATTATATTATTGCTCTTTGTTGGAAGGTTTGCAGCTGAGCCATTTTGTGTTTCAATTTTCATGTAATGAATGAACAGTGCTCCATGAGATGTTAAAAAGTTTTGGATGTTATCTTATAACATAATCCTCATTTAGACTTCTTCACATTTTAATGAGTGACTTGTCTGGTGTCTTTCTGCACAGAGTTTGCATGTTCTCCCTGTGCATGCGTGGATTCTCTCCGGGTACTCCGGCTTCCTTCCACAGCCCAAAAACATGACTGTCAGGTTAAATGGTCTCTCTAAATTCTCCCTAGGTGTAAGTGTGTGTGTGTGCATGGTTGTTTGTCCTGTGTGTCTCTGTGTTGCCCTGCGACAGACTGGCGACCTGTCCAGGGTGTACCTCGCCTCTCGCCCGGAACGTTAGCTGCAGATAGGCACCAGCATCTCCTTACCCCACTAGGGACAAGAGTGTAAGAAAATGGATGGATGGATGGATGGATGGATGGATGGATGGATGGATGGATGGATGGATGGATGGATGGATGGATGGATGGATGGATGGATGGATGGATGGATGGATGGATGGATGGATGGATGGATGGATGGATGGACAGACTTGTCTGGTCACTCATTAGAATGTGTGACCAGACAATTCTAATGAGACGTTCATTAGAACGACGTCATTCTAAGACATTAATTTGTTGTTGCTTTTTTTCTCTAATGTTCTCAAACAAACTTTTAAGACTTTTACAGACTGTGGACGTAAGTCTCACTCAAACTGAACTCTATTTGCTGATTATGTAACTTTTGTTGTTGCGCAACACCCCCCCCCTCCTTTCTGTCTCTACTGTCTCACTCTCTGCTTCCTCTTCTGAGAGGGGAGATGTGCTACCAGCTCTCCATCTAACGGGTTAATTGAGTTTCCTAAATCTGCCGGGATTTACCCTGTCCAGAACTGAAGTAAACTCTGTTTAAGCTGGTTTCGAGAAACGATTCACCTGATTTTTAACGGCCTACATCCAGGTGTCTCACCCTTCTTCCCTCTGTGAATTAGCCAGACTGAGCAGCCTACAGCCAACTAGTTTCACAGAGCACACCTGTTAACGGTCGCTCGTTCTCTTATTTTACAACTTGCATTTGTTATTGAACCAGGTAGGTTTTAGTGACTCGGGCGAGTCCCAAGGATGACGTTTTAAATATGGGCTACCAGCAACCTATAAAACATTTTAAACTTTTTCCTCTCCAGAATCAAACATCACAGCTATTTTACAACCATCAAAGAACTTTAAGGTGACTCATTAACTGAATGTCCACAACATCTTTTAGATTTTCTTTATGCTAAATATTTTATTAGTAAGGCATTTTTGCAAGGGTCAGTACAGCTTAATTCAGTAGCAGAAATAATCAAATAAGTAAAATCAATCATCTAGTCTGTCTTTCCCTACTGCTGATACTAAGAACTAAAAAAAAGGAACCTTTGAGAGAGACGGACGGAGCATGGCGCCTCGAACCCCAGACCTGGCACGACGACGAAGAAGGTGCTGCAGCAGGAGGAAGACGCCGATCGATGAAGGCCAGGATCTCCGCAGGTCTGATGATGAAGAAGGTGTTGCAGCAGGAGGAAGACGCCGATCGATGAAGGCCAGGATCTCCGCAGGTCTGATGATGAAGAAGGTGTTGCAGCAGGAGGAAGACGCCGATCGATGAAGGCCAGGATCTCCGCAGGTCTGATGATGAAGAAGGTGTTGCAGCAGGAGGAAGATGTTGATCAGCGAAGGCAGGAATCTCTGTAGGTCTGATGAGCTTCTTCTCCGCATGGATGGTGAGGTCACACAGGACTTGGTGCTGGCAGGAAGGAAGGCACCAGTTCTTCTTCTTTGTCTTTGCCTTTGTCTTCATCTTTGTCTTTGGGGTCTGAACCCAGCCGATGAGAGAAGTGCAATTTGAAGCCACAGGTTGTAGGGCTGACGGGTTGGTCCCCATGGCCGGACAGTCTTCGGCTCCGTGGCCCCGGCTCTTCTTCAGCTGCAGAGTTCTTTGTCCATCTCGATCTTGGCTCGAAGCTGCCCGGAGGATCCAACGAACGGTTCCTCTTTTGCACTCACCTTTTATAGGGTTTCTGACTGCTCAGACAGATGATCTCATATCCATCACTGTCTTACAGACATTTCCTGATGTCTGTGCTAATGTCTCAGGGTTGCTCAACCTCCTGTCCATTGCCTGCACAACCTTTCACCTACTCTCTAAATAAGGCGTTGATCATCTCTGCTCTCCTGTTAGTTCCTTGCCTTTCACCTTTCACCTACTCTCTACCTCCAACATATCAGTGATGTTTAATTGCAGTTACACCTTTTACACCATTTCAAGTTCAATGTCAAAATCACATTTATATCACTTTTATTTTCTTTAGCTTCTCTGATTTTAGCATTCATTTATAATTTTATAACCATAACTTATATCACATTTATTTTCTTCAGCTTCTCTGATTTATCATTCATTTATGATTTTATAACCATAACTTATTAATTATCCTTATTATAATCCTAATGTGAGTTATTACAGATGTTTTTCTGAAAAGAAACCAAAAGAATAATACATGATTCTAATTATTTACTACTAAAGTTACAGTTACTTGTTTTCCTTGTAAGTGTTCCCACAAATATAAGTGTAAATATTATTACAAGTAAACCAATATTAATATAAGTATTTCACTTTGAATCTTATCAAATTACTCAAAATGTTTTAGATTTCATTCTTTAAAACTTTCATGTTTTAAAATAAGTAATAGTCTCAGCTATTTTTATAAATCTGCAGGCTGGAAACTTCCTCTTTTTCCAGGAAACCTGCTTTTCCTGTTTCATGACTCTCTCTGACTGACTGATTTCTTATGATTAGATAGAAAAAAGTAGAATTAAAGCAAAGTTTGCTTTAGACAAAAACAACACACACAACCAGATTTATTTTATTGACACCTAAGTCTACTGCTGGGCCTTGATGTCACTTGAGTGATTCATTTTAAAGATAACTTTATTTATTATTACTGTTAAACTAAAATCTCCAGCATGGGGAAGTGGGATGAGCTCGGATTTTCTTGACACTTTCAAAGGCAGTTGGTTGCTATGGGTTTTTAGTCATAGATAAAACAGTAAAAAGAGCTTTCAGTGGACCCCCCCATATCTGTGGGGGTTAGGGACCACAGCCACCCACAAATAGCTGAAATTTTTAAATACTTGAGATCCTCTTTAAAAATGCCAATAACTGCCTATTTTTAATAGTTTAAACACCAACTATAACATAATATGCAATAATATGCAAAATGAAACTCATCCCGATCACAGAAACTAATGCTCACAATCTTCCTTATTTCTGCTCTTGGGGATAAAGCCAAATTAGCAACAAGAAAAATTAAAGGCGCTTCTAGATTGGGTGTTCTGCGAGGGCCAGTCTCAATACACTGTCAAGTAGCATTGAGCCTAGGTAATTCAGCTTCCCAAAGTGCATTTTCTTTCAAATATTTTAAATATTTTGTATAAAAAAATCCTAGGTGAATCTTCTGCAAGTAATTGAAAGTTACATTCTACAGAGAACCTGTGTAATTAATCAATCTAATAAGTTTATGTAAAAAAAAAATTACCTTTTTCAAAATATTTTAATATTTTGAGATGTGCTTCTATGTCACACTTTTTAAAACCGTTTTTGAAAACCATGTATATATTTTTCCCTTGACTTAAATGTTGTGCACTACTTGGTGTGGGTCTGCTACAATAATTTTCAAAAAAAATGTGTTGAAGTTAGTGGGTGTCATTTGACAAAATGTGTAAAAGTTAAAGGCATGTGAAAACCTTTCCAAGTTACTCAGTAATGAATATAATGCATAAATTACTTTAACTATAAAACACATTTTATCAAAGTAATTGTACAACTTAAGAGGTTTTATGCTTTCATTCTATGTTTAGGCAAAGCGAGACAGGTGCATTTGTGTATGCACATTTCAACAGCAAGGCAATTAAAAGTGCTTTACATCATAAAGCAAAATGACAAACAAGCTAGAAACATAACATCACAGTGGCAACATAATGGAAAGTGAGGAAAAGTTAGAATATTAAGCAGATCATGGGTTAGAAAGTGTTATTATTAGTGTGATACCAACAAAACCATGACTAAGCATACAAATGTTAAAGCAGCTCTTCCACTCCAGCAGCTGGCTCATGGTGGGGAGGTGGGAGCCTGCTTGTAAACCCAGTCTTTTACCTAATCCCACCTCACTGAATACATGTGTAACCTCCACGGCAATCTGTCAAACACACTCCATGCTTGATGAATCAAGTGCCCCCTGGTGGTGATGTAATGGACCAAAGAAATGTCTTTGATTGTTCATGTTAGATGTACAACCAGCCATTGGGCATTCTGCAGCCATTTAAGCATAACTTTATAGAGGCAGAAGCAACATACAAGATCATTACATAAGCCTAAAATGATATTGGGGTTTAACATTTAAAACATATAATTTGCTATATTTGGATTTTACTGATTATCAGCCTAAACTATCTATTATATAAAGCAATTTTATTTTAATTGAATGTTAATAATTGTCTCAGAAATTCAAATATGGATAAGTAACAGACAGCCCATGCTATGCACAAACACTTGGAAGATAAAAACAAATAAACCAAGGCCATGAGTTAGTTTCAGCCAGATGTCTTTTGTCTGTTGTGTTTTATCAGGGATGCTTCCAAAAAAATAAAAAGGAGCCAGTGCACAACATTTAATCCCATCAGGAAGACTGCATTCCCATAATGAGAAATTAATAACATGAGCATGCTTTCAGATTAAACAGAGCAGTTAGAACCATTAGATCATTTTCATTGCTGGCATTAGGGCAGCAGATCAGTTTTTTTACCCATATAATCCAGCAAAGTAGGTCAACGTCTATTGAGTATTAGTGCTGCGGCCGTGATCCTGTTGTTTCAGCTCTAGGACATGGAATTAACCCCAGAGACAGCTAAAGTGGATAGGTCAGAGGCTGCAGGAATGTTACGTACCTCCGGACACGGGTGTAAACTGTGGATAGCACCTCTGAACTGCTAACGCAACCTGACACTGTTTTCAGGGCTGAAGCAGTGTTTGCTTCCCTCCAGCGTATCGACTAAGTTACGTGTTACTTTACCTTTCATTCACTCACTCACCCACACACACCCATACACACACAAAATCATTTCTGGCATTTTCTCATGTTGGCTAAATCTGCATTGAATTATTGTTTAAATCTCCATCTTACTTCTTCCTACTTTATTTAATATAACCTGAATGATTTGAAGATAAGATTCTGACACCAGGCTAAGCACATTTACTGATTCTTGCCCCCTATGAAGGCTGACTATGTAGAATATTTTTCTAATTCTTTTGTTAGAATGGGTTAAGCAATTTTGTACAGCTTGTACAGCTTGAAAAGCAGCTCAGTGACCCTACCCACAGCTGCCCTGCAAGAAATAATCAGTCAGCAAGCAGAAGGCCCATTTAATATCAGTGTCCTTAATAACCACACCCAAGACCTCACACCCAATAAGATGATGAGGGAGAGTCACAGATCATGCCAGATTAGTACAGCTTGTTTTGCCCTGGATGTTTTAGCCCTTATGGCTTGCTCCGTTGCCCCACATGCATATTTACACAGTTGTCTTTACTGAACCTCTTAATCTAAAAGGAAGTATATTGTGATACAAGTGACTTCCAGTGATGAATCCTAGATTTGACAGTCAAAAGATGAAAATAAACATTTTCTACATTTCCTGCGGTTAGTACATCTCTGTTCAGCTTCTTGTATTCCCTCTCACACATTTTAAAGAGACAAATCCCTTTTATCTTCACACACCTGCTTGAACCTACACTGCACCTTAGAAAGATGATCAAAGGCAATGCCATTAGCTGATTTTATTATCGCTTCTTGCTGTTGTGTGGGTGGAGTATGTGGTTGCATAATAAATTTATTAGTTCACAGTGATTGCATGACCTAAAGTGGCTCACTGACATGAGTGCAGTAAAAGTCTCAAGTGAACACTTTTTTGGTTGTTAGGGTGACCTATATAGGCTAGTTTGACACATTTACCTCAGTTAGCTCAAACAGCAATGGGAAACATGAAGAGAAGAGAGTGGAGGGTAGGGAAGAGTCACGCAGTGGACTGACAAAGTAGATTGAAAAAGAGAAGGAATACCTACGAGATTCAATCATAACATTACAGTGTTTTAACACTACAAAGCAACATATTGCATTTTGTTTCATGGATTGCTTTTCAGTACTTGTGGGACATGTACTTTTGGAGAACGTGATTTGTGTAATTGTGTGGAATTACTGTAAAAGTTTGGATTACTCAGTTCTTCTAGGTATTTGAGCCCTGCAGGAGGACTTATTTTTTACCAGTCAAAAATAGAAATATAAATAGGTATGCAATCAAATGCAGAACAACTTTAATTCTGCAATTAATATTCTTTTTTTTTTATTTCCACTGATGTCAGTCAAAGAGTAAAGCCATTATCATATTTGATAAAAAGAAAATGTGATACTGGCAACTTCAGCTGTCTTATTTATAAGGTTTTCACAATTAAGCTTCTCTAACCTTTGATTTATTTAAACAAGTCATCAGAAAAGATTATTTATTTCTGTGTTAGATAATTTCATTATTGAACCAGAGGAAGTGCATTAATCTCATTAATATTTAAAGTTAAGGATTAAATGCGACAAATATGCATTTGGGCATAGTTGAGATAAACAGGGTTTTGCAGATTTTGGATTTGCTTGTGACTCAGTTGTGCTGCAGTGAAAGCACTCAATGATCTTGGAGTGAATACAGCATTTAACTGGAAACCACAAGTAATCAAACAGAAAAATAATAACTAACAAATAAATGTGATTTTCTTTTGTGATTATTCACTACTTTACCTTATCACTCTTCAATGACAAGTTCCATAAACTTCCAGAAAATCTTAAACATGTGGTTAAATAAATGGAAGAAAAAGATGTAATAATTGTCTAAGGGTATGGGGGCAAAAGGACAAAACCCATAAAGTTCATCCTGTAGAGGGCAGTGAAGACACATGACACAGTGCTGGTCTGAGCTCGGGTCTGTCCTCTTACAACTGTAGATGTAATTTTCACCTCTATGCCCACCGTGCCACGTGAAGCAACAACATAAATATAAATCACAGACATGTAAGAAGAAAACTTTAGAAAACTGTTTGGCTGAAAAACAACAACATAAATCATAACTCTTTAGTAAAAGTGTCTAGTTTGTTTTTCATCTTTCACATAAATTGAGAATGGTACATTTTGGTTAAAATGTCTCCTTCAGTGTCATTTTTTATTACTTTTTAAAGGACCCTTATGATAATACATTTTTGTGAAGTAAAAATTATTAACTAGTCAGAGAAAAACCTTTTCCCTGAGCTCCAATCCCACTTTGAAATAAACTCAGGTACTGCACTTTTGCTCACTGATGAGATCTTTAGTGTTTGTGTCAATTCTACTGACATGCAATTGTCTTCTTACAACATATTAGCTCTCTTTTTTAAACAAGTTAACTCCTAAAAAACACATCTGAAATCCTTAAGTGAAATTTGAGGCGGTTATCATTTAAAAAAAAAAGACTAACAATACATGTAAACTAAACTGAAGGTTTTCTCACATAAATGAATACATTGAACACAGTGAAACCAGCATTTCCCATTTCTAAAGAAATCTCAAAATTCCTTTCAGTTTTCTAAACAACCAAAATGACTTATTTTTTTACTTTGTTGCTGTCTTTTTGTTTTACCTGGTTGAGCACAGCCAGGTAAAGGTTTTTGAAACACCCCAAAGGGTTTTATTTAATAAGGGGCTAGGGGGATTTTATATAAAATTGACTTTTTGGATTTTGTTTTATATCTTGTTATAATGTTATCAATAATCAAAAATATAAGTGGCGTGTTAATTTGATTTTTTTCCATAGATGTTTAAAAAGTTCTTGAATCTGAAGTGCCAGTCGTTGGGGTTGATTAAACGTTTTCTCTCAACAAAGCCTTGCCTATTTCCACAAAGCCCCTCCTTGGAGCTGCAGTCTCCAACTGAGTTTCTGCCTCACAGAACTGACACCCCCTGCACCTTCTCCACTCAGCTCCACCACACTAGAAGCAGCAGCAATAAGCAAACACCTAGTGGAACTGTGAGTCTGCTGAGCTCCTAAGAACGTTTGTACATAGGACAGTGGAGGAATATTATTGTGATGACGTGCTGAAGATGGAGTGTCGGGAAGAGCAGGAGCTTCTTAAAGAGACAAAGGTCAATTTCAAGGTGTCAAACTGCAAAGTTAAATTTCTTTTAATTCATGTTTGATATATTCCATACAGTATTTTTATAACAACAGAAAGAAACTGTTACTTTATCGTGTTATAAAATGGCACATGTGCCTAAAAAATCCATAGTACTCCCTCTTTAAACTAAGGCTGAAAATGATTAAGAGGTCATTTAAAAAGTTTGAAATTTATTCTGCTTCAGATTTCAAATAGGAAATTAGATTCACTTGAGTTTTGCATAGTGGCTTTGAGAGTTTGCATATTTTTATATGTCAGAATTTTTCAATTCTCTAAATTGACCACGGATATCTAAGACACATGAGACATAGATCAACATATTCAACTTTTATATGAGTGCTAATAATAGTAAAATGTTGCAGCTATCAGTGATACAGGTGTAAAATGGTGGCACAAAATATTGTGAAATTAAAAGTCAATGATTTATTTTTCACATTCTGCATAACGTTTGGTGAAAAATGTATGAGTTTAAGTAAATAAGACAAATACCTTAAGCTTGATACTCTGAATTAATTTTTGAGACTGATTTTTAAGGAGGACAGTTCTGGACTTTTCAAGTTTTGTTGATATATTTGACTATTAAAGACCACTGGATGAGCTAGCTTAGTTTTTTGAGGCAGTATATTGAATGAACCATGGATACAAACAAACACTGGCAGAAAAGATATATTAAATATTCAAATGTTTGTAAACAATAGCTGAAAACAGGACTGCACATTGAGGGAAATGAGACTCAAGTAAGGTAAACAAAAGGGCTATTTTACAGTTAAGGAATCCAGACAGAATTTGTTTATATCTAGAGCAAAATCTTAAATCCTTTGAAGTCTTAATGGGTCATTAAGACCAGTACCCATTACTGGGTACAACCACCACTGGTTGTGGTGGGGCTCTGTTTTGTCTTGGACAAAAAAATGATAGGCCAATGCCATAGTTTACTTCAGACGGTGTTTATTGTGCTTATCTTTAGGTGAAAAAAGTTGGAGAAGCTGTGCAGCATATTTACAATGGACGTCCAGGCAGGTTAAAAAACAGCAGCTCAAAAGTCCATCACCTTCTCTGTGACCTGTTGGGGGTCTAAACTCAGGCAGGCTCCTTCTGTTGCAGAGCCCTTCGTGATAGTCACAAGCTCCGCCCACAAGAAGCCAAAACAAACAAACAAAAAACAAAACAATTAAAGCTAAACAATTATTTCTTATTCAAATAAACTCTCATCAAAGTATACAAAAAACGTAGTATAGAAAAAAAAACAACTTGTGACTAAAAATACAATGACGTCATCGTCATTGTGTCATCAGGTGACTTCCTCCCGATGCGCATTAATCCGGAAATAGCTTTGTTTGAGTATCTGAACCGGGAAAATGCTTGACACTGAAAATTACCAGCTAGGATGTATATGACAACTAAGGCATGAACAGCTGGTGTGCACTCACGACCAAGCGCGCCAGTTTGTGCTGAAAACAAAAAGTGAGTTCTTTAAGCCTATGTATGCGCTTGCATGTCGGCACTGACTTTATTGTAGGACTACGTCCCAGCTTGTGACGGCTTTCATACCTTTTTTTTCCATTCAGTACTCAATGTTTCGTGTACAAAAGGCTGTCGAAAAAGCTAATCAAATTACTTCACATGCTCTTAAACTATTTAGTTGTTAAGTAACCTGTGTTAATTAATTTATCAGTTTATAGAGGATTTTTACCAAACCTTTCCCGAATCCCAGACTCTCCAGATTCAGACAATACCCAAGTATCCTTTAGCTGGGGTAAAATAAACCTGTGTAAAGACAAATCAGTACATATGGCTTGCTTACTTAAATGACAAATGATTATTTTGTGCGACCCATAGACAAAAGGGATGAAATCCTTCTTGACCCTTTTGACCAGACTTTCTCCAACTGTGGTCTCCGGACCACTGGTGGTCCGTGGGTGCACCCTAGTGATCCGCCAGGTACTGCATGTAAACAACCGTTCATTTGCCGTGACGTGAGCTCAAAGTGTAACGCTACAGTTGGCTTACAAAGGATTGTGTTTAAAAATAGTAATGACTAAATGGCTTAAGACTGGGTCACTAAAAGGAAAACCTGAAAATACTGGCGGAAGGTTTTTCAGGATGTGATGCAGAACTGTTGTTTTTGAACACTATTACATACATAGCGCTGTGTCTGTGCTATGATAGTGACAAGGATGAACAGAGCTCCGCCTCACGCCAACTAACTGCATTTTAATACCTAAAATAAATTTATTCATGTTGTACTATCTACTGGCTGAAAGAAAATGTTTGTTTTGCCAAAGCAACTCAAGTCTAGTTTTCTTTTATTATGCTTCTAAATTACAAATAGCCCTGAAATATTATTAGTGCACACAACACTCATATTAAACAACTTTTTGT
The DNA here is from genome assembly GCF_002775205.1 of Xiphophorus maculatus. Taxonomy (NCBI): domain Eukaryota; kingdom Metazoa; phylum Chordata; class Actinopteri; order Cyprinodontiformes; family Poeciliidae; genus Xiphophorus; species Xiphophorus maculatus. Next base: position 10,491,443 of record NC_036444.1, read on the forward strand.
ATTTCCATGTATTTTCTATCATTGGAAAGCTTAGAATCCATACTTTCAGAATCTGTAAATAACTCAAAACACCTGAGTAGACTTGTTCATGGTTTTATTGTGGCCAGCAACATTTACAAAATAGCACCACCCTTCACTTTAGGAGGAACAAAAAACAATGACTTAAGAGACTAATATTTTCATTTCAGGTTATATATGACATGATGTTATTTTTGTTGCGGGGGCAATTTCAAATTAGGTGGTCTGCAAATGTTTGTTAAATGGGGCAAGCAATTCTCAGCCTTCAGAAACACTGCTTTAGACCATCAGAGTACTGAATTTCAACCAACATAATGCTTAGGATTAGTAACCCAATGCTTCTGGTTCCACACAAATGTGCATGGGCCAAAAAGTTTCCTGGCTATAATTTTTTGAGAAGTAATTGATGCAGATGAACTAAACAATTGTTACAAATGGCATTCAGAATGTTTCGACCTTCCAAGGTGCATTATCAGCAATGTGTACTTTTTCTTTTAAACCGTTTTATTTTATTTTTTTTCTGCACTTTAAAATCTCATTTGTGAAAACCTCTTTTATTAAAACACAGATCAAAGGTGACACAGGAAGGATGTCTTATGTCACATCATGAGAAGTTGAAATAAAAGATAGGACACATGCCTGGGTCACCATGGTAATCTTCCAAACAGCCTTTAAACAGTGTTTCACAATTGATAAACAACCGTGGTTGTAATTAATATTGTACATTCAGAGTAAAAGGCATTCTACATAATTACTCCAGTGTCTCCTCTAGAAATATGCACATTCAGTGTTATTATAAAGCACGCCAGTATATCATATTAAGTCATAAATAATGGTAGTGGAATTAATTAATTCTATACGTGCCCCTCCCGTTTGTGTGTTACTTTTACATTCAACTATGTCAGCGTTTATTGATGCACTCTTTAAACAATGACAATTTATATGGCCTTTTAAAGACAGCTATTTTGTGATTCGCTAATGGTGTTGCAATTAAGATGGTGTATGTAAGGCCTCTAGAATTAGGCTATCCTTGTTTTATGAGAGCATTTATTCGCAGGAATAATCAACAGAAATTGGTCTGGGCTACACAAAATCCAATAAATGGGACTTCCTGATATTGTTGAGTTTGACAATATTTATGATTTTTCGTTTTCTTTTATGGCATTATTCACTATCTTCTACATTTGTATTGATTTAAATAGGATTGGGTTATTTCTAAAAACCTGGTGATACAAGCACAACCGTTGTTTAGTGAGAGCAGGTTCTGTTTTATTCACAATGAAAACTGCATTTTTTTTTGCCTTTTCCATTTACCTTTAAACTATTGTTTGATAGATAAGATGAAACATAATATTGGGTCAATGAAAACCAGAAAACGAACGCAATGTTTTTGAGAAAAGTTAATGAGAAGTACAGGTTTTATGGATTGTAAGCTGTGCTCCAAATTTTTAATCAATGTAGAATAGCTAAATCCATATATGACCACTTGTTATAAAATGCATAGCAACTGTGTTTCACAACAAACACACTTGTTTGTGAACTGCACATTGCACAAAATGTGCAGTTTTCACATTTTGTGTAAAGTTTTTGCGTTTTCACAAAATGCAGTCCAATTACATTGCAGTAATTGGACCAGGGGAGGGTTGGCCATCAGAAGGTTTGGGGCTTTAAAATGGAAACTTTGATTAAACGTCTTCTAAATACTAACTTAAACATAGTACCCAAAGTGCTGCCACACCAACAATTTCAAAGTGGTTGAAGCTTTTGTAACCTTTATTTTCTTTTTCCTTTTTGCTTTTAAAGGTTGTCAGTTGCCCCAAGTGCAGACTGTATTACAACAGGACGACAACTGGAGAATTACTTTGAGTCAGAGTCAAGCGTAAAGCTCTCACCTCCCTAAACCTTGGACAACAGCAAAAAGATAGCCTTTTGTGAGGTAGTCTTCACCTGTAAGTACAAATATTCTGGTGTTTTAATCTTCAAGATCCTGTGGCATGAACTCTAATCTCACCTTTATTGATGCCTTTTACTTGACAATGGAAAAATTATAGAACTTGTTTACCCTTATTAGTCATTACGTCTATAGAAAAATGTCTTTACATTCAGAATGTTGGGGAGATATTGCAACTATAATGTTAACATTATTGACTTGAGAAGTTGTGTTCAGACCAATAAACTCCAAACACAACTTTAACTTTCCCAAAACAGCTAACAATTCCAGGGTGGGTTTATCAGCTTTGTAATCAATAAAATACATCTTACAATATAATGCCAATGATGCATTAAATAAACTGAACCTGCAAACTAGGCCTGCCGCGATAAACGATAAATCGATTAATCGTACGAGAAATTAAAGCTATCGACGTCATTTTAATTATCGGTACTATCGTCTCTTCCGTCCTTTTTCTCTTTAAGCTAATGAGACTGAATGAAAAAGGGCCCAACTCCAGTGCTCTCCACCGACTCCTCCCTTCCTCATTTCCTTAGTGTAAAGCCCAGCGCACACTGCACGATCTTAGAGCTGCCGATTGTCGGCCCATTTTCAAAACCTGACAGACCACACATTAGCCGACAGAAATCCTAGGTATAACGGTTCGATTGGGTTCGTTCCTGCCGTGTGGTGTCCAACAATGGGCACAAAATAATGGCTACAAGTCCAGTGAACTAATTTTGAAACCAGGCATTACTCAATGCTTTACTACAATCTACCTGCAATGCATGTGGCTAGTGTCAGAGTAAAGTCCTGACTGAATGAAAATCATTAGAACCTATTTACGTCACGTTAACGAAGAACAGCTGAAAAGTTACCGGGTTTATCAACTGCGGTAGCAGTTTCGCTCCAACTCCTCCCCTTGTCATTTCTATATTCTTTGCATGTTAAATAAACATTAATGTTGTTTCCACATATCATCTCCAATGTCCGCTGGACTTCGGGTTGCGCCGTATCAGCTGTTTGGGATTCCCCGACGTAATTTCCCATCAGAAAACACGGAGGAGAATCCGCGCTTTCTGATTGGCTACCTGTCACATTCAACATGCTGAGTTAAAGCTCCCAGTCGGGGAAAACCCCTGATTTGGATCGGAGTGGCAACGATGCTCTACCGTAACACACCACACAATCTTAGAAAGACCAACGTTTTAAGATTGTCTAAGGGGAAAAATAGGAGCAAAAAATCGTGTAGTGTGAACTATTGCATCAGGTAGTCGATGTGCCCATCTTCTCTATTTAAATCTAAATATTACTGAAGGGCAACATAAAATACACACTCCATAATCTGCACTCTTTTGGTTGAATGCAGTATTTATTTCCACTTTGGCTTTATGTTGTTTAGGTTTTTTTTTCCAAGTGAGTTTTTTGTTAATGGAGACTGAGAATCCATTTTATTTTTGTTTTTGGTTGTTTTGTTTATTTTGTTTATCAGCTCAAGTGTTAAGTGTTCTTTTGAAAATAAAGTGTATCTATCTTTGGCAGAAAATCGCATGCATTATTACATCATTTCCATTAAATCAGTGTAAAAAGGTCTTCAAACAATATTATCGTTTATCACAATAATTTTTGAGACAATTAATCGCTCAGCAAAATTTGCTATCGTGACAGGCCTACTGCAAACACTGACTTGGCACGGCACTCAACCACGACAGACTCTGAATCAAAGTTCTACTGCAACAGAATGCAATTTGATAAGCTATACATATCTAAGAAACTATGCAAGTCATTTACATTTCTTTTAAAGTGAAAAAAAACCCAGTAATGTAATATTTTAGTCAACAAATGTTCTGTGTAACTTTAGTTATCTTTGAAAACATCAACTTCATTTAAGCATCATTAGTCTTTTCTCCTCTCGGTTTTGAACCGTATTTCCATCTTGTTAAGACAGAGTTACTGTCTTTTCTCTCTAATCTCCAACAGAATTTGTTTGAAGTGTAATGCCCATCATACATAATTGTTAGGATATCAGTTTATTTATAAACTATATCATATTTATAAACTATATAAACTACATATATAATCAAAATTATATGAATATTGTGATATCTTAAGTTTAAGAACGTTTTCTAGTGCTAGCATTACCCTCTTATTTACCACTACCATTATAACTCTGCCTACAATGTCATTGGGAGTCTTACTGGGGATAGATGACTTCCTCCATATTAATTGGGAAATGTCTTTAAAAGACTCATCTAGCTTTCATCAAGCATCATCAAATTATTTATATGCTTGTTAGGTAAGCTAAGTAGAGTTTTAACACCAAATATATCTTAATATGCACTAATACGCACAGTGAAAACTTTCCACTACCGCAAAAGTTGAGTTGTACAGTGTTTTATTTTTGCCATTTGGAGTACAGCCAATCAGTGCAATGACCTTCTCATGGATTGGCTGCTTTGAAAACACCAGCAAATTGCGTGTCATGTTGCTTTGCATCTAGGAGTTTCAGCTACTCCGGCTGTGTTTTCTTTGGAATATTTTAGATATGCTCTACAACCCCCCCCCCAAAAAACCCACACACAAATAGACAGATTTTCCACAAATAATTTGGAGTTATTGTTCAACCAAAAAACTGTAAATACTGAACCACAAATAGACTGGGGTCCATTTTACAATGCAGTGATGTCAGCTCTGTTCCAGACGGAACCAGCCTGTGCTTTTTTTTTTTTTTTAAACCCATAAATTAAGTGCATCAGTGCTGCTGCACAGCCACCCTTGTGGTTTCTTTGGAGCTTCGTAGGCAGTGAAATGTCAGACGGGGTCAGTCTGAAATTTTGCAAACTAATAGGAGACACAATTTAAAAGAGAAAGGAAGAAAGATCAGTGGGCTAAATTAGTTAAAATGCCTAAAGTAAAAAAAAGAGAGAGATGGGTAGAGGAGAAAAACAACATAACTTTGTGCAGGATGCAACCTAATGTGCCAAAATAACAGATATTTTATGCAGTGGAAGGGCCAAGGTCATGATGACACTGGACCAATCAGCATGACTATCTGACCAATCAGCATGACTAGCTGGTTGGTCATGAAATTACCAATTATCACCTTAAGACTCTAACCAGTCTTGGTGTGTTTGTTTTTTTTAAGTTTAGGGCACACAGACATTTTCTGATTGACCAGAAAAAGGCATATGTTTCATTATTGCAAAACAAAAAAAAATGTGGTGTAATGCATTTTTGTTCTATCACTATAAAATATTTGCAAAAGTGCTGCACGGTTTATCATTGTTGCTGTTAAGTTGCAGTCAAGGACAGTGTCAGCTGTGGTTATGGAGTTGGAAGAGAGGGACAGAATAATGCCAGCCAGAGTAGGAGTGAGAAAGTTGAGGAGATTGATGCATTGGGACAGGAGAAGGAGAAAACAATGCAAGAGGAGGATGAGAAACAGCAGAGTGGAGAAGGAACTACAAAAGAATAAGGTGACAGGTTCAGGTACATATTAGGTTGGTGTTACGTCTGTCCTGTGAATTATGTTAACTCTTAAAGATCAAAGAATTGTGTTCCAAATCTCAGATTTTCGACATCTGAAAATGTAAAAAAAAAAAATCTTAGTTTTTCTTTATGATGTAGTAGTTTTGTATAACTCTGAAAGTTGCTTTTTATTCTCCAATATATTCTTTGATTTGTATAAGCTGGAAATTATTCACTGATTTTTATTTAGAAATTTTGTCATTAAGCACATAAACAAACACACACACTCAAGTCATTTTGATCGTTGAAAATATTTAGTGTTTTTATTTCACAAACAATGTCTTTTGTTTCAAAATTTTGGCTTTTGTCTGGTGTAGGATAGGATATCCAGCCTGAAGGTATGGGCTGAACTTCAACCCACCTCCTAACTCAACCTTGACATTACAATGGTTGTTGTGGCAGTTTGTTGTTTATTGAGATTTGTAATAGGTTTGCCCTTCTGTAGTAATGTATAACGTAATATGTTGGAATATACCGTATCACAAAGGACATTAGGTTGTGTCAATATACAAAATTTGCAATATGTAAAAATATTATTATAGTTGTTAGCACAACTTATAACCCTTTGTTTTAATGTTACCCCTAACAAACTGCCTATGTAATGGATATAATTTTCCTGTTTTTTTCAGTTGCCCAAGCCTTCAGTTCAAACAAACAAAAAAAATCTAATTTTTTGAATGAATCTAAAAATGCATAAAACCATATTTAACCCAATTAAAAAAAACATGATTTGTTTTATTTGGTGTTAATGTATTAAATTAAACTCTTGTGTGTGTTTTGTATAGAGCATCTGAAAGCATGACATTTTTCTAGTTTCTGTTCCTGCAGTGGATTTTCCTTTCTCTTTTTGTTTTGATAAATACGAGATGTTGTCTTTGATGACTGCTCAACAAAGAAAGAGCTGTCTTCAGCTGTAACCTCTCTGCACCAGAATCTGGAACATGACACATGTCAGGCTGTGATAAATGGTGCAGAGTCTCAGTAATTTTACCAGGAATGCCCTTGAGATGCCCAAAACCCCAATTGCAAATGCTATTGTTGAATTAAACCATAACAAGAAATCCCTTGTTGTTGACATGATAGGAACCACGCAGAAAATGCAGGATTTCTTTCAATTCTCTCCAGGATTTACCTGTAGTATTTTGGTCAGTGTATAATACGGGTTGTGTGGATTCATGCATAAAAAAAGAAACAGTTCCACAATATGTGCTATGATGTAGGGGGAGAATTGTAGCCTTTTAGATTTTGTTTTTTTCCCCTCTAAATAAGACACTGGCATAAAAAATGTTTTGATGATTGTCAAAATACAATAATAATGCAGTAATAATATCAATAATGCTTTTTATTTGATTGCACATTTCTAAGACCCAAGATCACCTTACAAAAAAGAACAGATCAACATAGGCTCAATAAACAATCATTTAAAAAAGTAAACCCATAAACAAGATTTGTCAACTGTTAAATCTATGTTAAAGTGAGTATGCCAGTTTGAGCTGATTTAAATGAGGGAGGTTAATCTATACGTATAAGTAGGAAGTGAGTTCCAGAGCTGAGGAGCAGTGGCTGAAAGCTCTGTTCCCCATGGTGACATATAGGCAAAAATATTCTAAAATAAAATATTATCAAAATTTTAAAAATTACCTAAATCTTGTAGTTGTGTGAATAATTTGGGGCTTAGCTGTTTATGAGCTATTCATTTCTTCATGTTAAGTTCAACGCTAACTATAATTAGAACCTGCAGGTTAATATTTAATCAGTTGATGCAAATGCATTTGCAGCAAAAACAAAAAGTCTAAACTGGGTATGTACATGCTCAGTTTTAAATAACCATGCCTCTAAACGATGTCTCCCATGGCTACACACTAGTAAACCCTACTTACTATTAATGAAAGTTATGAATAGAATGTGACAAATAGTTCGCACAGCCTATTCCCGTGGAGGCTTATCTGTAAAAATAACACCCATGAATGGGGGGGGAAGAGAGAGCTGAATTATTGTCGCTGGTGTTCTTATTCGGGCTCTCTAAGCACTCTTGTGTGTGGTGAATTGCCCAGCAATTAATCCAAAAACTCTGGCTAAACTACCCTCTGTGATATCCTTTCCATCCTATGACTAATAGAACGGTGGAATCTTAATTAGGAAGGAGTGTGCTGCAGATGTATTAGAGTAGCGATGGGAAAACAGATGAGGCCATCACACCACACAGCAGGGAGCTGAGAAGTCTGGTCCCCCATCGCTGTGTCCTATTCATAATGCCACGAGTGTGCCACATGCCTCTGCTGTCATCTGCATAGTGCCACCAGGGGCCCCCAGGGGCTGGGGCGGTCTTCGCTATCCGACACTCGAGTTTACCCGGTCACTGCTACGATTTGGTACATTGGCTCGTTTAACAGAACCGTCATCATCCCATTGACCTCAGAAATCCTTTTTGCATTAAGTAAGAATCAGCCACAATTTATGTTTACGTCAATTATAACTTGATACATTTAACTTTTGCTGCAAAAAATCAAAATTTGACATACTTTATGGGATTTTATGATGTGAACAACTAGTTTCATATTTGAAAATAATTTAAGCAAGTATAGTAAACATTTTTTTTTCAGAAAAAAGTTAACTGGACCTTTTAAAGTTAATGCATGTGACCAGGATCAAATAAATCATGTAGCCATATTTGCATAGTGGTGTCCTATGTTTGGTCCTTTTTTTATTCATTTATTTCCACGGTGGCCACTGAGGTTCAGTTTTGAAAAATAGCCATAGTTTGACTGTGTCTGTTCAGCTGGCTGCCTTCAATTTTATACCTGCAAAGTTTCAATCTAAACCCTCCCTGCGTCCTTTAACATTTGTTGCCCACACCAACTCCCCCCCACACATTTTTTTCACCCCTTTTTTCTGGATTACTGGTACAGACTGCACTTGCACTGTTATTTTCAACCTTGGTGGACAGGGGCTCCAGTATGTATTCTGGAAATACTTCAAAGAAAAGCAAAAAGGCAGCAATTTTCTGCTTGAATATCCCTCTGACTAAATCCATTGATCATCCTTGGGGTTCCTGAGAGAGAGGGAGTGAGATGGAGAGGCATGTTTTATCCTCTAATAACTCCTACCTTCACCCCTTCCTGCCTCTCTGTTGTTGTGTTGTTGTTGGTCGCACTTCTGCTCTATTCCTTGGAGAGCTGCTGAGATTGAAGTTATTTTATGCTTCGGCTCCCCGGGCCCCAATTTGAAAACTCTTGTGTGTCAGTTTTCACACACTCCTGTCATGTGGCATGGAGCCTGCAGGATTTTACCTTTTTGCTTTTTTCTGTGAAGGCATCTTGTGGGGCATTGGACTTCTTTTGACAAATAGGTCACACAAAGTGGACTATTAAGTGTTAGTTTGAAAATTTGATGAAGTCGTTCTTATGTCATTTCTATATTAGTGTTTAGGAAATTGTGACTTCTTGGTAAGAGTTTTGATAGGATAGGTATAAAAAAGTGACTGATACATTTGACTTGGATGGGTTTCAAGTTATTTCCTGCTGTCCTTCTCTATTTGTGGTTCTTGTAAATTTGTTTGTATTGTTTTTCACGTCCCACCAGTAAAGGTAAATAATACTGCATGTTTTCATATTGATATACCAAGTAAATACAGCCCCAGTATCGCTGATACCGATGCCAATCACGATACCAATACTGACACTTATTATTTAAGTATTGTACACCATTAAAGTTCTGACCTTTAGGTGTTTATGTAGTTTTTCTTTTTAATTATTTTGTTAACACCTAAGACAGAATCTAGATAAGTTTATAGATGTTTACTGAAGTTACATTATAAACACAATAGAAAAACAGAAATTTGTGTGTATTGTTTTGTAAAAAAAGGTTGCACAGTGGCGCAGTTGGTAGCACTGTTGCCTTGCAGCAAGAAGGTCCTGGGTTCGATTCCCGGCCGGGGTCTTTCTGCATGGAGTTTGCATGTTCTCCCTGTGCATGCGTGGGTTCTCTCCGGGTACTCCGGCTTCCTCCCGCAGTCCAAAAACATGACTCTCAGGTTAATTGGTCTATCTAAATTCTCCCTAGGGGTGAGTGTGTGAATGGTTGTTTGTCCTGTATGTCTCTGTGTTGCCCTGCGACAGACTGGCAACCTGTCCAGGGTGTATCGCGCCTCTCGCCCGGAACGTAGCTGGAGATAGGCACCGGCAACCCTCCCGACCCCATTAGGGACAAAGGGTGAACAGAAGATGGATGGATGGATGTTTTGTAAAAAAAAACCCCAAAAAAACCCTTGAGACCAAATGTAGCCAAAATGTAGCAGAGAAATTACATTAGAAAAATAAAGTGTAATTTCATGAGGGACTGAAACTAAAGTATTGATCTTATCATGCTGGTATTGATCCGATAGTGATGCTGACTTGGATATTGTTGATATTTTAGATCAATCAGCCCACCTCTACCTACCAGTCAGATCTGTTTTGTCAAATATATAGGTGACTGATTTGTTTACAAATGAACTCTTAAATTAACAGGTGAATTAACAGGTGAAGACAAAAACTTGGACTACTTTAAAACTATTTACAGACGACTAATTCACATTTAGTTTGTGGCTCATGACTGTTGTAGAACTGAAGCATAACTATCACTAACTTGGTGAACATGTTTATTTGATGTCTGTGTTAATGGAAGATTGAAGGGGATGGTGAAAAAAAACAATCACAGAAAACATTTTCATGAAACTAGCTAACATCATTTGTTAAAGATATCAAAGGAATGCCTCATGTTTTATAGGATTAGTGTATTTTTTCTTAACCTGACTTCAGACAAAAATTTAAAACAATAAGCATTACACACATGAACAAGCCAACCTTTTTGTGACATGATAAAAACTTTGTTTTCTATTGCTGGATTGCCAATGCCCAAGCCTTTGACATTTGTGATGTACTCTGCCAAGAACATTAAGTATCTGAAAGTGATAAAGCTTCAATTTGCTAGACCATTAGACTAATTACTGCAATAATTAAGTAACTACTTGATTAGAACTAATGGGTACCTAATTATCCAGGAAGAAAGGATCAGGTGGTAATTTATAGAGTCAAGCTGATGTCTTCTGACATAGAAATCCCGAAACATAGGGGATCAAAACTGGTGAGAACAAAAAGTAAATGATTTTTGAGTGTTTACGTTCCCCCCTGTGGATAAAGCAAACAGTTTGCTAGTGTCCCACCACATGAGTGAACTGAATTTTTAATGGAGCACGATACACATCAATACAGTGTACAGGATGATTACCCACTATCTATTTTCTAATTAATCCCCAAGCTAAGGCTGATCTCAGTAATATTGATACTGATTAACAGAGATAAGGAACCATTTTATTGAACTTGACAGAATTTATTTAAAGGATAAACAGACATTTTAGATTGTGATGTACTGTTAATCTCTTTAATAATATTTGTATTTGCAATAATATACACATTACAGACAATAAAACCATTAAGCAATATATTGCTGTACATTCATTAAAAAAAACAAGAATGAATTGGTAAATTTATTTTTGTATAAATTTAGTGAAATTGATGTAAGTTCAACAAACACTTCTCATGCCAATAGTCACATTGGTTTTGTTTTCTTTACTTAAAAAAAAAAACTTTTATTGACATACAAGTGCATATTGATTTTGTAATTCATACCGCATTCAGCGTAATTCAACACAAACACACTTTAATTCCAAAGAAATATTAATATGAAACTATCCATGTTTCAAAGAAATATTAATATGAAACTATCCATGTTTCATTAATTATTTTATATTGTGATGACCGTGGGCAGGAAGGTTCCCATCTAGTGTTATAGTGTCTCATCTGTTCTTGTATTACAGTGTTATGATGATGCTCAGGGCGTTCCAGTTGTAAAAAGTAACAAAAAACTCCCAACAGAATCTGACAGCTGTGGTTACACACCTTTACAGCTTTCAGAAAGTTAAAAAACAGTTACAACAAATATTCTTCCAAAGCAAAAAAGTTTATTAAAATAGTGAAGATTCATCCTCAAAAAGATAAGAAAGAAAAGTTTTGTGAAGAATAAATTGCAAAGAATATAAAAGTTACTCCAACAATTTGCCTCCTTGTGCAACACTTATTGGATATGAAAATGGCAAAATATTAAATGTACTGACTGTATGACAAGTTTGTTTTAAACTTTGCAAGCACTAGTTTTCAGTAGCTGCTTATCAGGTAAAAGGCTAATAATAACTTGAACAAACTCATTCTTAAGAGTGATCTAGAGACCTTGAACCATCTGATTGACATTAATATTATGAGGTAGCATAATTTTATCATCTCATCATTTCTGATGCTATGAAAAACGTTCATTAACGTTTGAATAGATTGTTCAACAGTTTTGTCCTAGGGCTTGGTTAACACTATCACAAATTGTATCCCAATAGCATAAGTGGGCAAAAGAAATAACCCCCCATTTCCTTCACTACAAGAAAATGCCCTGCACCTGAAACCCCCCCTGCAATTTTGACTAAGAAGTCAAATGTCACCAAGCATCCCCGAGTTCAATAACTAGTACTGCTACCCAACTGTACAGACCCATTCAGTGAATTAGACTGTTATTGAAAAGTTAATTTTTTCAACTAAATTCACTAAGTGAAACACATTATATAGATTTGTTGCATACAGACTGTTGTTTCAAGCCTTTATTTTTGTTTATGCTGATTTTCTACTCAGAACTAATGAAAATCCAATACTTAAGATTAGAATATAACATCAGACCAATAAAAAGATATTTCATAAAGAAATGTGGGATTGATAAAAAGTATGTTTAATACCTTTCTTAAAGCTTGTTACTTGAAAAACATACTTTTAATTTGACAAGCAAGCCTCATTGTAATATGTGTTCTAGTAACCTTACATGACTGTCGTACAATACAAAATAACAGGTGTAAATTATTTCTGCATTACATGTCACAGTTTACATTATGTTAAATCAGTGGCACATATTGTTTTGTACAATCTTCTGAATATGATACTTAAGTGTTATAACTAAAATTGGTGAACAATATATTGTTAGCAGCCCAAAAATCAGCAAATCTCATTGGTTCCCACTAGCAAAAAGAACTCATTCAACTTTGATGTGACGTCATTCCCAAATTTGAGGCTAATTGAATGCAGCAACAATATGCTGCCCTGGTGTCATAAGATTTAATGTAGTTTTTAAACCAGAGTTCATATTTATTTTATTTATTTGTCTGTAAGCTTGGGGGATAATACAAAATGAATGATTTGAATTTTATTTTAATTACATATCACATATCTCAGTGACACTGGAAAGATAAATAGTGACAAATCTAAAATTTATAGAATTTTACAATTTGCATAAAGTGCATTATCTAAACATAAAAGTGAAAGGTAATGGTGGCAAAGAGGTCATTAAAAATTGAGTACACTGAATGCTGTATATGGATGTTATCCATCAATCTCTCAATCTGCTTGTTACCTTATGTTTAATTGTTGTAAGACGTGCAGCAGTCAAGCCCAGTGTGAATATAATATGCATGACTCTGAATGGAAGTAGAAGTGAAAGCTGACACTTTGTGATGTACAGTTCTTTTTTATATTAATGTTTGAATAATATGTGCCTGGAGGGTGTGGCATAAATTAAAAAGAGAGGTGAGGTATAAATTTTTATGAGTCATCCTCATCTATTTCCATTATATATTTGAAAAATGAAAGAATCACAGTTTTTTAGATTATACAGATTATTATACACTGCAGACAGATGGAAGGCCTGTGGTCTATCCAGGAAGAATTACTTTTCCTTTCAAAATAATGCAACATCTGAGGAAAATACAATGCCCTACAAACTAAGCCATGATCCTACTTATCTCCCTACTAAGACAAAATGCCCTTAATTAATGTTTCATGAACATTATTTTTTTAAAAACATTTTCAGATGGGTTTTGAAACGTGGGATGTTTATTGTTTGTTATATTTTTATTTGGAAAAATGACAGCACAATAGTCCCAATAACTGTATTAATGCTGTTACTTTTTCGTTTGGCACATAAATGGTTTTTACACAGATTTTAAAAAAAAAGTTTTTTACCTGCAAGATGACCACTAAGCAACAGTCATTTTAGAACATCTTGTAATCCTCATTGTTCATTGAAGTTCCCATATTTAATCCATAATGAGCTGTGTGTTTTATCTTCATTAATATATTTTTACAACACAAAAACACTAAAAACATATGACACACAAAGATAATTAGCCAAATGATGTGTGGTCTGCATATCTTTGAACTTTTTATACCCACCTTTCAGTTACTGGAAAAGTGGTGCTCAATGTGGTATTATTTTATTCCTTAACACAAAGTCTATCTGATCTAACACAAACTGCACCTTGCTTTGACAGCAAGTTTCTACACCAGGAGTACATTGTTTAAATTGTAAGCTAATATTAGCATGTTTACTCTCTTGATACCACTGAAACATACAGTATGTGGGTCAAGTTAAATGTGTGCAGTTAAAAAAAAATCTGAAAAAAAAATCTCTTGCTTCATAAGTTTAGTACTTTGTTTTTAATGTTATATTGCAAAATAACTAAGACTTAAGCTGTGCCAACTGCGAGTCCCTTGACTGCAGCAGGAAGTGCAAATCACGTAAGGTCAGGGAGCTGAAGAAACCTCTATTTCTCTCTCTGTAAATATCATTTTGAAATATGAAAAATGTATAAACTCTAAGTGGAAAACCCAGAATAGATGACCAAGACTATGTGCATAAGCAATAATACAGATTTAGAAATTGGATATAAATGGTGAGTCTGACAGTCTGATTCACTGACAGCATCAATAGAGTATGAACTGGAAGCTGTGTTTTGACAGGGATTTCTGATTGAGACTATTGACAACACTGGTTAAAAAAAAACAACAAACAAACAAAAAAACATATTGTTGGCTTTTACCAAAAACTATTATGATGACTTGATATCTCTAATTTTTGTTTTGTGTTTTTGAGAACACTCAAATCTACTCTTTTAAAGAAATGCCAAACATACTAAAAACCTCCAATAGTACAATAGTAAGGTGAAGTGGTTGGTATATAAGTTTTATATTATCCTTTACTTGTGATATACTGTATCTTTCCATGCCAGTAATCAACTGCTCTCCTTTTGGTCCAGCAATACTGAGATGAGCTGAAAGTCCCATCATGTGCTTGGGGCGGATGTGATGTAAATGAAAGTAATTAGGGAAGTGTCAAACACAATTAATAAAACAGGTTTAAGTTGAGAAAACACTTGTCAGCAGAATGAATGAAGATTTCGCCTCTTGTTTCCCTGATGTTGTCCTCCCTTTCTGCTGCTGTTCAATTAGGTCATAGATTGCTCATAAGTTACTGCTCCCCTCTCTCTTTGCCTTTTGCCCTCTATCTCTTGTTCTCGAAGCCTCTCCAATTCTATGCATGAAGACCTGTGAGAAAGGAGGGGGGACCCTCCATCCTGTGGAAGGGAAATAAATTTGCCTGTCCATCCGCCGCCTGGATGAAATTAATTGCAGACTCCTCATGTTGTCTGGATACAACTGGGGCATTAACATAAGCAATTTGCTTCCAACTTCTTCTGCGGGCTGTTTAATAGAGCATCCGACCTGGCTGATAAGGCTTAAGGTCCCTGACGCATTAGCATTTTCATAATATCAAAATATTATAGGTCCATGATTTGCTAAGGCCCATTCATTATTGATAAGAACAAAAGGTTTTATAAATTACAAAAGGGGAGCATGACCTATAATTACGGCAAGCAAATTAGGGTGTGCAGTAAAGCCAGTTACATTTTAGAGAAAAATAATGATGCTGGAGACCTTTCTCCTTTCCTCTGGATTGGAAAAAAGCACAAGACAATCACTCTCACATGGGGTTGAGGAGCATGTTCAGAGGTTTATGGAGGACATTGCTTGTACAAGAACGGGAGCAAATGTCTGTGGTCCACCCACCACCTTGTGTATTAAGCAAATTACCTTTAGTAATTGCATATACCTGAAGATAAATTTATTGAACTACAGATGTAAAATGGTAAACTGCCAAAAAATATGGATTCATAGCATACATTTAAAACAGGATTATGGTTTCAGCAAATAATTTGGACAACTGTAACATGATGCACCAGTTCAGTTTACTTTTAGGCCGAAATAATAATTTGTGTTAAAAATTTGAGACCGTTTCCTATCTCCTTACTATTATTACTGTCTCTATCCCTAGCCATCTGTCTGTCAATCCACCCCACCATCCAAAAATTTTACTCCAAAGGCAGAGTACTCAGCACAGTGATGAACTGTGCTGAGTTCATCACAGTGCCAACATAATCATGCAAAACACACATATACTGTATATCTAACCAATGGTAATCATTAACAGGTAAAGCTCTTGTTGAGAATATAATTATGTAGAAAATGTTACTGATTAAAATCATATTTGAATTGATTTGTCTGAAAAAAGTTACTTTACTGTATTTATTTATGTTGATATGAGGCTCACAAGAGTGATTGTATGTTTTTAGGTTACTCTAAAGATCATATCTATTTATAGATGCAGATAAAACATAAGACTTGTTGATATCCCTCCCACAATGTATAATATAGAACTCTACCACAGGTATCTATCTGGCGCTGTAAGAAGTTTTGTGGTATTTTAACCTGTAGTAATTACCCTTTTATCTCACTTACTATGGTAAAGTGGACACAGAGTTTGATTGTCTTACTGGGCCTGTCTAATCACGACCACACGGTGTCCCTGAGTGCTCCAAGCTCATTATCATTCATTAACCTCTAGCTGTGATGTCGCTCTGTCCTCCCCTTTCAGTCCTACAGCATTACAAATCACAGATATATTTTGTTAAAGAAACAATGAGCATTTAGTGAGAGCATATTCAGAATTTGGGCCTTTGTTAGAGGTGACTTATTCACCGGTCTTTCTTCATGTCCTCTTCTCAATTTCTCTCCATCTAATCGCCCTCTGTCTATAACAATAAGAATTAATTAGATTGCTTATTTTCCTCTAGATGTAGAGAGGCACCCCATCTGGATAGAAGACAGTCCTCTGTGTGCCTGATTAATGACGTGGAGAGACAGTTGCCAATTTGAAAGCTTTTCTTGTGGCCCAGGTCAGAACTTCCAGAAGGCAAACCAATTTTAGTCCAAAGCACCCTCCACCAAAACATGCCTGTTTTGAATAGTTTAAACATCCAAAGTCTGTTTTAAATTCTGCTGAGGAATACCCATTACAGAATGACGTAAAGAGTAACACATAGTGTGTCATGTGAATACTGTGCAGTGTCCTATATTGTGTCGATGAGGCTTTGTCTTGGTTTCCATGTTAAGCTGTACAAAACAATTAATGGATTGAACTCCTGAGTCTATAGTTGTTTCCCTTCAGTGAACTTGGTTATGCTATTTTGCATATTTGATATGTGTCTGTTCTCTTATACATATAATAAGAGAAAAATAAGTTTGATTAATTTTCAGGAAAAACTGCCTTGAAGCAGCAGTATATAACTTTTATAAATGTTATTTTTTATTACGCTAACTATCATTGGTAGCCGTGCAGATTAACGGTTTTCCTGTAACGGTAAGTTGTTTCTCCGCCATCAGCACATTTAGCAGCAAGTACATGAGTGCTGAAACACTCATTGGTCGTTTTTTGTGGGAACACCTCAGGAGCGGTGCATTTCTTACGTTGGCAGCAGTAGCTCTGGGAAGAGGTAGAGGAAGTTGATCTTTTCACAATTATCTGATATAATACTGTCACGACATGGTGAAAATTTTAACAGATATGTTTATTTTTTTGTATAAAAGTTACATACGGCACCTTTAATGTGTACGTTATTTCAGTCCCTGACTGGTATGTTATCTAAATGTAGATAATATAGATCACAAAACAAGATTTCCTAGGCCTTAAAACAATATGATTAATGGATAGGTCACCTGTCCATCACAGAGACTAAGTTAGATATTTTTGTGGTAAATATGCTTTGCTTCATGATGCAGAAACTGTTCAGGCCAAGCAAAACTTTTCAATCCATTACTCAATCTAAGTCTTGTGAGGTTTTGCAAATTGTGCTTTCCTTTTAGCTGACAAGTGTGGGTCCCAGTGTAATCTTCGGCTGTAGAAGCCTTGCTGTTTAAAGGATCCTCTTGTTCTAGACTCAGAAACGGTATTCTGCAGGTGTGAGTTGAAGCAAGTGGTTATTTGAGCTATTGTCGGCTTTCAATAATTTTAACAAAGTCAGCCACATAACATTTCATGGTTTAGAAATTACTCAACACTTATATGACAGACAGATAGAGAGACAGATGGAAAGACAACAAGAAAAGGAAATGTGTAGAAGCATAATTACTTTCACATTTGTCATGATGGCCAGTTTTCAAAATTATTGACCTAGTTTTACATTTCTGTTATTTCTGTCAGCATGCTACTGAGCACCTCTTTTGATTTTAGCTTGCTAGTTGCCTGAACCAGAGAAAGGAAGGTCAAAGCATCACTCTTCCCTTTCCTCATTTGTCACTAATGTGTCAAAGAGAGGATGACATTTAGAGCTCCGCGAAGTGACTGCCTTCCAACCCATCAGGCACCCCTAAGGTAATAAATGTTTACCTTTAAAAAGAGGTCTGTGGGATCCTTTTTTTAAGAATATTTAAAGGTTGTCTTGGTCATTATGTTATTTTTCTGCACATTTCATCTGAAAGACATGAGATTAAATTAGTTATTTTTATGTTTTTTCCATGATGCCTAAAATACAATTTATGCTGAAAATGAAATTTGCTCTAATTTAATATCTTGAACTGATCTTAAATTGTATCTCTCGTTCATATATATATATTTATATATATATATATAGTCATATACATTCAGCTTTAGTTCTAGACATGGACCCTTTGTTGCAGAAAAGGTTTCTCCCAAAGAGGTTCGACATTAATCCATCTTACAATTTCCATTGTATGCTCCACAATCTACTGGATCAGTAACTTTAAGAAAAAGCCTAGCTTGCAAAGCAGCGTTGGAACTTTAGCATACAAACATTTGTTTATTCTTACAAAAATAGAAATATCAAGAAAAAGTTTGATTGCAGAAAATGCAGCACAGATTTAACCCAGTTTATTTCTAACTTTGTTTGAGATAATAAACTGTTTTTATCACACAATTTCATTGTACAACAGTTTGTGTACACTGATCTCTGCCAATTAATTTTGACTTTGTGGAAGTTTATGTATTCAGTTGTCTGCAAACAGGTAATATTGTATCAACCTACACAATCATTGCTAGACCTCTACATCAACGGAAGCAGTGCTGAATCAATGGAATGCTGTAAAAATGTGAGAACGAGATGAAGAGAAAAACCAATGTCTGGACCTTCAGGGCTGCAATGCGCAACATCACACCAGACTCTTATCTGTGGACGCTTGTTTCCCCTGAGAGGATTCTTCACTCCAGTAAACAACAGGATTCAAAGGTATATCAGGTGCATGACCCTAGGGTTAGTGAAATCTTAAACCCCGCAGAATCAGCTGAAACAGTCTGACCCAGAACTCGACATCATCTGAACTGTGCACATGAACATGCTCACTGATACAGTATGCAAAGTATCTCATAAATCTATGGCAAGACTTTTCAGGACTGGTGGATAAAAATGTGCAGTTTCCGTAAAATACTAAAACAATAGAATTAGTTCTCGAAAAAAAGTTAATCTATAGCTTAATTTGATTTGATACTGATTGACTTTGCATAATGCTAAAGTATAATACGCAATAAGCTGTTTTATTGCAAAAATGGATTTAATACCAGCCAATTTTCCCCTAATTAACCTTTGGTTCATTGCTTAATGTGTCACAGGCCAAAGGCCATTGTAATCTCTCTCAATGGACACACTGTTCTTGATCAATAGGCTTCTTACTCAGCAGCTCACATTGTTTTATTTTCCTGCTTGTGTTCCACAGTAAGGTGTGAAAGGATCATTCTAAGTCTCAAAGGAGAGGCCTCTTTCAATATCCTCAAAGCAGAGGATCCCACCCACTCAATTGTTCTCCACATAATCATATAAAAAGATTCAGGAAGAGTTGTTTTTTATTGTTGTTGTGTTTTTCCTCTGCTGAACAATGCCCTTCCGCCACAAGGTCCCATAACAGCCCACCGGTCTGCGCTCTGCTCACCTCCACCCCTCATCCCACCCTTGCTATCTCGTTTTCCTCATCTGGCCTAGGCCCACTTCCACATCTACATCCCATTGTCTGAGCAAAGGCAGCACGCGCATGGCTGTGGCCAGTCCAAACATACTCATCGCTTTGTCTGGACAGCTGCCAGCTTTCTTTGAAAATTGTCAACTTTGTTCATTTCCAAATCAATTTAACAGTTGTGATAATAGAATACAGATCACAGTACTTCTTGTTCTCAAAGAGTGCAAATTATTTGCTTGTTTCTTTCTTGCCTGAATGTGTGTGTCATATGATGTATGTTTGGATTCATCTGTGCACGTGTCGGAAAAACCAAATCCCAATCCATCATGCATTCCCTTGAGGTAAGCCAGCCAGTGTGTGTGTGTGTTTGTCACTGTCCTCTGTCAGGAAAGAGGGTTGGAGTGTGTTCTCTGGGCAAACCCCCTTTGGCTGAGGAAGTGTTCCTCTATATTGGCCTCTTTGTGACTCGCTAATCGAGCTTTCCTGTCAGCAGGCTGCACAGTCCCAGTGCACGGTGCACTACGTGATACAGACCCACTCCGGTGCTCCAAGGGAAGTTCTGGGATCAGCAGATAACAGCACAACTCCCTCCTCTAACACGCAGAGGAGTGCAGCCTCTCTCTGTCCTTGCATTAAAAGGGAAAGGAGAATTTTCTATGAAGCAAACGCAATAAATGGTCACATGTCTCATCTGAATAATATCTAACACCTAGTTAGAACTTTACATTTGTAAAACATACTTTTCATATTTTAATAAACACTACATTTTACACAACATAAGCAAAAGTAGTTGATTCTTACAGACCACACAATATTGTGTTGATTATTCTCTTGTCTTAAAAGTCACATATAAAGTCAATCAATTAAGAAAGACTAGAATGGCCATTGCTTTCCTATGCGGTTCCCCTAGATTCTCATCTCCCGTTCTCCATCTGGGATTTCTCCCATTGACTTTGGTTTCTCCTGTTGAATTTCAACCCAGCTAATCAGTTGTGTTCAAGGTTTAACAAGGTTTTCAATAGCAAATATTATTTAAAAGTTCAGTGAAGTTTTTTTTTTCACTCACTCAAGCAAATTACGTTGAATAATTACATAAAGACTCATGTTTTCAAGTCTATTTTCTGTTAATTATGATAATCCTATTACATATATGGAAACAAAATAATAGAGTATAACATCAGACCAATAAGAATTATTTTTTTAATACAGAAATGTGACGTTGATAAAAAATATATTTAAAACTGTTAAAATTGTTCTTCTCAAATGGTAACTTTAATCGACATAGGACACTTATAAAAAATTAGATCTATAAGGTAACACAAAAGCAAAACATAAAAAATTATGAATGAGAAGTTTATAAAAACTGCCTAGAGTAAATTGTGATGAGCATTAAATGGAGTCAATTTCCTTTTAAAAGAGTATTTTCAAAATACTCATTTTTGTGACAGATAAAAATATACCTCATTATTATGTAGCTGTGTTTTTTTTAGTCTTCAGCTGTAAAATAATAATGATGGCTTTTAGACATTTTTCCACAGCCTAGTAAAGGTTCAGCTAGTAGTATTTTTTTTTATAACAGTCAACTAAAAACGGATAAACAGATTGAAAGATGTACAGAAATATTTTGCCCCTTGATATGAGGGTCATATATCACAATTGTCTTGTTTTCCCTGCTTAACATATATCTCAAATATATGAGATGCTTCTTTTAATATTTCTGGCAAAGAAGAGCATCAAAAGCAGCTCAAAAAACTGAATTATTATGACTTTCACTGGTGACATTTTCCAGCGGCATATGGCAGTAAGCTCATGGGACAGTATAGGTTTTTGATGAATACTTGAGGCAGAGGGACCAAAGGACAGTGCTGCTGCCGTCTGGTTTTGCCTTGTGAAATGATAATGTGTCCTCAACAAGATTTTGAAGCAACTAAGCTGCTGTTTTTAGCTGCTAGAAGGAAAACATGAAGACGCAGTCAATGTATATGTACAAACTTACTTGGTAACGGTGTTTAAATTGGTGTCTTTTCAGTCAATGTCAGCCTCTTATTGATAAACATTTGTTTGAGTCAGTTGTAACTAAATGCTTATGGAATGACCAGAAAATGTTAGTTTCAGGTTTTTGCAGTTTGGAAGTTCACAATTACTAAGACAATCCAAGTAATGGTCATCATTTGTAATCTTGAGCCTATCTGTTTTTAACTGCCAAACAAAACTTTAATGTTTGTCTCCTCTTATTTGTGACCTTCACTTGGTTATTCTTCTTATTTTGTACGTGATGTTTTGTAGGACTATTTTATAGTAAAATATATGCTCTGTGACTCATTGAACATTGTGTGGATGTGAAACTGATACTTAATTCCAGATGGATACAGAAAAATCTTGGCTAAATCTTCTGTTAGAAACTTTGGGATAACCTTTGGGAGAACCTCAGGTTTATTATTTTCTTTCTCGTGCTTTAAAGGAGAATCCTCCTTGGTGCCATGTTTTTGAAGACTGATGATCTCACTATGCTCCATTTGAATGCCTGTCTCTCTGTGAAGCAAGTAAAGGTCATAGACCTTTACTTCAGGATGTGTTTAAGGTTTAAATACCTTAAATGTATCTATTTACTAAGTATAGTAATCAATTGGAACATTTCCTTAAATAATTTGGTTGAAACCAGATCTATTGTATTAATTTCTATTGTATAAATGTATTAATGTTGTTGCTGACTAATGACTGAAGCCATTATGTACCAGTCATTTATTATATAAGAACTGTCCAATTTGATAAATGAATATCCAAATACAAAAATTTAATAACCAAAATTCACTGAATAAAAATAATTCCTGGGAGATTTTTGTTAGAATTCATTGTATTGTTACAATGATGAAAATATGGAATAAAAGAAAGTCTACCAGGCTTTCTGGAAAATTACATAGTGACATGTTAACTATTGCCTCTTAGGCAGGCACTTTCAGATAGACTCCCTGAAGTATGATTATGAGAGCCATGGTCTGCCACTGGAAACAAACCCACTGACACGCTGATAAAATCCCTGCCCCGTGTTTATGTCCCATTTTGCAAAGAAATCAGAAAAGGTAATCATGGATGGAAGCTGAGGTTAAGAAGCAATGTAACAGTCTATTAAGTTTAATATAGATATGTAGAATAAGCATATGCAGTGAGACATTAGCATAAATCTTGGTTACACACGAATGGCGCAGTGCACTCTATTCTCTCCCAGCAGTCTGGTCTAATGACAAATACTGAACCATGCCAGCCTGCCGACTGCTCTCTTGAGCTTTCAATTAGCCTTTCTTTCAGTAAGTCCTGTCTACACACCCATTCGGAGGTTTAGCACTATTAGAATCTATTATTCAGTTATTAGAAATGGTAAATAATGAGTGATGATATAATTTAAATCTCCGCAAAGATACTCATAAACTCCGTTGCTAATCTCTAAAGAGATTTTGGTTCAAAACCTAAACATTTCATGGCTGTCAGTTCCCATTTGAAGCTGCTGGCAGAAGAGTGACTAATCTTGAATCATCTTGTACAAGCACCATGTCTCGATGAAGCACGCTAAGAAGCATACAACTCCTTTGACCTAACGCCACAGGTATGAAAATATTCAGAAGAGCAGTAAATTAACCTCCTTTTAAGATTTCTCTGAATCTTTCTGACTTCTCTTATCTTGGATAGCTCATGTTCAGTCAGTGGAAAACCAAAAAGTAGCAAATCAGTGGGAATTAAATAAAAAAGGCACATACTTAATCAATTATTGATCCAGTTGGTGAAAACAAGGTTATCGAAGATTATAATCTGTGATCAGAACCATTTAAGTACAATTATCAACAGTCTAATTGAGTAGGCTGAAAAATTATCATAGATCCAGCATATAACATAGTTTTAGCTTAATTTTTATACAGACTTGGTCTTAAAAAAAATAACACAAGCACAAATAAACGGCCAAATTGTTTCAAGATAAATTTCTCAACCTGTTAAATTAATGTTACTTAGTAATTCTGAAATGTGCAGCACAAATAACACCTTTAAAGAAGCATGAAGATTTGGTTATACTTCTCAGTCACAGTGTCAGGCACGTTTAATAATCTGCTCTTGTAGAAACAAGAGCATTACTGAACTTTAAAAATGTCATCTTCAGGTTTCTTAGCCTGTTTTGTAGTGCTACTTAACTTTAAAGCTTGTCAACATACTTTAGCTTTTTCTCTTTTGGGTTTTTTTTTTTTTTAGTACAAAAAAACGTGTTGCAAAATATCTAGGATCGCGTGACCAACATCAGATCATTCTTATTATTTGCTGTTGTCATTGTTCACATAGGCCGCGACAAGGAGGGGAAGGGAGGGTTGGCATCTGAATATCTTCATGTCTCAGCTTAAGTAAATAAGAATGCCTAAATTTTTAATCATATTTGACAAAATGACTTTATTCATTTTGTAAGAACATAATGTATAAAAGACAAACCAAAGTGTAACTTGACTGTAGGTGAGGGTAGATTTTCTACTTTTTAAAGCAGTTTTTTTCTGGTTCAATGACAGATTGGATCTAGTTTTTCCTACCCAAAATGTTCTTACCAAGGAAAATAAAATCTATTTCTCTTGGATAACACATTTTTTTCCTATGTCAAACAGAAAACACAAGCTACCTTATACATTACGAAAAAAGTGATACATCATCTGATAGAGAGGTTGTATTCAAGTGGGTTGCTTAGTGCAGTGCCCTCGGGGGCTAATTGGATTGGTGTTTAGCAAGACCCCCAGATGAAGCCAAGATTACCTCCATGCACAAAATTGTCTTTGTTTTTTCCCTCTCGTCTTGTCTCTCCCTTTTCCTCCTTGGCTGCTTTTTACCAATGCCTCCCCCATCCGTATAGGCCACAGGAGGAGTCGTGTATGCATACCTTTGTCCCTGCATGGGAGTAAGAAGAAATGATCTGGTATTAAATTTCAATAACACGTTTTCCCAGGTCCTCCAGAGTACAAGCAATCAAGGGTTAAATTGGATCTGTAACGTATGCTCGGTGACCCACAAATCGCTTACCCATCAAACAGACTCATTACGAGCCAGCAAGCAGATGAGTGTTTGTGAGACTTGCCTCTGAGCGGTGGGGATTGTGTGTATTACCGCTAACACGGCTGAGGTATTTAAATTTTGATTTTTTCGTAATGGGTTTTGACATGTTTCATTTCCTCAGGGGGAAGCGCTCGAGACCTCCGAAAGTAAATGTTGCTAAAAAGTCATCAAGGCAGAATATTAAAATGCCATCAAATAAGAATTTCGCTAATGCGATGGGGCTTGGGCTTCAGGTACGCAGCACTGGGGTCAGAGGGGCTTGGTTCTGGGAGAAACACTATTTGTTCCCCTTGGCTGCCTTCTTTCCCTCTTAAATAAATTATTAAACTACTTCAACCCCCTCCTCCTCTCTTTTCCTTTTCCTCTGTCCATCCACCTCTTGTACCTGACATAGCTTAGCCTTGCTTTTGAAGTGAAAGGCCAGGGAGAGGGGGAACTGTTAAAGGAACTCAAAATTATATATTTTTGAAAATTACTGTTCAATATTGGCACGTGTTTTAATTAGCATTTATTGCGCCTTTTACATCACTAATCTGAAAATGTTTATAATTCAAACAAGCACCAGTAGCAGGATTCTTTTTCTTCTATAGATCTGAACATTTAGCTTTCTGACTATTCTTGCCAAGTTTGAAATCTCTGCCTTTCCGCGTTGTTTGTATTCCATGGGTACTCCTTTAGAGGCCATTACCAAGCTGACAACCCACCAGCTGTCACTAATTGCACACTAATGGGGTTTGGTGGTCTGATGGTTTGTCTGTGAGGGGCGTTCCAGTTCTACACCGGAGGTCCCTCTCACTTGCCAAATCAAAGGGGACACATTTAAAAAAGGATGTCATGTTATTCTGTTAGATTACCTCTAACTGCACCTCTATAATAACGACTAATTTCCGGCCAATACATTGGGACAGAAAGTTTCCTTGTTTGTATAATTAATCATAGTTTCTTTCATATTCACCTGACATTACCTTGTATTGTTAAAAAAAAAAGGCAGGGAGGGGAGGGCATGAAGATTGCTTTGTTGGTGGCAACAGCCATTATCATGCATGATTTTTTTTACATTTCTTGTCACTGAAATCTTTGCAGGAGACAAGGAGGGCTTGTGTCTGCCCTCTCCGTCAGCCAGCGCGCTAATAGATGTGAGAAGGTCATCTGGCATTAGCGGCAGAAGTACGTTAGCATTTGTGCTGAGCGTCTCTTGCCAGACTGTGTGCATGTTTGAAGGCGCTTGGACAAGCAGGCCCTTTCATGGTGATGAATGGCTTTTTTCAAGCGTTCTGCTCCCTAGTTATGAGAAGGGTGACCTGGTCATTGGACGACTTTATGAAGCTATAAAAAATGTATGTCAGCCTGCAGTCTCTAATGCCATTCCTGAACGGAAGAGGGGGAAGGGAACGTTGAAATGGTAAAAAAAAAAAAAAAAGGCCATTTACCATCATTCTAAATAGCTCTGTACCTGCCCTTCTCCACTTATCTAACAATGCCCTTGTCATAAGGATTTTTTAAAATTTCATTAATTTTATATTTTTCACATTCTTGATTAGATATACTTAAGTTCTGTACAGATGTGCTAGCATTTCCACACATAATATAATAGTATTTTAGTATTCTCATGTTAATGCTGTAATGTGAGTATGTAGTACCATGAATTGCTGGGATCAGTGACTATACTTCATCCTATATGATATTTTTTTATTACTAATTCAATTTAGT
The DNA here is from genome assembly GCF_002775205.1 of Xiphophorus maculatus. Lineage (NCBI taxonomy): Eukaryota > Metazoa > Chordata > Actinopteri > Cyprinodontiformes > Poeciliidae > Xiphophorus > Xiphophorus maculatus. The sequence continues at coordinate 10,517,912 of NC_036444.1, forward strand.
TGGTCCCAAGTAATTTAAGCTAAATTTACGGTGACACATAGTTTTACAGTTTTGGCCATTTTTAATCTAAATGTCTTTTGAAAACAAACCGGGACCATCTGTCAAGCAACATTTAGCGTTGATCATGTATTTGTTTGGTACCTGCTTTAAAAACTGACAATTAAATGTTATTTTCTATGATCCATTCATACTTTGCTAGTATAAGGAAGTGCTGTTATGTACATTCTAAAAATGATATGAAGGAGCAGGGTATCACTCGGTTATTTTACTGTTCACATTTTACAAAAGCCAACTGGACTGCATGGGCTCAGAGCCACAATAAATAGAAATAAGGTGCAACATAAAATACTCAATAAATAATATACATAAATGTATATATACAAGCTTTTAGCATTTATATAATTATCCCTATTAATAATCAAACTACATAACTTCCATGTAAATAAATCAATGATACGCTACAGATAAATAGATGAGTATTGTAATGAACAAAAGACCTCAGACTTGACCTTTTACCCAAATTTTAATTGCTCTTACTCAAATCCTTTCAAAATGTTTTAGTGTATGTCTTGGGCTTAGCCAGCATTTGTTATACCATGACAAAGACATTCCTAAATCTTCAAAATTTAAATATTATATATTTATGACCTCAGAATCTTATGCTGAAATAATGTTTATAATTTTATGAAGGATCTTATTTTGGTTATGTAAAAATGGGTTAATGTTTTCCACTGTTAGTCATAGCTTTAAATATCGGTCAATACATTAAAGGCTAAATGTTTTAATTGTGTTGTGCAATAGAATAAATAAATGTTGGAAAACTTTATATTTGAGAATGATTTCACTCAAGGACAGTTTTTATGTTGGGATAGATTGATTATACCCCCAATCTCTCTCTCTAATATGAAGAAGATGTTTTACAAAGGCAACAAACTTTTTCTTGGCTCTGTGTATTTTGACATGGATTGCAAATCTTCCCAAAGACTACCTGTGATAGGGTTGGGACTCTCTCTGGTAGCTGCCAGGCCGTATGAGGGCTGGGGAATGTTTTTTTTAGTGACATTATTGGTAGTTTAGGCAAACATTGAAAGGATCTTTCTTTTCCACTTCCAGCTTAAATTTTTATTAGGTTTTATCGTTACAAATGAGATTCAAAGCCCCTTCCTTTAAACTCCTGTGAGACTGATAAACTTGGATAAAATGTGTTCATCATCCAGCTAAGGTTATATTCTGAAAGTCAATTTCTTATTTATAAAACTTCCTCTCTTTGCTGTAGAACGGACTGTCTGGTCTTAGCAGTTTTCCGTGTGTTTGTTTTTCCGTTTTTTTTAACCATCCATCATCTGTATCCTCTTGTCTTTTGCCCACCTGTCATTGGTGGATACATCCTAGTGTGCAGCACTATTATCCTGCAACTTTTAAAAGCATACCTGCAGCAACAAACCTGAATCAAATGGCTGAATTCCCTCATCATGTCAATTAGCTCTGTACAGGTGTGGTAATAAGCTATTCCACACAAAGGACAAACAGTCATCCACTCACACATGCACTTCACGGACACTTTAGGGAGGCCAGCTAACTTGTCATTTTTGTTTTTTTTAATGATGAGAGGAAAAGGAGTACCTGGAAAAGATCCACACATGCATGGGGAGAACATGCAAACTCCATGCAGAGAAACCCCAGACTAGGATTTGAACCCGGGAACCTTCTTGCTGCAAGGGAACAGTGGTACCAAACTTTTCAAACTACCGTAATTATCTAAAAACAAAAATTAAATGAATTCTCTATCATCAACTTTTAATGGTTTCTTATAATTCTTAAAGCTTAAGCATTTTGGTGATGCAAAAAAAATCTAAAGAATTTCACTGTTTCTTTCAATGTTTAATAGATATTATTAAATGGGAAGGTAAAGAATTAATCTTTACACAAAATTGTGATAGATGTTTAAAATGAATATTTTATGGGTTCATGAACCCATTCATGATGGGTTCATGAATGTTCATATAGTTTCAACTTATCAATGTTACAGTATGAAATAGTTTGTACATTGGTAAGAAATATTTTTATTATATCTAGGATTTTAAAATTGCTGAACTTGGAGCTACAAATCAATAAGCACATTTTTAAGTCATTCTGTGACGTAACTGGACAGTATTAATCACATTTATTAATATTTTTCATGAATATGCAAATTCACATTTGTCACTCTACTACAGTTTATGTCTCATTAATAGAAAATGAGCTTCTTTGTTTAATAAGCAATGTCTTTACAATGGAGCAAACCAATTTGGTTTTTGGATTTATTCTATATAATAGTTTGCATACAACACATTCCAGGATGTCTTGTGTCATGTGTCAGCTTTGTAATGAATGCATCATCATTTATGGGCAAAATAATCAATAGCATAATAGACATATTTGGTCAAATAATTTCTGTTAAAAATGCTACCCTTAAGACACTGGATTTTCTCTTGTGATCAAGACTCAAATTACTCCTTAAAGTCTTAAGAAATGGAACACATTTTTTTTTTATTTCATGCTTGTAAAATTTGGGATATTTCATTCGTTGGATTTGAGTCTTGAAAGGTAAATGTCAAATGTTTAAGCCCTCTTGTATCTAAGATATAAGGATACACTGAAGATTAGAAAAAAAATAGATTTCTTTCTGTTATCAGAGTAGAGAGGTAAACGTGAGATGTGGGGCTTTGAACTGCCTCACTCTGTCTCATGGTGAGCAATCAATCATGGCTCTCTCTGCAGTCTCTTTGATCTGAAAACAGCTGTAATCTGTGGTCATTGTTGCTCGAGTAGATTGTTTGCCAAACTATTACCATAAGTGCCAGCCCAAATCAGAGAAATAATCTCATGCTTCTGGACACATGCGGTGCTTCTGCATTATTGATATGGTCATCTGAGAAAGAAGGGGGAATTATAAAACATAGTTCTATTTACAAAGGGAGATTGGCTTGGTCCTTGAGAGTGAGTGAGCGGGACAGCCACCTCGAGAAAGTGGGGTAGAGCGAAGTTCTGGAGGAAAAAAAAAGAAAACGCAAAAACAAATTTCCTTGTACCTTTAGGGTCAGTTCACCCCTTGGGCCTACTTCCTCTCTGAAAATGAGTCACCAGAATACACAATGGACTGATTTCTGATAAGTGCATATATATTAAAGTACCTGTAAAGGACAATGAAATATGTATGTACAGTTTTTCATCTTTGCTGTTGTATATGACTCTATGACCCTTTTGGAAAAAAGAATGCCATGTATTTACTCAAGCATTCATGTTTAGCATAAATGTGTATCTACATGCAGGTTCTGAAAGCAGCCACTTTAGTCTAAATAAATAAAATCCAGTGTCTGATAAAAAAGAGAAAAAAATGCATTTAAAATAACATTGAATGTTTCCATTAGAGCTCATTGTTCTGCCTTGTGGAGGGGTCATGGACCTGAGAAACCAATGCATGTTTATTTAGCAGCCTTGCAAACTCTGCTGGGGCAGTGCAGGTTGCAGCCAGTTAAGGTGGCCAAATGGGAAAAGTCCCACATCTTGAAATGTAAATACCATAAAAGTGTTTTTAAGAGGAGTTGTAAAGTTGTTGCAACTGTAAGGGACATCGTGAGCTTTTTCTTTCCTAAGAATAAACAAATATTTAAATTTAGCACATGTCTTTAAAATGGGAACTACTGTTTTACATTGAAATAGATTGAGCAGATTATTGAAAAATAATTCTGTTAAGCTTTTGCCAAAGCGGGCAAGAAAGGTTTCTCAAATTTATGTATCTGGAGAAAGTTTATAAAAAGACTAAAACTATGAAAACACTAAAAGGAAATGACCAGCATCCACACCAAAAAGTATATTTCCCTGCATAAAGTGAGAACTGAAGCTTTCACAAACATTCAAATAAATGGCCTGCGGTATGAAATAGTTTCTTCACTGCTGAGTTTGACATGGTTTTTAATTGGTGAATGTTTAGATTTATTTAATTACTTGTGGGACAGAAGAGTTTTTTGGGGGCTTGGGGGTTCTAAGAAAATTAAAAATAAAATTAAGAAAAAGCTACAGAGAAACTAAGAAGCTGTACTGATTTAGGTCACAGCAAGATTTTTTTCACAAATTACATAATTTCCTATCTCTTGCCAGACTTTCCTCTCCTAAAATATCTGGCCTTAGTTGGCAAAGGGCAAGATTTGGCAGGATCTTGAGAAAACAATTACAAGCACTGGCATATGGGTGAACAAATAGTTGTTCAGTCACTGCATCAGGTCTGTGCCATCTTCATGGACAAAAAAAAGAGACATGATGGATGTCTTGATGTTCTCACAGGGCCAAAGTCAGGTAGAACTAATGCGCAAGATAATTCAATCTGTCATTCTGAAATAAATGTCCTTTATTGTTATTAGTTTGCATCTTTAACTTGTTTTGTGCAAAATTAAAGACATACTTATGTTGATAAACAAATTAAAAGTGGAAGATTAGCTTCCTTTATCACTTGTGTATTTGTTAGTTTTCTTCATCATTGCCTTCAGTTCAACCATATTTCAGATAGGTTTAGTTTTAAATAGCTATCCATTTAATTCTTTCTGAACAGTGGCAACTCTTACTTTGCTCAAGATGCAAACATTGGACCCCTGCCTATTTGTGGCCCAGTGTTCAGAATCTAATTGTGGATTTTTCTGTTTAATGTAACTCCAGACAATTGTTTGAAAAGTTCACATTTGGCACATTTAAAATATTCAAATGATAATTCAGCTGTGAAGCTGAAATGCTTGGGCACAATTCTACTTGGCTGGCACTTCGAATTAAATTAAATTCAACAATAATTTATTAGTCTCAGAGGGAAATTAAATGTTATAACTTATATTTTTAAAAAAATCAAAGAGTTATTGTAGATGCTGGTGATTGTGGGCAGGAGAGATCTGTAGCGGTCAGTATTACATTATCAAAACCATCTGATTGAAGACATTCTGTTGTTGAACAGTCTTATGAAAACGATGCTCAGGGTTGTCTTTAATTTTCTTGATTTTATAAAGAACAATCCCTGGCTCTGATGATGCTACTCCAATAGAAGAGAGTGTATTCTCCACAACAGACTTACAGTATATGGTTTATGCAAAATTTTGCTGCAAACTGTGAACCTATGCTTCCTCGAGACTTGAAGTCCGCTAGCTTCCTTCAAAGCAGTTTGGAGTACCATTAATTTTCTTTGGCGGTAATTGGCTATACCTCGAAATGACCCTACAGAAGTGCCCACCATAGTCAGTAACAACCAATCAGAGCCAGGAGGAGGGTCGTAGTGCTGTCAATCATGTTTGTGTATGCACTGTGTATACACAAACACAATACAATACATTGTGTCCTTTGTTGTCTTCTACTTTATAGTTCTCCCCATCACAAGACTATTGGTTTGACAGTGGATAAACAGTTTTGCTGTACTGGTAAGTTGCTTCTCCACCATTAGCACATTAAGAAATGCTTATCTGCGGATGATTGACAAAGACACTCCTCCTGGCTCCGATTGATTTATTTTGACCGGGACTGGTGCATTTTTCTTCAGTTGGGAATAATAGCTCAGGGAGGAGTCGGAAGAGCTTTATTTTTTCACAGTTCACCTGTCTCATACGATAAATGTTTTTAACAAATATGTAAAAAACATTTGTTTTTTATTTTTATAAACGGTAACCCACCTTGAATACCTGTGAATATACAGCAATGTCTGTGCATCATTCTGAAATTTAGAATTTTGATGAAGAAATAGCTAATTCATTAACAAAATAATGAGATGACACAAACATGGTAAGAACTATCAGGCACACTAACTTTTATTAACTTGATCAAATTTCAAATATGAAATACTGAAGAATATTTCTAACATTGAGTAAAATAAATAATTTAGGGAAGAAAAAAAATATAAGGACTTTTTTTCAGGTCTTTCTTTTGGGCAAAAGACAAGATCATCATGGTCCTGAGCATCATAGGAATGTTGAGCTTTACATTTCTACAGTTTTTTTTTCCCCATGTGAAATGACTCAAACATCCAACTTTTATAATTTTTGCAATCAAGAATGGGGCCCACTACTTTGTAAGGTTTCTATCATCCACAAAGCATTAAAATTATACACATAGTCTCATATACTTATTAAAAAAGGTTGAAGTTGCATGTTGCAATATCAGTGAAGAGCTAAAAAAAATGAATAAATAACTAAAAGCCCAAACATCAAAATGTTAATATACAGAGTTGTTTGTCAAAGTAATTTCGCTACAATATCTCAGTGTTTCAAATTGCATTCCTGGTTGTCATCTGAACTTTCTTTTATTGTGGCACAGAATGTATGTTAAATGTATTTAGAATTTATCAGTGACATGGAAATTCTCTGTGTTTATAGATTTGAGTCATATATGTTTTTTTCTCTTGTGAAGCCACCCTTACTATACAAATTGATTGTTTAATATTTCTTCATGCCTGTAACTGTGTAAGCACCAGTCAGTGGCAGAGGTAGTGTGACCTGCTTCGATCCATAAATTACACCTGTTAGTTGACTCCCCCGTCATTTGTGAGTATACTCAGGCTTAAAGGTTAACAAAAGAGAAACAGGGTAAGCTCTGCTGCCGCTACAACAGATCAATGTCAAGTAAATAACCTTTTCTACCTTATTTCCTGACTTGTATTGATCTGTCTCTCCTCTCCTTGTCTGCTATGTGAGCTCTCTTCTTACACCCATCACCCCATGCCTGGCCCAACCCTGCATAAATTTATGTGCTTTTAATGTTAAGCTGAAAATATTACTTGTCCTGTAATGGACTGGTGAGCTGTCTAAGATTTACCCTTCCTCTTGCCCAAAGACCACTGGACATAGGCACCAGCCCACCACAACCTTGCCTTAATAAGTTCATATACAAAATTGATGGATGGATAAATATTTCAAAACAACAATACTACAAAGCTTGAAAGAGGTGCAAAATAGTTTTTACAAAATAGGCTTCTGTGCCAGCAAGTTTTACTAAAAAAAAATATAGCCTATGTAACATATTTTTTGTAAACCTAATAATGATTTTATTGTGAGAATAATGCATATTCCTGATGAACTAAGGAATCATTCTGATTTTACGTTCTTAGATATAAGATTTGGTCCTGTGTAAATTTAATTCCTATGGATTTGGACTGTCGGAAACAAATATTGTCGAAGCAAAGCCATTATTAGGACACCATTCTTATTTGGCCAAGCCACAGCTCAGTCAGGGGCTGTGTGTGCTTTAGGGATTAGCGAGACTAAAGGTCTAAAACCTCACAGGCGAGCAGCAGTGTTTATTACACCTTACATCACAAAAAAGTTCAACCTGCTTTTCTTATGAGTTAGCTTAGCTAAAGAGAGAAGGTCATGAGGTCATTAGAAATAAATGGCTTTGTGCTTTTGGGAGCATACACTTAACCATGGAGAATGTTCTCAAGCATTGATTTGTCCTGGAGTGCAGCTGAAATTTCATTCACTTTTTTAGTTATAAATGTTCTCTCTACTTGTGACCAAAGAAACACATGATGTCCTTTTTAGACAAATTGAGATCCAACAATTTGTCATTTAATCATTATTTTATTACTATTAATTTTTTTGTGTGATTCATAGCTGTAGTTGTAGCATGTAAAACTGAAACATTCCTCTGAAAACTGCATCTGTTTGCAGAGATATCTATTAGATTTTTTTTATTTTGTAGTGTGCAATTGTATTTTGTATTGCACATATTTTTTCAGTGATTTTAGGCTTTAGTCTTAAATATTCTTTTCTGATTATGATTTGTCAAAAACAATTTAAACTCTAAATCACAATCCTGCAAGGGTGGATATGTAAATATAATCCTGCCTTGTATTAGTAACATTTTGTAAAATACATAAATACGTAATTTGTGTATCTTGAAATTTTTACCTGCTCTTATGCAGGTCAGTTTATTTTTGGCATTCTTTCCATTATCTATTTTTTCCTTACAAATATATAATTTGACTTTTATTTTGGGGACATTTATTCTGTTGATGAAAAATATTTGTGATGGGAAACATATCTTACATGAAATCATGTATTTCACACTTATGTGGATCCTGATTAATGCTTACAGCACCCTTTTGATCATAGGACAATCTTGTGTCCTTAAAATTTCACAAAACAGTTACTGGGTGAATATTATCTGTTTATTCCTTAGAGGAATATAAACCCATATATACCATATATAATGTGTGTATGTGGGATGTGCACTGTGGTGGTCACTATGATAAATTTCATTTCCTATTGATGGATAATGATTGTTTTGTTGAAAATGTTTAAAATTCTCACACAAAACATCCATTTCTTTTAGCTAAAATTATTTCAATTTAGCCACTGTTTTCAACAATACACATTATGAAAAAACAAACGTTTTGAAATGTTTCCAATACCTAATTTTAGTTGCAATTGTTATGAAGTGTTTTACACAGTTGGGTAAGTAGTACCTTTGTTCACCAGTTTCACCAGTTTCAACTGGTGAACCTATCTGCTAAGTGATACCAGGGCCTTCGGGTTGGAAAAAAAAAAAAAGAAGAAGAAGTTCTCTGTGGTCTAAGGTCAGTGACCTGCTCTGTAGCTGTCTCAGTTCCACCTCAGGGCACCTGCTAATGTCAGGCCTCTTTTAGATTGCCCAAATCGTGGCTTGCCACTGGTTATTTTCAGCAGCGATAAGTGATCCTGGTGACCTCAAAGGTCTGACACACTGCTTTTTTTTTTAGGTAGAAGTCAAATGCCATAGCATTGCCTCCGGATCAAAGCCTTCAAAGTCAAACTCTACTTAGGCATCCATTGAAATAAGAGCTCCAAGCTCAGCTAAGTGAGCAGAGCCAGGCAAGCTCATGACTTGACTTTCACTCATGCTACATGCAAGTGGTGGGCCAACATATGCACATGTGCAAACACACACACACGTGTGCATATGTGTGTGTGTTGTATTTTTTTTTTGTCTTTCTTCTTTTAGACCATTGGGCCTTTTACTGTAGGAGGGCCATGTTACAGTTGTAGTCCTCTTCTATGCAACTCAAAATAACACTGATTAACAGTTACTTTGTCAGTTTTTTTTATTCTCTTACTCTCTGGTCTTAGGAAATATAGCATTTGTTTAGAAATTATTGAAGGGAACAGGGGGACAGATATTGTGCTAGGTTCCTTCTATTCTCTCACTTAATCCTGGTCTTGTCCCCTTCCTTTTCCTGTGACCGACATTACTGCATGACCCCTCCCCCACCTTACAGGATGTGGTGTCTGGCCTCTCAACAGATAATGTGACGCACACGTGTGCTTGCGGAAGAAGAGGCCATGAGCCACAAAGGTCCACTCTGGGTCCTGGATTATGATAACATCAGGAAGTGCAGAAAGGAAGAGGTGTCTGCAGGAAGTTGACAGGCCTCAGAGAGAGTCGCACTTATCTTTCTGAGAAGCCGGGGTGTTAGCTCAACTCTAATGTGATGATCATAGTGAATCGGTGACTGGGGTATTTTACTGGCAATCATCACATTGCTGTATGTGGCACAGTGCCGTGTTTTTTCCTGCTCTGTGTAAAACATTTCTTCTCTGTACTCATCACTGACAAAGTGGTAACATCAAGTCAGCTTCTTTGGTGTAATGCAAGGGAATATTCTTTTTCTTAAACCTTAGTCTCAGTGGACACAGTTCAAAATAAATGTTAAGGTTGGAAAGTCCAGATGGTCTTTTAGAGCTTATTCCCCTGCCATAAGTACTCCTGATTTATGGCAATCTCTAATGGTGTCTCTGCTCTGATCTGGTTTTCCTTCACCCCGCTCTCCTCTGAAGCTTTAAACTCATCAGGTCCTCTCAGCCCTATCATTAATCCTGAACTACAAAGTAAGGTACGGCTGTAGAAAATTTGGGATTTTTCCTCCTTCCTCCTCCCTGCTTTTTCTTCTGCTGAATCTCTTGCTGTCTGGTAAATGATAAACTGATGAGCAGGCCTAATCCAGCTGAACTGCTCCCTGCTGGTTCACTTAACATTCCCCAAACATATGTGATCCTTGGTGAAAAATTTGCCATGAAATTGGTCACTGGTTTGTGAAGAATTCCTCACATGATTTTGCCACCACTGAGAATGGAAAACTAACCCCGAATATGCCTCCAAGTGACATTGTTAGTTTTTCTGAGAGTTTGGTGACAACTGACTCATTAATTTTCTTCTTCAACCACTTACATCCCTCTGTAAAGGTTAAAGAAAGAGTCCATTTTTGCTTAGGCACTGAAAGAAGCTGACATTGCTTTAGCACATAAAGAAACAGCATATCAAAGCCACAATCTTTCGCCTTTCTTAAATTAAGTGCGTTTTTTACTGAAACCACTTTGCAATGCTTTCCTCTATAACCACTATTAATCACTACATGAAAAAAGCAGGTCAGATTTTTTGTATAAGTTGCTTGACAAAATAATTCAGATGGTCAGAGAATTTTGTTCTGTGACCAATAGTCATGAGTGGTGCCGCTCAAACACGGCTTGTATAAAATACGTGTATCACTGCTAGAGAATTGATGCGTCTATGACTCAAATACTGAAACACTGATAAAATAATAATACTTAATCTCACTCTCTGTTGTGCTATCTGCAGAAAAGAAGATTTGCTCATTTCAGCATACCAGATGCTTGAAGATAGATGTAAAACTACATTGGGTAACAATTATCTTATCACCTGTAAGTGCCTAGTTGATTTTTGAAGATAAAAACACAAATAGGATGCTCAAAGTTCTTTTGATTTGGTCAGGAGTCATTTTTCAGTCATTACTTCAGATCTCATGAAAGCCCCCCAGCAGATCTGTATAATCATTTTGAGCTTCCAAACTCTGTATGTTGTGGAATATGTTGGATTTGAAGCATGTCAGCTGAGTTTCGGAAGAGTTAATGCCCCCACATTTTCTAGTGTACTTCACTCCACTAAGGTCTACGTGTACTTGAGGTGGACTCAAAACATATGTCCACAAGACATGTTTGTGCAAAAATAATTTTTATTTTTTAAAGATTTTATTGACTCTAGTGGCCTTTATTTGATAGTTAATTGACAGGAAAGTGGGTAATGAGACAAAGGGGAAGACATGCGGCAAAGGTCGCCAGGCTGGGAATCAAACCTGCGATGGCTGTGTCGAGGACTAAGGCCACAGTCCTATGTCTACAACATATGGAGATATGTGGGTTGTGTTTAACCCAGGTGCCACCACAGCACACCCCAAAGATGATTTTTTTAAGACTACTTATTTGGTTTCACACAGCACACTGCTTGATGGGGAACTGTGTTAAGATCTAACTGTTTTGTATGAGACACTGAGCTGATTAGATTGAGAGTTGCCACAATGATGTGCATCAGCAAGCTTGACAATTTGGGCCACACTAAGAAGTGTGCCCAAATTGCGGTGGCTGCTCTGGTGGAAAAGAAATGGGGGTCGGTGCTAACTACCTCATCAAAATTGCTAGTACCCATCCATAACAAGTAACCCATACTCATATTGGTGACCCAGCTACGGTATATATGAGGTGAAAGCTTGACAATGAGTATCAGCAAAAACTCTTTTTGCAAAAGTTTTCAAATTTATGATAAAAAAGCCTCTCCCTCCAGATTGTGCCACAGTGTGATATAATATAAAAAGACTTTTGGTTTGGTTTTCACCCTTCGGCTAGTCTTTTTCATTTCTTCCATATTATTGCTGTTTCACTCGTACGCCTTGGTTCACCTATAGTAGTGCCTTTTCAAAATCAGGTCAGGGTCTGGTGCTCAGAGATCCTTGTGTCACCTTTTTTTTATGAAGTTACTTCTAGCATCACCTCAACATTTGGAGGCTTAGATTACAATTAATTACACATTGGATGCTGATTCATTGTGTCCCATCCCTTCTTGTTGACAGTTTGCTTAAGAGGGATTTGAAAGACATCCAAGTCTTTTAAAATGTTGTGGTTTTATTTTTTCATTTTATATGTAACATTTCAAATGTCTTTTCAAGACCCATATGACCACGTCATGGCTTAGAAGATTTAATTAATTAATTAATTGCTTTAGAAAAACAAATCTTCAGTAACCAGATTTGATATTCACTTTGTATTTATAAAAAGCACCACATCCAGTTCATTTCTAACCACTTTTACAAGAAATCTGGTTATTTTAAGGAACTATTAGCATAGCAGTGTCATTCTTTTTTTTAACAACATGTTCAGTAAAAACGTGTGTGTGTTAGTATTTAGTCCAGTTGAGTTTTATGCATCATCAATTTTTCTTGGCAGAGACATTTTTTGTTCCAGCTGGACATTTTGAGACATTTTGTGCTGCCTCAGCACGGCAAAGAACAAGATTAAGAAAGCTGATATATTATTTCAACAAAACCAAGTAAAATGCCCTTTGGTTTCTTTATTTTTTGACTTTATACGTACAACTACACCAGTTAATAAAATTACACCTTGATTGTGCTGATACTGTAAAAATATTTGTTAAAGCACAGGGTTAATACTAACATATTTACTTTCTGTATTATTTTCTTTGTCAGTGTAGTCCTCCGTACAATAAAATCCTAAATGTGACCTTGTTTCAGCTAAATTTCATTTATACTTATGAGATTGTGCCTTCCCACCATTTCCAAAATGCAAACTATCATATGTAGAAAAAATCTTGTGAGGAAGAAATCTATTTAAGATCTGAATATATTTTTGCATTCAGTGTATACTGTATATTTTGTGGAAAACACACTGTGTGAACACTGTGATGTTGCCTTGTTATTATGCTTCTTAAACGCTTTTGCCCGAAGATGACCTACATTGAGATTTGGGTTTTCTGTCATTAAAATACTGTCAAGTTACTATTTTTCAAACAGCTTGAGCGCCATGGCACTTTCCTTTTTGTAAACACAAACAACAAAATCATATATATTGATTGTGTGGATAATAGGAGAACAGACTAAATCTATATTTGGAAGCTGGATGATGTGGTTCTGAAGTTTGACAAAACCATCTTTACAAAATAATGGAGTGTTGTGAATCTACATGATCAGGGATAATCCCAGTTCCTATTCTGACATTATTCAAGAAAAAATATTGTGAGTCTTAGAAAATAGAAAATTACCAAACTGGTTGTCCTAATTTGAAGATAAGTACAACAACATGCATGTTAGGTTAATTGGTCTCTCGAATTTTTCCTTTTGTATGAATGTGCGCATCCATGGTTGCTTGTGCTGTGTCCCTGTGCTATCCTGCCTCTTGCTCAATGAACACTAAAGGCAGGCACCATCATCATGCTTGCTAACCTACAAACAACTAGGATTTAAGTTGGTATAGAAAATCAATGGATGTTTTTATATATGCATTATTCTTCTGATCTGATATAGCACTATAGGTATGCAAGATCATAGAGGTCAAACACGTCAATAGTCTTTTACAATCTAAATTAGGTCACATGATATATTTTGATTGTAGGCCAATGTAAAATGCTGCTATACTACATCCAGGTGTTTTATCCCACAGATGGTGTGTACAAATCAAGTAACCTATAAAGGTACTAAATTACACTTTTGTTTACACTCTGTCACCTTTGCTGACCTATCACAGAGACCTCTTTGGGATTGTATTCACCTCTCATACTTTGTGGTCAATGTGTCTTGATGTTTTAGTCAGTTTGGCCTAGAGGGCATCATAACCACAGGTTAGTCCTGAGCCTCTCTCTTTCATGCTTTTCATTAAAAGCACTACCCAACTTACTGTTTCAGGCAGAAATACTCAGAGACTAGAATGGAGGCAAAGATGGATCTAAAAGTCAACACTAGTAACCTTGCACGCCCATAGTCATGGGTCATTTGGCAAGAGCATGTTGGAATTTGCTTCTGTAGGAATTCCCTTTTCCAACGTTCATATATAGTGAGCAGAAGAAGTTCAGGAAACAGGGATGCACAGAGGTCAAACAAAGAGACAAAGCAGACTTTAACAGTGTTGGAAGAGGAAATAAAGGCCCGAGTGTTTTAAAGTTCTGGTGTCAAGACCATGTGTCTCCACACTAAGAAAAAACAGTGAAAGGACTTATAGCTCTCTGAAGGGACCCTCATCTTCAGGATCCGCTCACTTCAGAGCTGCTCAAATGATCAACTTTTGAAAATGTAAATTTTTCTAAGAACACACCAATTATTTCCCCCCTAAGAAAAATAATTAAATAAGAAAACTTGATTCATTTAAAAAAAAAAAATTAGTCATAAGGTGGACACTATATGTCCACCTTGGGATAATAAAAAACTGTTTACTGATCTAGTTCCTATTATTTTTGTTATAAATTAATATTTACCAGCCATTTTAGATTAACTTGAACATTCTCAAATTAGTCAAATGACAGCAAAGTCAATGTATTTTGAGGTCTGATTTGGTAGATCACCACAGAGTAACATTTTTGAGAACTGGAACAAAGTGATAGACTTTTTGAACCTTTTTAAAGATAAAAACATGTTGTTTGTATTTGTAGTAGGGCACCTTTGATCTAGAAATCTAGAACTTTAAATTAAATCCAGTGCAACCACTTTCAATTAGAAGTCACCTAATTAATAAATTGCATAAAATTGTGTAATTTAATTTTTGAATCTTCAAATGCTCTGTGAAGGCCTTGGAAGAAATTAGTGAACAAACAGCATCATGAAAACCAAGAAATTCACAGGATGGGTCAGTGACTAAGTTTTGGAGTGATTTCAACCAAGGTTTGATACTAAAACAATATCCCAAGCATTAAACTACTTAAAGAGTAGTGTTCTATCTATAATCTTAAAAAAATGGAAGGAGTATAGCTCAGCTTTATGTCTAACATGATATCACTTTGCTTGCTAATCTGACAGGCTTTGGAAGGAGAACACTACTTAGAAAAATACCCAAAAAGCTCATGATAATTCTGGATAAGCCACATACACCCACAGCTCAGGTGGGAGAATCTGTTGTATGTATAGTTAAGATACATACAGCAGATGTATCTTAATCCACAAATGTAGAGTATAGGAAAGTGTCAGACAAAAATCCATTGCTAAAAGTAGGCCAAAAGAATGTCCATTTAAGTACAGTCAGCATGACAGTTTTTGCACATGTAGTAAAATAAAATGTATTCTCAAGTTAGTTTTTTCAAGGCACTATGCATCATGTACAACTGTCCTCAAATGTAAGTTTTTATGATTGCACAGCGGATGTTTAATATGTAAAACAGAAAAAAAATAATCCATAATCCATCCTGCACCAACAATGTTTTATGGTTCGCCCTCGGATGTCAAATATTGCATCATTATCTTGCATCTTCTGATGTCTCAAATCTCCTTCAATGCTCCTTGGAAATGATGATGCATATTGTAGACAAGATACCGTAAACTTATATAACATCTTCATGAGGAGCTGCAGTTTCAAGAAGAACAATAGCTTTTTGTATTTACTCTCATTTCCTTCCCTAATTGAGTCACAGACCAAAGTGAAGCAATACAAAAGCTTTTTGTTAGCTACGAGAAACACCTATCCAAACACATTGTGCAAGGACATACTGGAGCAATTAATAATGCTCAGAGGCCAACTAGCCATGGACTTGTACAAGTGAAGTCAATTTAAGCCAGTAGGTTAGGTCCAGCCTGGAATGTCTAAAATAATGAGGACTACAATTACCAAGGTATTTTTGCTGTTTTACATCTCAGAAAATAAAATGAATGAATCATGTTCACGTCTGGATATAGTTAACTGTGAAATTGTGAGTGTGCAAAGGAATATGTTAGAATAACCTTATTTTTTATATATAATATATATTATTTAGTAAGACAATTTATCAACAGGAATTGGTGATTTCTTTCATGTTACCGTGTCACTAAAAAGTACACAGTTCCAAATTTTACCACTGTCACGAGCTAATAGAAAAGAGAGAGGGAAAAAAAATCTCACTCAGCTATTCAGTCCCGTACGAGCATACTTAAAGACTTCTGCTGACACGCTTTCAAAATATAGTGGTTCCCTTGGCAGGTAGTGTGATTAAAAGCAGCATTCCCGAATGTGTTATGAAATGATCCAGTTTTCCTTTGTGTAGAAATGATCTGTTGGTTCTGTAGGTGTTAGTTATTTCGTTATGTTTTCCGAAGCTTCCCCCATTAACACGTAACACTTAGGAGATCGCGCAGTAAATGATCGACTTGCATGACAGTTATGGGTCTCTGGCTGCAGATGACAGGGTGCTTTAAGGGTGCAGTAAATTATTTTGAAAGTAAAAGCAAACCTGGGTGTGTGTGTTTGTGAGTGTGTGTCAGGGGGCGGGGGGATGTTCAGTTGCAAGGAGTAAGCATGCCATTAACATTCCCCTCGATTAGGATACACACACTTCACATTTCATTTAGTTGACATTTGTGTAGGCTTCTGCAATTAAGGTTATATGGGGCTTTTTGCAACCTATCGCAGCACATGCTTGTACATCAGGGGGGCTGTTTGAGGGAGCTGAAAGTAGGGTTTAAAATGGTTAATTGAAGCAGTGAGGGTTTTATTGGGGAGCTGTCTTTTTGCTGCATGCTTTTCCAACCCTTTGACCCACAGGCACACACCTGGTACTGGGTCAGGTTACAGCCAGGCTCCAAGGCTTGCAGGTCAAGACCTGGTGCTTCACAGGCCTCTAATCCCCTTGCCTGGCAGCATTTTTGACTGAAGGGCTAGATCTACACACAAACCTAGACTTCATTCTTTAAAAAAAAAGTACAGCACTGTCTCCTTTGCTTAACTTTCTTCTTTTTCCTTCCCGTCCTTTAACCAAGAGATGATTTAACACGAGAAAAAGGTGTTAAAGAGGTTTTGCGGAGTATTAACCTACTGTGATTTATGAGCTTACTGAATT
Organism: Xiphophorus maculatus; assembly: GCF_002775205.1. Classification (NCBI taxonomy): domain Eukaryota; kingdom Metazoa; phylum Chordata; class Actinopteri; order Cyprinodontiformes; family Poeciliidae; genus Xiphophorus; species Xiphophorus maculatus. The sequence goes on from NC_036444.1 coordinate 10,534,772, forward strand.
ATGAGGGGAACATTTTGTCTTTACATGAGTTTATGTGTATGTGCATCCTTACACAGCATCATTTGGAAAGGGGGCAGAAGGAAGAGATCAGGTTGACCTTTGTATATGTTTTTTATTCATTTTTCAAGTTCTGACAGAGATAAATTTTAGTACTCCATCATAAATGTTTAACGTTAAAGGCTTAGAGAACTACCTTAATAGACAAAACACTGATATGAAATTTGTAATTTGAATTTTGCATTTCTCTGCTGAGAAATGTGGTAATTTCCAGCAGCTAAAAAGAGTGAATAAAAGGACTACTGATTAAAAATTTTGTCTAAACACACTCCTACCAATATGATACCAGAATGCTTGCTAATTATGCCCCAGATCATTCTCCCAGGCAGTGCAGTGATGAGCACACCAGGGGGAGCAGTTATACTGTTATTGTGATCCACAATCGGATCGTTCTAAATTTCCATCCTAACTTTTTTCCAAACCACAGAATACATATTTCTTTGGTGAAATAATCAAGTTATTTATGTTTTTTTTTAATGGTGATTTGTTTCACAAGTTGGCCATTTGCCCTGCCAAAAGACGCCCCTGATACTTCTTGATCTTGATCCTGTCTATATCCTCAAACACCCCAACAGAGTTGAAAATGTTCATCAGTTTGCCAGTTTGTTTGGTATTTACTGGTAACACCATTCCTCTTATTTTTTTTTCCCCAGTTTTACTTATAGAGAAATGTTGCTCATTGCTGTAGACTGCCAGTGCCACTTACCACAGTCCGATTACTCAGCGCTTCTGTTGCAGCCTGTCAGAGAAAGAAAGAAGCATAATGAGTTAAGCGACTGTGTGTTCGCCGCCCTGCATCAGTAGCCTTCAGCAGTTTCAATAACACAAGTCAATGTGTGGAGCAAAAGAAAAAAAAAATTGTGTGTGACAAGAACAGCTACCACACTGACAACAAAAATAACAAGACAAACCACGACACAACAACAAAACATTTATTCCTACTCTAGTAATAGATCATGACAAGCAGCTGTATCAGTGTTTGGAAAACATCTTGCTAAATGTATTTAACCTTAGCAGTGCAGTAATATGGAATGACGTCAAGGTTTATCTGTGGTTTGGATAGCAACAGAGCATTTTAATATTCACTTTACAAGCCATCTTGAAGAACCAATATTTTCAGTACAATTAGGAATACAAATTTAGACTTATGTTCAAGGTTTTCTGGAAAGCAAAATAATGCATTAAAATGTTTAAATTTCTTAGCATTGTTTTTGTTCACAATATTCCAAAAATGTGCATGTTGAAATATATTAAAATCCTTTCCTTTGGCATTAAGAAATCAAATGTTTTTTTGAATGTATTGACCTGTTTTTTCTTTTGTTCTTTGTTTTTGCATGTTTCCACTGGGATTTTCATAGTTTATCTTTGGGGATGAGCTCTAAGTCTTTGAAGCAGGAGGGCCATTTTGCCATCACCCTAATCTTCAGCTCCCTCTGCAGATACACAGTAAGAGTGAAGCTTTGCACAAGAACACCCAATAAAGCATTAGTTTATTTAACTTGTTTCATTTTTTACTTTTATTTATTTTTGTACTCAGCATTGTATTTATTTGGCAGTGTAAAACATTCTTCAAGGAGATTAAATTATATTTTTTTCAGTTTGTTTCCGCTGCTGTACTGTAAATAACAACTCCTTACAGATTTAGAAAGATAGAGATTGCATAAAAAAAGAAATGAATGTCTGCAAATCTAATCATGGTAATAGCAGGCAGATTATCATTACTCTTGTTGTTATTATTTGCTATTATTGTTATTATTAACAATGGTAGCAAATAATAAATGTTAAATGAATAATTATTATAATTATCCCTGCAACAAAATCAACAGACCTTATGTAGTACTTGTGTTTGGCATGTTTTAATAAAGTCAATATAAAACATTGTAAAAAAGAAAGGACTTTTAAAATACTACGTCTCCAAACTGTAAGGTGGATTAATGTAATTGTGTAAGCTGGTGGTGGTGTGTATATTTTTTGTGTTAAAATGGCTGTGGGGGCTCCATTGCCTCTTTTTTTCTCTCCAGGATGAGGTAAATGGGTCTATTACCACTCTTCTTTAAGTTGGTTATTGCTCCATATAACTGACATATGGCACAGCTTCCATTTTTGTCCCCGACAGTTATGGGGCCGCACTGATCATGTAAAGAATTTCTCCGGTGCCCTTGGTTTAATAGGATGTGTGCCTTACATCGCTGATAAATACACCCATTTGAGAGAAGTAACTGGGAACTGCTTGCAGGTCCGGCTCTTTATCCAGATCTGAGCAGAGAGCAATATAACAACAACATAGAGATCTCAGTAGAAAGTGTTTTAGGACATGACAGCAGAGCTACCAATTGTACCTCTGGCAGATGGCTCATCTGATACAGATATCAGGGAGGACACAGTATTTTAACATCACTTCTAAAGCAGAAATGCTGAGCGGCTGTAACAAGCCAAAGACGTCCTGCTCCTTTTTTTTCTTTTTTTTTTTGTCCTTTAACAGTGATCGCTGAACTTTGACACACAGATTCCATCTTCTCACCCCTGACTTCCTGCCTTAAAACAGTAGAGGAGTCCCATTGCTATTCTTCTGCTCTTGGCCTTTCTCTTCCTTCGGGAATTACCCGGAGTTATACTGCAGCGAAAAAATTGTTTATTAAGTTTCCACTCTGTTAATTTTCCCACTTTGTTGTGCTTCTCAAAATCTCAGACTACGTCAGTTCCTCCCCCTTTCTGAATCTGTGACATAAAAGAAGCATGAGAATGATAATGTTTGAAAACTGCTTGTTATAATGTTAGACAAATTAACAAACTCATGGATAGGTATTTGACTAGGTCATTCTAGCAGCTTCATTTTCCTCCCTCAGAAACCAGTAAAGCATGTCTTGCTAAAAAATCCATCCACATTTAGTGTTTAGATTTTTGTCCAGAAAGTCTCAGTATCTTATTCCTTTCATCCTTCCATCAGTTTTTTACTGTACCTGAGCTGAAAAACATTTTCCTTCCATACGTTGTGTGACATCCAGAGAGCTCTGTGATAGATTATGTTTTTCTAGTATTTTATGGCTTTTCCAAATTCAGCAAACCTTAAATGATAGAGGCCATTGCAGTTAAGTTTATAATGTTCCTTTTTAGCTCAACTCTTAGAACTGTCCTGGTTATTATTTTAACTCACTTGTCACAAATCTATGAGTTTTTAACTGTCAATGGCTGATTTATTGTGAAATTATGTTGTTCTTGCTCATTGATTGTAACCTCAGTGATGTTCACTGCAACAGTTAAAAGGTTAGACTTACATCAGAAGTTTTATAACAAAGAGGTTACAGAGGGCCAGAGAAAGATTTTTAATTTCACTAGTCATCAGATTTTATTTTTTTTTGTAATACAATTATACTATAACCTTTTTCATTTATACCTGTTCCTTTTTGTGGTACAAATTGCCCACTGACACTGCAATGTGCCTTAACGCGCCATAATGTTTGCATACTGCAGACTAAAGAAATGAATGTGCTTAAAGTATTTAGGAAACACATATCCAATAAAAAGATAAGATAAGATTTATTTGTCATTGTCATCAACAGATTACAACGAGATTGAGATTTGCCAGAAAAAACCTCAGTTTTAAGGCTTTTAAAGCCCTTTCAAAAGTTTGGCTCAGGTTATTTGATATGTTTTGATTACTACAATGCTGCTGACTCCACATGAACCTTTCAAACAGCACAACTGCTTCTAGTATTCTTTTCCAAAAGCAGAACAATTTAATCAAAGCTACAAATATTATTTCAAACAAACAATCTGATGCAGAACAAATAGTCACTCATATTGTAACTGTTTGCGTCATTTTCTGTGTAACATGCAATTTATGTTAGTACTGTGTTATTGCAAATCTTCCACAAGGACAAATTTAGCCTCTGTTACATAATCTGTTAATTGATTGTAACTTTTTTTAGGGTAACAACTCTGAAAAAACTAAACAAGTTTACTTTAGATAGGCAGCTTTCCAGGTTTACATTACATTTTATGCCTTCTCCATCTCATTTAATTATTACCACACATGCAAAGCAGTTTCACACGTACAAACATACGGGGAAAAAAATGAAAAGAGAGCAAAAAAATCTCTTTAATTAAAAAAAGAAAAACCCTGTGAACATTTCTAAGGATGGGGGTGGGGTGCGAAGCCATTTACACTTCTAATTTAGGGCTTCTTTATTCACAAATGTTAAATACTAATGATTGGCCCCCATTTTGAGCTCAACCCCCACTGGAGGCCTGTTCAGGATCTCCACTGAGGCATTTGTGTGCGTCTACCCTGCTCCTTTCTTCCACTTTTAGCCACACAGGCTCAACTTCACAGGACGGTCGACAGCCCGTGGACAGCAGATGAAATACTAAAGCAGCATATCCCGCGCCTGTTAAGTCCTCAGCTAATTAGCAAAAATGGTGTCCTTTCTTTTCTTTTTAGGCATTTGGTCTCGGGGGTGGCAGAGGGAGGAAAAAGACAGAGAGAAGGAGACGAAGAAAGGAGGTAGACAGTGAGCCAGGGAGAAGGCAAGAGAGCAAGGCTAGAGCAAGGGAGTGACTGAGGAGGAGGAGAGGCATCTGAGCTCTCAGCTGGGCTGTTTTGAAAACACTCCGCTGAAAGCCTCTCACTTAATTCATAGCTTTTGTTTTTGGACCTTTTGTGTTTGCCAGTTTGACCATATAACATCATACATCTGGTCTATAGATTTTTCGGGGCTTTATTTCACTCAGGGACCCGCAGAGTCCCCCTGGGCTCAAATTCGAGTGGTAGTGCAACATAAAAGCACCTCAAGTGTGGACTAAGAGAGAAACGCAAAGCAAAAAAAGAAGGACAGAGGGGAATGGGATGGATTTTCTACATCAAGGGTTTTACAGTCTCCAGTTCTTGTATGTGTTGTCTTACCTGGTGGGGAAGTGCTTTTGTGGGACTCTACACTAAAGCGTTACACTGTCTATACTTTCGTCTGTGGCATTTGAAGAGTGAGATCTTGTTTAGAATTTTAAATCAAGCATAAATTTCAAGTAATAATACACAAGAGAAACAATCTGGTATCTTGCGTAAATAATTACTAAAAGTTTACAAGGAGCTTTTACTTAAAAGATTCTGTCACAAGTAGAATTCAAATGGAATAATAAATTGGACATACTGTATCATCTCACATATATCAAAGTGTAGATGACTTAGTTCTTAATAAAGTGCGCCTATCCTCCCAATCCCATTTTTGTCATAGTAATGAGACTATTTGCTGGATGGTAAAGCTGTCAATTCTTTTTGGCAAAAAAGCCTCCAGTTTTTGTAAGTTCTTGGGCTGTCTTGTATAAACTGCATGCCTCAGATCTCCCCAAAAGTGAGTCAAAGATACCGAGGTCAGGAGCCTGAGATGACCTCTCCGGGAGCTTCCTTTTCCCTGCTGTACTCAATGATAAGTCAGTTTGCTCTGGTGTTTTCCTAGAACATCCCAGCATGTCACATGTTCAGCCTTTGAGCTGATGAGTGCAAATTCTTTCTCCAGCAGTTTCTGATAACGTGCTGCTTTCATCTTAACATCAATTTTGACCAACTTTCCTGAGCTCTTTTGGGTCACACACACCCAAATCATCAGTGATCCGTCTTTGTGTTTGAAAGTTGTAATAATGCACTTTTCATTGTGGAACTTGTTGACTCTAAATGTCAACAAGGTTCAAAGTTCAGTTGCTGCTCTGAGTTAACTTGTGAGGTTTTTCTCAGTGCTGTTTGGTGTATTGTTTGCAGGCTGCAACTTTATTTTTTTCTTTTCATTACACGTGTAAATAATTATTACCATTTAAGTATAGAACCACTAGGTGCAAATGTGGCAATGGTTCATAGTTCAAGCTTCATAAAACATCATTCATATTAAGTGTTGTGATGTATTGACGTTTGAGCTGTATTTGGGACAGTAGATGTTCTGTTTTCCTTGGCCCCTCTCTGATTAGCTGCTAGCATTAGCCTCTGGTTAATTGGACTTGTATTATGCTAAGGTGTTGGCTGTACAGGATCAAACCCATAATTTAGGATAATTTGGATTGTTTGATCTACCTGAACACTGTGATCAGGTTTACCAAATTTTTAGATTGTTCTTTTTGATCAGTCATCAATACCTAAGCCTTTATTTTCACTGAATGCAACCCACAATTGTTGGAATTTGTTGAGACTAGACTCTTCAATTAATCAAATGCAAGTACAACTTGGAATAACTTGGAGAAAAACTGAAAACTTGCTATTGAAGGGGATTACATAAATGCATGTAATGTCTTTTTTGTTGCTTGCAAAATTCACCAAGAGGTCTGTAAAAATGTCTTCTGTTACCACACATTTTTTGTTTTAAACTAAAAAAGGAATTTGTTGTTTGGGGTTGAGGGCTGGAAATAAGAATTTTACTTCAGCTATTCAACAGGAATAGCATAAGTTCCTTTTTGCAGCCCTTCCAACTTACTTCAGAAAACAGGATCTCTGTTTTCTGGTCAGAGTGTTTTCCTTTGTTTTTATTTATTTATATAAAAATGTATATTTTCATTATGTAATTATAGTCACCAATTCAAGTTTAATTCAAACTTAGTAGCGTTCAAATATATTGACTCAGCACTCCAACTTAATGAGATGTAAATATTTTTCTAGCAATTAATCTATTGTTTCTATTCTTATAAGTTGCAAAATACATTTTCTCCTATAGCTGTTCCTGTTTTTCCATTTTGCCCGTAAAACACAAGACAACAAAAACAAAACATGTACACATGAGCATATAAGATGGACATTAGAAGAGCTGCAACAATTACTACCCTACCCCAACAATAAGAGGAAAAACCCCAAACATGGACTTGGATAATAAATTAGGAGCTGTCAGTGTTACAATGTATATTAATAGTCACACCTCTTTTTAATGAGTTTGGCATTGGCAGCTGAGAGGAAATACAAGTCATCACAGAGCAGCTCATGCACACCCAGATGAAAGAACCTATAATAAATCTTGTGAGAGCAGGGCTCACCATAAATATGTATCGCAGAAGGCATCTGTTTTACATTCTGCATATAAATCAGCCAGAGTGCTGAATATCAATGAATCACAAGGCAGACGCTTGATTTGATAACAAATCGACTCTGAACTTGGGAGGGAAGAATTTAAAGCCCTAAGAGAAAATGGGGAGTGCTGAGGTCAGTTAAGACCTGTGAGACTCTGACATATGTCTCCTACCGACAGATAATGCAACAGTTTTGTTTTTGTCCGGGGGAAGGTTTGGAACTAATCTTCAGTGGGTTATCTTTTCACTGCTCCTCACTCTTCCACACATCGCAGGTGATGACATTACCTGAACCCAAACGGGTGGCACTCTAATACTGAGGTGGAACAACTGCAGAAACAGTCATCACCGATGTGTTGCTGCAGTGTTGGTTCATCCTTCCATTCATCCATAGTCTATACCCTCTTATCCTTGCCGGGTTGCAGGAGGTTGGTGTCCATCTCCAGTTGTCATTGGGCAAGAGGTGGGGTACATCCTGGACAGGTTGCCAGTCCATCACAGCAGTGTGCATGAGTTTTTTTAGAAATATTACAAAATGTAGAAAACTGACCAAATAAACAGCACAGTCTATCACATAACATTGCATTAAAATAAGCTGACTTTTATGGCTATAATATGACAAATTGTGATAAAAGTTATTGCTCTATAGATGCATTCATACTGAATTGTTTGGGGTTGAAAAGAAAATAATGTACTCTCTTCCCCTGGGTATATTTTTCACATTATGTAAGACCCTTTACTTCCAAAACCACCACTGTACACTCTGCTTTTCCTTTTGTGGTCTCACAAACTACATGCTTGCAGATAATATTTCCAGTGAAGAAGCCCCATTGAAGATGTTACAAGGTTTGCCATATTCTAAACACTGAGATCAATACAGTGGTCTTGTTGATTTTGGTTTCAAAGGGAATATCAGTTTTGAACCCACTCTAGTCAGTATGGGTTGAACAATGTCACTAATGCATCATGAACACATAGAAAAATAAATCCCTCTTTGTATTTATTTTACTATGAATCCAGAAAAAAACCCAGCTTATAAGTACTGTTAAAAATGAACAGGTTGCAAATACTTCCTATATTTCAATAAATCATTCATGCTAGGCAAATATGTAAAGGATGTGTAAAAAATTTTTTTTTCTGATGGTTAACTGTGATTCTAAAGTACTTTGAAATATCTTAAGCAGAAACAGTTTGATATTTCAGTTCATCGGTTGTTTTTAAATCGTCACGTTTCTAAGTTCTTTGCTTCCAAAGAGAATGACCTCTTTGTACTTGTATAAAATGGATCTTAATAGCTAGTTCCCCAGGATTTTTGAAGGTCTTTCGAAAGTTATTTTGAACTTTGGCTTTTTTTTCATTTATTTTCTGCCCAGTCCTTGGACCTGAACACGATGGCACATTGTGCTGTGTGTGCTTAAAAATGACCAAATCTGACAAATGGAGGACAAAAAACTGTCAAGCATAAGTAAAGTGTGTAACATTTCTGAAAGTCATTACTTATAGAACAGATAAATAAAGACATTTCTTAGGACTTGAAAAATCATCCTTCAGTTGATAATTTGTATTCAAAGATAATTTATAGCAACTCCTTAAGAATTAATTTTGGCACTAAGAAACTCTTTTCATTCATAAGGAAGTGCACATATAATCTTCTATATGCTGATTTATCACATTTACTTTTTTTTTTACCTAGGAGGACCTTTTTTAGTCTCTATGGTTCAAAAGTCTTGAAATATCTTATCGACAAACAAGTATTCAGCTGAAAATAAAACAGATACACAACTGAAAATCAGCAGCCAGTATGTATTAATTTTGGCTAATTTCAGGCAAAGTTATGAAATGGGTGGGGAAAACTGGACTGCATCATTGTAGGTCTTCTATGTCCAGATCATATTTTTTTCTCCCTCAACAAATTTGTAGTATATTTAAATAAAATTCCAGTCAATTTTGTTCAGAGAAAGTTTTCAGAAAATGTGTTTTCCTTAAAAAAATTATTTTTTTTTGCTTTGAATGTCATTACTTCAAAGCAAAAAAACTTTGCTTTTCATTGTTTCAGCTACTTTCTTCTTGGCTCCTCACTAACCCAAGGGCTGCCAAGGAATATTGAAGAACAGAAGGTGACATAACACTGAGAAGAAAAAAACGACAGCAGCCATTACACTCTCTCTTTCATTGGGAATATCATTGGAAATGTTAAAAAATATATGTTATTTGCTTGTTAAGGAAAGCCCAGATTTTTTAGATCAACAAAACAAGTTGCTTGAATATGGGTTTGCAAGTAGCGCACACAAAAATAAGCAATGATTTTGGTAAATTGACTTAAAAAAACATGGGTGCACAATATGTTGGCGACATTCAATGATAGAACCAAAACAGGCATCGATGCGCTTAGTCAGACTATTGTACAGTAAAAATGCTATAAAAATACTATAAGCATGACAGTGTTTACTTGAACGCTTAGCACATGTCCACAAATTTACTTGTTCACATCCAAATCTTATGTGTTTGAGACATTGTATTAAAAAAGGTTAGATATAGGTCTAGAGTCAAGGCCACAAGGGACATTGAGGTAGATGAGACAGTAAACATACTTAACAATTAAAGTGACTGACAAAAGAAGGACATCCACATCAAAAGAAGAGCCAAAGGGGAGCTCTTTCTTCCAACATACAACTCATCTATTGTTAGCAGCTGGGGTGTAACATCTGCCTGGGAAATCAAATACCCTGGGAGCAGATGTTCATACATGCACTGGTGTTATTTTTTCTGCTCTTAAAATTTCCCTTGGCTGCAGTGGCAGCACTGAAATAAAGGTGTGGCATTTACCTAACCTGGAGCAAACTGAACGTTGCTAGGTATTCCCTCAGTTTAAAAGGACGTTCATGTTAACCAAAATATGGACAACAGCTATGTCAGTGCAGCAACAAGTCCAGCCTGCCAGAGGCCTGCAGATGTAGGATCTCCTGAGACTAAATGCCAAAAGGAAAGTTGAAGGCAAAAATATCAGAAGCCAATCTCAGCTATCTGGAGAGCCTTACACCCCAGTCAGCTCTTATCCCCTGTTGCTCAGAACAAGCAGATGGTTTTCAGAAAAATTCAACAATCTTCTCTTGCTCCAGGGGCATGCAGAGCAAGGAGACTCTGTCCCATGACATGCAATAAAATAAACTACTGTTTGATTTTGTGGAATGAAAGATGCAGTGTTTTATCTTTTGTGTTTCATTTACAATTTGTTAAAAAGAAAAGAAAAAGATTTATCTATACTCAGTTAGGTACATGTCATTTAGATACAATGTACATTTGTAATATTTACTCAATATTATGTGAATTATGTATTTTCAGTAGCTTCTTTTCGGATTATTCAGTTCTAGTCCATTGGTCAACAGAAACAATCAACTCAAATAGGGTCACAGACTTCCCCATTTTAAGATGCCGGACAACAGAAAAATTTGGAGAACTATAACCTGTCTATAGCACATTGCAAAAGTCTTTGGACTTTTTAATTTTTTTATCACATTGCAACTTCATGAAGGAAGCAATGCTTTTACCTCTGTTCTGATTACCACAGATCCTGTACCAAAGATGATAGTTTGTATTTGTTGGTTCACTCAAACTAAAGCAGTTTAAGTACAGCAAAATGTTTTGCTCCGAAACAGGCCAGTAGTAAGCATTAGATGTAGGATTTCAGCTGAATATAAAGGTAGTCAAGACAAACAAAAAAGATTGAGGAAGGTGCTGGGTTTAAAGATTTTTTTTGCAGCTTAATTCACACCTGCACAGCCTCTGTGGCAGCGTGCTCTGCAACGGTCGTCTGTTGCACGGCGGGAGTATTTGGGGAAGATTAATTGCTCTGTCTTGTCAACGGTGCGCTCAAAACAGCGGGATCCTCTGCATATGTAAATACAAGCAGTCTCAGAGCAGCAATGTAGAGCAGGATTAACACAGATATGTTTCAAAAATTCAGACCTCCTCACTAATCTTTTCTTGTCTCTGTGCCATGCAAGCTGTGTTGCAGAATTAAAACCTTCACTTTCTTTTCTCTTCATCCAAATGCATTTGTTTTGTCATTACCTGGTCATTAAAAATACATAAGATAAATTATGACAGACATGTCAAAAGGCGCTTTTGTTAGATTATGTTAGTTAGATTACATTTCTTGTCTAACGTTAACTACAATAGACAAAAACTGATTAGTGTGAGAGTTCAACATAACATTTTTTAAATTTATATGATTTTTGGAATTTAAATAGGAAGCAGATTTTCATAATATGTCAAAGTGGTGCTCAACAGCTTTTCTTGTTTGTCAAATGGTGTCATGCACTCTTGAATCCTTTGGTTCAATGGACGTTTTTTGTGCTTGTAGAAATTTATCTCTGCATAACTTCTATGAATTTGATGCACAGCTTAAATGATAGCTTGATTGTGTATTTTTCAGAGTTCAACAGATTCAATTTTGTTTTCTTTTCTTCAAGTCTTTATTTTGCCTTTTAAATTTAATAGAGCAAATTATTTCACTTCATTCTTTTGCCTTTTAAATTTAATAGAGCAATTTATTGCACTTCATAAATTTTGGCACCACTGCCTACAATCTAAAACATACTTTGAATGTACTACCTCTGTAATTTGATTATTATTATTGTTATTTAACTTTTTTATATGTTTTATAGTTGTATCATATGTATTGAAATTCCTTCAAAATGTTTAATTAATGTTTTGCAGTAATTGGACAATCTTCTTGAGCATATTCCTTTGTTATATGAATTCATAAAATTCAAAGAGATACATTATTTTTATTTTGTTTTGGACACTTAGGACAGTTAGCAATTCTCACTAGTTTTCTCACTTACTAATGAAAATCTGTTAAATTGGAAGTGATAAGATCTGAGTTCTTACTTCTGAGGTATATGTACTGTTGCTCTGAGGCCAGCAATCAAGTTTTTAGTTGTAAATTCAACTTAATTTAATTGAATAATATTTTTAAGGAGAAATTAATGTTGTCATTCCTGATCATCTAAGTATGTAGAGGGTCTAGTGATGCTGTGTTCAGGCTGCTGTAGCAGTAAGTCTTGCAACAAATCTAATGAACCCTCTGACTGAAGAATGTTGACAAGACATGTTGAAGCTCAATATTTGTTCATAAACATGCTTTAATTTTGTCATGACAGTATTTTTGAACTGCAAAAGACCAATTTAAGAAAATGGTCATAAGATTGTGGCCAATCTTTGTTTGTGACTGAGAGAAGTACAAATATTATTTCCTTCTGTGTAATATCAGGGAAAATTCTCTGTTAATAAGGAGAGTAAAAAGCCAGGGGAAAAATATGGTTTCTGGGCATCTTTTAAAGAATAAAATACTTTCCTGGGCTCAGCAACATACAAAGCAATGATTTTCTTTTAGTTTCCTCCTAATTCCATTGGTCATCATTGGTAAAGCTTCTGCCCTGTGGCAGAAAATGCATTGGTCCTCCATCAGCAGGAAACAACGGAGGGGAAATGTACAAACTGCTATAATTTCTCTGCTGCTGTTATGACCTCTGACTAGATAACAGAGGTTTATTATCTCTATGCACTAATGTGCTCTATGGTGTTGCTTGATTTCCTTCTCTTCTTAACGTCTAATTCACCTGCTATAAGATTGTTCAAGACTTGTACCCAGCAGTCCAAAAGCGACTTGACGTTCTTCATAATCAAAGACATTTTTAAAAAGTCAAGCACAAATCAACTTCTGAAAAGATCTTTTGGACATTTAGACTACATCTTGTTAGCTGACACATGTAGGTGTATTTCTTTTATTTTAAGATTTGATGCCACTGAAAGTAACATCACATAATAAAGCATTTTTAACATGTTACTCAGGAGCAATTCTTCTTTAAAGGATTAACAAGAGATCTACATCCAAATATCTTTCAGGGGTCACATAGTGTAGGTTTGGTAGCCAGAATATGAAGGTCATCTAGGACTTTTACATCCCTTTTTAAAAAAAAAGTAAACATGCTAAGTTCTCATTGAAAGACCTAACTGTAGCAGTAGATTGCGACTTACAGGTGAGAACCCAATAGGTTTTGGAAAAGCACATACTTTTATAAACAATATGTTTTGTTAAAACTGTTGCTATGCTGTGACAGAATAACATAAGATAGATAACCTGGAAGCCAGTGACGCCTGTAAAGCACATTTTTGTTCTTCAAAGTTTCTGGAATGCAATAATTTCTACAAAGTAATACATAAATTCTGGAAAGATTTCAAAAACTGACCTCTAGTTTTGTGCTGAATTATACTAGTTCTACCAGAAACAGTGAAAGAATTTCCTCTTCATTTATTGAGGTTGGGATTTGGTAGAAATCAAAGTTCGTCTTTGGTTCCCCAGTAAAAGGCAAGTTTGTTGAATAGGAGCATATTTCTCTTTTACTTCTCTCTTTTTTATTTTCCCTCAGTACTTCTGTTCAGAGAGCATAAATTTTTAAAAACAAGCATAAATTACCTTTCTGTGGGTTATGGTGTGTAAAAATTTGCTGACAGTGTGTGTTGTCTATACTCTCATCTCACTATAAACGTAAGGACTATTTAAACGGCCCACTGAAAGCCTGTTATGCACTCACACTAAGACAAAGCTGCTGAAATGTGGTGTGGGGAATTACACCAATTGAGGAAATTCCTATTTTTCTCAGACCAACAAGAGTTAGGGGCCTGAAAAAGACTGTATATTTTGGTTAGGATGGAGAGTGGAGTTGAATCAAGCGAATATTGCTGAAAGAGCGTCGCTCACATTCAGATAAAGACAAAAGGTGGAAATGAAATAACTTCCTTTGCTTGGGAAAACACAGCAGCTCTTGACAGAATAATAGCGGCCGAGTAGATGGAGAAGGTCTGGTAGTACCAGCTCTAAAACACAGGAAACTGTTGTGTCGCCCGCCTGCTTATTAAAAAGCGAACAGACACACTCCCTAAAACAACTGCAGAATTCCATGCTAATGAAGCTTTCATGATAGACCTTAAAATCTGTGACTTTTAAGACAGTATAAATGTTTATATTTTCAAGTTTTAGAAATAATTATATTTTTATGTTTTTTACTTGTATTGTTCTCTTAAAAACAAAGCCTGAGCAATAAACAGATGTGAATGCATGACTCTGTATATCTTTGCTGTTTTGTAAACTAATTACAGTTTACGAAAGCATGCAATATATGCTCAATCAGCATTAGATTATGCTGATTGAGCATATATTCAACATATTTTATGCGTAAAAATGTACTTTAGCTTTTATCCATAAAAAAACAGAGATGAGATGATGGCACAGACAATAAATTGTGTTATAATTTCGAAGAAGAAGTCCAAAGTTTACAGCCTTTTTGTGTTTTCGGTGCAGCCAGCAGTAATGTTAATATATATAAATCATTCAATAAAAACAAAACTTATAGAGGCCACTTCAGATCTAACCTAAGAGAAATAACAAATAACAATTTTCCAAAGAATTAGGATTTAATTCAGACGTAACTGGTACTCAAACTACTGCTGCTACTGGAGATGATGGCTCATACCAGTTTGTAACTTTATGATTGAGAAAATTAAAAGACCTCTAAAAGGCTGCATCCATGCAGGACCTCTTTGCTATATAAAGCTGTGTCCAATCAACCAATTGATTCATCTCATGAAGTATGCTAATGAGTAAGTGTGTGTTTATGTATGCAGGAGGGAGGTCAGTACATTAAATCAGTGCAGTAATAACTAATCAGTGTGTTCTTTTTTTTAATTCTATAAGCTCATGTATTCCATGTTAATAAACTGGATTAAACAAATGTCTATGATGTTCCTTAAAACTCTTATTTTAGGTTGTGTTGTTTGGTTTTGTAGCTTCAAAACTGGTAATAAACTTTAAAACAAACAAAAACAAATCCCTTTAAATATGGAGTAGAATCATACAAGAGCTTGTAGCACAATATCTACCATAAATGTCACAATTTTTAATAAAGTGAGAATGTTTGACTTTGTATTACTCAGGAAAAAAAATCTACTTCAGCTGCTTGTGAGACATACTGTACATTCTATCATCTGTAAATGTATAATAGTATAAATATGGCACACGTAACTCACTATGTATAATTGGCCTGTATTTGAATACAAATTTGTAAATGAGAGGTGGTGTAATATATTAGTGGCTTACTCTCACACCAAACCCCAACAAGTTGTTTGTCTGAGGTAAGAATTGGTATCTTTAGCAACCTTGCCTATATGATGCAATGATGTCACTACAGATTGTTTATATTGAAAACTTTAGCAATAATTTAAGGCATAAAGAAAAATGTGGTTGCACTGCAAAGGAATTAAACAGCTAGGATACATGATTATGAAAAATCAATCTGGAAAATTGCATTTTTTTGTAAATTAACAGAAGGCAATACTATAAAACTAGATAAAGTAATTAAACCATGAATAGATAAAACAATGATGGAATTGAATTACTCTACATGTATTTAAATATATAAGTAGAGAACATGACAACAAAAAATATTTTTAGCTTAAACCGGCTTTCACCACTTGTATTGGTTTTTATTTATTTCAATTTCATTAACTAATGATATAAGTCATGGTGTTTAATCATCTAAATATATTTTAACACCAATTTCACTATAAATTTCACAAACTTAAAACCGGCTTCAAATTTTAAGTCAGAATCATTAAGGTTCTTGAAACAGTGGTTTTGGGTGCCTTAACTTGGTGCAGCAATTCAAACGTTTTGGTTGTTCTTTTCATTGGAGCAACAGCATACCTGGCCCTAATTGTCAAAATATTGTTTTTTCTGATTGCAATGCAGCAGATTTACATAATGATCCACCAGGATCTTTTTTCATACTTCCTTATGCAGCCCATAATTTATTTTCTGGTCAAAAATATCGGCTGCTCTGACTAGGAGAATAAACTCTTATTTAACCATCCTGCAGTCTTAGCAGGACACTCAGGAGTATCCCAGCAAATGTCACTGTAGTACAGCTGGGGAGCGGGGGCGTTGTCCCATTAGACCATCAGTTTCTGAAACCATATTAAAAGAAACCTTGTTAAGTTTTTTGCTCTCTTTACGCCATCTCAGCTTTTGCCCAAACTTGACAAAGCTTGCTTCCTCCAAAGAGACACAGGAACAACTCATTTCAGTGACAACTTTTATTCATCCTTTCTTTTTCTTGTCTTTAGATGAATCTCATCGGCAGCATATGAGCAAACATGTATTCACATGAGTAGGTCACAGAGTCAAAGAGTAGGTTGGAAACCTACAAATAGATAGGAGAAATATTAATTGCAGATCACAATGAGCTAATTTTAACTTTAACTAATTAATTAGTTCTCAAGTAATGATTTAATAATTTACTATAAATAAATAAACTATATTCCAAACAGTGCAATTAATTTGTTTCCAAACACATGAAAAATATTGCATCAAACAAATCTAATTTGGTTTTCTGAATGCAATTTGAATGATGCAAACTGTGAATAATGTCCATTCCTACCAGTGGTGTCTTTGAGGAAGCTTTCAGTTGAGGTTCTTTGTCTGAAGAGAGATCATTGTCAGCACAGGTGTGCCAAGTTACATTATAGATTTGGCTGCTGAGCTTGAGAAGTGAAAGGGATGAGTGCGCTTGATTCTTTGCAAGGTGCGTGCCAGTTGGGTGGAGATGGTGAATACATTCAAAAGTGTACCATTTGCTGTTTTAACTTGACACTTGTAAAAGCACACACAACGCAAGAGCATTAAAAAATATTGTTTATTCTTTTTGTTTTGGTAAAAAGAAAAAAAAAATGCATTCCTAGGTTTTATAATGTGTGTGTTAAAACAAACTTTCTTTACTCTTGAACTACATGTATCCCACAGTCTTGCTATAGGGAAGAATGACATATATTCCTATATATAAAATGTCATTATAGTGTCTCATTAGTATAATAACAGAAAATGAAACAGCTCTAACCATCAATGTGTTTATTGACCTATTTCAAAAAAAGTGTAGGGTTTTGGCAAGGAGGGTGAGAACTACAAATGTAGACAATGTTATCAAAGTATTTGGATAGAACAAAGTCAAAGAGCATTTTACCATTTGTGTTGCTTCGTCACTGTTTTTGTCTTAACTCTACACAATGTAAACAATATTCAGGCTGTTCCTTTTCACATGGCACAGAGCTTTAACAGTAGTCAATCATAATAATGAAGTTTAATGCTTGACCTGTACAGGTTATCATGTCTTTATACCTGGCTTCCCTCTTCCTCTGAATCAATTGTGTGTTAATCTCTTATTCAGGCTTTCAATTGTGAGAAAAAGTAGCTACAACAAGTGTAGACTTTCACTGGTATGACCCTGAGTGACTTTTTCTCATGCAGACAAAAGGCTTGTGAAAAGTTTTAAATAGGTTGCAAATACTTGAAAATGTCTTGCAATGTGCCTTTCAATAATAATTTTTTGTTGCAACCGTCACTTCTTCTTCGCTTTTTCTTTACCAGTTACGTACGTATGACTTAGCAACCTCAGTGTTACTAAGTTTCGTTGAACGTTTTGTTCAAAATTTATTACTTAAAAAATGTTCAATCAAAAGTTACTTTTGTACATCAGTAAATATGCTTTAAACATAGTTTCTTTCTACGTTCTACCTTGAAATAGTTTTTCAAATCAAGTATCTATATTTGCTTTGTATCATTAGCACTCAAACAGTCAATGACTTTGACTCCTTGAAAACTTTCCAACCTGTGCAAAAACTGCATTTTTCAACTCTAAACAGGGGATCAATCTTAAACACAGTCAGCATACTGATGGTTTATACTCATGATTGAATGTTTCATGCTTGGTATGTTGTATAAAATATGCTATATATTTACCTATTTATCCATCCATCCATTTTCTGTACACCCTTGTCCCTTATGGGGTCAGGAGGGGTGCTGGTGTCTATCTCCAGCGAACATTTTGGGCGAGAGGCGGGGTACACCCTGGACAGGTCGCCAGTCTGTCGCAGATATTTACCTATTTATTTCCTGCCTAATTATTTTTGTATTTGTATTTTATTATAGCTACACCACAGTACATCTACAAATTCTGCTAAAATATACTGTAAGATTCCAAGATCAGAGAAAACCCCAAGTCTCACAGTGAACTTTTGGATGAAACGCTACATGACTGGTTATTCATGTTCAGAAAAAATATCCCCAGTAATGGTTCCTTTTAAATAAGTTAATATTCAGCACAATACTGTTGCTTTTGTGATTTTATTTTTTTTTCTCCCTCTTCCTCAAGCTTTTATTGAAAATGTGTAAAATTACTATTAGAACTAAATAACATCCCTGGTATAAAAAAAACAAATTTCTTTATTCATAGTCTTTTAAAAACATATGACATTATTTCAGCTCATCTGCATCTCAAAGTAGATAATGAGATCACATACAAAGATAGTTATTAGGGACACAAATGTAAAAGGGAGGCATAAAATGATGGAAAAGTCACTCACATAGATATAAGCTCTAGTAATGAATCCAAATGTGAAACCTATCTTTCGTTTTGCATACTATTTTTGTTCTCATTGGAACCACTGATAGGTACTCTAATTTATTCCTCAGAGGCATACAATTAGCTTCCTTATTTCTTAACAAGACCTTTGGCTCTCCAGATCCCCTTTCTTGAACTGACTGACATCATGAGCACATGACTGATGTTACCTTCATCTGATACGTCTGCGCTGTTTATTTTATTTTATTTTAGGGTGAACCGAGGGTTAGTGTTGCCAGTGCTGATACTTTGATTTAATTGAATTTGACATTTTCTCTTTAGTTTTTATTTTAAGCTCATGGATATCTGAGTTAATTAAATGTTTTGATGTTTATGTTGACATGGCTCACCCTTAGGGAAAATGTTTTTGGAATATTTAGGTACTATTTACAGCCATGACATTAATTAAGTATTGTGGATAATATTTTTTTGTATCTCTGAGACCTCCACTGGCTTTTGAAAAGCACACAGCCAGACCACAGCCTTTAAACATGATGTCTGCTATCTTACTGCTGTCAACCTGCACTGACATGTCTGACATAGGGAACCTTGCAAAGATACTCAAACCTTAACATTATTCATATTTTGTCACATCACAATCACATATTTAATTGTTCTTTATGTGGCAAATAAATACAAAGTAGTACATAACTGAAGATAAAAAATGATATGTGGTTTTCAACATTTTTGAAAAATAAATAACTGAAAAGTGTGTCATGCATTTTTATTTAGCCCCCAGACTCAGTTTTTTGTAGAACCACTTTTTGGATTGGTCTTTGTTGGGGCCAATGTGACATGTAAAAATAATGGTATTCAAGACAATCAAACTTACTGTATTGATTATGGTTACATTTTGGTCTCATGTGACCAGAACTCATTCTTCAACATATTTGTTGGTTCCCCTTTGTAACATAAGCAAACCAGGGATTTGACATGCTACAACTTTCTTTCAACAATGGCTGTCCTATTGCCATATGTGCAGTGCATGAGTAGTCAAAAGGACAACTGCATGCTGTCTTGGTAACCAAATTCATGCGTTGATCTCTGCAACTCCTATGGAGTTATTTTGGTTATTTTCTGATTGGCGCTCTTGTTACACAACCTGTAATTTTAGATTGGCCCTGTTTCTCCAGGTATGCTGTTTATCCAGGTAGTTAACATTTTTATGGGATGGATTGAACAGGTCATCAGAAGAAAAACAAACCTTGAAGAATTGTTTATAATTACATCTTCTTATTACCTTCTTTGCAACTTCATTCTTGACATGTTTGTGTGTTTTTTGGTCTTCACTAAGCTGTTTGTACCCTATTTAATAAATTGGTCACTTTTTTATGGAAAACTTGTCGTCCTCAATTTTAGTGAGAGGTAACAGAGTTTTGTTTGCTAGAAATTCTGAGAAAGATATATTATTTTCATTGCACTTAACAATTATATGCTATTATGTGTTTGTCTGGATGACATGAAATCATAATAAAATATACCGTAATTGTTGTGGTTGTAATGGGAGGACATACATAAAACCATCACAAACGTGGTTTTAGTTAACCACGCTATTTATTTCTAAGTTATAGGTAGGAATAAATAGCTGTGGTTATCACACTTGAATGAGTGTTTAGCATTTGGATTAACCCATCCCCACTCATCTCTCTTTTTTCTGCCCTCTCTGAGACAAATCCCCCCTGCCTACCCTACTGCTTTTATTAAATTCGCCTCAATAAAAAAGCTCAGACAGGATTTATTAGGTACTCAGCGCAGACGTTTAGTATTTCCCTCTGTTATTAACTGAAAATCAATAGAAAGCAAAGAAAATGGAAGTCATACAAGTGTTGTCGCCTTTATATTATGTCGGCTGTCGGGTTAGATTCATGATGTAGCTCCGGCGTCTGCAAGGTGGATTTTCTGCTTACATTGCAGGACCTAAAGTGGAAGTTATTCATTAGAGTAAGCCAGCGGTCAGATACATTTCCAGGCCCTTATACACATCTGTCTTGGTAAGGCTCGCATGGAGTGAGAAAGGATGCTGATATACCCCGATATAGACGTCAAGCACAACACACAGCTTGTTGGATTTATGATTATTTTGTTCTGAAGACCTTTTTTAACACGATCATAGAGCCTGTACCCTTGGAATGTAAACTGGAATAGTATTACACTTAACCTTGCTGCTGCTCTAACATGTGTCATTCATTATTTCATCCACAATTTATTAACTTTATTGACTTCTGCAACAGCTAGGGTGCCTTGTAGAGAAGACAACAGTGGTTTTACCTTAAACCTTCCACTTTTTAGGCTTAGCAAGGGTCTATAGTTTTATTGTGACATTCGTTGACATATCACAATATCATAAAAATTATGCTCATGGGCACAACAGTGGCTCATAAATAGGTTCGTGTGAGCCTACTTTGCACTGACAAAGGTTTGGACAGCTACAAATTCTCAAGTTCAAAAGAGTAAAGGTGGCATACACTTAATATCCAATAAAATAAGCGTCATTCGCCAAGCTTGAGCACTGCTGCTGAACAGCAAAGCAATTCCATCATGAGGAAAAGTGGCTTTGTCTACATATTAGTCTTTTCTTTCATGAAAGGCTAGAAAAACGTGGGAATAAAGAGCTTAGCCACCTCACTAATTTAATTACTCCCCGGACTTCCATGACAGTAATGTAAATATTCCATCATGATGGGCCAGGATACACAGAGTAATTACTTAAGGTTTTCTTTCACATCTCTCAAGACTTTTTTTTTTATTACCCAAAAGCTTTTTAACATTAGCACTCTCTTCCTGACAAATTAAATGAAATTTCATTACTCTAGCCATCCTAATGGCATGAAACTATCAGATGTTGTATGCCTCCTTTCGCTTTCCTGGCTGCCCTACCAGATTAATCAAATAGTCAGCTTCAGAGTCAAACCGAGGGGAGCATCGATCTGCAAGTCTATGTTTGTCTATGGTTTGGTGGGGTTGCTGAGTGAAAGCCTTACATATTGATCTCCGTATGTTAAACATGTACAGTCCATCACTAAACAATTATTCAGAGCAGAAGCAAATGTCTCCCTGCAGCTCGCTTTTTGTCCAAATGACAGAAATCTGATTCTGTGATGTGTAATCAGCGTTGTTTGCATCAGTTTAATGTACTTTAACTTAACATTTAATTCACAAGTAAACCATATAAAGTTACTCGTTGGGTAGATTGTTTTCTTTTTTTAATATGCATCTTAATTGTACCTATGCTGTATGCCGCACTAAGTAATACAGAAGCTCATTCAGCAGTAAATAGTTTCCATAGATTGTTTATAACCAGCCATTACATATTATATTTAACACCTTTGGTTTTGCAAGGGTTAAGCTGCTTGGCCTTTGATCTCTCAGGGGGGAAGGTCCTGGCAAAGTGCCCCTCCACCACCTGAAACCCTTCAGAGACTTTCAATCCAATTGCCGGCTAAGAGTGGAGGCAGATCTCAAGGTTACACCTGAGTGTTCAAGGGCAGGTCCAAGTGTAATCGGCACTTAGATCATAGATTAATCTTATTTGCTATCTATTAGGCTTGATTCTTGCTTCCGTCTCTCCCTACCCAAAGCCAGGATTACTGTGATAGTTTAAGATAATGGATTCTTATGGAAGAGGAGGTCAAGAACCATTCTTGTTTCAGAACCTGTGGATAATATGATTAATCTAAAAGCCTCTTTCCAAAGAGGTCCTACTTTCAAAGACCTAACTGAGGAAAAGTCATAGAATAAATCTGTGATGTGGGCTCTTGGGTGTTTTAATAATCACAATTTTATTTTCTCACCAAGTGTAGGTGAGAGAAAATATAATTAGTGTCTGCCTCAGCTACTAGACACACACATCCACTGTTTTCCAAATATCAAACAAAAAAATGGCTATACAAATTGGTTTATCATTAAATATAATATGATCCCATTTGTGCCCAACCTTTTGGTGCATGGATAAGTATTTTATTGATATGAAACACAATTCATTGATACTGATGACACCATTTGGTATGGCTAAACTGACATTTCTCCCTCGCAAATAAGGCAGACATTTTCAAGAGATGAACAGTGATTATACGGTTAAACCATTTTCCAAATGTTCTATTAACATTTCAAAGCCAACAGAAATGTGACATCATTGTCCATAAAATGCACAAAAGGTTATGCAGGTAGATGTATTGATTTTACTAAACGCAATCTCATTTTAGTTCAAAATCCCTCCCCCCTACCCTCTGTTTTGATTTCAGAGGTAGCCACTAGCTAAACAGATAACAGATAAACTGTGATAAAATATATCCAAATGTGGCAGCCTCTCCTGATAACCTCTGAAGACACAATGTTTATCTTGTCCAGTCATCAGCAACTGAATATTTATCACAAAGAACAGACTTGTGTTCCTGCCTGCACGTTTGCCAGTTTATCTACAAGTTAGAAGTTATTTTTCAATGCATAGCAGCTGAAACAGGTAAATTCTCCAACCACTAATAAATTGGATGATTGTAATGACATGCAATCTATAAAACATAATATTTTCAGCATAGAGCTGACTTGCCTTTGGGAATCTTTTATGTCTCTATTTCTTCCCTATAAGTCCAGTCAATTGTTGTTTCATATTGTGTCTGTAAAGAAAATTATTTAAGCAAACTTAAAGCTTTTACTCTTTCTTGGTGTTAAAATGCAGTTGTCATATTTATAAAAACATGCAGAGCAAAGTAATTTCACTTGTCCCATTTTATGCAAGCACAAAACTATGATTTGTTTAAATTTGTTCACAAGGACATTTCCATATATATTCTGACAACTGAATCAATAAATTAGGTCATAGTTTTGAATTAAAGCTTCAACTAAATTAATTAAAACTATTATTGATTTTAATAACAATTATTTTCTCAATTAAATGATTACGCATCTGCAACGTAATGTTATTAAAAAAAAAGACTGACAAATGGACTCTTTATTTCCTGAAGCTCTGAATGATGTCAGTGAGTTTCTTGTTAGTATTATCAAAATGTTAAAGGTAAACTGTTTCTTTTCTTACATGAACTAAAGAACAGTATTTTATTTAGCATTGACAAAAATGCATATATTGTACATTGTGTTAACGCCTACACTTTTGAGTTCCAGTTTAGACCCTAATGCTTTATGGATATACTGCATGTTTGACAGCACATGTTTTAAATCCCACCCTCTAGTTGACTTAGACATTTCAATGGGATAGCTCTTCATGAATGAGTCAGTAATTATATATATATATATATATATATATATATATATATATATATATATATATATATATATATATATATATATATATATATATATAATCTAGTTTGTGTAAAACACTATGCGGTGTCTGTCTTTAGCGTATCCAAACACACACAAAAACAAACAGACACTTATAAAGGCAATATGTTTCCACTCTAAGCAGAGTGCTTTACTGTTAAAGTTGCTGTCTCACTTCTTCGTCCCTTGCCATGTATACTAGTGTATGTAAAACATGCTGAATGTGAGATTAATCATGTGAGAATTCAGTGCATTTCATGAAACAAGTTGTGTCACCCCTATGAAGCATGCGTGACAGTTCTTATATGCTGTTTACAGACCCATTCAATAAATTAAAATATAATTGAAAAGTTTATTTATTTCAGGAATTTTATAACTAAGAAAAACACATTATTGCATCAATGTCACCATCTCATTTTTTTCACCAGTATATAGATCTAAATTTTGGAAGAAAATAAGTCAGTGGTCAAATGGATTGTTTCACCTCTTTGTTACAATTTTTTGTAGGTAACAGTACTGTACTGTATTAAAATCTCCCCCAAAATTTTGTCATTATATAAAACAATTTAAAACACAAGCCCAACCTGTACATCGCAGGCCCATCATGGTAATGTATTTTATTAGGATTTTGTGTCTGCATCTTTTCTTTGGTTGTAGAATTGTTGCAGATTTTCTTGTTTTCTTGCATAAAAGATTTGGTGCTATATAATCACTGAATTAAAATGAAGCAGAATATGCTAATGACTCTAATTGGACTACTAATAGAGACTGTTTCTCAGCTTCCAGCTTTTGGGGGGTCTGTGTAATCAGTATAGACAGTCGTTAAGGGAATGAAGAGGCAACTAGCAATGTCAGGAGAGGGCCCAGGCGGTTCCAGCTGACACTACCCCAATCTTCCAGGACCCATTAAAGGCAGTTTCAACACATTACCAACCATAACATCCTTGAATATCACTGATTTTATTTGCAGTATCAAACATTTCATTTCACGCGCCATTAATGGAAAAGTGCTGAGGTTCTAATGCTGCCAAACATTTAGTAACTACCTGGACTCAGAGAACCAATTAACTTCAAGCGACAACATGGCCAATTAAACACACAAATAGGTGAGTCCAGCACTGGTTGCGGCCCTGGTAATTTACTTTTGAATAAACCCAAGCAAAAATAGAAAGTCAGCCACTGAATGACCAGTTTAAGTGAAAGAAGGACTGTGTGATCAAAATGTCCATATGGAAGATTATTTTTACAGTTAGTGTACAAATATTTCATAGAAATGTTAGAAAAATAAATATATCAATGTTTTTGCATTAAAGCAAGCTAATTCAGAGAGAAGCAAAATAAATCATTTTATGGGGGACACCAAGTACTCTTTAGTAGAGTTTGACTTGCATACATTAACTTTTGTTTATGTCAAATTCATTGAAGAAACTGTAAGAGTGATGAAACCCCTTTGAGGTTGATTTGTGGAACACTTAATTTCATACTTTGGTGGCATGTAGAACAAGGACTTATTATTTTGTATAGCATTTAGAAAAGCACATTTAATATATTGTCCTCATTAACTTTATCAGCCCTATGTCACATACAGTAGATAAAAGAAGCCATGGAGTGCTGTACCTTCACTATAACCTCAGAATCTCATCTCAACTAGGTGATATTTTTCGTATTGATTTTCCAGCTTTCCTGAAGGGAGGCTTTAATTGGAAGCCAAGATGTATCAATGCTTAGTTCACAAACTTGATATCTAAAGGAAACAAGGAATTGGTAATGCATGCATGTTATATTTATATTATGAGTGAACAATGTTACAGCTTGATAATTACTGCTACTATTCCGTGTATGGCTCAGCTCAGTGTGATTTTTTTTTTTACCATTTGTGGTTAAGCTTGATGCTAATTACACACTATACTGTGCAAATGCAATAACATTTATAAAGTTGTTTATGGAATAAATTTATATAGCACTTTTCTAGTCATATTCTCATCTTCTGAAATAAACGTTCACTCAGAAGCAATTGTGTTGGTCCTTGACATAAAGTGCCTTAGCTACTTAATTCTGATTAGAAATATAATATCAGTAGTTTGAGAAATCTCTTAACAGTACATTAAAGAAAGTCAGGTGAGTTGGCTTAGGCATGCTTAGGCATGTTGGATGGACGGACACTGTGCAACTTTCCAGTCATACTGCATTATTTGGGATCAGGACTTCAAATCTCTCATATACATACTTAACGAATTTGTTTTTTAAGCATGCTCTCATTCTTGGGCAAGCGTTTCCTCACTTCCAGGATTTTTTCTTCTTCTTTGCAGTTTTGAGTTCAAGAGTCCAACATGTCGCGTACGGCCATACAGTGCGAGCAGTCTGGTCACATCAAGAACATGTAAATTAATTTGGATGTAAAGGAGGATTTTTAGTTTGCAAATGTCAAAATAAGCAGCAATGTGTTTCATACTGAAAACCAAGTTAATTTTTTTGTTGCTTTCAAACTGCACTGCTGGACTTGCAAAATCAAGCAAAATTGTCAAGCAAAATTGTCAAAAAAGAAAATTCTTAGCACTGTGAGCTATAAGGACCCTCTGATATAGAACACACTGCCAGGTTTTTAGGGGCTGAAGTTTCTCTGCTTTTAAGATTAGCCGTTCTCTCTGTTTTTTTTTTTTTCATGTCATAAGACTTACAGCTAAGGCTCAGTCAGAAGATCTCAAACCTTCCCTCAGCTATCCTGTTAATCAGAGATTCTACCTGACAATTCTGAGCTTCTTTTCTATCTCTCCAAGTAATTCCACAGGATAAAAACTTTTGTCAGACAGCTTCTATTTATGCACCTTGTCTTCTCTCTTTTTCACACCTTGAATTTTGACATATTTGAGTCCCATAAAGTCAGTTTTCTACTCCTGTTATACTTTTGATTAGATCTCCTATTACTTAGTTTTCTGCTGCAGGTGATTATTAATAGCATCCTTAAATAGAATATAGGAGTGCAGGAAAAAAAAAATTAATGAAAAAATAGATTAAAAAGGAGCACTTACTGTATTTCACGTGTATTAAGAGTACAGTATATCATTTTTTAATATACTGTTTGGGCTTTACCAAGGCTCCACCAGCAGGGTCGTGTCTCAGAATCTAGTGTCAGATCTACATGTGTTTTATGGATATGGGGAAGCGTACAGCTATGTTCCCCTGAGCCTTTATATGGAAGATGATGCTGGATTCCTGTAGTGGTACGTGAAGCCTGAAACTCTGTCTGATTATCTTTGTGGTGTTCATTGATAAGAGCTGAAAATGTAGTCATGTACAGAAGATTGTGTGGTTTGGAAATCTTTGGTTTTTATAACGTGAGAAGGTCTGGAGATGAGCCACTGCTCCTCCACGTGGAAAGGACTCTGTTGAGGTCATTCAGACTTCTGATTAGGATGGCATCAGGGTGCCTCTTTTCACATGCTTTCTTTTCTGTTAATGCCTGAAATCATGCAGAATGAGTTAGTGACTGGTGCTGAGAAGAGGAATGTTTAGGTTTCCTTTCCAGACCTGTTGCTCTTGGAACCTGATCCTGGATGAGTGAAAAATGATGGATGAACGGATGGACAGATGGACAAGAGCTGCAGTTTGATTCATTCTTGCTCTTGGCATTGGTTGGGTCCATTTACAGGATGAGTGGTACAAACACTTGGTTGTCTTTCTCCAGCCAGGGTGAGGAGACTTGACTTTTTTTTTAATACCCCTGATCTCAGAAGCAAAACATTTTAAAATACATATTGATGAAAACCTTATATTTAGCCCCAAATAACCTTTTTAACTCAGAAACAAGCAGATGTGTTTGATTCTTCTGTATTTCATACAGTCAAGCTCCTCTTTACAACTTTTTCAATAACAACTGTATAGCAGAAACATTGTTGTTTTGTTGGGGGTTTTTTCCACACACAGCACTGCTACAATCCAATAGTGCATAAAAGCTGCTGGTAATTGCACTCAAAGTGTCTCAGCTCTGTAGCTGCATGTTTATCAGATTTGTTTTTATGTGCAGAATCAGGAAAGTGTGGCTGAGTGTGGAAGAGAAGCAGCTTCCTTCTGAAGCTGCAGTAACAGCAGAGCTGCTTCCTTTACAGGATCAGATTGGCACAATTTAAGCAAGGTCTCCTGAACTGTTTGTCATAATTTCTGCAAACTATGATGACATGTTTACAGAGGGCAAGTAAAAAAAAGAAAAAAACAAAAGAGAAATAAGAAACAGGATAAAGTTGCTAACTGTCACAAATATGTAATGTGACCTTTTTCTCCTTCTGAGTTGAGTCAGACTTTCCTACAATGTTTATGTTGAGGTAATTCAAAATGTCTTTGTGGACTTGGGCTACTCTTTCACTCATTTTCTCTCTGTTGCCAGTTCTATATTTGCAGACAAGTTCACCAAAAAAGAATAAAAAATATTATAGAAAAAAGTGTATAATACAAAGATTTTAGCAACAGGATTTCAGATGATAGCAAAGCAATTACCAGTGATAAGATTGAGAACTTAATTTGAAAGAGGTTCAAGAACTCTTTCAACAATTTTTTTTTATTTTTGTTTTTGTATTGCTTACAAGTTATCTTGGTGTCATGAAAGCATAACTATTTCTTAGCTGGGCAATGGCTCCATGTGCTTACACCCTAGTGATGTCTCTGCCCACAATAATATTTCTGCCAAGTAAATAAAACCACATCCACAGTTTTTCATAGATCCTGTCCTGTTCAACTCTTCTTGATGTGCAAAATGAAATATCTCATTAATAAATTAGATAAGACACACCACGTTTATTACATGACACTGAAATGTGGAATAGTATTTCTTTCCAGGGATTAGATGAATCGAGGGCCACTTTGTCCTTCCTAAAGATATCACATTGTTTGTCCCCAAATCATTTAGGTTTGTTTAGGAAGTATGGTTCCGAAGTGGGACATGTTTCTTTTCAGAGGAAGCAAACAATACAACCCTGTAAGGCACATTGCCCCACCATCCTTATCATCACATTTCCTGCAAAGGGTTAATTCAATCATGTCAAGGTTCTCTGCTCTGTGGCTCGCCTATACCATCATACTTTAGGCGCACTGGAGCGTCTCTTCATTGATGGCACCTTTGGCTTCACAATAGAAGCTAATTTGTTAGAATCTTTCACAGGTCAGAGGCTGCTTAAAGGCGAGGAGGGCGCCTTGGCCACCACAAAAAAAAAGAAAATAAATAAATAAAATAAAGCCATCCACTGGGTTGGAGGGGCCAAATTAAATGCCCAGTCATTTTATGACGACAGACATACAGAATATAAATATCTATTCCCCTTGCCTTTCCACAGTCACTGAAATTTTGCCAGGCTTCCCAGTTAACACAGGTTAATAGATTGATTCCAGCGACATGGATCATAATGAACAGTAAATTGTTTTATCTCTTAAGTCTTATTTGGTCAGCCAGGAAAACATATGAGGTAATATGGCTGAAGCTAAATGGAGCGTATAATAGATCTCTTACTAAGGCATAAGGATAGGGTGATGGCAGGGCTATGATTAATGAAAATAATAATGTTGTTGAAATTGAAATTTTTCCGTTTTTTTGCCCCTTTTCGATTCTTTCTGCTGTCTTCATTTTGAGTGTTGATGCACAGTGTGATTGATGCCTGATTGCCAGTACATTTATTTATGTCTGTTGGTTTGTTTTTAGAGAAAGCTCTATGCAGACCTCACCAGAGACTTCAAATTACAATGAAGTCAGTCTTACTTCAATAAATACTGCATGAGAGGCTCAAAGGGAAGGGAACATAATTTTATTCTCACACTGTTTGGCTGAAAGTTAATAATCATGCTTCATTTTACAATTTAAACTATTTATCCACTTTTTTTTTCCAAATTAGCAGGTCATAATTTAGATATCAGTCTAAGGTTAAAGCTCCTACTAGCTTTTTTTGACCAAAGGCAATAAAAAAAGCCTTCCAAAAAAAATCAATGACTTTTAATTCTGCACTATTGATATGCCTAGATAATGTGGCAATTGAGCTGTGCTTCTGCCAGTGGTGATGAGGAGCAGCAGATGAAGAGTAATTGGGCTCTGACCCTTGTGGGCTTCAGCCACCATATCAACTGAGCTTCTCCCAACACATTTTCTTCTCCATGCAGGAGGGCTCACTCCACAAACCCTCAGTGGTGGCAAGGTGATAAATTACACTTCTTAACTATCATTGATTACTCACTGTTTCCCCACTTTCTGTGACAACTGTTCAGTCACTCTGAATGGTTCTTAATGGCACATTAAAGAGAAAAAAAAAATACAGTTTTCCAAGCATTGATTAAACTTGCTTGTTGCTTAATAAAGACAAACTGACACTTTACTTTGGTTGACTGTGACCAAGTATAGACGCAAGACCCAGATTGTGTAAAACAATTAGGCTTTGCTGAACAAAGTTGCTGCTATTCCAGTTCAAGATTAGTCTAAAACGGTTTCTTAATTGTTCTTTTCAAGAGTTAAGAACCAGATTTTTTTAGTTTCCTCAGTCCACTAGATAACCTGTCAATAAAACAATCTTTCTTAAATAGATGTATAAGTGGATACCATTATATTGCACCATTTTGAGACTGTGAACAAAGATAAGTCCACTTTTAGGTTTGCAGAGTTCACCACATTTTTATTTAAAAATCCATGGAATTTGAAATAGCTTAATATTCCAAAAACTGTAAAAAGGTTCCCAAAGCTTTTGGAAGAGAAAAAGGCCCCACGCACCATATATCCTTCACCATGCTTCCAAGCGGAGAAGAGGTGCTTTTCTACATTGCCGCCTGTTATTTCACACCAAACTGGACTGGATGTTTTTTTGTTAAAAGTTCAAATTTACGCACATCTAACCAAAGCTCAAGTCTCTGTAGTGCTTAGCAAACTGCATGTTTGTTTTTGAGAAATAAAACAATAACTGGTTTTTACTTTTGCACAGAACAAAAAGTCAACACTTGAAGTAATAAATAGTAGTCCTGCAGGTCCGTTCTCTCCAATGCTTCATAAATATTTTTTTAATCTTAAAGTGACATATCATACTTTTAAATCTGCTACTCAGTCTCCCTTATTCATCAACAGGAATTCAAGAATCTCCAGCATTGCCAGAGCAAAGAGACCAACCTTGATTTACATGTCAATCAGACAAACTATTAAGATCTCTAAGTTTGTGGTTACAATCAAGCAATATTGGCAAACTAATGCTGTCCATCCTTTAACTAATGACTGGAGTCATTTAGTTGACAACAGTGGTTTAATGATGTGGGTGTACTGTATTGCTTTGTAGTGATTCTTAAGGACTTTTAGCATGAAGCATAGCTAATAAAACATCTCACTGTGCAGAGGAGCACCGCACAGAGGCTTTATTAATCAGCAAGGATCAGTTTGTGGGAAGACGAATCGTGTGCCTTATGTCCAGAAAATTAAAAGGCTGTTAACCACTTCAAAAACATTTAATATTAATCTACAATTTGGCTCTCAACAATATCTATATAAACAAATAAATAGTCACTTTATGATGATGTAAATTTACTTTTGTGTTTGACTAGTGAAAATAAGAGCTATTAAAACAAAAAGAAAGAATGAATCCATTTGTTGTGCTGCCTTAGTGAAATGTAAATAATTATTACATTTTCCAGAAACTTATTAAGTCTGATATGCAAGTAGGTAACACTTATTCACCTTAAACACACAATGGATTTGTGTTTCATTGGAAAAAACAATAAAACACAGTTGAAATAGAAAATAAACATTAAAAAAAGACTAAAACACAATCAAGTATAAGAAACGTTTTACCCAAATGCCAGACTGAATACACTAGTCATTAGCTGCTTATTAAACAGATTTGAATGAGTCCATAGAATGTGAATGAAAGACTAAAGAGTTTCAAAGCACATAGAGAATTCAACTGCAAAGGCTCCTTTAGTCTTTAGCCTTGATTTATGGCCTTGAGTAAATGACATCAGGGGCCTGGTGGTGACATACTGCTGATGAAGATCAAAATAACTGTAAAGGTCTGTTGTCTATCTCCATGCAGCATTTTGAATGTCCCAATCATAAAATATTACTTGGTTCTGTACTGGATCCATCAGCCATTAATGGTTATTTGGTGATTTGTTTCTCAATATTCCTGAAGTGAATAGAATATAAACAAAGAACACTACTGACATATAGATCAAATAAAAACAATCAAATTACCACAGTATGTCAGTTCCAAAATTTTATATGGTCACTTTAATATGTACAAATGCAATCCTGGGATTTGAAATAAGTTTTTTTTCAGTTCTGTGGGACTGAAGGTTTTGACATAGGCTGAGGTTATAAAGTCTGCTGAAAATAGCAGCGTTGTACTTGATGCTTTACAGTAACGAAAACTAATCTCAAATAACATTTTGTGACACAAATCCTTTTAAATAAAAATTATTGAAGTTATAAAACCTGTCATGAGTTTTGTTTTACAGGCAGTGCTACTATATAGTACTATATCGAACCTCCTGGGAAAGATGTTTGGAGAACCGTAATGTAAATTATTATTTTCTGGCAATAGAACTAAATATTATACTGACATGTCTGCTGTTCTGTAAAAACGTTAACTTTGGAGCTAACAGAAAATAATTAGGGCATACTCCAGCCTTGTTTTACATTTTTTAAAACTTTGGAATATTGCTTTGATTGTAGAAATGGAGAAGTTTGGGCAAGTAGGAATTTTATGAAAACCAACTCTTGATTTTTAAAGATCTACACACACTTTGAAGAATGTCTTGCTGAAATGGCCCTTCATATCATGTTTAGACCTCAGGAGGAGAGTAATCTATGGATTACTTGCTCAAAGCTCAAAGATGTTTCGGTTATAATAAAAATTAAAAGTTCATAGTGAACCACAAAAACCCCCCACAGCATTTATTTTTGTTTAGGGATGCCAATAATTTTAATTGTAAAATATACATATTTTATTTTACATTACATTTTAAATGAAATGCTAATGAATTAAATATTACATTTTCTCTTTATTTAGTGTGAGATTTTGAAACTTCAATAAAAGAGGGATATATTGTAGGACTTTTCACACGTCTTCACCAGGGGAGCGCATAAATGCGAACTGCACTGTTTTACATCTGCGCTCATGCTGGGAAATGCACTAAAATGCCATCCAAATGGTTTGCTTTAAGCATAACAAGCTAAAAAACTAACAAAAACAAATCCTTATCCTTGTCAGGGTCCACTGAAGACTGACATTATCAAAGCACTGGATAAGATAAAGACCACAAGATGTAAAGGAAATAAATTTGTCTGCATTTATATATAGCACAGCTGCATGCAAAGCCTCCCATGATTCAAAAATGCTTATTGACCTAACGGGTGTGACGGTGGTGACTTCCTGTTGTGATGCTTCTCGATCCCCTGAGATGAATATGTCTCAGACAGTCTCAAAGAAAACAAGATGGTAATCCTTGACTCAAAATATTAGTCAAAGGAAGAGATTATAAGAGGAAGTTATTTCAAAATTAATTTATTTTTTAATATGGAATCCACAAGCCTGGTGTGTGAAGGAAGAACAATTTTGTATATTTATCTGCGGATATGGGTTTTGGCTTGTAGGAAAGGCAAACAGTCATGTGTGAGTTAATATCTGAAAAGCAGGGAAAACCAGTTTTGACATTTCTGTCAGCTTGTGACCCACTACTCAGAGGACTGACCCAGCCCATCAACAAAATGTCACGAAAGACAAATCAAAAAACAAAAGCAATGAACCCTCATTTGAATAAGGATGGTATGGCAGTGGTGGCAGGTTGAGAAGTCTATAAGATGATGTTTGAGAGATTTCTTTTCTGTCTGAACCTGATGTCAAAATGCCATGAGAGGTGTCCCCCTGCCAGGTCAGTATGCCTCCAAGGTCGAGGCTTTTGCCCTGGCCTGAGCTGCAGGCCACACTGACTCGAGAATGGGCCTAGCACTGCTGTCAAGCACTCATCATGTGAAACTGTGGGGCTGAGCCACTAGAAGAGGGTTAAACTGATTAGCAATGCACTTGTGTTCAGTGGGTCACAGTTTGAAGAACAAAAGTGACATTATAGGATCTATATTTTTCCCTTGATTCCCTAAAACCATCACTTCTGTTATCATACAAAGGTCTGCTCAAGATCTCTGACAGATAGGTGCCATTTTTCTATTCAGTTGGGCCTTTTCTTTCCTTTCTCTGTGAATATCGCAAGCCCCCTTCACCCTGAGCCCAGTACTCAGAATCTTAACCCTATGTCTTCCCCCTGTCAATACATGAACTCTTCTTTTCACTTTTAATTCACACTTTTTGGCTCATACTCAAACCTTGCTCTGTCTTTCAGTTTCCTTCTCGCTTTCACCCACACTCATCCCTGGGAAATGTAGATCTTTTC
Organism: Xiphophorus maculatus; assembly: GCF_002775205.1. Lineage (NCBI taxonomy): Eukaryota > Metazoa > Chordata > Actinopteri > Cyprinodontiformes > Poeciliidae > Xiphophorus > Xiphophorus maculatus. Next base: position 10,569,058 of record NC_036444.1, read on the forward strand.
CTGACAAGTTCTTCGAGTAGCAAAGCCTCTGGAGATCATCTGCCGAGCTCTGCCAAAAAATGCGTGGGAATAGCCTAGATGGGAAGGGGAAGGGATTTTTAATTGTTTTTTTTTTCTTTTCTTTTTCTAGAAATAGTGTCTGTGATTGTTCCGTTGCTGTATTTACCTAACCGTGAATAAAGATTCAAAATGTGGGTGGTAATGACTATTTGTTTAGGAGCCCCAATATGTAGTTCTAGTGCTGTTTAGAAATGTTTTCCATGTGACATAAATTATGCATATTAAGTCTGTGCTGCATGATATAAATCAAGTTACTTTGAAGAGTGAAAATTGCAATATGTGCTCCCTGTTTTCATACACTCAGTAACCTGACTGCATCAACAGCTGGAAAAACAAAGGCTAGCATTTTGGTGTTCATTAGGAGCTCACTCAGATGGTTTCCGGACTGGAGGCATTTGGGAGTTCAGCTCTGAGGAACAAGTTTGGGAAGTATCAAAAATAAAGGAACAACAACAGAAACATAGACTCTGCTATTATCTCAAAAGGGTCAGTTGTGATGTTCTGCAAGCGCTTTTTTCATAGTATTTTTTCCAAAGTGATCAACAAAACATTATATTTTTGTTGTAAATTAATTTTTGCAATCAATTTTAAATCCACTCAGTTTGATTTAACACAACAGTTGAGTAATGGGTTTGACGTAGTGTACTGGGTTACGTTTCCAACCAAAAATGGTTAAATTGATCAGTGTCTTACCTTGGGGCAACCAAAGAGCAGGTTTTAAATAACACATATACTGGATTACTACACAAGTTATATCAGGATTAGAATGAATCATTTAGTCTTAGTTTAATTTTACACTTGAACTAATCATTAAAAAAAAATTGACAGTTGAATGGCCAATGATACCAACCTTCAGTGAATTTATTTGCTCTCTAATATAAGTTACCATCATCACCACAACCCCCTGACGAAACAGTTTTGTCAATTTCAAGTTTAACGTTTTATTATTATTAAAAATGAAATGTCCACAGAAATCACAAACATCATATATTTCTGGCTAACAGCAAAAGTTCCGTCTGTGGACACAATTTTTGACTGTTGCTTTGTGGTGTCAGTTACCATCTTTGCTCTGTGATGGACATAAGAATGCCTCTATTGTTTAAACACAATGAGCCTCCGTTCTCAGAGCAGATAAGCATAACAAAGTAAAAGTAGGGGGCCGTCAAAGTTTAAAAACTGGAATTGTCTAAGCAGCTTTATTTGCATATTAGCCACTAACACAAGGGGACCAGATAAATAAGTTTTATTTTTGCTTCTGTTATGTGACACTATTCCAAGTTCTGATACCGTGGTTTGGTGCAGTAGAATGTTCATGTGCTTATTTTTTTGGTTGTAAAGTGATTTAAATTGTATCAACTGTATTATTTAATTCAGCAAATCACCAGCAAATATGGGAGAATACATCCTGCTTAGTAATTTGATTTACAATCTTAATGATACAAGCAAATTTGCAATCAGCTGCATTGAGTCTTTTCTCACTAAAACAATGAGGGGTTACCAGACTGTGCATTATCTTGTGCATCCTATGGCAGTTCTCCATCTGTGTTGGAGGAGTAGAAAAGGAACTGAGCGTCCACATATGGACAGTGGCATGCTGGAGGCTGTAGAGGTCCAAATCAGGGCCTGGGACTTTGAATCGCTACTCCACAGGAAACGCCTGGTTTGTTTAGCTGGTTGTGATTTCGAGTGGCAGTAGGGGGTGTTGCCTGATCATATGAAACACAATGGGGCATACTTTCTGAACATGACTATTAGGCAATAATGATGTGGCTCGAGTCCAAAGCCATTTGCTGTCCGTGTCTGCAAATTAAGATATACCCTCTATGTATTAATCAAATCAGTGTCTCCGTGTGAGGGCAGTGAGTGAGTAAGCAAATGTGTCCGAGTAATCTTTGCATGCTTCGAATGGCAAAAAAAAAGTTTTATGGTCTCAACCAGTAAAGAGGAGAGGAAGTTGTAATAAAAGCTCTTAGCTTAAAATTGCTCCCATTAATGAACAGTCCAGTTTAGGGATTTTTGTACTCTTTGTAACAAAGTCCCCATTCCTTATCCTAGAACTTTAGCATCCCCCACCCAACTTGCACCGTAATAATGTCCCTTGTGTGTAGTCCTATAAACATTTGGCTAAATGCTCTATTAACATATTGAACAAACAGAAAAAAACAAAGAAACCCAGGAGTATCCTATTTCAGGAATAAAAACAGTCTCATTTTCTCCTGTAACCGACTCCATGAAAAGGAGCTACATGAGAGAAAGGACTCAAGCGTTGGGATTTAGAACGCTGAGCAAGATAGATTCTTCCAAATTCTAATTGGAGAACAGTTGATTTAATTGGTATCCATTTGGCTGACAAAAGAAAGCAAGGGTAGTGGGCAGGCAGGAATGCCTCTGGGGCTGATGTGAACATGAAGTGGCTCTGCTCAACGCTCGGGGACGGATCACTTCCAAAGACAAACCGTGGGAGCTGGCAGGACAGATTGCAGTGGGAGGGAAAGAGGGAAGGCGGGTGGGTTGGAGGGTTTAAATTCATGGTGGAGCGAGAAGCTTTCAATGGAGAGGCATCTTTATTTGAAGAGGGAAACGTTTTAGACGCAAAACTAAACTCCCACTCCGGGCAGTATAGTGTGTAATGTGACTCTGACCCTGAGATGAGAGAGGTGGATAGGGTTCAGCGGTTCTCATAAATGCAGGCTTTGGTGATCGACGAGCAAAACAAACAACCTTCAGAGAAAACATGACAATATTTAAAAGAGTTATTAAAAATTGAAAAGCATGCATATGGTTCCTAAAAATCTCTGATAAAACCCCTGTAGCCTCTTCAAATTAAACAAATCATGAGCATTATGTTTTCGGAATGTTTGAAGGTCAGTCAATAGTAATCTCTTCACAGATGTTGTAGTGGCAGCAAGCAAAGGACAAGGCTGGTTATCACATCCTCCTATCAGAAGCAGGGTTTCTCTGTTATTTTTTTGTTAATCACAAAGCTCTCTTTGTCCATGCAGAAGCTCTTGTTGTGTGCGTGTGAGAAATGCATCAGCGATGTGTTGTGCTGTAGCTTGCTGTAGCAGAACAGAGGGGGAACCCAGGTGTTGGAGTGTTTTTACTGCCTCTGTAGAAAGGAAGGGTGGGAGAGCGAGGGCAGATGACCTGGAGGGGGTTCAGAGGCAGGGGCCGTGCTTGGTAGACCTTCACAGGCTGCCTCAGGGGGATACAGCCACTGCTTATCTCTTCCTACACTTTTACTTCTTTTTTATCCTCTTCCACAGTACTGCTTTCATTTCCCTTTCCTCTCAGTGCAGGAGGACGAGTACTTCGGCTTTATTTCCTACCAGCGCCAAGCCATTGTGTTATCTGCTGACAAGCATTTTCTATCGGTGGATATGTGCCTTTCTTTTTCGTTTACTGCAAATATTTGAATCTGGCTAGATTCTAAATCTTCATGTGGAAGAGCGATGGGATTAGCATTTCTTTAATTATTTACTAAGCATGCAAGCACTCACCCACATTTTAAAACAGTAGTGTCATGAAGAGGTTAAAGGGATACTTCAGGTTTTTTTTAATGAGATTCTTTGAAGTTGTTATTAGTAATAATTCCCTTACCTGCCAGAGAAAGATGAGTGTATAGAAAAGTGAGAAACTCCTCAGAAAGGTGAAAAGCTAAAAGTTAGACAGAGTGTGGTTTCACTGATTTTAGCCATTCCAAACAACTTTTTTTTTTCTTTTTTAAGGGCATATGAAATAAGCATTAAAATGGCACATCCTTTACGTTTTTCACAGACTGAAAGGTATTTGGAAATTATTCTGGTGAGCCGGCATTCAGCTAACTGAAATAGCAGTGAGTTCCCACCAATAAAATTTTACACAGTAACACTGACATTGTTTGGGAAGGAAAATATCAAAAAATCATAATGCCAGTCTCTTGGGAAATTATAGACAGCCAATATACTCAAATATAGAGTTCTATCCCATGGATAAAGAAATGGGTTATGTAAGACTGGAATAAGCTTAAGATTTTTTGTCAGGTTTCCATTTGAAAACTATCACGGAATATGGTGCTTTTCCAGGTCTTGTAGTTATTTGGAAATTACCAAATAACCCACAGCTGAAAAATGTATGTTGCCTGAGCCAGTTGTGCAATGTTACGCAGCAAACTCATTTACATAATTTTACGCTATTTTTTATTTAGAAAACAATCATTGACTTTTCTATTTTCGAGATATAATCGAGATAAATTAACCAAAAGCCAAAAACTTGAACAAAAACAGGAGAAAACTAATTCCAAAATAAAAAACACTCCATCTCTACAAACTTTTTATAATCTTTCATAAATTTAAAGGCTCGCCACTGTTGCAAATGGACGGTTGGGATCTGCAAATGATCCCAACCCAACTCATTGTTACCCAATGCCATTGACAGGTCTGGGTACCTGACAGGTCTGCTGTCCTCAGCAATTATGAATAAGCATCTGCACACTCATATTTACATTAGAAGCAGTAGTTTGTCAGCAGTTGTAACAGTAGTGAATCTATCGGGATAATTTACAAACAACAACAAGACTTGAAAAGCATCATCTTCGAAGTAGAAAGAAGTGGAAGGGCATCACACAATCAAAGGAAGAGGTCACTCCACTTCTGGTGGGTTTGCAAAAGTGATGACGATTACAGTTGTTCTCCACCAACATGGACACTTTTACTCAGACTTGTTTTAAAAGACTGAAACAGTAGATCTGTCTGACTAGCTGTTGGCCTTTCACCTGTCTGAGGAGTTCTAGTTAAGAAAACTTTTAATAACTTCACAGAACCTTTTTTCTCAAATAAATCAAGCTATTCCTCAAACATAAGATCTCTTTTTCTTAAATGCAGTTTAAAAGCATTGTTCCAATGGCTCCTTAACTGCAGGGACTACAGTAGGTTTTAATCCCCCTCACAGAATATGATGGCCCTGCCCTCACCTTGCCCACCACTTAAAGAAGCAATCTTTCAAAAAGTCCCCTTAAAACCTATGTGAATGTTCGTCCGTTCAGAGGAGAGTGCAGTATGTTGATGGAGAATTGGCCCATTCCTGATGTAAATGAAGAGATGCATATCAGTGTTAATCCATTGCTTTGTAGTCACAGCCATACCCAAAGTCTGTCTAATTTCCTTCACACTCCCTTTTGCAGCCAGAAGTGTATCGATCGGCAGTAATTGAAGTGTACTTGATAATCCGTAAGGCAACAGGGGAGAGGGAGACCCTCAACTCTCACATCGATGCACACAGAATGGGGCTGTGGGGGTGTGCGTGTGTGTGTTTCAGCATGAATGTGTGGTACAAGAAGGGGGCTCTCTAATGTATGGGCGGGTAAGGCAACACCCCCCCCTCATGGCTTCTTCTCAGCTGATTAAACTCATTGAGAGCCAGACAAGTGGAACAAATAGATATAAAGGTTTGCCTGGCAGCTTACAGCCATTCAGATTTCTTCATTGAAACGGCGAGCAGCACATCCACATAGCTTGCTTTATGCTAACATTAAGACACTGGAGTGGCTGTTTCTGAAATGAACCACACATTACAGAGTCTGCTCACTAAGACATCTCAGGTAGAAACTTTATGAGCACAAATAGCCACATCTGTTTTTGGGGAAATTTAATGTGCATTACACAATCAGCTGTAATGGTAATGATTTCTCTTTAAACACAACAACCAGCTAAAAGCTCTGCACTGACTAGTCATCCATTTCACTATGTATGCAACTGTTTCTTTTTTACTTTGCACCAAAAAAACAAAACAAAAAAAAAACAACATTTATGATGACAACTCATATTGTCTTTGCAATTGCAAGTGGACTTGTAATTTTCATCAGTGCAGTTTTAAAGATTGTCATAAAGGATGGCAACTTATAGTAATATAGCTGTTGAGCAGGCTCATTGCAATGATGTAAAGGGTCACTTAAAAATTTGCAGTTTAGGTAAAAGAAAAGCACAATGAGAGTAAGTAATATTTTATGTGCTGCATTCAGTTCCTGAGTGCTCTGCTGTATTGGTTTTCAGAATTTACACCCATCATCATTCTTTATCTGCAGAGCAGGAAATACCACATTAAAAATAATGAAACAGACAGAAAGACAAGCAAACTGAAACTGCCTCAGGAAGAAAACATACAGTGTAATTATATCTGCTAAAAAAAACTTTTTTCAGCATCGCTTGGAAAACAAGTACTGAAAGACAAATTTGTTCATAGCTGCCGTAAATGAGCAACTGCACTTGGTACTTTAAATGTGTATTTCTTTTGTTTCTCTCAGTTCAACAATATTTTTTCTACCCATACGTATACGTTGCACACTTTTTGGGCATTCAGACAAAAACTTTACAAATCTGAACTTCTCTGCCCTGACTACCCCACCTACTCAATGCCTAACAAATGCATACACACAAGCCCGCTGACACACACAGATATGGGCAGAGGGAGTGAAATCTTTCACAGTGTCTCACCCTGCAGAGAAAATAAGAAATAACCATAACTCCTTCCACTGCCAGCCTGCCCTGTATGACCCCTGTTTTAAGTGGGTTGCAGGTAATTGCTGAGGCGGTGTTACCCATCAGCCTACAAGTCCATGTGTGCCTTATGTGTCATCTCTATTTATTATATTCTGCACGCTCCCTGGGCCTTGGTAATCAATTTCACAAGGATACAGGGCTGATATCAGCTGCCGTGCACATTATGAGGCGAGCCCTCCTCTTATCAAGTGCAGAATTGCCGACTAGAGGTCATGAGCAGATAAACAGGGATGTAACACAACTCCCCCACTCACCTGCCCCCCGGTGAACACAAAGGTGGGAAGGTGATGTTGTGAGGGAGGTACAAAGAACAAAACACCCGCCAAGGAAAAGGTTGCGACCCTTGTAAGGTGCCTCTTGTTACGCCCGACCTTCAGAATTTCATCATCAGTGGCTCTGTCTGCTTAATAATTCGTCTCTCTCTCTTTCTTTTTCTCTCTCTCTCTCTTGAGTCAGCGTATGTGGGGTTCGCTCTTGTTTGTATGTGGTGGGGTTATGAGGCCTGCAGACATCCTCTCTCTGATTATCTCTGAGCACTCTTTGCAGACCTGTATAGACCAACCACAACTCCATCAATCATTTGCCCTGCCGTCTTTCTCCACAGGCTGACCCATTTTCACCTCGCCACCACTGTACTAACATTATCTAAACCTGAGTGTGTGTGCATGTCTTAAAACAAGTGAGAAAATTGCTTCTCTGAATTTTGGGGGTGTAAAAATTAAAAATGTAATGTTTCAAGAGCAGAAGCGTGGTCAATTCAATTTTTAATTTTTTTTTTATTGTTTTCTGTGTCAAGTCTTTATTGTTGCTGAGGTGAAGTACTAGGGAGCTGGGCTTTGTGACACAGCTTTGAATCAATGTTTGAACATGCCTTTGGCTCTAAAGGAAGCATGTCAGACTAAGAAAGTGTTTACAGGGATTATTTGTGGTCACTGAACAAGTCATGCAGCAGTAGAAATGTCATGCAGTTGCATCAGCCTTTGTAAACATTAATTATGAGTCCATCTTTGTTTATCTGTCCCCACACCCTACACAAGCAGCTGAGCATATTTGGCAAGCGGATTGGATCTACATGTCACAATATTTTGGTAATATGCCTAATCTACCAACCTTGTGTATTTGAGGGAAGATGTTAAAGGCTAAACAGGTCAGAGAGTGTGATTTATGTGTATCTGATTCCTGGCTTTTTCTTTCTTTCTTTCTTTCTTTCTTTCTTTCTTTTTTTGGTTTTGCATGTACAAAGTTTCACTCTGGTCACCTGCCTTTTGTTGTAGATATGCATTAGTTAAGATCCCTTGTCCTGTCCTGGATCCACAGCTGACCTTGTGCAGCTTTTCCAGGCCAAAGACTTGATGAGTGTTTTTTTAGCCCATCCCCCTTCATCCCTCGGCATGTGCGCCGCACATCCGCTCTGTCATTAAACCTTCCACCCGTGGCTTTAGGACCTAACCATATGGTGCAGCTAGTGGAGTGTTGCAGAAAAGGCACGGCTTTGGTCATAATCTAATGAATCTTTCTCAGAAAAAGTGGGTTTTCAGTGATGACCATGACAATGTTTGGTCACTAATCTGCACTGCCTTTAAGCAACTTCACACTAGAGAAGGAAAAAAAAGTAGACGTTTAAGTGAAAGCATTTTTGAGTGGGTTTCTGTTAAAAGCATTTTAAATAATACCTGCAGTAAAGATAGCATTTTGCATGAATTCAGACAGGGTGGACCCAATGGGTTGAAGCACACTTTTAAAGACTGTACCAAACTCTAAAAATATTCCACCATTTTCATGAGGTGAGGTGATTATTTCTATAGAAACTGATGATTATCCATCCATTGTCTGTACCTACATATTCTTCATCAGAGATATGTGTGGTACACCCAGGACATGTCGGTAGGCTGATTAGAGTTTAAACAGAAAATGGACATCGAATTTGGACGGAAATCTAAAGTTTAGACACAAGTCACAGAAATAAAGGTGCAGGCTCGACTTATAATATAGGTCTGCTACTTTAAGTCTGAGAAGTATCAGAATCTTTTTTTTTTCTCTTGTAATCAGGACTAAAATGAAACAAGTATTGGTAGAAAATGATCGGTGTTGCACAGTTAACATAGTATATGTAAATCTCTGGTTGTCATGATAACACTACACGCAATACCTATGCTATTTTGGTTATGTTTCTTGACACTAAAAGCTAGTAGAATGAGTCAGTGACTGTTTCTAAGTTTATCGGATTTTATTTAAAGTGCTAGTTGAGCATCAAATACAGTAAGTATGCCATGTACTGTGTATGAGTATGTTTGCTGTAATAATGACCACGCATGTTTTTCTGTATTAAATGACCTTGGTTCATTACAAGCAAAAATAATTGTGACTTACCTCCAATATATTGTACTCTCAGTAATAAACTAAACTTAGTAGAAGAAAACTTCTGTTTGTTCAAAATAAATTAACTTCGTTTGATTTGTTTAGTCATTAAACATCAACTGTTGGTAAAATATTTTTTCTAGTTTTCATTGAACATAAATGCACATTTATGTTTCTAGCGATCTGAACTTAATAATTTGCAAAATAATTTCCAACATTTAACAGTTTTTACACATTAAATTAGAGATCATGAATGAGGTTAAGATGTTAAATGTTAAGTTAAATAAGACTTAGAAAAATTGATAAATGCATTGTACTTACAACAAAGCTGTGTTTCAGGATTACTTGATGCTTCCTATCCAGTGGAAGAACATTCATTTCAGTAATTAGACACTTGAAAATTTACTTAGAGAAGACACTGCATCACTAATGATCTTAAATTGGTGTAAAAATATTTTAGCGCTTTAAGCCGGTGTCGTTTCATTAACTTGTACACTGCCTTCATTTTCTATCAGGCAATTACTCTGACCAGAAACAGGTTCTTTTTTCAGTACAAGTTTCACACAGGAAGATCCCTGGTGGGGCACCACTTCCTACCTCCATTTTCCTTGTAAATAATCATTGCCTACTGTGTAAATAACCACTTAAACCAAACTTTACAACAGTTTAGGGGTTATAGCATTTGCATTAAATTGAAGCTATTTTCAGACAGTAAAAGTCTGCTTTAGTCTTGATCCCTCCCTAATAGGTGGTTTATGTCATGCTCTCAGAGCAAAAATCTAAATTTAAATTAAATAAAAACATTCAGAGAATTTTTTATTCCAGTTAAAATACCAACAGCCTGTTAAGTTTTAATGGAAACTCAAAAAATATGAAGCTATGGTTGAAATAAAACAACATAAGAAGTTAACTTGCTTTTCTTATATCATTAAATATAACACATGTTTTCTGCATTTTCAAATTTGCATATGTTATGACTGAATGTATATTGTCACAGAAACCACTAAACCACAACAAAATTAAAGACTAAACAATTTAAAAACCTTGGTACCTTGCACAAGATAAAAGGTTGCCCCTGGCGTCCTTAAAGGCATGTTCAATAGTAGGACGAACAATAGTTGCCAGTTTCACAGTTAAGACATGACCAGTTGTCTGGCAACATGTTTAGTATGCAGCAAGCAGAGCGTATCACACACAAAGATTGAAGAGATTTTCTGTGGCTCACACAGCCCTAAAGAAGCTATCAATTCCCTGACGTAAAAGACTGAAAGGATATGGCTGATTTTCAAGCAATGTTATCTCTATCCATCTACCAAGATGAAAGCAAGAGAGTGAGGTTTGTGGTTGTACGGCCTGGGAGAAAACAGTGTAAATGAAAATCATGCTCTTTATCAAGTTATCATGTGTCAGGGAATTGTTTGTCAATGGGTCTGCAGGGTGTTGGTGAATGTGAACTTTTCTGGACTGACAAAATGTAAAAGTCACATAGAGCTTGAATTTTATAATTTACGTGTCTTGCATGTGATATCAAGTTATGTCAGTTATTTTCTGAGACATATTTTTCTTTTCTTAATAATGTTGTTTATAATAGCCTACTGACCCACAAAAATGGCAGAAAACCAAATGTGGTCACATATTATAAGCTCATTTCCTCTGTAAATGCATGTAATATCATAGGCAGCTTACAGGGACAGAAATATCCCCTACATCATTTGAAAGTGGTACAATTAATCCGTACTCCACAACGCTGCCATGCCAACCCAAATTGTCAAGCTGAAAAAATATATTTCTTTTTCAAAACATTGCTAATGATTTAATGAGTTGCAAGTTTCAAAGTTCCCTTTCAAAAAGTTCAGGGAGTGCATCCACACATAAAAAAGGAACACACACTTGCATTTAGTCTAATGGGCCTAGAGGCCCTTTGACTCTCTCATTTAGCTGTTTTATGTGTTTCAGTGTAAGGGGGCAAAGAGTGGTGAACATGGGGCAATAATTTAACCTGAGTGATGTGTGATGCAGATGGGAATTATTAATTTGTATCTGCTTTGCTTCAGTTCTGCCACTTACTGAAGAAAGAGGGGAAAGTGTCATTCTGTTCAATTTTTGTGTTTCTGAAGTCTCTTGTCTCGAGCACAGACCCGTCCAGGGTCGTGAGTGTTAAATGTCAAGCCTTGTAGTGAGCTGTCAAAGAACAAAATAGGCCCGGGATGATTGATGACTGGAGAGCCTGAAACTAAAACCTCCCAATTGCAAATGCTACCTTGCATCGGTTGTCCTAACCCCCCCGCCCCCTTCCATTCCTCCCTCCTGCTTTCTCACTTCTTATAGATCAGAATAGTGCCAGGGCAGATCCTACATGCACGGTCACACACAGCCACATGCCCACATTTGGATCATCTCTTCACACAGCCTGGAGCTGGATTAGATGTTAGTCCAATCACAAAATGCTTAATCCTAAACAGCTAAAGTTAAACATATTCAATGTGCAGATAAACATTTGTATAAACAGGCAGGGACAAATTGATTGGTACCCCTGGTAGAGATTTATGCTAACCTTAAAATAAATTATTTTTTTCATTGCATTAACATTAACTTAACCTTGTTTAGAACCTTTAAATTAAGACTATTCATTCTCTGGCTAAAATAATTCTTAGTTTCAGTTATTAGTGCTCTTGCTATAAATACATTGCGGAACCCTGTTTTGACAATATGGCTATTCTTCTGCTATAACATTCCATATAAGTGAAATTTTGACCTCTTTTCAGAATCTCCATGTATTGGTCCTGTATTCTCTCTGATATGTTCTTGTCTACTGCTCAACCCACAAGTTTTCTTTATGAGTTTACTCTCAAGACTGAGAGGACTGTTGATTTCTGTGTCAATTAGAAATCTTGAATTCTATGTCAATTTGAACATATTTTTTCCATTGTTATCTTGAATAAAGACTAATTGATCATTGATATGCTGAATTGGCCTTTAGTTGTCTATGGTGTGCCACACATGTGCCCTTGCTTTGCATTGAATCAGGAATATTGGTGGTTGGGAAAATGACACAATCACACAAAGAATCTGAAAAGGGGATGCAATGTTTTGCTTTTAATTGTCAACACTGCGACAAGTAGGTAAGAAAACAAGGGTGTCACATTTCACAGGTCAAGGCAAAGTCTTAATAAAAAAAATGGTGAGGAAGTGGGAAGCCGTTAAGTTACCCATACCTATGCTCTGCAATGTGGTGTGTTTTGGTTCAGTTAACACAAAAGGAAGGCAGCCCACACACCTTCTCTCTGACAGATCTTTGGTAGGGCAGGTGTTTCAATTAACTAATCAATCACCACTCAAATAGCCATTGATTAATTATTGCAAAATAAACACAAAGCTTGAAATTAATAATGCAGAAATGCAGAATAACTTGGATTCTTAGGTGTACTAGTAATTGTGGGCCTATCAATTTTGTTCAAATTAGTAATTTTCTATATATTTTTGAGCATGAAATAAATACTAGAATTAGTGTTTGGATTTTTTAAAGTTTAATGTGAGATCAGTAAAATATGACTTCATCTCAGGGGTTTTGCAGTATTCTACCAGTAATGTTTAATCATGACAGCTGAATGAAGAGAATATTTTTTTGTTTTTGAATTGCGTTTAAATGCACCTGTTCTTGGCATTATTACTAGATCCTGACCCATGGATATTGGCTCACTCTATGTGACAGCCTTAAGAAGTGATTGTTTCTGATGAAGATATCAACCTGAACACTGAAATGATCAAAGACTCATGCAATCACAATAGCTCCATTTGTCTGCTGTAACAGGGACACGCATGCTGCTTACCGGATGGTTAATCAGAGAGTCCCCTATCATCTTCATCAGGATTGCCTATGGTTTCGAACAATGTCTTAAGGTTAGCACACATTTCTTAATCTGTCCTTCTCCTGCTGCCATTTATTTACCTCGCAGATGCTATCTCTTGTCAAAGCAGGGCATATTTAGGAGGTTGATGAATTATCTTTTTAAACCTTTAGCAAACTAATTGCTAGTATTGTGTTTGCACAATATAAAGTATAATAAAATGAACAAGCAGTGATTCTAACATTTGCTACTACTTCCAGACATATTGGTCTCCTCTCCCCTATTATTAGCAGGCATCATTTCAGCCTCCTGAAGCAGAGAGCAAAGAGGCTGTGAAATCACAGTGTCAGAACAGCTCAACACCTGCCAATCTGACCTGCAGTGACAGGCCACGCTCCTCATGCCCACATTAATAACACAGATAAACATAAAGCTAAATACCAGGCTATGCTCTGTTAACTTTTATGTGGTTAAGAATGATTGGCTTGTTGCTTCACCACACCAGAGGGATCAAAGTACCCAGGAACAATATCAGAGTCTCTAAATAGGACTTCAGCTCTGTTCACTTTACCTTGCATGCATATATAATTGCTGGTGCTCTCTGAGGGCTGTATATAACCTCTATGGACGTGTCACATACAATATTGTCTGATATGTACTTAGCTAACCTGGCAGGGCTCTGCAGTGGGACTGTTTGACTAGGCATTCAGCACATAAAGAAAATGTGTTTGAGGCATGGACTTCATCAATACTTGCCCTTTATAAACGACACTACTTTTCAAATGCAGCATTTAGAAATCTGTTTATGAAGCCCATAATATGTCTTAGAGAATTTTCAGTCTTTTAAATAAATGAATATATATTGATTTGTCCAACTCTGATTAGGAATAAAATCTGCTGTGATTAGTGGCACTCTAATGTAGATTAAAACTGAAGTGACTCAGCTTCAGTTTCGTCAGTGCTACAACTGCAGTGAGATTTGTTTAGCTTAAGAACCCATATCTCACAGCTTGACATTTAAAAGGGTGGAATTGGAGGTCGTTAAGAGGCAGGGGATGCGGGCAGACGTCTGCAACTGTTTGTTTACCATACTGCTCATTGGTGTCAGACTTCCTGACATTCTTGTACCTTATCTTCAACATTCTGAAGTCTGCAAGCTGGTGCCAGTGAACACGGGGGTTGCGTGTGGGGTCCGCTTCCATGGCACTGCGTTGCAATCGCACCCTGGGACTGAGTCCAAAAGAGCCGTGCTTGTGCTTTTGAGGAGTCGGGGTCAGCAGAGATTAACCCATGTGATCTGGCAGTGCTGGGAGAAATTTGACTTGAGTCTGGAGCAGAGGTGCTGCAGAGGGCAGTGTAGACCGGAACAGGTTCAGCCCCTGCTTGCTTATCTCGGGGCCCCACTGTCGACAAAACTCGCCTGGTCAAAGAGTGCTGAGGGTGGTGTAAAAAACGTGTTTACAATTTGAGGAGGTCAAGGACTTGAGCACAGATAACTATTAACAGAATAATGCTGCAGTCCTTCAAAGGAGAAGACTGCAGAAGGGCTGGCTTCCCTAGCTAAATTATGTGTGGGAACCCACAAAGAAGAAAAATTTAAAATGTAAAACTTGCAACATGCATGATATCAAATAAAACACCAGAAAATTTCTAAATATGTCACTGCGGTTGTTATTCATTGTTTTAGCTCCTTCAGGCTGTTGCAGTGTTTTCCAGATTTTGCACAGACCAATGTATTTAATAGGATTTTGTGAGAATAATGTGTGACCCACTACAAAAAGTAGAGCCTTATTATGAAATAAAATTTAATTAGTGGTATTAAAGTAAGGCCAAATGATATAAATGCACACCACACTGATCAGATTTGTATTTGTATTTTTTTAAATAGTGCATTCTTTTCCTTTCATTGCATAATTATGCAATATTTTTTGATCATCTGTAAATTAAAACCTCCATATAATATTTCGAAGTTTGCTGTTATTCAAAATGTGAAACATGTCTAGGGTTATGTATATTTTTAGGATCTTCTACATAGTTTGCTTTAAATGACTTATGTTTGTTAGTTTTTGTCTTTAAATTAAGAAAAGGCACATGTATTGCGGCATGCAATAAGGTTTTCTTTTTTTTCCCGACATACACAAGGAGGATTCAGTGAACTTACTTTAATAAATAGGCGACCAAAATTCATTAATGTTTTTTGCCTCATAAATGAACAGCAGTTGTTAAGTCGAAAGCAAAAATTGTTAAACCTCTTAAGGCTCCTGATCAGATCAACTTTCCCCAATGTTCCCTCCCAAATTAACATGAGCGACAGGTGCACTGCTACTGATGTTAGCATAATCTTTCTAACAACCTCACTAAGGAAATAAAATTAAAAAAGCAGAAGACAAAAATATTGGCTATCATGTCTGAAAGATTAGGAAATGGTGAACATGAGAAAAGTAAGTTATAATTCTTGCTGACTCCATTTTCATCCAAACCTATCTAAATATGATGCCTTCACATTGTTCCATGGGTTAGCAGTTGTTTCCTTACACAATTCTTGCATGAAGATGTAAATGCTTGTTTCTACATTTCATGTTAACGTGTGTTTTCATCCTAAATAAATATGACTGCTACTTTCAAAAATGCTTTTTCCCACAGCCAGCAGCACCACAACACTTTCGGTTTAAAAATTACCGAATCCATCAGCAGCTCTCTTACAGCATAGTTGCACGGCTTGCAGTGTTTAATTTGTTAAAGTGCACCCTGGCCTCTTTTTCTCATCACACTGATAATCTGAAACTGGCTTTGAGCTGACATTGTATTTGAGGATCAGGCTTGCTGTTGACATTTGCACACTCATATCTCCTTGTTTTATTGATAGCATGACTTTATGATCCTTGTGCTGCTGTTGCTAGTTTAATCACCATTCTTTAAAAAACTGTTCTGAAAAAGAGAGGAAAGATTCAGGTGTGCAAATCATTATTGGTGTGTGAAAAGATTTGGACAGGAGAAGTATTATTGAATCTAAAACTTTAATATGTTTAATTCAGTATAAGTAGGAATTGGAATGAAAACAATACACAACTTTAAAATTTTGACAAAGAAAAGAACTGAAAAATATGTTGCATATTGATAATCAACCCACTTTACTCAAAAGACTCTTAAATGTATTTGCTCCTTTACATATTTTTCATTTCTTTCTTTTATTATCAAATTAATTTTAATAGCTGTCAATGGTAGCCACAGTAAATACAAAAAGCTATTTTTAATTATCTTGTTTACTAAGGCAAAAAGGTATCTAACACAAAGTAGTATGAAAATACAATGTTCCCCTTTGTTAACTAAAACTATCATTCAATCAAATTTATTCTGACTGACCTTTTATCTTACTTTTATTAGCCACATCCAACTTTGAATAAAGTCGGACCTATAGAAACAGGAAATCTCCTAAATGGAACCTGCCTGACAACATGAAAAAGGCCAAAAACTCTTCAAAAAACAGAAAATTGTTAGGTCCCAATTTAAAAAGGTTCAAGAACAGATGAAAAACAAAGTCATTGACATAAAGCTGTCTAGGAAGGTTTGTAATGTCATGTAAAGGGTTTGGGATGCTAACAACCAACAATCACATCCACCTATCATAAAGAAAAACATGGCAAACTTTAGCAGGAGGGACTAGCCTAGCAAAATTTCTGTAAATGTGCATCAATAATACATCCAGAAAAAGATCTAGACCATATAGTAAAACAGTTTAGGTCTCACTTATCTCAGCTTTGGTTAGAGATCATGATTCAATAACAAGAAAGAGGGTGGGGATAGCCTCTATGTGAAATTTAAAAGGTGAAAACCAATTGTGACCAAAAAGTACATGAAGAATTGTCTCTCATTTTCCCTGTTGACCCTCAAGAACTTTGGGAAAACATAATACAGACTCAAAAACAAACAAAAAAAAAACAGATGTGGAACTTGTTGGTCATAAAACTAACCCAGCACGTCAGAGAAAGAGCAATATATTGACAGTCAAACATGATAGTGACAGGGTGGTGGTCAGGAGCAAATCCATCTCTGAAAGATTAAAAAGAAATAGAAATTAAGGTTGTGGTGTGTTGTAGTATGGACAGCAGTCTAATTTAGATGCTCTGACCAAAAACATGTCATTCATGCTTGGAAGCTCTTTAAGATGGTTGAAGAAAAATATTTCTGCAAAGAAGAGGAGACAAAAAAAATAGCCTCCACCAAGATGCAAGACTTATTTGCAGTTATTGCATACAATAGTGGTAGGTTGATTTTCCTTGATAAGCTAAATCATCAAATGAAAACTGCATTTGGTGTTCACTCAGGTCATCTGTGTTTGATATTAAAATGTGTTTAATATTTAATTGTAACAATAAATAAGAAAAGAAAAAAGTTGCAACAGGGCAAATATTTGCTCACAGCAATGTGTGTATAGCATTCTTTTCATTATTTATAAAGTTATTGGAAATGCTGACAACTCTCAGCTGTTAAAGGTTTATTCATTTAATTTGGGGCGGTGGAATCATCAGCACCATACACATCAAAAACAGTATTTGAAACTCATCAATTGGCTCATTTGTTTTAACAATTTAACAATAGGGTGAACAAGACTTATGTGAGGAAATCTTTCCCAAACCATCTCACTTTAAGCAACAGTTTATTTCTTAGTATTGACATCTGTAGAAAATAAAAGAAAACCACAGCCAGTGACGTGATTAGCCTAAGCAATGCTTTAATGAGGAGAGAAAAGAAAGTGGCAGTAGCTGGTACTTTAAAGTGTCAAAGTCTTTGTAGCATTGACTAGTTTATGATGCTGATGTCGAGCATCACACTCAATGAGGCTTTTGTCCCAGGCCGAGACCAGGGCAGTGGGAAAACTGCCCACTCTTAGTCGGCAGGCCCATCCATCTTTCCATGAGGCCTTGCAGTCCCCTTTGCACCAAAACTCTTGTGTATTAAAGATCTCGCGGGTTAATGCGCTGGAAAATTGGCTTGCATTTTTATTTGGTGGAAGCCAGCTAAATGAAAGAAAAACAGCTCACGGAGGGGAGGAAAGAAGGAGAGAGAGAGAAAAAAAATATCTGGGGGACTGATTGTAGGAGAGGGACAGGCCATCACGACTTGTTTCCTGTGACTTCGATAAAGGACAACCCTGTGTCTGACACGCCAGAGATGATATTGTGCTTGGGCCTAAGGATAGGTCCATTCATTTATCATCACAGGTTTTTTTCTGCCGCAGTATTGACCTATGTTCGACGTCTGTAAAAGGACATTAGAGATTACTTCAAACACAGGTTACCAAAAAAAAAAAAGAAAACACTGTAGAAATGTGCTTCTGTCTTTACCTCCACATACAAAGACAGCAGTATTAATTTTTCTATTTATGGTTTGTTTGTTTAGTTCCCCCTATGACAAATTTAGCTTGGAAAGCCTTAGTGACACATGCAGACTGCTGCTGTCGCCCACATTTGTTTTTATGAAGGAGATCCAGTACAGAACACATCAGCACGATCAATGAGTGTGGAGTGAATGACCTACTGGACACATTTATGGGTGTGGGAGGCTAATTAGGAACCACTTCCCAGGCTTGGAAAGACAAGCCCTCCGAACAGCTGCTGGTCAGCACTGGACTCTGTTCCCTGGGTCAAATAGGTGGCAGCTCGTCACGGACAGTGACACAGCTATAGGTCTAAAGAGGCCAATTTACTTAATGGGTAGCCTGAGGGGAGGGGACTCCCAGTATTTCTTTACTTGGACACTTGTGGATGACAGTGCAAGAGCCAAAATGATCCACTTTATCACCTCCGGTCTCATAGGAGAGACAAATCCAGATCCGATTTGCTACAAAACCTTAGGAGAATGTTTGAAAGTGACGTTTGTCAGCTAAAGATTTACTTTAATTTAGTGCTACATTAGCCATTTTAATTTCTAAATGGCCCACAACAGTTTAAGACAGAGACATATTTTCACAAGGGCTTAATGTCAAACTTGGTCAGCGACATCAGCAATCTTAGCTGTGCAGCTTTTCCTTTTTTTGGTCAGGATTATACCCCTGAGGGTCAGAATACTTTGGTCCCAGACGTCTCTTAACACACAGATGTTACAGTAACACAGGCAGGAAATCATGCCTAAATATCACCTCTGACCCCAAGTGTCAGCTGATCCACTGTCACCTCTTTTGAAATAGACTCTCAACTTCTATAAATTACCAGATTTTCCCACCAAGTCTATCCATTCATTTCGTCTGGCTCCAGCCATTTTCCACCACGGACCTTGTGGTCAACTAATAGTGATTGCACAGTTGCTGAAAATCTGTCCCCTTGGGTTCACCGGGGTCAAAGGGCTCACACTGGGGTCAGCGCCTGTCTTTATGTCTCTTCCCACCAAAGGCTTTGTGATGAATACAGAGCCCCGGGAAACAAAAAGCTTTCAGCAAAGACAAGCAACTTTGCTCAATACATCAGCACCTCCTCTCACCACCAGCTCTCTAGTTAAAAAACACACTTTCTAATAGAGATAATATGAGATTCAATGGCAGAGAAACAAGATGCAAGAAACATTTAAAGATGCAAGAAATATTTATTCATTTGAAATAAAGCAAAGAGAAAAGAGTACGAGTGTAATTAAATTTCCTATTATCACATCCAGCTGAAATCTGCAAATTTAGAACTAATCTTTTATGTATGTTTCACATCTCAATAATTGCTTTTCCTGTATGTATGTTTACAGTACGTTTAACACAAGAAAGCTAAGGCATACCTTTCTACATTTGGAAAGTAAAAGTAGCCTCGTAAAGCCTCACTTCTACGCTTTAAAACAACTTCCCTATAGCTGTGTTTGACCCTCTTAAAACTGTATCAGAAAACTAATAACCAACTTGGTCTCTAATCTGCTGCCTTTGTTCTGGTCTCCTCTGTAATGTGTTGCAGATTCCAGAGGTGGAAACTGGCAGGGAGATTTTAAGTAAATGGCATCTGGCTAAAGGTCACATTCAGGGGGCCCAGTGGGTGAAAGGTTGAATAACTCCTAGAAAGGTACTGACCAACTCTTTAAAGGGGTTTGTGAACTTCTGCAAGCAACTTATTCTTTATTTTCACCCATCTAATCTTTGAAAATGTAGTTTTTAGCTTTTGGAGTGCCTAGCAAAAATATTCACACTCTCTTCTCACCCTCAACTACAAGCAAAAAAAGTTTTATTTGATTTTCATGTTATAGACCAACACAAAGTAGCACAACATAGTTAAGATGGAGGAGAATTATGCTTAGTTTTCAAATTGATGTAAAAACAGAAATGTGTATTAATATAACAATATCCCTATCTCAATACTTAGTCCATCATTAAAAAATGAAACGTGAACGGCACAACTGCAAGTTTTCTAAGACTTTTCAGTATGACTACTCACACTGAAAACCTTTGCAGGAAAGTCAGAGAAGCAATGAAGAGATTCATAGTAGCTAGAGAGAAACTGAAAACATTTCAGGACGGAGAATCTGTTAGCGGCACAAATGTTAGGCATACATGAAGAAAGCCATAAGAAATTTACTTTACAGTTTGTCACCAGTCATGTTGGGGAAAGAAGGTGTTAAAAGATATTATGTTCAGACAAGAACAGATTCGACTTTTTTTATTTTTGCCAATTTATTTAATACCACTGGAGGGATAAAACTAAGGTTGCACACAGAGTGCTGGGTAGCTCAGTTGGTGGAACAAGCCCATCATGTGCAGAGGCTGTGGTTGTCCTGGATTCGGTTCCAGGTCTTTGGTCATTAGCTGAATGTATTCTCTTTCTTTCTTCACCCTCATTCCTGTCAAGTTACAGTTCATTGAAGGCCTACTGACAAAAAAAAGCAAGTTAACCTGAAAACACCCATCTTTATTGTGAAATATTTTGATGTAGATGTTATGATGTTTCTTCAGTGTAAGGATGGTCCAGTTATTACCAGTCCTGATCCTGAGTCGTTTGAGCCCAGACTTCAAAAGTCATTTTCACAGATTACTTCTATCCAGTGTGATTCGGCTTGTGCAGTTTTGCAAATAAAAATGGGAAATAACTTCAGTCTCTAGATGTACGAAGGTGATAGAGGCATAAACCATAAGACCTACACCTGTAGTAGCAACAACAGCTTACTCCAAAAAGTATTAATTAATGGGGGTTGCAGTCATTTTTCAGATTTTTGAATGTAAAATAAAATTTAAAACAATTTCTTATTTTCCTTTCATAATGATGCACCAATTTCAGTTGATCTATCACGTAAAATTACTATAAGAGGCCATAAAGTTTGTGGTTTGTAGTGCATTTCAGTGAGTTATGAGACTTGTGTGCGGCAGAAAGAACTGGCAGTCTTTCACTAAAATAATATTTGATTAATGTTTTAGGACCTGTCTGTATATGCTTTATTGCAATTTTGCAGTTCCCTTGCCCAGCCATTTAGTTTTAATATGATGTTGACAAAAAATATAAAATCCAAATGTAATTAATTAAACATTTTACAAAATGTCGTTATTGTCTATAAGCTCAAAATCATTTCATTTCTGTTTGCCCTCTTGCAAGTTTAAGCAAAAGAATAAAAAACTGCATAAAACTATAAATTGTTTGCCATATTAATTGTATTCATTTATTTATTTTACAAATGACTGAGCTGTTCCAGGGGTCATTATGTTGTGTGGCGTAGCTGCTGTCGGTTTATTGTTTTTACAGCTTTTAAAAATAAGTGAAGGTAAAGGTTTGCCGACGGGATCACAGTCCCGAGTTCAAACTACAGGTGTGTAAAATGGAACATGCACTTTTCCTCTAAATTAGGCATCGAGGTCTTGGGGAGAGTGGCTGGGAAATTAGCGGAATAACCGGTTGATTCAAACCAGATGATTGCTTCAGTTGGACACCAGAGAGTTTTCATTAGGTCTCTAATTTACAAGCCTCCCTCTGCATTCCATCCCAGCGTCCAGCTGCCCCCAGGTCTTAAAGACCTCCTGTAGCCTTTGCCCTCTGCAGACGTTCCTAACAAAGTCACACACTTTAAAATACACAAGTTGTAAAAGAGAAGTGGTAAACCAGACAAGAATCAATATTTGGATGCAATCTTCATGCGGTTTTGTTATGCATTCTTGCAGACATTATGTCTCTGCTTAACCACTATGCAGTTTATGTTGATAAAATCATTAAAACTCTTCTGCGAGAGTTTACTGCCGAGGTTGACCTAAAGTGCTTGTAAAGTTTTACACTTGAGCTCTTGTTTCTCAAGGAAAAATACACACCAGAAATCTGTTTTTGTTTAATTCACTTTCAGCTATTCCATAAAATTATTAAATTCTGGTTCAGAACTGATGAAATTGATTGCAGCTAAAAGAAACAGTGTGTCCTAATTTTTTTCTAACCTTTAAAGTTTTGTGGAAGCTTTACACAAGACTTTCCACTTAGACTTTTTTTTTCACTAACAATAACACCATCATGGTTGTTTTAATGACTGATGACGTGTGAACGTTCAGCCACCGTTTGTTTTTTTTTTTTTTCTTTAAATGAACATGGGTGGGCGAGACCATTGAAACTGTAATAAAGGAGAAATCCACGCACACTTGTGCAAGTGCAATTTATTTTAACTTTAAAGACTTAAAATAGTGTTTTACCTGAAACTGTGCTGTTTGTAAACACTGCAGAGGAAGGAGGCAGGCCATGTGCCACTGCTAATGATGTTGTTGAGAGGGGAGGGAAGACTACAGGAGGCCCCATGCTGCTGCTTAACTCTCTCTTAGCTGGCAGGTCATGTGTGATTAAGAGGTTTGTGTTACCTGCAGGTCTGCTGAGGAAGTTTTCCCTGGAGTAGAGTTTGTCCCTTCCACCTAATCTGAAGTGGCCCCGAATGGATGTAGCATCGCTTACCAGTAGTTTTATCATGTTTCTTTGCTCCTCCAGGGAACTCAATGAGGCGTCATATTCAATTTAGAAACCAGACTGGTCATATCAATTAATGCTGGTTGAATGTTTGATCTGACTGGATTTTTGTTTCACAATAATTATCTAAGCGATGAAAATGTCATATACTAAATTTTCAAAGCATTTAAATTACATTACATGCAATGTCTTAATTTGTTCTAAATATTAATTACAAATACAAAGATTATTCATGCAATAACTGTCTCAATACTATATCAACATTATGTACCTGCCAATGGATTTCAAATGAACACCCGGAAAATGTCCACCCTGTGTGTTTTCCCGTTGACCAAGGATAATAAATAGTTTTCAAATTGTCCTTGAAATTGTGTCCAATAGTGATTACAATTGGAATCATGCTGTGTTTGTGAGCAGTAGTGCTGGGTTGGCGATGACAACAGGAGGGACACAGATGAGGCAGAAGTCAGATACAAGCTGGTGTGTGGGACAAAGAAAAATGATCATTATGAGACATTTTTAACCGTGAAAGGGTCATGTTTGAATGTTAATAAATGAGCTTTGGTGGGAAGATTATGGTGTTTAGATGTTGGTGGTAAGAAAACAGGCTTACACCCAAATGCAGAGCAACAGAAGCCCCGGTTCTTAAATCTGACTCACGATCAATTGGAACATACTATATGTGTGACTGAATTTAAATATCTTTTTTTTTTTGTAAAGTGCCATCAAGACATTTGTTTTGAACTGGCACTATATAAATAAATTCAACTGAATTAAAGTGACTTCTGGCTATCAGTTTAGTAAGTTGAGGTTTAGCCTCTGAGCCAATCACGTAAATGCAACCGTAAAATGGTTCACTCAGTTCAAAATAAATGTCCTTCCATTTATGTAAAATCAGAATATATGTATAAATAGTGAGTGTTTGAAGTAAAAATTCCATGATTAATTCTTAAATCTTTATTACCCTCAAAGATAGAGAAACACAAAACTAAAAGGAGACATAATAACACAGATTACACAGAAAAATCTGTTAAAAAAGTGCTTTGCAAAATCAGATATAGAATTTACTTGAAACTACTAAGTATTTCATTTTTGTTTCGTACTAAACATGATTAAAAATAGACCAAATATTAACACACTTCTAGGAGTAAATATCCGTAGATATCATCTGGAAAAAGTGTAGTAAAATTGTAGACTGGCAGTTAGCAATAGCTGCCCATTCTTTTTGATCTTTTCTTCTTCAAAACTGAAGTTCTTGAGGGACTGGTATAAATCAACTACGTTTTAAAACTCTCCAAGTAGCCACATTTCAAAAATTTCAAGCAATGTATTTTCTTTCAATGTGCTTTCTCATGCACGACAATTCCATGTATTCTAAGATCATAATTGACTGGAGGAATTTAAATCCCATTTAATCAAGTTTAAACCCATCTAGAACAATTCTACAGTTTTATGTTCAGCTATGAATTGCTTCAGTGAAAGAATTTCAGAAGGCATAAAACTCAGCAGTTAATTTCACCCTTTAGCTAAGCCTTCCATACAAACAGCAGAGTACTTGTTGTTCTTCAACTCAAGAGCACCAGGGAGACAGCTAATACTGTCAGCATGTTGAGCTGTTGTGGTGCTTTGAGTGGGAGAGGCAGAACCGGGGGAGCCCCAAACAGGACAGGACTGCAAGTTCCGCCAGCTGCACCCTGTCTTTGAGGAGGGGATGAAGAGCTGCTCATTGAGGTTGGCAAACGCTGCCTCGTAAACTTTCCCCTGTCTCTCCCTTTGATTTTCCTTGGACATCTGCCTGGCCCTCCCATCAGGAATGTGCAGCAGCTGTTTGGTGCAAGTGTCTTCGCCGTGTGAACCCGGGCCTGTGCACGGGTCTTGGCTTAATGAATTGAGCCAATTCAAACTGAGTCGCCTGGGACACCGGGCTCTGGTGCATAACTCTGCTCCCAGGATGACAAGCAAGCTCAGTGAAGGAGGCTGGGAAATGTATATTATAGAGGTTAACCATTTGCCCTCGTACTGTAATTGGCTTAGATTGTCTAGCGACTGGATTTGCAGGGGCAGAACCTGCACCATGCTGTAGTGCAAAAGTTCATCAGAAACCGACACGATTGCGTGGTCCTGTGTGTGTTGGCGTGTGTGGGCGGGCGTGGGTGTGTGTGTGTGTGTGTGTTGGCCTGACAGAGAGAGAATGTGTAAACAAAGTGAAGCATGTGGACACACAGCAGATACACAGTAAAAACACAGGAAAGTGCATGAGGCTAATTTATCTTGTTTAAAAGTGTCTGTTAAACTGCAGCGTCTTGTCACTGTGGGTATACAGGTGGTACAACACTGCCAGTAAGAGTTGTGAAAATCTGAAATGCTATACAATGTGTTTACTATAAAGAAAACTAAAAATCAATGTTTAATCAATTGAAGCACCATAAGTGGTTTTGTTATGAGACAGTTATTCTTAATGGACTTTATTAGAAAATTTCTCAGGCCATAATTGAGTCAGTTACACACATCTTTTTGCTCTAAGCCAATAAACCTCTTTTCAGTCATGTGACGACTAATGCACCACAATGCTATGAAACCCCCCAACCCCCACAAATGAATAAACACACCCTTACAGAAAAGTACAAGAAATTCACATGTTTCCCTTATAATGTCATTTTGCACTTGTGATTACAACAAAAAGCACAAGTACAACTTATTATAGTGAAATTTGAATAAAATGTATTAAACTGAGTGAAGAAACGTCATGTGAAACACATGTAGATAAACATTTCCAGTGTGAAATTTTTTCAAGTGTTTAAACGGTGTTATCCATTGAATATTCACATGTGGAACATGTGCTTAGATGTTACCACACATGTAAAACACATTAGCAAAAACCTTTCTATGGTATAAACTAACATTGACATTTTTATCAGTTCTTTGTTGTAAAATCCCATAAAGGTAGACAAAGTAATAGTTTTTAGTAATGTCCAAATCAAATTATTTTATTATCTTAGAAAGTACTCCTATATCAGTTCTTCCATTACTTTTTTGTGTCTTCTCAAACTCCCAGTCAGTTATGTTCACTCCCGTTAGCAAGAAGAGGTTTCTTCTTGCTAACGGGGAGTTTTTTTTCTCCCCACTATGGCTACTTGCATGCTTGCATTGCGTAATCTTAAGTCTTCATGCCTAATCCAGCCAAGTGTATTATTAAGGACTACATAAGAATATGTCCAGGGGCTCATAAAAAAGTGATTTTCATACTGTCATAAAGGAATTTTATATGGGTCACATATTTGGAAAAACATCAGATTTGGTCATTTTTGTCTTTAGTGCAATCATAGTCACAGATGCTTATTTGTACAGAGAGAGCTGTCCTCACAATTCCAGTGGTCTTATAAGTAATGGTTGTGGCTTAGCAGAAGAGTAGTTATATAATAAACTTCAGGCTGTAAGATTCATTCTTGATCTGTATATGAATGTGTGAGCATTTGTGAATGCCACAGCATGAAGGAGATTTGTTTATCTAAAGTGCTTTGAGTGGCTTCATTAGAAATGCATGACATGAGTAATTTTTTTGCATTTAATTGTATTGGTTTCACTTGTGCGTCATGTGCAATTTTGGGCTTTTCCATGCAATCCCAGTGGTATTATTTAGAATTTCTCATGTTCTTCACAAATTATTCTATCAACATGTACCAAAAAGTAATTTCCCATTTGAAAAAAACATGTTTTATTAAAGTCTGAAACATAATTTAAACATGGGAAATTCTACATGTGCTTCGTCACATGTTATGACATGGTATCACATGTTATGACATTTCATTTTCCATGGGAAATTCATGAGCTTTGCTTTTATAAGTGTATGTCAAAATAGAGGTTCAGACGCACGTAATGTTCACCCAGACTTAACTCCAGATAATGTGAATGTGGGGATGCTTGTGTGTTCGAAGTATGAGATTAGCAACATTCATTGAGATAAGCACTGCTAAGAAATCGCCATGATTGTAAAGCCAGTCAGTTTTAGACATTTTCCTGCTGCTTTTCTGAAACTGAAAAGCTTCTCTTCCTGACAACTTTTAAAAGATTCATTTAATTGCCTAGTTGAAAGTGTTTTTTCAAGGAAATGTGTCTAAATACTGTTGAGTCTTCTGTGTTCATTTGTTTTTACTGTTTTTTTCCCCTTCCTGTGTATTCCTGTGTGACCGTCCACGCATCGCAGTGAGGGGAACTCCATGAGCCATGATGAG
This sequence comes from Xiphophorus maculatus, assembly GCF_002775205.1. Taxonomy (NCBI): domain Eukaryota; kingdom Metazoa; phylum Chordata; class Actinopteri; order Cyprinodontiformes; family Poeciliidae; genus Xiphophorus; species Xiphophorus maculatus. The sequence continues at coordinate 10,595,982 of NC_036444.1, forward strand.
TTGTTTAAAGTCTAATCAAAAACTAACAAGTCCCTGGTTATTTGTTTCTGCCTCAATACTTGAGAGTTCCCAGATGTTGTTGAAGGCAGGGAGTAGATTGTTTATACAGCGGTGAATCTCTTCCAAACACACACATTTTATCAGCCTTCGTGGCTATCTATCAAGGGAGGCACAAGTTACAGTTTTTCTGCAGCCAGGCAAGCACAAAAGCCCTTCAGCAGCAAATTACAACTCCCACCCCACCTGCTGAAGCCAGCGTGCTGGCGGCGCAATGTTCAGACGGTAACCTGCCTCCGATCGATCGGTTGTTGTTGCAGCTGTGCTCTGGTTGATGGTTTATTTAAGCAGCTCCACATGCTTGTTGAGGGGAAGGCAGCTGAATACATAAAACAGCTCTCAGAACCACTTTGTGGTCCGGCTAAGAGTAAATGGAATAATAAAAACCAAATGGTTTCATTCCATGTTGTAGGATCATAAATCCAGGAAGTTGCTTTTACCTTTATGATCCAAAGTGTGCAACATTTTAAGTTTTGTGGGATGGGAATTAATGGTATCCAGGTAGAGCTAGATAATTGTCATAGGTTCATCTGTTTTAACATCAGTAGTTATATTGAAAGGAATTCCTTGAAACAAATGATGTGAGTCAATTTAGGCACCCTAATAACAGTTAATTAGGGACAAGTATTTCAAGAGTTTTTCCAATGAAAATGAAATAGAACTAAAGGAGAACTTTAGCAGAATCCACATTGAACTCTAATGTGATTTCAGTCCTCTGTTTAGTCAGCTAGACTTCAAGGTCAAGCCTTGACTCTCTTCAGAGAGGTCAGTGACATCCCATGTCCATTCACACTGTTTCCTTCCCTGCAGCCAGAGGGGAGGATGTATCCCTAACTTCCTGCTGCCATACACACAGACAGGAAATTAGTAATTTGCTGTGCTGTGCCTGACATTTTAACTGTTCAAAGCTATATTCTAAAGGACTGTAATTCTTCAGCTTGTTGATAATATATGTCTAAAATTTAGGGTGTTTTTTGTGGCATGAATCATTAGAATTATTATTGTTGTAATTGTCCTTTACTCTAATATCATCTGCCTGTGTCTAGATTAACCTTGCAATAACTACAGATGTTCTGTGAAGGCCTCGAAGGTTCCCACGCAGCTCAGGAAACAAGTAACCCTGGATGAACTGCAGACATCTACAGCTCAGGTGGAAGAATCTACAGTATCAACATGAAAACTATTAGTCAAGCATTCCACAAACCTGGCCTATATGGAATAGCGGTGATTGTTAAAAGAATGTAAATTTGCTGTCTGGTGAAAGTCATGCAGAAGAAAATAGCAAACAAGTAAAGGTATGATGAGTGGAACAATGATTGATGGAATGAGACCAAAACTGAACCTTTTGCCTTACATGTAAATGTTTTGTGCAGCAGACTACTAACACGAAACGGCACCCTCCACCCACTGTGGCCATGATGAAACAGGATGATGGTGGCATACTTTTGTGGGAACGATAACTTTTGGATGGTGCTACATACAGAGAAATTCTGGTAGAAAATCTTAGAGATTGCAAAAAACTTGAGAAAGGTAATGGTTTATCTTCTGACAGCACAACAAGTAGAGCTAGAACTAGATGGTTTAGATCAAGGTACTTTATTCATTCCATTTTTTAGACAGAAATGAATAAAAGAAATCGGGCCTGGCTCAGTATTATTGCTGTTTTCCAACAAGTTCCTATTCTGCAGAAAATAAAAAAACACACAGATGTCCAACATCACATCACATTAACAGACACATAAACATACCAAGTTACAAAATAGAAAAATAGCTGCATTTTTACACAGCTGACACCTAATGATTGAAAAAAGAGGTGTCCAATAAATGACAATCATGAGCTTTCCTAAAAAGTGCCAATGTAAAGATTTACTTTTTATGTTGTAGAATGTCATTCCATGCTTTGGTATAAACATAGAAAAATAATCTCTGGTCATAACAGTTTTTATAGGCTAGAAATAGCAAGTGTCCACTAATAACACACCTGGTTGAGTGACACTGTCTATTTCTTACCACTTCACAATGATGAACTAAATTTGTGGTTGGGTCTTGACAAAATATGAAAAGATTTACAGGGTATCAATATTTTTAATAGACATTGTAGGGATGAAGACAGTAAACAATGGACGCTCTTCAAAAATTCAGCAGATGCTAATATCACAAATTAGTCCATAACTGAAAACTTGTTTTTCACTGAACGAAGAGCAAGGTACAATATTAATGGCTTATCCTGCCTGAGAAAATTTATTTTCTCCAATATCAAATTGCTTTGGTAACAGTTTGTTTTTATCAGTTGGCTAGACTCAGAGTGCCTTAATTTCCAAAGAGTTCATCTAATCAAATGTTCAAATTTGGGCCAAGTGTTTTTGGCAAGTTCTTTTCTAAACACTCTTGCTAGCAGAATTGCATTTTTTTTAAACACTTTGGCATTTGGTCAGGATGATAACTGTTTATTTTTTCAACTTTAAACCACATTAATTATACATGGCCTCCTCTTCCATATTAGTAGAAAATTGATGTAAATAATCTACTAGATTTGCATTACTGACTTAATTAGCATGAAGTCTTCTTTGTAATTAAAGACTGTGTAAATAATATGCAAAAATTATGCAACAGCCACAACAACAAAAACTTTTTGAAGTTAGAAAAAGAATACTGTGCTAACCTTGCTGTGTCTTCTAACCTCTCATCATGTCTGATGATATTAAAACCCAAAACTAGAGGAAGGACCACCTAACAAGACAGAATTTTTTTATGTTTGTTACTGCACTTTCTTTGAGTGCCAGCTTTATGTTTTGTTTTTGTTTTTGCTGCTCCATCTTCACAAACAATGCACACATTTAAATGTTAAATATTGCATCAACAATTTGCATGTAATCCTCTATGGATGCAGTGGCAGGGCCAGAAAATGTTTCTAGTGGTGACCAGGCTGGGAACCGTTGCTTGCTCAGAAGTGGCCATGGTGGCCCATGAGAACAACCAATGATTTGCCAGGGATGGGAAATGATTGGTCCCAGCCACCCCCTGGCTCTACCCTGCATGGAAGAATGACATGACAACAGAGCCTAAGGCTCAAGGTAAAGTGAACAAAGCATCTACTTAGGACCCCCAGACCTTCAGGGCCCTCACACAAATGCTTGATTTGTAACACAAATCACAGGTCTAGATTTTTTTTTATTTTTAAAGGAGATAAATTGAAATCATTTAAATTGCTTAGCATTTAAATTTAAGATTTAATTGCCAAGTTTCATTGGTAAAGTGCAAAGATTACTTACAATAGATTGACTTGTGTTATCAGCAATTATCTGATGCTATGTGTTTGAGCTCAGTTTTTTCATGAATACATCTCAGTAAATGATAGCCAATGATCAAAGAGCTCAGCTAACTAAACTTGGTTCCTTAAAGTCCTGTATTGAAACTAGAGGTGATGTTTTTTTAACAGAAAAAGGGGCCCCTACGCCATATTCTGCATAAGGCCTCAAACCATTTTGGGCCAGCCTTGCATGATGAACTCGAGCCAAAGCACTGTGCATCTCTCTGCTGGATGCCAGAGTGAAAAGGGGAGATTTAATTTGTCGTACTATTATCCTAGCACCACATAAATGATACCCTCATATTCCAGGCTTCATGGGACAAGTTTTTTTGATCTCCACTTTTCATCATCAGCTGGCTGGCCCTGTAGGACCTGTTCATGTGTTTACAGGTCTATGCCGCAGCTATATACACATTTTATATGGCGTAGCTTAAGGCATCTTGGTGGCACAAAATAATTAGCGTTCTGCATGACTATGAGGCGAACGCGACAGCTTCTAAACAACCGACCCACTAACCCATCGGCCCACTGGGGATATCCCCAGTAGTCCCCTATGCCAGTCTGTCTCTGATTGGGACTAGTTTGTTTTAACAAGCTAATTAAGAAAGATGTCCTGATCTGTGCTATATTGTCCTAGATACCAGTCCAACTAATTTGAAAAAAGGCATTTGTTGTTAACAACTTCCAGCTCTAGACGTCATTAAAATTGTTGTCGTCTGTATGTTGAAAGCTAATAGAATTAAATATAAACCCTACATTTTATCAACATCACATGGTCTACATTGCTATTGTGATTGTTTCCCTTGACAGTGACAAATATTTTGTGTGACACATTTTTTAATTTCAGAACAAATTTGACATGTTCAGCTACAGTTTTCAATAATTTTCAATTATTATTATTTTTTTTATTTCAATTTTTCATGTCTTTATTTGAAGCAGTTTGTTGAAGCGCTAAAAGAAACAAAACAAAAATAAAAATACCCAAAGTGGTCAAATTCCAGTATCATAGCAGCAAAATGACAGGCAGTCAAATCATGCAGATTCCCAATGCTGGGCTAATGCTAAAATGCTTTAAACAACTGGATGTTTAAAATGCTGCTCCTCACATAAAATCACAAACCATATAAATTACATTTCTGGTGTTAAGATCAGTAAGGGACTCAGGAAGCGAACATTTAAAAAAACTCTGCTTTAAATGAGTTAGTAAATAAATAAAATTGGAAAAATTTAATTACGGGGCTGTTCTTTTCTCTAGATGACAGAATTCTGAATTTAAATCCAAATCTTGCATGCATGTCTTTCTTTTTTATGAGGCACAAAATGTGACTGAAACTCTAATTGAATGCAATCTATCAATTTTATGGATTTTAGTATTTTATTGTCAAGTTTACTTACTCTACTCATCATAACTGTTACTTTTTTACAATCCAAAGAAATTATTTTAGTCATTGAAGCCAAAGAGCTTCAAGTGAGTAAAATGAGTACAATCTATTAGTTCTTTCTATGTATGTAGTTTTGGAACAATTTGAACTAAATCCTAATTATATTACCATGTTTCTTTTATTAAAACAATGTTTTTAGCTTTCTTCCTATATCTCAGTTCATCAACTGTCTCTTTTAGAATTGTCAGAAAACAATGTGATAATTTTTTTTCTAGATTATAAATCCATGCACATTTGCTCATTGTGGTTTATTTAATTCAAGTATTTTTTTTCTTAAGCTACATCTTCTTGGTTTTGTAATGTAAAAATTCCTACTAGTTATTTATAAAATAGTAGTTATGGCTTGTAGTTACAGTGTAATCCACTGTAGTAAATCCTGCATCCCCTCTGTATCTCAACAATTTAAACTCTTATGATTACAATAGCTGGATCATGTCAATACATTTTATTTTGAGTTAGTTTCAGTATTTCAGGCATGTCAGATATTTAGGTAAAATGCAGTTTAAAATGTTTACTATTTTTCTTATAGACAATATAAAGTTTATTTTCTCCCTGAAGTGGTCTTGAGAAAAAAAAATTAAGTCTTTTGTAAAAATCCAGGAAATATCTAAAATTTTGTTGGATGTAATATAGTTCCTGTTGACAACTGAGGCTATTGGAGGAGGAAATCTGACAATAAGTAAAAAGCAGCCACTCTGATATGGATGGTATTTCTGTAAACTCCCAAGGGTTCAAGACTGGCCTAGAAATAGCTGAAGGCTGAAAAGTGCTGGAGAGTTAGTTTTATTTGCAAAAACAAGCTCATTGTAAGGAAATAGGAAGTGTTCACAAGAACAGCTTTAATCCAAAATATTTTTGCCTTATATTATCTTGAAATTGGAATGAAAACATCAACCTTCATTCTAATATCCAATTAAAGCGGAAAGTAATAGCTACCATTATTTGTAGTTTATGAATCAAACATTGCAACACATAGTCAGCATTGATGCAGTGATTAAACTCATTGAGGTGAATAGAATACTTAATCTAACTACTTTTGAGCTTTTTCATATTTTTCCAACAACAATTTTAGTTAGATTTTTGAGAAACCAACACAAGTAGCACCTAATTGCTAAGTGGAAGGAGAATGCACAAGGCTCCACAGCAGCATCAGAGTCAGCGACTTAAAAAACTCAACAATCTGATCAAGATTTCTGGTCTGTGGATTGCGCTGAAACCTCTGGAGATGTCTGTTCAAATGATTCTTCATAAGATGAAATGAAAAACATTACGTATATGCATGGGAGTTACTCCATCATAATGTGGAATTTTTCATTGCAAGACACAATGAAGCTGGTCAGAGCTGACAGAAAGACGGATGAAGCTAAACTATGAACACTTGGGCAAAGGCTTGCCTTTGGGCAGGACATCAACCCCAAGCTAAAGCAAAACCAATAGTAGGATGGGGAAGATTAAATCCCCATATTAGAATATTCTAGTCAAAGTCCAGACCTGAATAAACTTTACAGCCTTTGCCAAGACTTCAAAATTTAGTGAGGTGAAGATATGAAAAATATCCTCAGTATTAGATGTGTAAAATGCTAACTCTTAATTTTATATAAGAAAGACAACAATACAATTGTAGTTATACTTTGCATGCTAGTATGTCTAGAAGTTTTCTGACCTTTCGCTTGCATCTTGTACAGTTGGCACATGTAGCCTGCCCTACCAGTGATTCATTTTCATGCCATGCTTGGAGACAGATATCCCAGGCATCTGACCGGATCCAAATATGATCCGCTCAATTATCTTGACATGTTTAGCACCAAATATAAACAGGCCACAAATATCAGAAGAGGTCACACTGACAGCACTGTAAGTATACATTTACTCAAATGGAAATTCACAAGGATTCTCAAGAAGTCGGTGGACGGCATGACTGCCTCTCAGACACTAATATTAACATTCCTGCCAGTTCTCTGTAATCTTTTAGCATTAACTGCTCTTAAAAAAGTCTCTAAGCATTTTAAAATTATTCCACCACAACAATGGCAACAGTCTTCCTATGGAAAAACTTGAGAAAATTACATTTGGTCTTTTCCCTTCTCCCAGAGTGGCTATTAGCCATAATTTCACTGTCCTCTCTGGGTGTTGTTGTCAGTATTCTTACTTGATTAAATCCCTATGGCATAAGTGACCAGCATCATTGATTTGCTATCCACATTGCTGCATTGACTTGCCAGGCCACTAGAGGCTTTTTGAAGGCTGCTGATCCTCAATATATATTTGTAACACATTTGTTTTAATTAAGTGTTCACACAGCATGGAAATTGGATACTTGACTAAATGACTGGAACCAATAGTAATGGGACTAATTGCGGTTAGTGTTGCACCCTTTGTGCCCCGTAGATCAATATTTAGAGTAGCTGGGTATTGAGTTCTGAAAAGTAGAAGTAACGAGGTAATTTTAAAGCAGTGTTTTCAGAAATGATCAGTGGGAACTTTTAATCATGATTTTTTTTTTTCCTTTAACAATTGTAAACTATGAAAATACTGTCAGAACAAAACAGATCTCTTTTTATGTAACTATTATAATAAAACTGCAGTTCTAGATGTTTTGTGGTCCAACAAAAGCTTGCGCACAGTTCAAAGCAGCAGTTTTTCAAACTACAAAACTAAATGAAATAAAACACTCTAAGGATTAGAACAATTTAGAAAGCAGACCCCCTTCTCTTCCATTGTGCCTCCACCATGCTGGGGCTATTTCTCTATGCCCAGCATGGGCTCCACTTTGTGGCTTTTAATAACCTACCCCTTCAAGCTTCCACCCCCCGAGACGCATTTTTTTTCCCTTGCTTTATTTGTGCCGCTCTGTTTCTACCTACAAGCAGCTGCAACCAGGAGCAAGCAGTGCAGGCAGGAGCGGCAGCAGCAAATTTCTTCCAGTTGCTCAACACGCTAATACTCCCCTTTTCTTTGCAGCTCAAGCATTATATTGCAGTTTCATTGACTGGGAGGTGTTGTGTTGCAGTGGAATCAATAGCTGAGGGGATCCCAGCCCAACGATTAGCTTGTCAGTCAGGCCTCTGCGGTTGAAAGGAGGCGAGGCGGCGTAAATCCCAGAATACCAGGGGCCACCAGCATGGAAAAGCTGGAATGCTGGGAGCTGCCGATCGTGCTGCACCACCTGTTGTAGGAGGCAACATGTGCTGAGTGTATTAACCTTTCTGCTACTGTGATTTAACCGCTTCCCGCCGTCACTTGTCCTTCTGTACAGTGCTGAGGACATTCACCACACCAGTAAGATTCTAACTAATTAAATTAGCAGTTCGTAGTTGTTTTTATCACAAGCATTTGTTTTTATTCAAAGAAACTGGTTTTTACCTAATCACTAGCCTGCGGTCAGCTGTAGAAGCCTCTGGAAACAAGTTGTTAGTTTCATTTTTATGGAAAGAGGACAAGCATTTGATTGTGAGTTAAGCAAACAAGAATTAAAAAATTCTTCGGTACACTTAAATTCAGGAGTGAAAAGTATCTCCGGAAGAAAAAGAACACATCCCTGACATGTTGGGGGACTTTTCATTGCACTCCTTTTAATTTCATCTCTCAAAATGCCGTAAATCTGAAAATGACTGGCTCATACAAAAAATATGTATCTACTAGCAAACATTTGAGGTTTACTTCCCATATTCAGTCTTTTAAAGTAAAGATCCAGACTGTCTTTTTCATACAGGTTTAGACACTGTCATACCTTTGTTGCTTTATTCCCACAACTGACACTCACTTTAAGAGAAAAAGACAAATTTACAAATCATAAATCTTTGACTTTGTTTTGAATCTTGCCTCTCTTAACATTGGGTTAGAAGCAAGGCAGAAATATACAACTTTTGTCAGATGTCAAACAATGGAGAAAAAAAAAGTATCTTACTGAGGACTGCTTATTCGATCATAAGTACATGGAAAGAGTATGGCACAAGTGTGAACCTAAGATGCATGGTTCCATAGATGTAGCTCCTGGAATCCATTTAATGTAGCAGTAACTTTGGGCCAAATATTAAATTATCTCGTAAATGTTGTCTGATAAGATTACTAAGTAGGCAATCATAATCTACAGCTTCAAATACACTATTTACTCTTAACTCGTGAAGTAAAGTCTAGTGTATTACATGCATTATCCTATTTATCTGACACAGAGTGCACAAGGACAATTCATCCTGCAAGCTGCAGAGGAGAACTAATGAGCCTCCCGCTGGAGGGCGTGCTCTGGTATCAAGGTTGGTGATCAGTTGATCATCTTCCTTCAGATCAGGGTTTGCAAAAGGCAGCTTAAGTTTTCAGCTTGGACAGAAACTGTCAACCAAGGGTCACTCCATGAGAAAGCTGGGGCATCAGGCTACAGCACCAGAGGAGGAGTCAAGGGCAGTTGTGGACATTTTGTTTTGAAAGAGGATGGAAAAGGGTAGGGGTCACTGGAAAAGGATTGAGACCCCATTAGCAGTGTTACACTTACTTCCACTAGCTTAGCCTCTGGCTTAAAGAGCAATTTTGTGGTTGAAAATCACTCTGACCTTAGCCTTCTGAGTTGCAGCAAATTAAAATTATTGATTTGTTGGAGAAATATTATTTATTTTCTTGTTCTGTTGTATGTAAAGAGTGAGAAGAAGTTCACGCTGTAATCTATAAATAACTTAATTTCTTTTAAAGGTAACTGAGTGTGGAGAAAGAGTTATTCTTTCCCCAAACTCACTCGCAGTTTCACTTCCCAGCATCTCTATGGTGAGCTGTTCTTCTTGCACATTGTCTGTCGAATCTTAAACAGACACATCAGAAAGTAATAAGCACCAGTGTTTGTGCCATTATAGTTACCCCATGTATATGGAAACATAAGCAACAGCAGGCTAAAGTGTTTAAATAAAATAAAAAAAACTTTTGGTTTTATTTAGAAATATAATCAAAGAGTTGTGAGTCTGTCATACCTACCATATTAGGTAAGCATATTTAAGCAAACTGCCATTTGTTTTTTTAATCTCTTATTTTAATTAAATGGAAGGTCAGATTTGAGGATGTGGAAACTAAAGCTATGCTCAAACTAAAGCATGTTTTGGTTCTCTACCCATACACGTTTCTTATATTTAAGTTATAGTGGGCTAGTGAGATCTTTCAATTTTCATGGGTTTTTTTTGTCCTCGTCCATTTAAAAACAAGTTTTTCAGAAACACATTGAAAGTAATGTTTTCACCCCTACAATAAATATCAGTCTTAGACAGAAGCTTAGGTCATGCTGTTGTTAGATCTGAGAGGCATTGGATAAAGTCCCCTGATTCGGCCTTCTCAACACTAGACATCCACTGTTTTTTTTTTGTTTGTTTGTTTGTTTGTTTTTGTTTCTTTTTAATTATTTCAAGTTATCCAATCAATGGGCTGATGAGACCAAAAATATGACTGACTTAGCTTAGGTCCTTGCCAAACATATTCTAAACAGAGACATTAAAAGTCATTCCTGACTGGTCCATCTGAACAACACTATTCTCTTTTCAACCACATCAAGACATTAGTAGATGTTATTATGTCGACAGGTTTCACTTTTCAAACATTGTTTAGACAGAAGCCAAACCTTTTTCATGTGTTTCCAACAAAATTAAATCAAAGGTATTACTTATATACACTCCTGCCAAGATTTGCCTTGATTTCTGGCTTCTTATTGGATTTGGTATACATTTCACAGCGCATTACCCTGACACACTCAGTTCTGTTAACTGGTAAATGATAGGGTTGTTACTTGGATGATTATGTGACAACATAAAGTTATTGCTGTGACCAAACAATTTCCTTATGTAACTATTTTGTCATAAAATGCATCATCAGTGCTATCAGTATTTGCAGTGTTTTAGTACAACAGGTTCTTGTTTCCTGCAGATATGCTGAGTTCAAACTAAAAACGTCTAATCACTGCTACTGCCTAACCACTATAAAGAGAAGTTTGGTTTTATTCAGGTAAAACATATTTTTTTCCAGACATGATAAGCATTACAATTAGAGTTAAGACAGCAACCACTAGCTAGCGCACTGCAATATGACATTATGACGATTTATAATTGTGTGTGGCACACATGGACAGTGTTAATGTATGTTTGTGATATAGTGAGAGACAGAAGCCAATAAAGAGAGGGGAATCCTTTGTAAAGAATTTGGCAAGTCCCTCAAGGGTCCTCACCAAAGGATCTGGGAAAATGTTCTGGGTTCCAAGGAGAAAGACCTCTCAAGAGTGAAAACACACTAGTGCTAAGTTATTAGCTCCACTTTGAGCTGTGTATGTGAAACAAGCTCTCATAAGAGCTGGTGAGAATCCCTTTACTCACATTACTCCTCCCCTTGGCTTTGTCTCTTTTTCAGATTCAGACTGGGAGGGTTATTCTCTCCATGTGGATAGGTCCTCGGACCCAATTATCTGGCTACAATGCTCAATTAGCCGTAATCCCTCTTTTGAGGTGATAAAAGGGGGGTTTGAGTTTTTAACTTCTGGAAAAAGATGAACCTTTTGGTGAGATTAATGCAAAATGTGTTTCTGCTCTTCTTCAAAAACTCAGCAAATTTTGTTAAAATTCAAAATGCAAAAAGGCATAAGAGCAATTAAGTCAATTAAACTAGATGTGCCTTATTCAGAAGATGAAGCAGAAACTTCTACTTTACTTAATTTAATTTATATTTTTGGCTGACCTGCATTTAGATAGAATTGTTAAAGTAATTGTCTCAAGACAGGTCATATTCTGTCACTAGGTGCTAGTTTAAAAAGAGCATTAACCTTGTTTACATAATACAAGAGCAATACGGATTGGTGTAGTAAATTTATTGTAATTAAACAGTAGGAGGCCACTTTCTCTTGGCTGCTTGCCTGTGAGACATATCAACTGGGCTAGTTAACACACAAACACACACGCACACACCCCTTCCCATTTATGCCAGCACTAGCACCAGCGCTACATCTGGGGCACCCCTCTTCTACAGCCAACTAATGACAAATGGTTCTGCTTTACTTTGGCTTAGTTCTTGACTAACGAGTATTTGTGAAAAGTAGACTTTAGGAGCTTGAGGTGCCAAAAGCCTAGGAAAATGTCTGCCTCAGTTTTATGATGTGGTAACTAAAATGCATTAAATTAAGGTGACTGCAAAATAAGCTCAGACATAAAATAATGAAAGTTTGGTACTGTGCGTGTCATTGCACAGCTACTTAAAGCGAGACTAATGCTACTCTGTTTATTTGCATGCCAGAAAGTACACATGAAAAAAGTCATTTTCAGGCTTTAAGTTTTTACAAGTTGATTTACAAGATATTTAGGAAAATTATCCTGCACTAGGCTTTAATTTTCCAAAACGTAGAATATGAATTGCACATGTATGCAAAAAATGGTCCATAATAATCCTCCCTCTGGCCACAAAAAGTAGATTAAGATTTCCAAACAGTAATTCTCTGACTTTTTTGGTATAGCCCACAAGATAGTGACAGAGTGAGTGCTTGTGATCCCTACCCCTGCCTTTCTGTAACAATGCCTGATCTCATGACAAATTTGATACCAAGTGTTACTCCTCTAAGCTTTGTCACAGGTTCCTCCCGATGTAGGTATTACAACTGTCTTTGTTATTCTTGGAGGAGTGGCTCTCAGTTAACCTCAAATCAAGAGCTGTAATTTGTGGTTGATGGTGCACTTTGAGATCTGTCTGATCTCTATGCCTCGGGCTTCGAGGCACGGGACTTGATTAGAGACAGCTACATGTGGGAACCGCAGCGCTAACCACAGCTTTGAGCAAATGTCAGCCGCATTCATGTCACACGTCTCTTTGCAGAGATATATGGCTACGTGAGAGCCACAGTGGAAGCGTCTTATGATGTCTTCTTCTGGCTTTCTCTTTGAGAGCTTTAGGAATATAGCACTAATATAGTTACTGTTTTTGACTGATGGGATGTTAAAAATAAACTTTAGCTTCTGTTCATGTCAACATTTATTTACTTAGTTTAAGATGAATATTCCACAAAGGAGTCATTTTTATTCAATTAAAAACCTAAAACGTGATGCATGTATTTGTATTTACCCTCTAACTCTGATACTTCAAAATAAGACTCAGTAAAAGCAACTGCCTTCAGAAGTCCCCTAATTTCTAAAAACAGCCCACCTAAGAGTCATCTATTACTCATTAGAAAAACATCTCTAACTGAAACCAAAGTAGAAGTTTATAGCCTCCATACAAAACTTTATGTGTGTAAAAAATCTAACAAGGCAAATTACTCTACACACACCACTCTTACAGTGAAGAAAGGTTGCAGTAGCTTCATACTTTGTAAATATTTTTGTTCAGCAGGAACAGTGAAGCTTGTCAGAGTTGTAAAAGACTTCAGGCTGTGGCAAAGTTTCACATTCCAGAAGGACAACAACCCTTAAAACAAAGTCAGAGCTGCAACAAAAGGATTTAGGAATATTTTCACGTTACAATCTTACAAACTTGTGTTTACAAAAACGTATATCTGACTAAACTTAATTTAAAAAGTAAAGGTTAAAGGACATCCACCTCCAAAAGTGCAAAGCTGACAAAAAAATACCCCTAGAGACTTGAAGCTGTAATTGAAGGAAATGGGGACCGCATATACTAAGGCAAGCCAGAAATTTTAGATATTTTTTTGTGTGCAAACAATCTAAAAAGTAAGATAACTGTAAAAAAAAAAAAAAAAATCATCTCTCATTTTGATTTTGTCTTAAAATTATAGACTTCTTTGTGCTTGTCAATCATACCGAATCCAAAAGTAACCTAAAGTTAAAGATTGTGACTGTAACAGAACAAAAGGAAACAAGGTCAAGTGATGGATGCTTTTGTATGTCTCTGCCATAAAGTTCTTAGATCATCATTTCTTGAATAAAAATTGCCATTCAAAACAGATATTTCTCATCATGTACAGATATACAGATATCTGCAAAGCTTTTACTTTGGGGTCATGGCTACTCAAGCTCGCCCCTCACCAACTCTCAGTCCACACTACACAGGAGGAGCCGCTGAGGGGGGTGAAAAGAAATACAAGCACAATGGGAATAAAACACGGCCACACCTTTCAGCGCCTGTGCTCTTGAGGAATTTGATGAGCGACATTAGCGGTGAACAACTATTTACGCTGCTGCACAGCCATGCCGTTGCCTATGGATTCATTAGCCTCTTTGTCCCCCCTGCTTCCCTTCGCCCTCTCTCTCTCTCTTTCTGTGTCTCTCATTCTTTCTGCCTCTCTAACACCCTCAAACGCCTCACTCTTTGCCTTTCTTTCTTTCTTTGCTGCCTATAAGAGGTTTTTAAGCCTAGCCAGTGTTTGTAATTAGCTCCCAATGCTGGAATGGAACATGTTGAGGTGGGTGTTAATGGGCTGGCCAGGCCCTTAGTCGCACAGCAGGCTAAGAGCAGAAACAGAAACCAGTCTTTGTTCCTTGGATAGGGAGAAGACAAAACGTGGGCATTAAAGTGTTGAGAAGGGCCTCTGGAAAATATTAAGCGTCATTCATATTTTAAAAGAACACTTGGACTAAAGCACATGGCCTTATAATGACTGCCACCTCTCAATATGAGCTCACCTGGAACGTCTCTGGTGACTTGGTGTGAATAACTTTAGTTTACAGAGTTTAAAGAGCATTTTCTGTCTTTATATTTATAAAAAATATAGACAAAAGAAAAAAACAACATGAATTCAAAGGCATCATTTAAGTGACCAAGTATTTTGGGGACAATAGCCCAGTTTTGTACAGTCACTTGAAAAGCAGAGGAAGTAAAAATTGTAGCTTTTTGTGTTTGGCGTTTCAGGTCAGAGTTCAAACGGACTGGGAAAGTAGTGGGCGTAATTCTGAAACCTTTCAAGATCTTCCCTCTCTCCTTTTTTTTTTTTTCTGGCACATTCACATTAGGCCATGCGGCTGCAGGAGCAATCCATTACTGTGTCAAAGTTCTTGTTCTGCTTTGGTCTGGAAGCATAGTGAAACAGCTTGTTTTCATTGCAGTAGGGGAAAGGCAGGGACTGTGTTTCAAGTCCCACTAACCCTCCAGATGTGCCTTGATCAAGGGAAGTTGACTATGTGCTTTGTGTTCTTTAGGACACTAATGTGATTATGTCACATATTTTCAGCTGATTCCCAGTGCTATTAGTCTTGGTGTGGGGTCTGTATTTCAATGGACTCTATCAGGATGGGAGTAGGAGGGATTTTTCTTTCAGCAGTGTCTGACTCCCAGCCAACCGGAGAACACTGAGGATTGTGTGAATAAATCTCTCTGTCTGTGCAGTAAAGTATAACGTTTAAGCTTCTCAAATACTGTCTAAATATTTCACCAGGGCTTTCACATCTCATATTTACTCTTTAAAAAAAGAGAGAATAAATATCGATGTCAGCCCCTATTCCTCTGTAAGAATATAAATATTTGTTTATTTGTTTGTGATTCATTTCTATCCAGAACGTTGTGTTTTCATATGTTAGGTTGTCTTCATCCTACACAAAAGCTCCCACATCTTGAATTTTTTGTTGCATTAAGTTGATTTAGGACAAATGTAAATATTGAAACTCTGGTCACTTTTCTGACAGAAAGAAGTAGAACAAATCAACCATTTGATTTCTACCACACACAACATTTTGGTGTAATTCTGAGTGATTTTTTTTTTCTTCTATACTCTAAATGTGCAAAAGCCAACTAAATCACAAAGTTTTATATTTGTAACTTTTTAAAACAAAAAACGTTACTAGCTACCTGCTAGCTAGTCACCGAGTTAAATAAATAGTATCTTTGTAAACCTTAATTTGGAAAAAAAAATTGCACCAACTAGAACGCAAAATATAACTTCTGTACATTTTTATTTGACATAGAGTGTTTGCTAGACAATTAGCTGGATAGATATTTATCTGGTTATCTATTTATCTTGATAGATTTATTTTACATTTGAAAATGTTGATTTGAAATAAAAATAATAATAATTAGCTAGCTAGCTACTTAACTTCCATAAACTTTTGTCAGACAAATCAAATGTACTTTATAAATAGCAAAGTAGATGCATGACTAGATATCTAAATTTTATTTTTGTAAATATTTAATATAAAAAAGTACTAGCTACTGTGCAAACAAAAGTTTGTAAAATTATGAAAATTTGAACATTTATAGACTTTGATAAAAAAAAAAGGTTTCTAGAAAGGTATGCAGCTACTTAGATATATTTGTTTAGCTTTTATTGTGGGAAAATTTGATTACTTATCTGTGCTGGACTGGTAACCTGTACCCATCCTGTTGCCAATTGACAGCTCAAGATAAGCAACAGCCCATCTGCTGCCTGACAAAAAATAAGCCAACACTTAGATGGAAGGATGGATGGATAACTGACTGAAAAGCTAACTAGCTCATTGAATTTTACTTTTTTAAATGTTAACTTTTCGATGTGATTATTTCATTGTTTTGGGGCACAATAATTACATTTGATACAGCTGATTCTGATAAATCGTTTTTATTGATGAACACACACGCCCCTTTACAGTGGTGTATTCATGAACATATTAATGCAATTCCATAATTCAATGTGCATTTGATATGATATGAATAAAAGAAAACATAACTTCATTAACATTTTTAGGCATTTTATTGTAAAGACAAACTTTGATAATAGTTGTCTAACTTTAGCTATATATTTTTACTTTAAAAAATATATGTTTTACAGTGTAATATGTCAACTGTGCTATAGACAGCAGTGTAAACAAAATCTAACAGACACAATTATTTTTAATTTCTTTACATAATACCCTAATACTTCAAATTGAGATATTTCACTTAAAATACACAAAAAGTGAAAGAAAAAAGGTGTACAGTACATTACAAAGTTATTTATATTATACTGGCAACACAGAGCACAGGCAGGGGTTCAGTCTGCTGGTCAAGCTGGGAGCAGTTCAGTGACTGGGCCTTCTGAGACTTCTGGCTAGCCACAGGTTAAAGCGAATGATAAAAAATGATCTATCAGTGTAATAGAAAATACATCCCTGATTCATTCACATTCAGGAAAAAATATATCATCACCATATCAGGGCATTGACTTAGCATCTAAACACAGACATTGGGAAGATGAGCTGTGAAACAGAAGTCTGAAGAAAAACAGCTCCAGCTCTGATCTTTATGAACCTGTCCTGAAGAAATCCCCCGGTCTCCTCGCTGCTCTCTGGATTAATGTACTTTCAGTCCACTTCAGGTTCGCTATTATATCAAACAAATTATTTTAATCTACATAAATTATAAGAAGCATCTTATAGACAACTGACGTACCTTAAAGTAACCATGTTTGACCACAGACAAACAGCGACTTGTCTTGCAAACTTCTAGATAACCATGGCAACAATAAAGAAAAGGCAAATGCGCCCGTTACAGGTTTCTCATTGCCTCTCTCTCTTTAGAAAAATAACACAGTATAAAAAAAATAGTTAGCTAAGCTAAGAAAACAATCAGAGTAGTTAACTGGGGCAATTTAGTTACAAAGGAAATATTTCTCTGTTGTTTAGAAGTTTGTTTCACCACAGAAATGCACAGTACTGGCCACAAAGTCAAAAAATTCTGCTCGTAAATTTACGTTAATATTATCTTTAATTCTTACCTGTGAAAGGTAAAGGCAGTGGGTCCACTTTGACTGGGTCCACAGTTGACTAGTTTCAACTGTAAAACGGTTGAAACTAGTCCACGCAGCACGTTCTTTCCACTGTCACCTTCAAGATGGTGGCGACATAAGTAGGACTCAGCGTATACGTATTCATGCCTATTGTCCAATCAGCGATTTCTCAGGTCTGACACTGGGACATACCTCTTCCGTTTTGTTAATGTTGTAGTGTTTTTGAATTTACAACTGTGCTTTTTTAATGTTGTTGTGATTTTGAATTTGTTGAAGTGGTCTGCACCTCAGGGCCACCGTACATTGCAGAGCCAACAATACCAAGAAACCAAACAGCACACAACAAGCTCATGCATTTTGTAGGTCTGGTTTCTGTGACTCTGTGGTAGCAAACATTTACCCCAACATTACATACATTAGCCTGTCCACTCACTAAAAATCAACATGAGAGCGTTTTATGGAGAGTGGCAGCATTACTACACAGTGCATCCTCACCCACTCCTAGATTAGAGACCATCTGGGAAGACAGCTCCATCATCTGTGAATCCAAATGGTGTACCCCACTTTCCTTTAAGCTGCCAGTCTGGGTAAAAACAGGATTAGGCCTCCTGCTCACAGAATGGGCCTAGATTTGGCCCATGATAAATGCCAATTTTTTAATTATTTATTTTTAAACAGGCCGCTGTCAGCTGTAACTCCAAAACTTATTGTGTAAATGCAGTCTTTAATTGTAAATTTTTCATTGCCTTGTAATGGTTACAATAGATGGCAAGAGCTGGCTTGCTTATTCACTAAACACATTCTGTTTTTTCAGAGCCACAGACAGGAAAACCAATCAGCTTATTTATGGAGCAAAATCACCAGAAAGGCAGTTTCAGATCTATTGGAGGAGTCGCACAAGAAAGTGTGTAGTTTGGGACAGTTACAGATAATCTTGGCCATAGTTTTATCACAGTAAAGCTCCATGGACGGGATCATGTTCAAAACTATGGCAGGGGGAATCAGCTGTCCCAACAAAGTCAGAGCAGGAATTGAACATTCTTGAGTGATTTGCTGATTGAGCCAGCATTTACTACAGTCCTAATAGTTATTTGTGAGAGTAATAGTGATATTGTGAGAGTTTGTTCAGTTGCTCTTTCCAGATAATTAACTATTTTCATCTTGAACCTTTTGGAAATAGTGTTTAATAAGTTTCCAGTGGTTTTTCTCCAAGTACATAGTTACAGGACTAAAGTTTTGTTTTGTTTCACATTTCACCGAAATGGTTGTTTGATTAGGTTTAAGAAACAACTATTTTCTTTAGGTTCAGGCAAATTAATAATAATAACAAAACCTTCCAGACTTTGGATCTTGAAAATGTTATACAAGAGAGTGATTAAGCATTTTTCTCAATCTTAGTTTTTATATATTGGCAAAAAATATGGCTATTCCCAGTAACACTAAGTATTTTATTATGCTGGTTCATAGTAACTAATTGTATAAAGTTGAGATGTATCTAACATAAAAACCTGATCATTAACTGACTAAGTGTGAGGATGAGTGGAAGAGGTAAAGGAGGGCTGTCTGTGGTCAGGAATATATTTATTCACTTTCGAGACATCTCTAGCAACTTTTGGTTAAAAAAAACTGCATAATATCCCTCCTTAATGATTTTCCTTTTTTTTGATAGTAGACATTTATTTGCAGCTACACCTGGTATAGAACTGCTACATTCCTGGTTATCAAAATTGGATGAGAAAAAGCAGTGGAAATAAAATGTTAAAAAATAACTAAATGCCAACATTATTGCAACTCCAACCCACACATTGTTGTTTTTATTATTATTATTATTATTATTATTATTATTTTTATTATTATTATTGAAGGAGAAGATAATTTGCAAAGAAACAGTATACATTGTTTTCTATGCGAGGCAGAAATTCCAGAACCAATTTAATGAAAAATAGTCACATTTGAATGACATCTAACCTAGAAAGCAGTTGCCTTGTAATTCTGTAAATACACATAATCCCACGTCTGTCATTGTCTCACTGAAATGATTGTTGATTTTTTCATCCAAAGACATTTGTACTTTTATTTGAACCATTTGTGTTCTGCAGTGTCTGTTTTATCAACCAAAACCATTCAAGTTCCCACCATGAAACATGTATCAACTGTGCCCTCTCTGACATTTGCATTGCCACAAACTGGATAATCCTGCTGTCAACAGTTTGTTAAATGCAAGGGCCACTTTCTGGTTTCATCACAGTTTGGGGCAGATTAGTAGAGGGTAGTGGATCTCATATGGCCTGGTCAGAGGTCATCATTGAAGGGCTTAAGGGATTAATGTTTTCTTGTGCTTTCACTGTCTCTCCAATATTCAGTGTAACTACGCTGTGAGAACTCATGAAGAACAGTTTGTACAAATATGTCTTATCAAAGTAGTTTAACAATACCCATCTATTTGCTGAACTCTGTTCAGCACATACTACATATTTCCTCCAGATGGTTTGCTTAAGGATTTTCCTGACTTCTGCTGAGTGCTCAGACACTGCAGCATTGCAACATTGAGCGTCGCAGTGCAGCATGAAGCTATCTATTGCAGCCGGACCGTGATGTAGTGTCCACGGGTTTGAGGAAACAGGTCAAAGGCTAAATCCCTGCTTAAAGACGCCATAGTGAGCCTTTTCTATCAACAGACAGGCCATTTCAGAACGTGTTGGATAAGATGTAATTTCCCATCTGCTTTATGGCTATTTCTGATCCCTGGGCTCTTGTCAGCAAACTCCTCAGGACAGATATCATCAGTAATATAAGGAGGACTCCAGCGATACTTAGGGCCTTAAAAGGCCCTTCACTTCCCTCCATGATG
This sequence comes from Xiphophorus maculatus, assembly GCF_002775205.1. NCBI lineage: Eukaryota > Metazoa > Chordata > Actinopteri > Cyprinodontiformes > Poeciliidae > Xiphophorus > Xiphophorus maculatus. The sequence continues at coordinate 10,616,276 of NC_036444.1, forward strand.
TGGATGGCTTAAGGGGTTTGAGAGCGTAGGTCACAAGTAAACGTTTCACAAACACTATCAAATAGCTCTGATTTAAGTGGCTTAGGACAGCTTCTTCACAGAATGCTGGGGTGTGTGTGTGTGTGTGTAGTTGGCTGGGGATGGCATGTGGCATTTTGAATCAAAGTCTGCAAGCCACACTGAGTTCTTACAATTTGTTTTCCAATGGATATGTGCATATACACTTAAATCATCTCTCATAGGATTGTTTTTATTTTGACAACATAAAAATAGGTTTTAGATTGTCTCTAATCCCAGAAACAAAGCAGGTGTTCTTTGCTGGTGTTATTGCATATCTGTTATTGTATTCTGATAAAGTGTTGTGGGACCGAGTATTGTAGGCCAAACCATTTTTAGTTAGTTCTCTAATTACCAAATTAGTACCAAATTACTAACTTTCTTAAGATGCTAGCAAAGTTCAGCTGAATGAGCAGTTTTTATAGAACCGATTCCGAGCTTTTTGATATGTGCGATAATGGTTCAAGTGAAAACTTGCTGGACTTTTAGACGGTCTTTGCATATATACCAAAACATAGTCAAGTGCAGCTTACTAAATTGCAACTACAACTTGGTGTCGTAAGATAAGAATTTTCACCTGTGGTATGATTTGTTGTGTGAGAGTAATCTCTACAAGATGTGTGATTCAAATAGTAAGATACTTATGGTAAATGCTCTGAGCAGAATGTAAGAACAATAATTGTAATATTTAAAGGTTGAGGCATGGCCATTGTTGATATTTGAAGGTCCCATTTTTCTAAATCTTTCAAAGTATGCACACATATATTGTGTTTGCTCCTTTGGGACTCAAAGCCTGGACCGCATAAGAATTGTTGGTTTGAGGTTAGGATTTCGGTTTAGGACTAAGGTATGACTTGAATTTTGGTTAGGTTAAGGGTAAAGGTCAGAGTTATGAAAAATTAATGGAAGACGTTGCAAAGTCCTTGTGAAGATAGACAAACACACTTCATCCCAGCATCCACCACTTAAGCATCATATTTTGGGGCATATCATAAATGTCAGTGTATTTATATTTAAAACTTGATTATATACTAATTATATAATAATGTTAGAATTCAGCCCCAAGAAGTAGCAGAACTGATTCCCGTTGTGATTAACATGTCATTGAATTTGTTATAAATTCACCTACCTCTAAACTGAAAGCATATAAAACAATTGCTCCAGGCAACAGTTAGTTGTGCACATTGCCATTCAGCTGATTTGGTGCATAGAGCATGAAGGAGGTAATCATGTAAAGTTTAGACCATGAGTAGAGACACTTTTTAAACTGCACAGTTAAAGGCAACTAAAGCCGTGTCATAAAGGATCAGGAGCAAAATGCTCATTAGAACGAAAATGTAAGAAAAGCACTCGTTCAAGTAAACCAGCGCTGTAAAATGGAATCTCTCTCGTTTTTTTCCTCCCTCATTACAGGCAAACAGAATGTTGGCATTGGAAATGAGTTATGCACACACTCTTGAGAGGAATACAAAACAGCATGAGCTTTAGTCTGGCCAGGAGTGCTGTAGTTATAATGTAAAACATCAACTTGGCTCCACCTCATCATCCCAACACATGTTAGTGTGGCTGCCAAGTGCCAAATTTGAGTTGAGATAATTGTGAAACAAGTTGATAACATATGCTAAAGTCCTGAGTAATTTTGAGGTATATTCTGAGGAGCAGAGGGGATTTCATTTTCCCCAGACAAATGTATGCTTTTCAAATTACTCCCTCCTAATTTGTCTGGACTTTCAGTGACACTTGTATCAAACAAGAGATCTTACCTCTTAATCAGTTGCTGTTGATTGTTACTCAACTCAATGAATCAAATAAGTTATAAAGAACAGCATATATTTTCTTAGCTGTTTAGTAACAATTTCCATTAGATGAGTTACATTCCTGTTCTTTGAACTCTCATATTTATGCTTCTATTCTTCAAACATATCTTAAACTACTGTTTTATCCTCCACTCCCACTGCAGAACTAGAGACGCTCCTCTTTGACCCTAACGCCAACCGCACGGCGTTCAAATCCAGCTGTTTCCCTTCACTGATTTAGCTCTATCTTTTTCCTTCATTCACTAGAGTGTATTCTTTTCACTTTAAAAAACCAGTTTGTGGGTGGACGGTATTGGAAACAATGGATTGTTTTCCTTGAGTCACTCAATGCACAGGGCCCATATCCAGCTGTGTTTCCTCAAGCATGATACACTTCACTTGTTAAACACAGTCATTAGTTAGTCAACACTTCTCGGCTGCCTGGCAAGGAATTAGTGATGACAGTCTCTCCTTCATGCTCCCTCCCACACACCCAGAGCCTCCCACCATGAGTGCTCACAGTTCTCGACCTGCTTAGTTTCATGGGAAAGTCCCAGTGCTGCTTAAAGTTATGACCAGAGTGAATGTGTAGGAAGGGCATTATCGTTTTTCAGTGTTTTAGATTTGCATAACCCAAAATGTAGGATGAAAACTATCCTAAATACGATCATAAACATATTGTTCCTATGCCTCAAAGTTTATATATGATTGCTAATACATTTTAATGGGGCAGTATTATTCATTTTCAACTCACATGCTGCCATTTTATACCACTATCAAGTGGCTATGTTACCTTCAGTTGTTATGCAATGCTGTATATATGAAACATGACAAGAAATTTGACTTTGCAATTTAACGCCTTGAAATCGGGCTTCTGTCTCTTTAAGAAGCACCTGCTCTTTCCAACACTCCATCTGCAGGAAATCATCACAACATTTCTCCGTCAAGCTTTTAACAATGTTCTTAGAAATGTGGCACTGAGAAGTAGCTTTTATGATGTGCAATTTCACCATGTGTTTGCTAATTGCTGCTGCCACTAGTCTGAAGGAGCTGAGTGGCAAAATTGTGGGGGAAGGGTTATGTGAGGCTGAGGCTTGGCTGGAGACTGCAGCACCGGGGAGGAGCTTTGTGGAAATGGGTGGCTCTTTTTGAGACTTTGTTTTGGTTATTTATTTTTTAAAGGTTTTGTTGGCTCTAGTGGCCTTTATTTGAAAGTAGTCTGACAGGAAAGAGGGTAATGGGAGAGGGGGAAGACATGCGGCAAATGAAACCAGGCCGGGAATCAAACCTCCGACTATCACCACGAGGACTAAGGCCTCCATACGTGGGTCGTGCTTTGCTACTGCGCCACTACAGCACCTCATGTTGTTTTATTTATTTTTTTAATAGATAAGCATACAAACCCTCAGTCATTATCTCTAAGGGTTGTCTGACTAAATGTTACTCTGAGGATTTATTCACTTTTTTTCTGCAAGGTTGCTGTAATATGACATGTTTATCGCAAGTAGCAAACTATCGATGACGATTACTTTACACAACCTGATTGAAATATTAACTGGTTTAAATTTGTCTTTTGAGGAAATGGGGAGCTCTGTGATCCTGAAATGGGAGTGATCTTTGTTGTGGCATTGAGACATTCCAGGACTCCACAGATGAAACATGACCTGTCTAAATTAAGCCATGTGTAGGTGACTGCCCCCACCTTCTATTCTAACAATCCAAAGCTGAGAAATGACTGGAACTGCTGTTATATCTGGTTTACTCAAGTTAAATATTTTATTTGGATTAAGACTCATCATCTTTTTGTTACAGTCGGGTGGCTTCAAGCATGTGGGATATCAAGTCTTTTTTGAATGTTTGATTAAGGAATGAGATACAATCAGCTTAAAAAGAAATAGAACACTTTTGTGTCTCCTTCTCACACACATGAACACATGACACATCGAGACACACTGTATGTTTTTTTTAAGTCACTGAAGCTCTATACGCTGCTGTGTTTCTCCTTGGAGTTTCATTTCAGGAATGCAAATGCCTTGGGCCCAGACACTCCGTGATTTATCTCCTCATTTATCTTTCCACACATCTGCCTGTGCCCTTGTGTCTGCCTGTTGCTCATTCCTCCTCTCTTTCAGCCTGTGTGTCTCCCGTGGGACCTAGGACTCCCCCACTTGCCCCGCTCTGCCATGTCACATAGGTGCTCATATGCACGCCTACACACAAGAGCATACACATGCATACGGAAGATGAGAACCTTCACTTGCAGTCATTGTTGCAGCTCCTTGATGCTACCATCACT